>NC_086061.1:6219742-6834716 GCF_947568885.1 Cydia strobilella | reverse complement strand
AGTCGCCATCAGATATATCGGAGCGGCCAATGTGCTCACAAATATCTGAACACGGCTCTATTGTCAAAGCGTTAGTGTGGGTTCAGATATGTTTGAGCACCTCGGCAGCTCCGATATATGCGTACCTGAAATTGAGACAAACTAGTTTATACATTACATTTTTACTTACATTTGTAAATAATATATCGATATATACATTTTTGTATTTGCCCTAGGTACGGTTCGTGACAGTATTGCGTTATCTAACATGCCCCCATTTAGTTCGTGTTTAAAACTATTTAACGAGGTTTTTCCTTCGCTCCATACATGGAAATTATTGCGCAATTAAATATTTATGTTAATTTTAGTATTCACGTATATTTTAAACATATAGTTTATCCGATATTGACATTTACGGGCCATTTCCCCCCTTTTCCTTAATTATTGGGTTTCTCAAGTTGTACAAATCGTGTGGAAAACCAGTTTTCCTTACGTCTTCTAGTTAATAAGCTGGTAAATCACCACGGTAAGGCAATGCTCGTTAGACGTTAATAGTCTGTTCTATGTTGACTCTTGTAGTTTTTATGTCCTGCCGTGTTTTGACCTGGTTCAGTCTGTCACGAATATTGAGTCATTGCAATTAACCTTTTGCTAAGTAGTTAAAAGATTGCAATGGTTAATTTAAAAGTTTTTATGAATCGTGGAGACAGAAAAATTAAAAAACATAGGTTATTTAAAAGTTTTTTTATTGAATCGTGATTACAGAAGTCACAGCTTCATATCTAGTACACATTATTTGAGTTTCGATTGGTGTTTCTTATAACCTGCGGTGGCAGCATGGTTCCATTTTTATCGCCTGTCACTATACCTGTCACTTTCGCACTTACATACTTGTTAGAGCGTGACAGGTGATGAAAATGCGACCGTGCTACGGCCGCTGAACTTAAACCTGAATATGCCAACGCTGAAAGGGTTATTAGGTACTACTCTTCGTCTATCAGAAAAATAACATAATGTTAACAAGGAAAAGTGAAAACACGCTCTTTCGTGTAGCCTCAAGGGAAAACCTATGTTTTCCTTAGAAATTACCGCATCTTTCAAAGTTACTTGCAACTTGCATAATGCTTTCGACTCTACTGATTAACACTACTGTACGAAATGTTGTGAAATTACTAGCGTAGCGTAGGTTTACTAGATAAATATTACACTTTTTTACAATCACGATGTTCGATTGAGCTGAAATTTACCACACCAACGTAACTTCTGTAACAATGCAATGTAAAATGCTACCATCAAGGTGCATTACACGAGAATGTCGCCTACGAAATGCTTTTGCCTTGTATGGCAGATATGTACCTCAATCAAATGCGTAAAGCTCGAGAATTTACTGAAAAGTTAGCCAAGCCATGATATTTTCCTACCAACTTTTTTAATCCCATAATTGAGATTTCGTATTTTTTCATTTCTCATGCTCTGAAAGAGGGTAATTGTTGTTTTAAAAAGTGTACAGAAAATGATACGTTTCTGCACTAGAGCACTTTACTTTACAAGTATGATTTGTTTCATTGTTTTACGATAAGCAATTGAAATTTGGTTTTAAATGGATTTGTTATACAATTTATATTCTGATATTTAACTCCCCATTCCATAAATAGCGATACTTTTACCTAAATGGTTAATTGAAAGTAACCCCAAAAAATGCTGTAAAAATATACATAGTCATGTTTTTAAAAACACATGTATTTTACTTTCCTCGTATTCGAAATGAAAAGTAGTGTTTAACTTGGGTAAGGGGCATTATTTCAGCCTCGGACTATTGGCGCTCTCACTGCGTTCGAGCACCAAACTACCTCGGCAGAAATGAGTGTCTTTCACCCCTTGGTTAACAATCTACTATTTCCGCCCAGAATGAGGAAGCACTTCAAACACCGCATGTTATCAAAATCTGACAAAAAAACACAGTTCTACCTACATCAAAATAAAAACTACCCACCTTCGAACAACAGACTAACCCTGCTCGCGACAGGTAATAACCAAGAATGTCGCAATTGTTAGTACTAAGAAAAGCCCTTTTTGTTTAACCAACACACCCATTATGATACGTAACTTACTAGGTCTCACATTTTCCACTAAAGAAATATAAACCCTTACACTATGACTTAAAAGTCGATTTTCACTACTACCTCGATCCGATGTTGCGAAGATACTAGGTTATGTGTAAAAATTAACACCATTATAAGCGTCTTACAAAATATGCTAGTATGGTGTTAGCCCATTGTATGAATTGCAGTCTTTACTTGACCTGGATACCGTTTCAGCGACATACGGTTGCGCACATGTTTGCGATTACTGTTGATATTATGGCTACGTGTCAAGAGTGTGAAGTGTGACCGCATATGGTGTTATAGAAAAAAGACCCAATTTAAATTAGGTCATTATATTTCCATTTTGGTCATTATTTTTAAAAACTTGCATATTTTTCGCGTGCCTTACAAAAGTAATCAAAAAGTACTTTATGGCGCGATAAGGCAAAAACGCTCAATATTATGTAATACAGTATGTTTTTATACAGTTCAATTCCGTAGGTGTGAATAGATTTGCAAAGGTATAAAAAAGGGCATAAATAAAATAGACGACCTTGTAGCTCAATTGACGAAATACTCATGTACCTAATTTCGTACTTCATGTTATCTAACACGATGGGTACCAAGTCAATTTTATGATCATATTAGTTGAAAATAACAATTCAGTTTTAAATAACTATTCATATTAACCCATCCAGCGCTCATCACGACACATTGTCGTTAACATACCGGTAAAACTTTGCCACGGTCTAAGACATAGCACTCTATGCACTACCTACTTTAAATATCTGATTCAGTTACAGATATAGGTTAATAGATTATATGTATACTTTGACGACTTCCAAAAATATGGTTCTTTAATAAAGATAAAAATAGAGTCACATTTTTATCCTTTTTCTAAGATAATAATATAAAATTTCAATCATATAATATAGAACACATGTTTGAAATGCCGCAATTCGTCGCTAAATCGCCTCTTCTTGATAAGGACTAGGTTTCACTTATTTACCCTGCGCAAAATAATAACCATATTCTTTCATTTTAGCCAAAACCAAAGCCAGAACAGCTCAACGACTCAGACGAAGATCAAAACGACAATGACCCCTCAGAAAAAGCACCTCTCATGGGCAGCACCACCAGCCTGACGCCTAAGAAACCTGAAGTCATCGCTAACATACCTAAAGTGACGTTTGATGAGGCCAGGAAAGCGGAGGAGAGACGGGAAAAGATTGAGGAGAAGATTGCTGGCGCGCAGCCGGTTAAGAGACGAAGTGAGTATTTTTCTTATACCAATAAACATCTTTCTTACATCTCGGCTTGCTAGAGATATCCCAATTTTTAGTGCAGGTACGAACGCTACTGCCATGTCTTCCAAGTGGAGGGAAAACTAGACCGATTTCCTCACGATAGTCACGTTTTTTTCCTTAACCGAAATACGAAAATCCAAGAAACTGCTGTTCAAATTGGTGGTCTTACCACTTGGTTACCAGCGCTTCTATTATGTACATTTTTGCTGCGTACTGTACTGTTTCAAAGTGGTTATATTTCACAGTTAGCGATCGATACTATTGAATACATTATATTATGTATTCAATAGTATATTCTAGTACCTAAATTATCTGTCTTTACCGCGAATGATCTGCATTTTCTCATTGTGAATACAGTGAATTCCCCTTTATCCAAAGTTACATAACAATAAAACACAATTTATTTACGAGTAAGTACCGTGTCGACTAATTCAATTTTGATAGCCGGACACATACTTAATGATGATGATATTTCATCTATGACAATACTCACTACGTTAATTGTAGGCAAAACCGGTTTTCATATCATTTTCCTAAGGAAATTAGCATTCAAGTATGCCATTATGCAGTTTATCATAAAACGTATAAAGTTCAAATGTCATTGTAAAAATAAGAATAGCAATAGAATACTTTATTTCCATACCTTGACATAGAAAATAAAATAAAAAGTAATAGCATAGTTAGCTCAAAGAGAAATAGAATAAAAAGATTAGATGTCATCTCCTGGATGGTGACGCTGGTTTCTGGATAGGACCCAGACTAAAACAATAAAGGTTGAATAATAATTCCCCCTAACTTTTTTGGGCACATTTTTGATGAAGTGTTTCGAAATTTTGCTGATAATATTATTGATTGTCTGGTAGAGGTCACTTATTACTGCCAAACTATTAAAATGGAAAGATACTTCTTCAAATATGTGTACAATAGTATTTTATACAATCGTGATATAATAGAGAGCTTTTCAGTCGAGTACCGTGTTTAAGCAACGAAGCTTGCTGAGTTGCTTAAGTTAAGGTACGATATTGAAAAGCTTGATGATATCACTATTGTATACAATACTTTTTCTACGAGACAAAAAAATAATACTTTCAACTAGTAGAATCATATAAGTAAACAAACCAAAAGTATACAGCTAAGATACGCGAGCTGCCGCAGCCCGCGATACCTCGCGGCACGGCCGCCGGGCCCGGCGCCCCCGGCGGGTTGGCCAACGACACCTCCTCGTAACTCATGAGGCCCTGGTACCTGCTCCTTGCTAAATTCAGTTTTAAGACAGTTTTTTTTCTCGATTTTGGCCACCGTAGCCTATGGAGACTAACAAGCAACGCTAAGCGGTTTTCGTAGGGTATGGATGTTGCTATATAAAGGGTGTCACATGCGCGTTTCTGACTTATGAAGCAGTTAGTTCTACTACAACATAAAATAAAATGTTTTTGTTGGCCAACCAATCACAAAGCAGATGCGATAATTTGCATTGAATCGAGTCTCCTTAAACAAGAAACATTTTATCGAAATGTATGAAGTTCTATTTTCAAAATTTTTATAATTGACTAAACCGTATCGATAAAATTCTTATGTTTGAGTCGGAAGTGCCATAGACTATCCAACGTTGAAAAGAGTAAGGTTGTAGTGTTGCATGTTAAGTTGTAATACACAGATTTTCGACGAGTAGAAAAAATTAGTATTTGAAAATCCCGTGACATTAACCCATGAAAGGTCTAGACGATATTTATCCATTAACTAGACAGAGTGAGCAATGAATGTTTTAATTCGTAACCTTTATAATGTAGTTGTATAATAAGGCCCTTGTCACCTGTCCGCATATCCTTCATTTTCTGATGTTTTATCTTATGTGATGGGGCTATAGGTATATTACGGCCAGGAAGAGCTATAATATTCACTAGGGTGATAAAGATGAAAGCATGATAAAGATATTGAAAGGAGAGTGAGTGCTGGAAATCGCGTGAATGGGGCACTTAATGCTTTTATGAGCAGCCAGAAGGTGTCGCAAAAGGCACGGTTGGCTGTGCATAGAGGGGTGCTGGTGCCTACACTTATGTATGGTAGCGAAAGTTGGGTATGGCAGAAGAGGCATCAGAGCCAAGTGAATGCAGTGGAAATGAGAGCGTTGAGAAGTGTGTGTGGTGTGAGATTACAAGATAGAATTAGGAACAGTGTGATAAGGGAAAAGTGTGGACTGAACGAAGATGTAGTGACAAAAATTGAGAAAGGTATGTTGAGATGGTTTGGACACGTGGAAAGAATGAGTGAAAGAAGGCTAACAAAGAGAGTGTATAAGGGAGAGGTAGAAACGGGAGTTGGAAGGGGCAGACCTCGGCGGACTTTCTCTGATCAGATCGGGGAAATCCTGAAGAAAGGCCAGGTCAAGAGCACCCTAAACCGGCGAGCGTGTATGAGGTATGTTATGAAAGTGAAGGAAGCGAAAGAGGTATGTCAGGATCGCAGCAAGTGGAAATCCGTGGTCTCTGCCTACCCCTCCGGGAAATAGGCGTGATTATATGTATGTATGTATGTATGTAAGAGCTATAATTATGTGCATGTTGCCCATCCGGCAATTGCACCTGCCGTTTGCTCTCCAGTTTCTCAGCGATAAATATGTTTTACAAAATGGTATTTCTCAAATGATAATTATATCTCCTCCTCCAATCTCCTCTAAACTCCTAAAATTACTTTTGGCCTCTTTGATAGATTTCAGCATTCACTCGAGAACATCGAGCATTCGCATACTTCTGTTCGCGAGAATGCTCGTTACTCAAGCCTATCAGTACATATATTCGTACATATTTCAAATCACAATTTTAATTTCGAAACTATAACTCATAAATTAAACTATTCTCATTTCCATTCCAGGTTCCCAAGACTCGCCCGTAGTCCTATCCGTCCTAGAAGACGTAAAGAGAATAAAAGTGAACAATAATAAGGAACCAAACGGGACGGTCACCAGCCAACCGGCCAGCATATACCCGCATCTATCCGACATAGAGACAGACAACTCCAATACCCAGGATGAATACTCCGACTGCGGAGGCTCAAGGTGTGGATACTACGCACTGGAGTGCGTTTTCCTGTTTCTGTGCATTTGATTCTTTTACAGGTCGTATTTGTGTTCGAATTCGAATGTTCTCGATCGTCAGTTCGACGGTTTCAAGGAGTTGTGGAAGTTCCGCGAAGGTTCTGGAAGGATTTTGACGGATGGCATAGAGAAGAGAGGCGTTGTACGAGAAATAGACCGAATGTCGATAGCAGGCGATTTTCATTTGTTTTATAGTGATGCTTTAGTAAAGGGATATTTGAACGGTGTTCTATAAAATATATGAGAATGCCGTTTGACATTATTGGAGGTAGAGTTCCATTGAAATGGGAAATGCAGGAGACATCTGTGATCCATTTGCTATCGCCATTGGGTCTTTTATAAGTTAAGTGTAGACTGATTATTCTAACATGTGAAAATGTAATAGTGTTGAGGTTTGTAGTATTCAGAGATTTGTTGAAAAACTTAGAATCATTATCGTTTCCGATCCCGATAAAAACGTTCCAGATAATTTTTACCAAATTAAAATTGTCTCTGTTATGTCACGCACATATAAATAAGTTCAAACTATAATGTGACAATTTTAAAATTGACAAGTTTGCACATTTTCTGTCTTGTATCGATATCGGAACCGTTAGTTCTTGTACCGTAACTAATGACATCAAATAAGAAAAACCTTAAAAAATATTTTAGAGAGACTCCAAAGTCCAAACTAGCGTCTCCCGAGCGTCGGTGTCTAGTCAACTCTATGGCTGCTGCTCGACGCAACGTTGGCGCAACTGCGCGGCTACACCATTTTCCATAGAGTTGAGTTGAGTTGAAATGGTGTTCCATTTGACATAGCTGACTAGAAGCGTAATCGCACTCAAAAGACGCTAGTGTGGGGTCTCTCTTAACAGATGGGGTTTTCGACAAGTCTTTGTGAAGCCCTGCAGTAGTTATTTTTAAATTAAAATGACAAAGACTGCTTCAATATATCAAGTTGAATTAGCGGATCAACTGTTAATGATTTACTGTACTTTTTAAATGACTTTGATTCTATACAATTAAATGCATTTTTATGAATTGATTACGCGCGTTATAGTATGACATTAACGTCCTAACGATCACGTTAACATTGACCATAGAATGTCAGACAAGTGACTAAGTTATGCGCATAACATCAGACATAAGGCTGAGAAACTTGAAATATAAGCTTTGCTAGAGCGGATCTTAGACCGCTAATTTCTTAATATAAATGAACATTATGAACAGTGAGTCTGATATTTGTCAATAATTCGTTTAAATTCGATTTGATAGTAGTATACTTTAAAATTAAAGCACATTTTTACGCAAACTTTTTAGAAGCTATGTTCTAAATATAGCACTGGTCTTATGAGAACTTGAAATGACAATATGAACTTTTGTCGTAGATTTTAGACTTAGAACCATACATGCACATTACGAACAGTCTGATATTTGTCAATAAATCGTTTAAGTTCGCTTTGATAGTAATACCTATACTTTGACGTTAAAGGCACATTTTGACACAAACTTTTTAGAAGATTTTTAAAGTACCTATTAAAGGTTGAAATGGACTTTTTGAAGGATATTGCTTAACTTTTTCGCTATAGATTGCTAAGGATTGCAAAAAGACTAAGCTCTATTGGCTTCGAATGGTTGATACTTTAAATTGTAGTATAATAGATTTTTCACTGTATTTCATATCTTTCTGGGTTACATAGATTTGTCCCCTTATCGTTCATAATTATCAGTTAAACTTTTTTATTAAATAGGTCAGGCTGGGAAAATGTGAACTTACGGCATACTTTATCCTATACACAAGTGTGTTTGTACAACACTGGCAAATCAATTTTTCAGTAGAAAAAGCGGGCAAATCTAAGCAATGTAGGCGCGAAGGATCGCTCCCCCATAGAAGAAAACGCATATATCGCACCTTCCCTACTGACAAGTTGGTTTGCCGGACTGTATTTGTAAACTCAGTTTTAAAACAACGCATCCTCTTATCATTCACCTTTATCTAAATGTATGTGCGGCGCGGGAACCTTGGCAATAGCACGGATTTTACTAGGCCGAGCCAGCAAATGGCAACCGGTTTACCAGTATTACGTGTACCTACTGCTACTTAAACATTACGTTTCTTAAATAGGTGTATTAATCGTAAAACGTGCTAAACGTGTTACTTGTATTACGATGCCATTTTGTGTCAAAAATAGTCCATTTGATCCCGAATATTCAATATCTATTCTTTACTTAAATTTTGTACGTTTCGGATTTGAAAGAACACTTAGATCAGCATTTAGAATTCTGGAACACGCCTCTTAAAAAATATCTAAAAATGATTAGAATTTCCGCCCTCATATTTTACCGTTCTTCGGATTCCTTTGGATAGTACAGTAGATTATGCCAAAAGCAACTATCTTATCATTTATTTTACTGCATTAGAATTTAAAATATAGGGTAAACCTAACACGCCATATCAGGTAAAATCTACTTAGTGGCAAGACATTAGACATTTGATACATATTTAGAAAGCCCGTGTCACAATTTTCGCAAACGGCTGTTACAGATGAGTTCTTTTACTAGCGTATCGATTGGCAATAAACTAGTATTTAGAATTCTACATTTTAGTAGGACCCCAATATGGATGCGAGAACATAGAGAATTTATAAAACATCGGTCATGAGAGAGATAAAAAAAGCTGCAAAAAATGTTTCAGAACCATAACAAAGTGACGAGTGGTCGAAAATTTCACCCAATGACGGCAGGCTTTTTGCCCAGCAGTGGCCAATACTACATATAGGTACCCTAAGGTCTAAATAATTGGCATTCGCCAACTGCAGCACGCCATAAGTCATCACCAAAACCGTCAGCGTGTCGCAATTGACAGCTCAATAGTGTATGCCAAGTAAATGTGAGGAATCGGGGGCATGGACATTTGCATGGCGCCGCGCCCGCTAATGGCGCGTTACGAATGTTACGACAGAGGAAAACTCTTCCTTGATGTAATTTGCGATGTTTCGAGACATTGGGCGATCTTAGCTACTTAGCTATTGATACAACAACCAGGGCTCGTACATGTCATGCCGTTGACGGAATAATGAAGTCATGCTAGAGAATGATTCCAATTTTATTACTTTTATTAGTCTTCTCGAAATAATTTTTCATTTGTGAACCTCCCTTTCCTTTCCTTTGTGAATTCCCTTTTTTAGGGTTCCGAACCCAAATTGTAAAAACTGGATCCTATTACTAAGACTCCGCTGTCTGTCTGTCCGTCTGCCACCAGGCTGTAACTCATGGACCGTGATATCTAGACAGTTGAAATTTTCACAGATGATATATTTCTGTTGCCGCTATAATAAAAAAGACTAAAAACAGAATACAATACATATTTAAGTGGGGCTCCCATACAACAAACATGATTTTTTTGCCGTTTTTTGCGTACTGGCACGAAACCCTTCGTGCGCGAGTCCGACTCGCACTTGACCGGTTTTTTGGTTATAAGTACTCTTTTTTTGAGATTCAGTGTATTTTACGTGACAAGTATTTATTTTTCTACGCCTCAATATTATCAATTTATAGTGTTATAAAGTAACTTTCTTTATGTTAAATTACATTATTTTTTCGTCAACGGCATGACATGTAGGTACGGCCCCTTTACAACTGCCCGTAAAATATCTCAAGAATACGTACTAGGAAATCACTATGTTTGGAATATATATAAATCTAGGGGTTTTTCTAAGGTGTCTTAGGTTGTCTACACGCTATAGAAGTCACATATACCTACTTATAATTCCAGTTTAGGATATAATATATCATTTACTTTAATAAGACTGTAATGTTGCCTATTATTAGTTGTAGGTACTTTGATAGCATTTACGAATGTAAATATGTATTTATTAAAGTAGCATTAGAAAAGCATTGCATAATTATTAGGACTAACAGTAACTCGTACAAAAAATATAAAGCTTGTAGTTAGAACATTTTACCAAAATGTCGCTTACATAACGCTACTCCCTTCTTACGTAACTATTCTGAAAATGCTAGGAATTCTAATATTTCATGACTTATACATATACATATGTAGCAGTACATTTTGTTGGGCTTTCAATGCTGCGTACGCGACGTTACGTATGCGACATTGTATTAGGACAATGCTCTCAAAAGTAATGCAATCAAATCCGTCTGCGGGAAATTCCGTACATGAGCTTTGTTTTCCTGCCGTACGCAATAAAGCACACCTACTTTTGACTGCTGTAAAAAGCTTTCGGTGCTTTGTCGATAAAGATAGCAATCGTTTATTATTTGTAAAGAAAATCCGCTCATGTACGGAATTTCTCGCAGACGGATTTGGCCGTATTGACCTTACCTAGTAGCTGTTTCGATAGCCAACATTATTCCAGTAATTTGAACTTGTGAAATTTGTTTATTTTTTGTGCTATATTATTAAGAATCAAATTGACCGAGTGCGAAAAGTAATCCAATATATTATGAATGTAAACACACGGAAGAAGGAAGTAGTAAAGACAGCTTTATAAAATTTTGAGTCAATTTAAATGACAATGAAATAATAATATGTAATAGCAGATTGCATAATTAATAACAGATGATTTCTACCTTATCGTACCTAATAGTCATAAAATTCATAAATAATAAACATAGAATAATCATAGATTTCATACATGAATCATACTAGTATAGGTGAACATGTTTTAAAGATCGACTTTATTCCTTCTGTTTTAAAGTAGAAAATGGAATGTATAAACACTAGTTGGTACATTACTTGAGTTGTTGACTTAAGGTTATACGGGATAAGTGAAACATTGGGGCAAGATAAACACTTGTAGGAACTCCTCATATTGTATCTCTTGCCCCACATGACCTTACAAAATACACATCATTTTTTACAAGCTTTTATTTAACTGCAATGTCTGTAAGTATATATGTTCGGGTCAAATCTTGCAAGCAAAATTAGACCCACTTCATATTATTCGATTGAGCTGAAACTTCACATACTATGTGAGTTGGGTGACAATGCAATATTATGGTACCATCGAGCTGATCTGATGATGGACACAGGAGGTAGCCATAGCAACTCTGTGATAAAACAACGCTACATAATTGTGTTTGGGTTTGTTAGGATTGTCTCGATGAGTATTATTTGCCTGTTGAAAGAAAAGTACAGTCAGCGATAAAAGGTTGTATGAAAAATTAATTTTTTGACAAATCAACGCCATTAAGTACATCAAATTGTGTTTCATATACTTTGTGCGTATTTTATTGTGTAATTTTGTTGTCTGTGATAATAGGAAGTGTTTTCTATCAGATGTTTGTAAAATAAATAATTTGAAAATGTGATTTGGATTTTTCATTTTCCTTATCTGTGCTGTTTTCAGGTTTGTCTTGGTATGCTATAGTGAAATAATTCATCAAAGTTATAACCTGAGTATATAGTAAAAGATTTAATTAGAATAAATCGATTCAATTTGACGCTACTCTTCGTGTAAATACTTATAGGTACTAAGTGCTTTTCGAGAGCGAATAAAAAATATTACGATTATCACATATCAGTATAAATACTATAAATCGAACTGCGTAGAAATAGTTTTAAAGTAAAAACATATGAATTCCAAAAATAATCTAACTTCGCCCTTCTTTTGTGTGAATTTTTTTGTATAATTTTCACATTTATGGGGCATTATTATTTTCACAGGCCCATGAACCCACGATACATATTATACATATTTGAATTACGATTCAATGCTAGTTATGGCGAAGTTATGTACTAAAGGTGAAGTTAGGGTACGTACTGATTTTCAATTAACTGCAACATTGATAACGGAGTGCTCGTAAGTAAAAATCGGACAATAAAAAAAAATCCAACCAGACCTAGATTTGATAGTTACTGCAGTTACTAGAATGTCAGCGTTAATGGTTGACGTACAGCGATATCTAGTACCAACAACTGTCAAAGCAAACCTACAGTACAACTAGGAACCCTTATAGCCTCTTTGCTTATAGTTTCGCTATGTCTCTCTGTCCGTCCGTCCGAGGCTGTGCTCCGTGATCGTTAGTGTTAGAAAGCTGCAATTTTTAGCATTAGAAAAAAGGTAAACAATCTTGACGTGTCGTTTAAAAACACTTTTGAAAAATAAGTCACAGCAAATATGTAACAAATATATAGCAAGGATTTATTACATTCTTCTGGTTTCATAAGTAATAGTGGTTTTTTTTTTATCGTTTTTCAATAAAATGACATGTCAGATTGTTTAAACGTTTACCTTTTTTCCAATGCTAAAAAACGAGGTATTCTACTCGCGATTCGCCAAAAACGGGCAATTAAAAAAAGTCTTTTGACCACAGAACTTCAAAGAGTGGATTCATAGACATGTATTTAATTTTCGACGCGATTGAATAAAGAATATAGAAATTCAAAATGGCGGCCAAACGCATAAAGAAGATGAAATATTTACAATTTTGAGTACGGATTTAAGTATATTAAGAGACTTTCGGATGTGCACAGAATTTGTTCCTGAGTCATGGGTGTTTTCTATGTATTTTTTAAATATTATATATTGATATATGAATATCTGTGCACATCACACAAATAAATACCCTTACCGGGATTCGAACCGAGACCATCGGCTTCACAGGCAGGGTCAATACCCAGTACCTACCCACTAGGCCAGACCGGTCGTCGATTTAGAAATGGGCGACGTGGATGCTCTTGGGAGGTGAGCGCAATATAAAAATGGTTTATCTCTATCAGAAAATGTAAATAAAATAGTGTTAAATAATATGATCAGTAAAGTAGTGCAAAATAGTCCCTACATTTATTATGTAACGGCTAGGTTGTGAAAGACTGCCGTTTGAGATACTAGTTACCACTAAAATTATGGCGCCCTACAGGGCCAACTACTTTATGTGCCAATTTCGTAGCCGTACTTTTTTGAAGCTCTCAAATTATCAAGTAAGTATGAAAAGCCTTAATGTAGGAAAGGCCGCTTTTTTTAAATCAAATGTTAGATCGATGGCATAAATAAGTGTAGTGTTCCCCACTTAGTTATAAGACAGATAAAGAAATAAGACGCGCGCAAAATTTTTGTGCCGCAAATGTAAAAGTAGATGGCGCTGTACGACGCCATACGTTTAGTGATAACTTGATTGCCCAATGTCACAGCTAAGAGCCGTAACGCACTGTCGACTAGTCGCTAGCGACTCGGTCTCTCGGCGACCAAAACAGGCAACTAGGGCTCGAAGACCAAGCCGAGCGCAAGCATCACTATAACATGTTGTGTTCTTCACGACTATGTTCGAGAGAGAGACGGATACAAATAGGTCGTCTCGACAGTTGCTCGCAGTGTGAACGCTTCCATTTGAATCCGTGTTCCTAGCGGCCGCCGGCGACCAGCAGTCGCTTGTGCGTCGCAACTACGCAGCGAGTCTCCGAGTCATCCGGGCAACCGGCGACTATGTGCGTAAACGCCTATACAAACTATAGAAAGTCACAGTTGCCGGCGACCAGTCAACAGTGCGTAACGGCTCTTAACCATTTGAATGCCTATCGTATGCGGCGCGTTATCGTGTATCTTGTTGGAATGCACGAAGGTCGATATTGGGCTGTAGCCGCGCGCGTCAGTGTTGATAATTGATTTGGCAGTCAAAGGGTTAACAGCCTAGTTAACTCATAACGTGCCAAGCCATACACCGTCATCTATTTGAACTGCCAAATTTGCTGCTATAATAATTTGCACTTATTATAGTATGCTTTTGGCTATAACATAACATAAAATAGTTAATGAAGTTGACGTAATTCTCTGTAGCATACCAAGACAACAGCATTGGCACGAAAGGATGATGAAAATTCCACGCATTATAATTAATGTTATGTGCTGATTACATTTACAAAAAGTGTCAAAAAAGTTAGGAAAACTCTCGGAAATTGATATTAAATTTAACAGGAATTGAAGTAATTTTAGGCCTCTAAATAATTTTCAGGATCCTTCCATGTAATTTTTTTTTAGTTCTTAATTTTAAAAACATTCCGTCGGCACCTTATGTAATATAATAAATGTAATAATTATATTAACGAAGTTTCTTTTTCTTTTAGCCAAGAAAACATAAATGACAAT
Source organism: Cydia strobilella (assembly GCF_947568885.1). Lineage (NCBI taxonomy): Eukaryota > Metazoa > Arthropoda > Insecta > Lepidoptera > Tortricidae > Cydia > Cydia strobilella. The sequence continues at coordinate 6,820,162 of NC_086061.1, read as the reverse complement.
TTGAATAAATCTGACAACTGGGCAGATACATCTTTCGGACGAGAAGTTATGAATGTAAGTTTATTCACAAAGCTAAAAGAAATATATAGGTAGTAGGAATGTATCCAAACTCGTGTGCTTCAAAACTAGTATATTTAAAATGAAAATGACAGTTCGATTGCTCCAACTAGTACTTGTCCAACTAACCTGTAATTTTAGTGTAATGTATGATAGAAAAGCAGAATTATCACGCAGTAAATTCCCCCGTTGAATTGTCATTTTATTACCTGTGATATAAAAACAGAGCTTACAAAGTTTAAAAAAAATGTTTAGTGTCAGACTTGTGTCAGATACATAGCGCCTGTATTAATACGCGCAGCAATCATACAAATAATAGTTACTCAATACTTAGAATCATGCTTTTTTGTGATGTTATGTGGTTATAAATAAATTGTATGATAGAGTCGTAGAGAATAGGAAAGTGATGTACGGAAATGATCATGTGGAATTCGAATCTCGCTGTAGAATGATTATGTACGTATTATTTCATTACATTTCATAATATAAGTGAAGCAACGCATGGTATGACTAGTTAGATGTACTGTTAGTCATTATTTTCTTATACTTTACAGGTGGTAAAGAAAAACAACTCGAGTTACAAAAAAGCAGTAAAAGAATCAGACTCAGAGGATTCCCAGAGCGAGTGCAACAGTGAGCTGGACGACTTGCTGGACGAGGCGCTGGACGAGAGCGATGGACCCACTCCGCCTAAAATTAACAAGGTGAGCGAGAAAGATAGGGAGAGAACGTCACTTGTAGTCTCATTCATGGTTATAATCACGAGTTATAATTGTTTCCAAATATTTATTATTTAAGGGAGAGTTACAAGTTACTTTAATCCAAAAATACAATCACGTCACAATACTCGTATATGTGTTCTTGTTATTTCATCGTACAGTCAGCAGCAGAAGTTGCTAAGCGGGCGAGGTGTTCAAAATAATCTTGACGTGACTTTATTATTAAGAGAATAAGAGCGTGTCAAGGTAATTTTAAACACCTCGCCCGCTTAGCAACTTCTGCTGCTAACTGTACAACTTGACATTGCAAGAATTTGATATTGTAAAGCCTGATTAGTACTAGTACTTAGTTCAAAAACTAAAGAAATGCCCATGGTTTTAAAGCCATATTATTACGTAATTGATTCATAACATAAATCCAATTTACCGTTCTTAAAGTCGGACCAAGTGGAAGTGTAACCATAATTGTCAAATTTCTATGAAAAACTGATATATTGTGTTCCTTCCATATATTGAGTTTGCTTAACTGTAATCAGAGGGCATTTGTTAAGTTTTTACAATGGGTTGCAGAACGGCAGCCTGTCCTCAACCAGTTTCGTCTATCAGGACAAGGAGAAGCAGTTCAAGTCGCCGATGAAGACGCAGCCGGCCACGCCGCGCGCCGACAGAGGCTCCGAGCTAGTGCACAGCGTCAGCTTCTACAGGAGGATGCAGAGCGCGGTGAGGGGTTATATAGTAGTATTTTAACGAAACGACCACAGAGTTCTCCAGTTTAAAGGTACTGGGAATAAAATTAGGAGTACATTTAATTACATTCCTAAATTCCATGTTCTTAATTTAACAATCAATGCACTATAATAAAGAGAATCATGCGTGTGATACAAATCTTAAAATGTTGAGTGTACCTATGTGTATTTGAATGCCTTTTATCCGTGAGAAATGCGCACGAAATGCGGCACCGTACACAGTCTCACACTCCTATAAACACGGGTTATAAGGTCTCAAACTTAATGGCGGACGGATTGTTACTTCCAGGTGCCGAATGAAGAATATTATAGTGCCGCCAACTCCATTTCAACATCACTTAAATCAATTCGAAAGGGAAGCTTGATATCGAACCGAACCTACTTATTATGCATGTCAAAAAATAATTTTCTTTCTTGTACAGTCGTCAACGCCATCAACGCCAATGCGCATCATCCGGCACACGTCTCCCGAGCGGGAAATCCCGGCAACACCCGATGAGCCGGCGGTGAACGTGACGACCGTGCGACAGCGGATTAAAGAGTTGCAGGCCGAGGTCGCTAAACAGCAAACGGTCATATCACAGGTACTGAAGTCACGGTGGTATAAGAATAAGAATGATTTATTGCAGTACTGTGTACATTTGTAGATGGTTATCATGATACAATTTGTTTCAACAGTTACCCATTACACCTCCTGTGCGCATTAACTATTAGAATGTTTAATTACTACTTTATTTTATGTTTCAGGCCAGTCAAGCTCTGAACCTGTGCGCATCTACTATAGAGTTCAGCGGATCTACCGAACAAGCGGAAGGCGAACGGTTGCTTCTACTTGCAAGTACGTGCACTACCTACATTTACTTACTTTTTTACTATATTATTCTTATTATGATTTCTTAAGGGCATTAGTTAGACCACAGACTAAGGCTTCATAATGTACTTAAGGTGATATCTACTGTAGATATATGTATTTGTAAAGCTCTTAATAGTATGAGCGAGATGCATAGATAGTGTTAAAGAGATTATTCCTCCTTTTCCCGCAGCCCACCGCCGCCAAGCGTGCCTCCACGAGATCCAGCGCTTGCAAGTGGAAGGCGCCGGCGCCGGCGCTGTGCCAGGCATGGCGGCCATACACATGGACAGTCTCAGCGTGCCATTACGGAGGGAATACGTGCGGCAACTCAACGCGGGTAGCTTACAATACTCGTATAATGCTTTCAGTAGGAATACTACGTGAACAGACCATATGCCGAACGTATGAGATCCAGCACTTGCAAGTAGAGGGCTCCGGCGCGGACGCTACGCCGGGCATGGCGGCCATACACTGTTTTCATCACCTTCCTCGCGTTATCGCGTTATTTTGCCATGGCTCATGGGGTCTGCTTGACAACTAATCCTAAGAATTGACGTAGGCACTAGTTTTTACAAAAGCGACTGCCATCTAACCTTCCAACCTAGAGGGGGAACTAGGCCTTCTTAGGATTAGTCCAGTTTTCATAATTGCTCTAATTTTATTTGTGGCTATTAGTGTTAAGACTACTTATACCTTCTCCGCATTTTTAATGTAATATTGAATAAAATTCAATTATATTTATTTTCATTACACAGATGGTGCGGTTGGGCATCACGCAGTATGCCTGCTCAAATGCCGCGATCGAGTGCTAGCGACCAGTATGCAGCTGACACAACCTACCAGCCATCTGTTACACTTCCCCGATGAAATCCGTATGGAAGGACTCGCCAGCGACTTTAAAGTACGTACAAAACTCTATGTAGTTCGTATCGTCCACGATGACGCGCAGATTTGTCAATTCTAACCTTTAATAACATGACAATACGAGTCAAAGTCCCTTGACTTTGACACGCGCCTTCGTGAATCACAGGTTATACCGTTAAATAAAGTTTACTATCGATTCTGCAAGTATCAGAGCAAATATTCATCATCATCATGTCAGCCGATAGACGTCCACTGCTGGACATAGGCCTCCCCCAAGGCTCGCCACTCCGACCGATCCTGTGCCGCTCGCATCCACCGAATTCCCGCGACCTTCACCAGGTCGTCGTTCCATCTCGTTGGAGGCCTACCGGCAAATATTGGTGTTATTTAATTTCAACATTATTTTTTAGATAACCGTGGAAGTTTACTTACTGCAAGCTTCAAAGGAAATACTACCACATAATGTTAAATACCATATCTCGAATAAAAAGGTAAGAAGCCCCTCTTGTTATAAATATAGCCTTTACTTTTCCAACATTATTTCCTGATGTCAGCTGATGTCTTTTACTAAATATTACATCTGTCTTTTTGCCTGACACTTTCTGCTATCTAGCTGCTAAGAGCGACAGGGAAATAATATTCCTTTCTCTGTTCATCTCAACAGAAAGAAAGGATAGATGTAATGTTTCCCCTAAGTTTCGTTACATCTTTTTTCGTTTTTAAAGCAATTTTTAACACATTCAGTGCCTAAAACCCGACTATCGGGTATTTTATGATTTCGTTCCCAGGCCGGACGACTCGATAAATAGTCGGGATCGTGCTACTTACTAAATTACTATACATGACTAAATTTTTGTGACCTGGCGCGAATGTCTCGTTTGTCTGAGTGGCAATGAATGTGTAAAATTTATATAAATTAAATTAAAACAATAATTTATTTGTATGTCAGTGCAACAACAAGCTCCTGACGCCCAAGTCCAAAGTGTCGGAGCTGAAGACCCCGCGCGTGCAGAGTCCGGGCGGGCCGCTGTCTGTCCGCAGTCCGCAGCTGCAGCTGCACGGCTACTGCATCTTCGCGCTGCAGCAGGCCAGCCGCAAGAGCTTCACGCTCAACAAGGTATGCAAAGGGTTATAGTTTTTTCTTGAATCGTACCGCCGCAATGTGCGATTGATAATCGGCGACAGGCAAATTATAAACACTCCCTACTCTTGCCGCTAACTGCCACCAAAAAACTGCTTCTAATGGCAACTTCTGGCGGCATCATGAGCGAGAGAGCATGATTTTAGATTTTGTAATTTGCAAGATGTCGTTCTCGGTTCTGTACACTCCACCGAGCGGAGTCAAAATTGTATGGTAAGAAGAATTCTAAATTTAAAAATAACACAATTGTTATTGTATGGTACACTCTCAGACCTAAAACAGGCTATAAAAAATTGAATTAGAAATGGACACGTTAATATTAAATTCCCCTTTTCTCCCCAGGTCCCCGGCGGCAGTCCCCTGGAAGGCTCCATCAACCTCGGCATCAAGGCGCGCCTGCGGGTCCCCGCGCCCGCCCCGCACGCCGCCTTCCTCACCGCCTTCGACGACGTCTCCGGCCTCGGCGCCTGGCACCGTCGCTGGTTCAGGCTGCAGCCACCCAGGCTCGCCTACTGGAAGTACCCTGATGATGTCCAGAAGAAGGTAGGAGGAGGTCTTCGAAACTGATGATCAAGGGTGTGCCTAAAGAATTTGTTTATGAGATGAGCACAATGAAGTGTTACGTGGTATGTATTATGTATATCAAAGTTACACTTACTTAGGGTGGGACGCGTGCTTACTGTGATCCATAAGTTAAGACATAGAGTAACTTATACTAGAGCGGAACTGTCATAGTAAATTTTGTAACCCCAGTAAATTCACTGCCATCTGTCGACACACTTTAAAACTAAAAATAAATATTTATAAAAATACGATAAAATGTATTTAAATATGGATAAATGATTGTTTTTATTTGCATTAATTATTTTTATGATTTTGACCCATGTTCTTTCACTGATATGCGTTAAAATTATAAATAACAAACGAAACCGTCAACGCCCTCTATACGAGTGTAGGCCAAAACTAGTGGCGCCCTCTGATCGAGAATCAAATTTTCGTGATTTTCGAGGCACGTTTTTTCCTTAGACTGTATCCATCTATTACGGAATTATATCTATCTTTGGTTAAGATTACTCATGATAGTTTAATTTTAACTTTATCCACCTTTTTCAGATGCCGATCGGCGACATCGACCTAACAACCGTGATCTCGGCCGCGGTCGTGCGCGCCCCGCGCGACCTGTGCGCGCGCCCCAACACCCTCCTGCTCGAGACCGCCGTGCCCGCCGGCCTCCTCGTGCCCGACTCCGGCTCGCTGGTCTACTGCAAGCGGCCCGACGGGGCCGTCGTCAGGAGGCATCTGCTGGCGGCCGATACGGCGAAGGATAGGGATGAGTGGTTGGAGTGTCTTAATAAGGCGCTCGAGTATGTTAGATGCTGTCCTGACGAATAAAATATATAATCTCTAGGTTAAGCTCTGTACACTTATGGTCCCAGATTATGAATAGAATGTACTTTAACGGTCCCGTGGTCGGGAGGCACCTGTTGGCCGCTGATACGACGACGGATGGGAATGAGGGGCTCGAATTTCTTAATAAGGCCCTCGAGTACGTTAGGTGCTGTCCTAACGATGAGAGTTCATACAGTTGTTATATCAGTCTAAGGTTTGTATGCTCATAGTACCGGATTAAAGCTCTCTATTTTTCAAACGGTCCGAAATACCATAGTCAGGAGAAATCGACTAGCTTTTGTAACAAGGTAATGAAATGAAAACATAAACATTAATCAAACATTAAGAAACATTGAAATTAAACTCTCTTATTGCTAGTACAAAATATTTAACACATTCGTCTCCCTAACCCGTCCGTCCCGTCCGGTATCCGTCGTATTATTCTTAGTTTTAGTATTTTTCTGAAGTATACTTGATAGCTAAAGTTAGCTATAGTGATTTTGTATCCATTTCGTTCCCCGCCGACTGTATCAATATACAGTAAAATACAATTGAATATTTTATAACTTTTAAAATACGTAATCAATATTTAATTTTTAATATGATATTGGTTTATGTTTTTTTCTTTCACGCCTATGATATTTCATAGGCGTGAAAGTTCATAATTTTAATACTCTTAAATTAATGTATAACAATTAATTTAGAGAATTACGCTAGCACCTAACCTTATATCTAAGGTCCAATATAATTATTTAGACTGATATTTAATAATATGTATCGTTAGAAACATAACTGGATTGAATATTTGACCTTTGCAATAATATGTTGACTTGTACATTTTTAATGATAACATTGCAGATATTCTCATATTAGTACATATTCATGTTATAACAAAATATTTCAAGATACCATAAATAATAATTTAATATCCTTGACATCACTTACCTAACATGGTTCCGTACTTACGGTCAGCACACAGTACCTTTGGGACTTAGATCTTATTATGGTAAAGTATTATCTTTAGGGACCACAATATTCAACATTAGGTTAATGGTATTTGATGTTTAAAAAAAAAGGTTCTAAAGCGGTTTTTTTGTGTCTTAGTTTTGACTATGTAACTTTATTACGAGCACAAATATGTTAGATCAAAACTGTGAAGAAACTGGTTTTTGACTTGAAATTTACACACTTTAAATATATTTTAATTCGGTTTTTAGCAAAAAAAACTAATTATAAATAACTCATCTGCCCACGTCGTCATTCGCCTAGAATTTATTACATTGCACTTCTATTCCCCGTTAGTACTTTTTGTACTTAATTTTACCCCATTACACCCCTTCAGGTTTTTTTTAAATATGAAAAGTATCTTGAACATTAAATAATGGTTATGTTTATACAAAGAAATACATCCATATTTGTTTGTAGTTCTGGCCAAACATATTATATACTTTGCAATTGCATCTATATAACTTTATAATTAATCCTTTAATGTATAATTTGCTAGTTATAATTTCTTGTTTAATCCACAATTTGGACCACCTATTAACAATTTTATTAATACTAATATAATTTCATAGGATTAGTTATTTTATAGACGTGCATAACCGTTTGCTTAATATAATGCAACACATTCACGTGTGTAATATAGAACGACATACGCATTTGTATATAAAATCAATTTATGCAATAAAATTTATTTAAGTTTTAAATTGTGTCTTAATTTGGTAATATACCCATGCATACCTACCCATTGTATATGTCGTGCTTTCTTTATACCAAAAGTTCACACACACGCCAACGTTATTTAGACAGTATATTTATTGACACTAGGTACTTAAAAATGTCGTATTACTTCCTGCTATGCTATGCTATACAAAATAGAATCCCAGTACGTAACTTTCTACGCATATCATACATAGCAAGTACAATAAGTAGATAAGTACTTTTTAGGGTTCCGTACCCAAAGGGTAAAAACGGGACCCTATTACTAAGACTCCACTGTCTCTCTGTCACCAGGTTGTATCTCATGAACCGTGATAGCTAGACAGTTGAAATTTTCACAGATGATGTATTTCTGTTGCCGGTATAACAACAAATACTAAACAGAATAAAATAAATATTTAAGTGGGGCTCCCATACAACAAACGTGATTGATTTGCCGTTTTTTGCGTAAAGGTAGGGAAACTCGCACTTGGCCGGTTTTTTGTTTTGACTGACGCAGACGCAAGTACGTACAATTTACGAGCTTTACCAAAATTGTGACGATACCTAAATGTATCTTTCGTTCTTATTTAAATTCTCTGCAACCTAATTTTATTTGACAGTTTAGTCGATCTAAGCGCTCGCAACCATGGACCGGCCCGCTATCCCTTATCGGGGTTTTATAAGGGTATTGCATAAGGCTTAACTCACCATACCCTTTGCCAGACGAAACCCTTTGTTTTGCTTTTAAAAACCCTTATATAAAGCTACCACATTTGAGTAATCGGTAGCCCAAATACCCTTACAAAACCCTTATCATCCGCTCACCAACACCTTGCATATTGCTTATAAGGGTTAGCCTTATAAAGGGCTTCACTTTTAGCATATAAGCGTGCTAATTTAAGTCGTCTACCTTGTTCATAAAGCACACATTACTTCGAATCCGAGCGATCGTCGGCGGCGACGGCGGCGTTCTTTGACTAGGCACGTATTTTCTTTCCTTTTCATACACTACCGTAGATATATACTAATCCTGTCTCTTTCACGCAAAGGGAAACCTTTATAAAAAGCGCTTAAAGATAAGGGTAACCCTTATTAAGGGCTAGCCTTATTTTTGGTTAGCTTTTCGGTAAGGGTTAGTCAAAGGTAGGGGTATGAATGGGCTTGCAGTTCAAAAGGGAAAGTCTTTCAATGTGTTAGCCGTGTTTAAGAGTCGCCCATTGAAAGGGTTTTATCGCGGAAAGGGTTGTCCGGTCCCTGCTCGCAACATCGTATTTCGTATCTTCAAGTATCTTATTGCATATTTCCTATGTGTATTTCTAAAAATTAAATATTTTACTGAAACTTGTTTGCCCACGACTCGACGGATCGAATTCAGTTCCTACTTACAATACCTAAATATGCACATACTCCTAGGCTTTTTATAAAATCCTTTTGAAATAAAATCTTTCACACGAAGCTTTTTCCTCTAAGCTTACATAAAACAGACCAAAACATAATTTATTTGGTAATCCCTTATTTCAGAATTCTACTATAAATATTTCTTCAATAAATAATTTGGCTACGCTTCCTAAGTCTCACTCAATTGTTTACATTGTAAAAAAAAAAAACATATTCATTAGTTATGCTGACTACGATGTAAGCTGTAACGTAGTACTTTATGTAGTCTCAATGTACTGAAAGCACATTTTTTCTTTAAAATACGCTATGAAGGGATTCTCTACATCAGTAACACCTCGAGTTACGAGCGGTGCGCCACCGCACGAGGATAAACAACACGATAATCCAAAATTATGACTACGACGTTTATTGTCATTGCCTGCTTTTATATCGTTTCATTACCTTTTATATCACGTCAGAACGTGGGATTAACCATACATATTAACATTTAAATTTCGACAACGCGCTTGTGACACAACTGTTGCCAGTGTTCATAGGCTACCGTGGCTGCTCTCAACAGCGCTTGTCTGCAGTAAAAGCAAAACAAAAAAATCTGATACGGTGTAATAGCACACTGCGCAAATTAAAAAGTCGTTTTTCTACTCGTCGACTGTAATGGTTGAATTAAGATTTCGTATACCAAACTGTAATTGGGTACTTTTCATGTATGGGCTCCCAACTCAACTGTAATATTCATTTCGAAACGGTTTAGTCAACTGTAATAAATTTGACCAATCACGTGGCGCCGCGGTCCAGTGGAAAGGACAACAACGCGTGACTATTTAATGATTAAACGAACTTACCTGAAGTGAAGTTCTATCATAATTATACGAAGCGCCTCGTCCGAAGAGATTAGTAACTGAAGATATATATACACCAAGTGTATATATATATATCTTCAGTTACTAATCTCGAGGACGAGGCGCGAAGTATAATTCGTGAGTAATACCTATTCATATATTATGTACGCGTTGATGTCTTTTGTACTACTGAGATACTTACCTAACTTTCTTTAATTATTTAGGTTTTATAGTAGAAAAAGTATTATTTTTGATGACTCGTGGAAAAAGTATTGTATACAATTTAGTGATATAATCAAGCTTTTCAATCTCGTACCTTCAATAGTACTCGACTGAAAAGCACTCTATTCATCATCTTCCTCGCGTTGTTCCGGCATTTTTGCCACGGCTCATGGGAGCCTGGGGTCCGCTTGGCAACTAATCCCAAGAATTGGCGTAGGCACTAGTTTTTACGAAAGCGACAGCCATCTGACCTTTCAACCCAGAGGGGAAACTAGGCCTTTAAACATAATTTGAAAAGCACTATTATATCATTTATATCACGATTGTATAAAATACTATTTCATTTCTCATGTTCCGACAGTGGTTCATTGTTGTTCTATGAAGTGGGCAGAAAGTGATACGTTTATGCTCTAGGGCATTTTACTTTTCAAGTACGTTTTTTTTGTTTCAGGGTTTCGTAACTCATAAGTAAAAAAACCGGACAAGTGCGAGTCGGACTCGCCCAACGAGGGTTCCGTACTTTTTTTACTACAAACATTTTACGTGACAGCTGTTCCATAAAAAAATGAATCGTCATAGGGACCATGGACGTTAGACGCGCGAGCCAGGAACAGATTTCCATGACCAATCGCCTCCTGGGCGATAACTCGTATAGTGGTTAACGGCTATGTATGATGAACCCTCGTGAACGTCAGCGTGAAATGGCAGCCGCCAAAACACGTAAAAAAAACTGTCATCGCCTTCCGTTTGATACTTTGTCGGGTGATAGTTTAGAATTTAGATGCTATTGTGAATTTAAAACATCGTCAGCCGGTTGTATCGAGGTGGAAAGAACGTCAGCTGGTCGCATGAACATGTAAAAAATAAGCGCTTTACCTTTTTATGATAGTGATAACAAAATCCTGAAACTTTTCATGTAGCATTCCATCAGGCGTTTCAGTAATACAACCGGCTGACTATTTTTAGGGTTTTTTTTTAATTCACAATAGCATCTAAACTATCACCTGACAAAGTATCAGCCGGGAGGCGATGACTGGCGATATATGCTCCTGGCCCGCTGTCTAGTAGTTGATTATCAAAAAAAATACAACATACTTAGTCGAATGTGCTTTATTTGGGGCTGCATTCTCGAGATTGTCGCTCACTTAATAACAATATAATTATGTTATATAACATGTTACACTAACTTTAGAATATAATTATTACTTATCTATACATACATATACTTTTATTAAACCTAGAATTGTGAAAATCTAACAAAATTTAAGTTTAGTATACCAAAAATAACAATTTACTAAAAATACAAAGTTTAACCTGGAGCATAAAATGACGTCAAAATCAAAATGAGTCATAAAATGCCGCCTGCATCGAAAGGAACACGATTTTTTCATCTCACGGTCTCTTGGGAGCTGGTGGCATTTTAGGTGTCCGTAGTAAAAAGTAAAAGGGTTATCCAGCCTTTAACAAATAGGAAGACTAGTATGGAAACTTACAATTAAATAATATTGATATAAACCACAAATACTTTTTAACTAAAATCACAGAATGACTAGAAAAAATTGCCTTACATTTTGGCGTAGTAGATATGTCGTTTTACAGCAAAAGTCATTAAGTGTTATAATAATTTATAGTTAGACAGAAACTAAGTAAACGTAGGGCACAAAAATTATCTACACACAGCTCTATTGTTGAGAAAATATAGCCTGTGCAGATCTTTTGAGTAATGTAACTAATTTTGCTGCTGTTTATAAGTTACGATTCGCAAACCTAAACTTGTAACTTAAAATACAAATTCTTAAACAAAAATTGTTATAATAAAAAGTGGTTCTAAAATCAAACTAGGCATTTCTCAAAAATTTACTACCTATTAATCTATGTTGTACAATCAGCAGCAGAAGTTGCTAAGCGGGCGAGGTATTCAAAAATACCTTGACACGCTCTTATTCTCTTATTAGTAAAGTCCCGTCAAGATCATTTTGAACACCTCGCCCGCTTAGCAACTTCTGTTGCTCATTGTATGTAAATGTGTGTAAGTACTTTTCTATAAATCGCTCAATGACTCCGGCTCCAGCTGCAGTAGTGGTCTATTTGTCTTCGTCGTAGTTGGGGTCGTCGGAGTTAGGACGTCGGTGCTTCTCCAAGCCGGAGACGGCCATCGAGGTCTTCAGATCGTGCTGCCGACAGATGATACAGATACTACTAGTAGTCGAGAAAGGTAACAGCTTTATTTAAAATAGGATGGAATAGGAGGAATAGCATTTGTTTCGCTTTACATTCTTTCGGAACTCTTAGTTTATGTTATACTCTTACCGCTCGTCCAATCATCACATTTAGTCAATGTCGGTCACCAGATGTACAATAGGTACAGTGAGTAAACTCACTAAGAACTGCCGGCAGAGCCGCGTGAATTGGGCACAGTCGAGTGTTGCCGCCCATTATGTATTTATGTAATGTGATTTTCCCCTCACTAGCTCGGAAAGTTGTCTTTTATCCTTCAAAACAAGCGGGGGAAAACGCGTTTTATCCACTAGTGGGGAAAGTAATTTGACCTTGGATGGAGCGTGTTTAAGTAGCTTGACAGATAACAAAACGTAAAACGCTCATGGTAATGGTTCGTTCGATATTAATTATCATTAAATAAATGGTTTGAGTCTAATAAAAAATACCAAATTTAGCTTTATTTAATGATTTTAAGTCATAAACCTTAAAATTCCATAAGAAACGTTTGTTATTTATAATGATGTCAAATATTATTCTGAACGCACAAGTTGAGTCGATGCAATTTCAAAACGCATCGTTGACATTTCATACGTCAGAAATGTCAACATTGTCAACAAATTTTTTACTTAAAAACTTCTCGCGTAAAAATACACAACTTCCAGAGTTTTCTGTTATAATTTCGTAAAAAAATTAGTGATTCCAGTGATGAAGATGATCTAACGCCTGTGGATGTTGCACTTTCCTCGCTATAGTAAGGTGAAAAGTTTTGTGTTACACACGGGTGCAAATGTATTTTACTTCTCGTGTGTTGAAACACTCGCTACGCTCAGGATTCTATTTTACGCTTCGCTTACGTTACGCTTGCTCGTGTTTCAATTCTACACTCGCGGGTAAAATACAACTTTGCACCCTTGTATAACAAATAACTATTGTTTTGTCACCAGGCTGTATATAGAGATAGATAGAATCTTTTTATTGGCACACCTCAGTAAAAGATACGGCTTAAAGAAAACAATTGATTAATGATAGAGGCAGACAACAGGCGGTCTTATCGCTAAATAGCGATCTCTTCCATATATTTATAGGTAGGTACTGTTTGTACTCACTGCGAACTGCCGGCATAGCCGCGTGAACTGGGCGCAGTCGGAGCGGCGCCGCCCGCTCGCCACCCGTCCAGGGCGCGTAGCCAACGTGGCAATCGTTAACGCTCTGTAGCGTATCGTAGTCATCGCTCTCTATCAATCTTCCACACTAATTTGACAGTTACAGTTAACGATTGCACTTTGACTACGCACCCAGTATTTATGAGCGGTCAAAGCTGTATAATATATGTAAAGTTTGTAAACTCACTACGAACTTCCGGCATAGGCGCGTGAACTGGACACAGTCGATCGGCACTTACTTTCCGCCCGTCCAGTACTTGTGGGCGGTCACCACACGATGAGACTGTAATACAGTGTGTAAACTCACTACGAACTGCCGGCAGAGCCGTGTGAACTGGGCACAGTCGATCAGCACTTACTTTCCGCCCGTCCAGTACTTGTGGGCGGTCACCACGCGATGAGACTGTAATACAGTGTATAAACTCACTACGAACTGCCGGCAGAGCCGTGTGAACTGGGCACAGTCGATCAGCACTTACTTTCCGCCCGTCCAGTACTTGTGGGCGGTCACCACACGATGAGACTGTAATACAGTGTAGAAACTCACTACGAACTGCCGGCAGAGCCGTGTGAACTGGGCACAGTCGAGTGGCGCCGGGGCGCGTTTCCCGCCCGTCCAGTCGCGGCTGAATGTGATTTGGGCCGTCACCAGGCTGGCTATCAGCGCCCAGACCACCAGTGTCACGCTTCTGGGGACAATAAAAAAAAACAATTGTGTATAAAAGTAGGCGGTGGTAGGGATGTGTACAAGTACCGACTTGGCATTCAAAAAAAAAAGAGATATGTCCTTATAATCTATGTAAGTCTTTAATTAGACTGCGGAAAATACTCTTAAACGCGAATTGTAGAGATATAATTGTTGTAATAAAACTATTTCTTGGTACGTTGTTTTATCCGTTAGTACTGGCACTAATTGTACGTACTACCTATAGTTAGTAGTAGTTAGCCGAGGTCAGGACTGGATGGGAACGACTTGTAGCTCACCAAACGAAAACCAAAAATTGCCAATCGGGGGAAATTATTCGTGTATAAGCGTATTTTGGATAGTTGTAGTCGGCCAAATAAAAATAGCATACCTATTTATTTGGCCGACACTAACTGAACTAATAATTATCAAAATTAGGCCCTCTGGCTTGCCTTAGCCAGCCGTCTAGAGTGGAGCCGCGAGAGCGGTGCTTTCGAGGGTACTAGTAGGTAGATACGGAAACATAAGTGGCGATTTATCTATATGCTTAGTCCAGTGCCCTCTGCCATCAGCCCTCACACCGGTGTTGCCATTAGCCAAGCTTTAGTTATTGCACAAATTTATCCTTTTTAGGTGCTTTTTATTTTTTAGTGTTAGTGCAACAAATCCCAAGAACTTGTAACGGCGCCGGCGTCCGCTCGGTGTGCCCCTTGGCCCCCTTACATTTTATTAAATTGTCATATGTTAACTTCGGCTTCGCACACGCTCCCAAATGTCCGAAACACCATTGATTCGTGATGGGTAAAATCAAAATTATATTAGATAAGTATCAAGCGCACCGAAAAACTAATAGGGTACGAGCCAAAACATAAAGCCACGACCTTTAGTTTTGAAGCCATCCCGCAATTTAATTTTCATTTAAGTAGTTATGAATATTATTATATTTTTAGTAAAAATATTCGTAATTTTTCTTGACTACCTAACCGCCCCTTTTAAATCCGGGCTTACGGATGATTTACCTACGAGGGCCGTGACAGTTTACTTACTGTTAATTAAGTTAATTTATTAGAGGTGTAAATGTCACCAATAAATATGCTGGTTATGGCGTTGTGGCAAAAATATAAAAAAATATTTCTTTTTTAATGACCTCGTGGGTTTCGAGGCAAAAAAAAAGCAAAAATACCTTTTTTATTGATCTAACGAAAGCGAAGGTTTATGTTTAAGCTTTGGCAAAAATTCTTAAGTAGGTCTGCCCGGCTGTTCTCTTTTATCGCATTTTTATCCGATTTTCGTAAAATGTATTATACTAACAAAAGTAACAAATCAAACCTATTCAGATTCGATATTTCAATAGATAGAATAGATCGCGGAGCTATAATGATTCACGAGGTCTACACCTCACGTATTTAAGCCCAGTAGGAAGGTACTGAAGAAGAAATCACTAATTAAGTATTTGAAATGACACGATTTACATTGCACGCCCGTAATGTCTGTCAATAGGTTTTCTCTTCTAAATTCTAATCATTTCGATTATTTTTTTCATTATCCGTTTTTTTTATGGTAATTGACTTATTTTCTATCCATTTAACTGGAATATGTTATGAAATCAAAAATGTGTCAATATTTTTATTCAAAATCGGGTCACATATGGCTTACTTAAGCGGCAAGCTCTGCCACTAAATATATCTAGTTTATGTATTTTTCGTTTGTTTTTTTTTTATGTTTAGTTATTGTTGAAAAGATTTAAGTGTTAAATATTTCGTTTGTCAGGTTAGAATAACGTAAAGTACTACTTATTTATACAACCTAGCATTACCCCGTCCACCACCTATAATTTTTTTAATATTTTTTTTTTGTTTTTCACTTTTTTTGTTTTTTTAAAACGTCAATCACGCACCAAAACGTCCACACTAAAGAGCTGAACTCACCGAACCTTCACGACGGCCATTGTTCAAAGTTGTCCTCCGAATGGCCAGTACCACCCGGTATCCTCCTTTTATACCCGGTCCTACGACATTATTCCAAAAGGTAAAACAACAAGCGAGTCAATAGCTCTGTAATAACGTAACCAGTATAAAAAAACATGTTCATCACACTATATAATAAACTAGCGACCCGCCCCGGCATTATATTATACATAGAAACCTTCCTCTTGAATCACTGTCTATTAAAAAAAACCGCATCACAATCCGTTGCGTAGTTTTAAAGATCTAAGCATACATAGGGACAGACATCCATCCAGACAGCAGCAAGCGACTTTGTTTAATACTATGTAGTGATTAGATAACTTTAAGTCTATATAAGACCAATAAGTATAAGTATGATCTTTAGTCACTTTCGCTTGACTTTCGTGACTAATAAAGATGCCTTGCATGCGAATCTGGTGGTCCCGATTTCAAATCTCGGTAGAATAAAAACCAATCTAAATATATATTCTGGCAAGCCAACTCTGTCAGTAGAAAAAGGCGCAAAACTCAAATTTTGGGAGATCTATCCTTTGCGCTGTAAAATGTACATTTGCACATTGTACATGTGCATTTTACAGCCGCCTTTTTCTACTGACAAAGCTGGTTTTTTGACAATTCATACATCTTTAAAGATCTGGATCTGGAACAACCGGATTTTTCATACCATTTGGATCCGTAATGATAACATTTCTCGTGGAAGAGCGTGCATTTAGATAAACCAATTCTCCTCCTCCTTCACCAAGACTACCGATTTCATGGGCATGGTCACCAACTAGACAAAATGGCTGTTAAAGAAGATCATCTTATATTGGCCGTCAGCAACGATATGCTGGGTAAGCGTTATGAATACCGTGTATAGAGATCCTCTAGGAGTCGTACCTAATCATATAGTTTTCTTGCGAAGGTAATTTCAAAAAGATATTTCTAACGTTTTTGTCAAAATTCATAGTTAAAGCATGAGTACCTATGTTTCATTAAACAGTCCGGCGATTGTTAGTGCTATCAAATTAAAGGGTCTTTGTAATTCAAATACATTATGGAATCCATAAAAACGATCTTGGCCCCTTTTTAAAAGCCTTAATGGGATTAATTCATTCTACCGACTTGGCAGTCTTGGCACCACGAGATGTCGCAGTGTTCATGGAAGGCAATATATTTCTTTCCATGCTACTTTAATTAGTACCTATAATTAAAACCCGAAACAACAGAACCCTTTTAGAACACCATTGTAATACCTGTTTATTACATAGCTTAATATTCACACAGAGCTGATAAACCCACGTGAAAGAAAACGGTTATGGGCGTTGAATCAAATGGGGGGTTTAACTCTTTGTTACTACCGTAATTATCGTTTCAATAAAAACTTACGAAACACATGAGACTTTTACTTACTGGTGAAAATATGTTAAAAATGATTATTTCTATACTATTCCTAAGTGACAAATATAGTGTTGATTAAAACTACAGTCCTTTGAGTCCCCTTTTATAATTAAGTCGAAACTAGAGTTTTTACTATTTTCAAGTAAAGATATATACGCGATAAAGCTACGCCGGCTCCAACCCTATACCTTAGACCCGAGATTTAATTCCCTCCTAAATTGTAGGAGGGTAGCCCAATATGGGACCGGCAACAAACTCGGCGGGACAGATCTTTTCAAAACAATTATACTCAGAATGTCCAACATCATCCAACACAACGAACGCTGTAAAGGGTTCGAAACGTCGGAATGTATTATAAATTCAAATATACGCGATATAATCCGTTTTCATAGTTTTATTTCATGAGTAACTATCGCGGTAACTGAAGACAATACTAAGTTTGCGCGCAAAAATATCTACCACGCTCGAATTCTTTTCCATTTACTGGGTGATTTTGGCGTCGTAAATGTCGTGATCGCGAATGTCAAAAATGTATTAAGATGGTCGTACCGATATGAAAATTGTGAAAAATATACCCCTGGGCCCATACGTTTTGTTTAGATCCGGCCCTTAGATTTTTCCGCGATATTGTGGATAGTCCCATTGTTAAAGTTAATAAAGTCAAGTTATTATTAACGTCATAGTTTCATAGAAATTTGACATTACCTAATGATGACATTGCCACACTATGGCTTAGCAAATGCCATGCAGATTGGTCCGATTTTTTCTAATTTCGTAGAGCTATTAGAAAGCGGTAGACACTTTTGAGACGTATACCTTCGACGATAGGTAAGACCGAAGATATATCGGAATACGATGGTGAAAGGGTCCATCCAGGAGGATTAGGAATTAAACGAAATGGCCCTGAACACAATACATCCAACACAACAAGTGCACGCACCTGCCGGGTCGCACGATCTTTATTCACAGGTACCTACAGGATGGATTGGTTGCCTATCTAAAAATCTAAAATTTCTTGAAATAAAACTATGAAAACGGATTATATCGCGTATATTGAATTTATAACACATCCCGACGTTTCGAACCCTTTACAGCGTTCGTGGTCAACGGGTGAACAAAGTGTCTCACGCGTAAACTATTCAGTTTAGAAAAAAATTATATTAGAAACCTCAATATCATTTTCAAGACCTATCCATAGATACCCCACACGTATGGGTTTGATGAAAAATAAGTCCGACTCACGCTTGACTGCACATTCTAATAGGTTTTCCTGTGATCTAGGTAAAGATCTATTTTGTGTATTTTTTTTCAAAATTTTAGACCCATTTGTTTCGGAGATGGTCATTTTTTGCCTATTTTCTTGAATAACTTCTAAACTGTTTATCCTAAAATTATAAAAAAAATTATTTGAGATTCTCACAATGAGCTCTTTCATTTAACATGTAACACGATATTGTTTAAAAAACTTTATTTTTTAATTTTCTCATTTACCCCCCCAAAAGTCGCCCCCGTGTTTAAAATTCATTTGCTTACTTTACATGTCCGTCTTTGGGTCACAAACTTACATATGTATACCAAATTTCAACTTAATTGGTCCAGTAGTTTCGGAGAAAATAGGCTGTGACAGACGGACAGACAGACAGACGCACGAGTGATCCTATAAGGGTTCCGTTTTTTCCTTTTGAGGTACGGAACCCTAAAAATGTTTTGAGTTTTAGTTCTATGTATGGGGAACCCCCAAAATGTATTGTTTATTTTTTTCTATTATTGTGTGAAAATCTTAATGCGGTTCACAGAATACATCTACTTACCAAGTTTCAACAGTATAGTTCTTATAGCTTCGGAAAAAAGTGGCTGTGACATACGGACGGACAGACAGACAGACAGACAGACAGACATGACGAACCCATACCTTGGCGTTATCCTTGACTCCCGCCTCAACTTTCATGATCACATGTTGTCATCAGCGCGTGACTGCTATAAGAGGTTAGGGTTTGTAATCAGGAATTCTAGGGATTTTCATGACACAGGTACCATAAAGCTCCTTTACTGTGCCCTAGTGAGAAGCAAAGTGGAGTCCGCCTCCGTTGTTTGGAACCCTTATGAAGCATCTTATGTCTTACTTCTGGAGAGAGTGCAAAAAGTATTCTTACGGTTCCTCTATAAAAAAATGTATGGGTACTATCCGTTTTTATACCCAACCAAATTTTTGCTAGGCATACTGGGTTTCAACTCGCTGGAGGTAAGGCGTAACTTTGCACTTCTCACTACTGCTTGCTGTATCCTGCGCGGGGAGTCGGACTGTATCGAACTGGCGGAGCAATTGGTACGTCTGTACGTTCCCACGCGGACCAGAATCGATTTCAGACCTCGTGACCGTTGTCTCCTGGCAGTCCCGGCTTTGCGTACTGTATCGCGTAGGAATTCCCCTCTGGTTCGTTCCTTGCTCCTTTTGAATGCGCTCCTTGCATCAGCCTCTCAGTGTGATTTGTTTGCAGGCAGACAGGTGGTTGTGCGTGATGAATGTTTGAGGTTCTGTGAGAAGATGGATGCACGTCCTTCAACTGTTTAAAATGTGTTAATTATTTATTTTTAAATGTTAGTATTTTAATTTGTGATTATTTGTATATTGTTTCTTTTTCTTTTTGTATTTTCTGTGTAAGTTAGCAGTGGTTTGGTAATTTACTGTCATGCTGTTTAACTTGTTTGATAAAAAAATAAAATACCTAAGGGTTCCGTTTTTTGCCATTTGGCTACGGAACCCTAAAAACAGGAAAAAACTAAAAAAAATAAAAATAGTAATGAATGAATGAATGAATTTATACGAGGTTTTCGATAGATTCTTTTAAATGCCACAATGCAACCAGTTGCAACAGTTGAAAAATCAGATCGTTAGGTACATTGAATCAGAATTAAAGGGATGTATGTATTACAGTACAACTTATTAACTAAGGCAAGTAATATATGACCCTTTTACAAAAGTTTTCGTCTTTAGGTACCTAGGTAGTTTAAAGGAACTCACGCTAGAACGGTCCGGGCCGGGGCCGGGGCGCCCGGCATTTGCTTTTCTATGACAGGAGACGGCAATCACGTGACGATTTCTATAGAAAACTAAAGTGTCGGACGCCCCGGCCCTTGTATATTCTTAACTCGGCTGCCATCTTAAACTTGGCATATGAATTAGTTTTGTGATAATTTGAGAAGTTGGTTTACCATTAAAATACTAGAGGTCACATATTTTCTTAGCGGCAGCGTTCGTCGGGAAAACGGGAAACGACTAAAATACCGGTGTTAGGTATAAGTTTTATATAACATATAAGTAAAATAATATATACATGTTTTTCGAAGAACTTTTCAACCAAAACAAACCCTACTTAAAATCAAACAGCCTAGGTATCGTATAAACCTACCAATGTTAAATATAACTTTTTGCAGAGGAGGAATATATGACATTATATATTTTATTTTAAGGGTCATAAATTTGGTTCCGCGACATGTCAAGTCCGCATCAAATATTAGTAAGTGCACATCAAACTTATTTTATAAGAATATTTTTTCACAAGCAGTCGTATCAGGTATGAAACAAAATATAAAACGGCAAAAATAAAGGTCATACAGTTGCGTCACATTATCAATCCGACTTGTCCGATATGACACGGCCTTTTACAAAATAACATGCAGATACGTTCCTTAGTTCCGTTTTTCATATCACATATCATTATTAACTTTTCGCCAACGATAGTCACTTGCCAGATTTTTTCCTTTGAGTTAAAAATACCTACCATTTTTCGTGCTATGGACTGCAACATGTTTTATACAGACATCTTACTATCAGCGCCATTTTAAATATGTGTAAGTAGAATTTTTATGTTCATTATTTGAAATGTGTGTACTTCTATTTATTCATCGCTCGTTTCATTCGCCTCTTCCTAAACTGCAAGAACATTTTCAATTCTAAAACACCATGTATATAAGTTTTCATGCAAACTAACAAAAGGTGTCAGATCAAAGGAATGTCCATGGTATAAACGTATTGTCCACTACGTTCAGTTTCTCACAAAACATTTCCCACGAATATAATCTGCTTTCAGTTAGCCTTTATATTCCTTACAACTACAAGAAATCGGGGGTCAGACGAAGACTGGTCTGTCGCGAGTCGAGAATCTTATTGAACCGCCCTCTAAGATAACATTTGTTCCATACTTTACGTACATTTTCACAGAATTCCGTTGAAACGGCTCAAGATTTTTCACCTCAAATGGATTAACTGCCTACGCAAGATTTTGATGTGATATTTACGAGTAGAATAGGACGACGTGATATTTTTAAGAATGAATGGTGTAACAATGGTGTAACCTACAATTTTTTTAAAGTAGAAATATTTCTACTAAACTTTAATTTTTGTTTTTAGGTCAGAATCAGAAATTTCCTTTATTGTCTATAGTTAATAATTAATAGATTTACAATAAAAAGTAACCTAATATAGAGCAGAAAAAATGGTTCTAGAAAAAAAAGTGTGTGCGTGTAATCTTTACGCGTGATTGAAGTAAAATTTCTTTGACGATGACGTTAATCGCTAGGTTGGCACTTTGACGTGTATCCTATTGTGCGTGTGTCACTACTGAGCGTTACTCAGAAAAAAAATCTGAGTTACCCTCTAGTCGCGCCTAAAGAAGTTTTACTTCAAAAACATGCAAAAAGATGACTAAAAATTCGGTCAGAAAGCAGGATCCTTATTCGCCCACTGACAGTTAGTAAACCTTATTACAAAAGGAATAAGACCACCGATGGACAGTTATGTGTTGCTGTTTATACACAGACAAGAGGTTAATATTGGCAATACAGCCCTTAGAAAAAGTGATCTTATTTTATATTACCACTTCGCCTTTCGGACCTATTTGTCTATTTAAAGATTATACATGAACTCACACAACAACTCACTACTACACTACTACCCCTTCTTATCCCACCATCAAAGAGAGTATCTATAGTAACTATATGCTCATGCCCTTACCCTTGTTACACTTCATAGGTATGTAGGTAATTGTTTAGTGCATGATAAGTGTCGATGATTATCAGATAGTGTTGTTTTTACTTGTATCTTCTTAGATACAAGTAAAAACAAGTAAGTCTGCAACGATTTTGTTCGCATACGCAGTGCAAGTGTTATTTATAATTTCATAGAAGTTTGACGTAAAATAACACTTGCACTGCGTTTGCTATCAAAATCGTTGCAGACTTATCTTGGTCTAACTCTATCTACATACCTACTTAATTTTATTGCACACGGAGGTTTTGATTATTGTCCTTTCTTCTAGAATAAAACAAGAACTAGGGCATTTTTTAAACTCATAAAAATATAACATATATTTAATAACATCAATATCATACCTACCCTCAATAAGTTTTTATACCTGCTAAATTGTGGGTACATTAACAAAATGTTCAAATAGTTGCTTTCTAAGTGTTTTGACACAACCGATCGCCAGACATTAGAAATTCACTAAAAGAGGAACACAATAATGTATTTAACTTGTGTTTAGTCTTAATATTAGTAAAAAATTATAATGAATTGTATAAAGAAAGAAAAACAGTGATGAATCCCTATAATTTTGTCAGAAAAGCAAATCAATAAAGATTTTTTCACTTCTCATGCTCGTAAAATTCGACTAAGTCGTGCGTAGACATCATAATAGTTATTTACAGTACATATGGTGCTACTTTCTCGCACTAGTGCGTCAAATAGCACTTTTCGTGCATATGTCGAAAGTTTAAAGGGCCATATGTACTGTAAAACGTTGTACGATACACGTGCGAATAGGTAATTCACAACTCGTGTCGATTTAAAACACTCCCTGCGGTCGTGTTTTAATTTATCGCTACTCGTTTCGAATTTCCTCTTTTCCGCACTTGTATCGTTATAGTTATTTAAGTAGCACCATATGTACTGTAAAATCGCTTTTTAAACTAGTGCATAGAGTAAAATCATCTATTACGACCCTTATTTACTTAGCAATAAAGTCCAAACTCTGCCATACAAACTGCCAGCCCTGCCGGCGCGTGCCCGACACAACCGAGTACAATTTTTTTTAGTCTTGAATAAATTATAAATACGGTAAAATAACCTAAAATATTGGATATTTTTATAAATTTTACAATCGAAGTGAAATGCAGTGTATCAGGTATAAATGTCCGTTTTTAATTGCTTCGGATAAAAATGGATCGCTTTATGCCCATGTTGTACAATCTACTATTGTACCGTGTGATGTCCCTTCCATTCTGTGTCATCCATTCTTTGCTCAATTCGTCCGAAATTAGTAAGCAACAGAATGTTTCTGCCGCATGTACGAGTTTTGGCCCTTTTTTGCACCCGATCCAATGGCCATCTTGAGATATTTAGCTCGTATCGTCAGTTGTTCGTTCATAAACACACGCTGCACACGTCTCAACAATCAACAGTGAAGATACAACTCTGGCGTGCCGATTGTGAAGTGATGCGTGAAGTTAATTGAACTCAAACAGGTCAGTCGTAATCTAAAAATAATAAGTATTTAATAGTCTAACTATGGCTACATTCATTTGGCTTAGAAAGTGAACTGGCGTGGCAAATATCAAGATCTGATGAAGG
Organism: Cydia strobilella; assembly: GCF_947568885.1. Taxonomy (NCBI): domain Eukaryota; kingdom Metazoa; phylum Arthropoda; class Insecta; order Lepidoptera; family Tortricidae; genus Cydia; species Cydia strobilella. The sequence goes on along the minus strand of NC_086061.1, from coordinate 6,796,187 downwards.
AATAAGTCGGATGTGAATGTACCTATAGATCGGATGAGTAGTAACGAGTTAAATGTGATACAACTGTATAAAATTGTTCCGTATGTTATATTATTGTTTATCCAGTTTATCTATCATGATCTACGAGGAGTAGTTTTGCTTTAATATTTCTGGGGGACTACTTTCATTCACATGGAGATGGAATACACACCGTATATATTTTATCCAAAGATGCTAGTTGCCTGAAATAAAGATTTTCATTCATTAAATAAGTAACGATATTTTTATCAGATACTTACCGCTGATATTTGTCCAATATTTGATTCACCCGACACACAGAACTAAATGGAAAAAAACAGTACCAATCTCCGTCATTGATAAGAAGACAGTGCTACAGTGACAACTGGGTATAAATGTCATAAAATAATTATTGAGGAAAGTGTAATAACGCCAGCTAGCCGAATTTATTATTGACCGGCAATGCAAACTGACGTTAAAGTTGCAACTGGTACTCTGTTTTTAGTTAATCTGTGATTCAGTGAAGATTTGGGGAGCTAAGTGAGTTTTTATTTGCTTATATTTTTATTGTTTTGCATAAATAGGAGAGGTTTCAAATGTTAAACAGTTTTCCTTATATTGATTGACGATCAAACATGCTTTTTATCTTTGTTTATATTATTTGCAAGTGTTTATTAAATCAGTCGATATGTACCTACTTAAACTGTAGATTTAGATTTTTTGCCACCCAAAGAATAGATTATAATTTAAATACTCTATTACCCAGTTTAAATTTTTGGCCACTTATGTTGCGCTCACTAAGGTTATTTCTACAATGGTGTTGAATTAAAATTTTATATTACTGTTCAGGAACTGTCACCTCGTATGGGTTTCCGACTTTCCGTGGCCACACACTAATAATATATTAGTCTGACAATACCATCTCAAAATGGGCCCCTGCACTACTAGTGAGAAAATGTTAATAAAACAAAAAAATATCAAAAGAAACTTATAAGTACCTACCTAGGTAAAATAATTATCTCAAATTAAGAAATTAATGACGAAACGGATCTGAGACATTTCATTGTATGCTATCACCAGGATTACGGTAGAGACTGCCCGTCTCCGTAGGTACGTTATATATATGTACGTCGGAAGTTGCGTTCGTAATTATTGTAGATGGCGCTATGTTCGCGAATATATAGTTCTATACATATAACTATGCTCTTCAAATGGCTTGGATATTAAGCTTAGAATAAATTTAAAAGTGGAAAAATGACTGCATTGGGTGAGACTTGAACTCACGGCTTCTGGATAGATACTCCAGTGCTCTGCCAACTGAGCCACCAAGACCTCAACCATAGCAATCCATAGTCAGCAAATCTTCCCACTATATGGGTCTAGGGGACCCTAGCGACATCTACCGTAAGATCGTTACACTTCTTAAACGGCTACCGGTGTTCCAAGTATTGGAAATTCACCAGTTATGATGTGCTACCCGTACTAAATTTTTATTTTTATTTTTTAACAAGCCGAAACGTCTGTGATCGATGCTATTAAGCTTAGAATAGCTTTAGCTTTAGTTCAAGTCTCACCCAATGCAGTAATTTTTCCACTTTCAAATTTATTCTAAGCTTAATAGCATAGTTCGCAAAGACGTTTCTACCTGTTAAAAAATTTATTTGGCTTGGATATGTTTTGTTTATTAGTGGGTTTTATACATATGTGATAATGCCATCATAAACAGTATAAAGCCGATATTCAAAAATTTGTCGCTCAACATTTACTTAGTATGGATTTTATAAAATTATAGGTACCTACTTTTTGATTATTACGATTCAGATTCACATACTATTTCGTAGACATAAAAATTATCACATGCCTATGACAAAGACTGTTTTTGTGTCGGTATGTAAGTAACGACCGGTACCTAACGTCATGGTTTACTTCACTTGTGAGCGTGGTGAAGCAGAGGCCATGAAAATAATAATTTGTATATAAAACAATTTGCTAATCACAAATAACTACCACCACCACTTAGATGGTTGGCAGTCCTCAGCTGTGCGTTTCTCTAGAAACTTCCTGCCTCGCTAAACTAAGCTAAACTGTGGAATGAACTGTCGCCTGCGGTATTTCCGGACCGATATGACCTTCAAACCTTCAAGAGCGTATTCCCATCTTAAAGGCCGGCAACGCACTTACAACCCCTTTGGTGTTGCGGGTGTCCATGGGCGGCGGTAATCGCTTACCATCAGGTGATCCGACTGCGCGTTTGCCTCCTATTTCAAATATATAAAAAAAACTAGCAGTACGGTATAAAACGAATGTCAATGCACTTAAAAAAATGTTATATACCTCGCTAACACCACACCGTCTTCAACAACAGGAGGAATGTCACTGTACGGAGATAGACAGTCTTTTATATTAACTTGTCTCGATCATCACATAGGTATGATGAAATCGGTGTCTGGTAAACAAGCAACGTATGATAACATTGACAACATTATATGTATGTATACCTATTTATAAAATATTTAATATGAAATATTAAATATTCAAACAATGCAATTTGATCTCGGTTTTCATAACAGTAACAGTTCTTTCTCCTTTACTGTATGATCTGGGGGCACGGGAGTGCCCCCGCCAAGACGAGCAAAGGCCAAGGGCACTACCTACCTTATCTCGAAGCGCTTCGTCGTTTTTTAGAACACTCATAACTTGTGTTTGGATTATTACTACATAGTATAAAACAAAGTCGCTTCCTGCTGTCTGTCTGTCCCTATGTATGCTTAGATCTTTAAAACTACGCAACGGAGTTTGATGCGAATTTTTAATAATAGATAGTGATTCAAGAGGAAGGATTATATGTATCAGCATCAGCAGCAGCGTTGGTGCCCAACTTCGCCTTTTAATATTTTTTCCAAGAAATAAATATCAGTTGTATTCACGATAAATAGAGCCATGAAAAATAGTTAAAAAATAGGTAACTGATGTACTTCGGCACCCGTCTAATAATTTATAATTCATAATTCAAATTATAGTGTAATTATAATTATAATTATTAATAACGGGAAGTTATGTACTAAATAGGCGAATTTAGGGCGCAACCCTTATTTCTAATGAACTGCAACATTGATAACGGGATTTGATCAGTAGGTACCTACAAGTCGTGCCCCGCGATATTGAGCTGTCACCATGACGATGCCGATATGGCTATGGATATTGTTTTCGCGGAGGCGTGGCTGGTTCACTAGTTATCTCAATTTCGTAAGCCTGGGCATATGACTGGTCGTCATGTGACTATAACATACGACCCCTTTTCTTATAAAAAATACAAAAGTCAAATAGCGCGAACGCGAAACGCTAAGTATAGGAGACGGTAAGGTGTGGAATTTGTAAAGTAAAGGAAAACCTAATGATTATATTAATTTATTTAAATAATAACACAAAAATAATACTTTTCTAAAATCTCTGTTCAAATTTACGAACTGAATTAGCCCTTCGCGGCCCTTGGTGACCTGGGGGGTTAGCACGGTCGCATTTTTATCGCTTTTCACCATGCCTATCACATCCTAACAAGTACGTAGATAAGTGCGAAAGTGACGGGCATAGTGACAGGCGATAAAAATGGAACCATGCCACTAAACCTTCGTCAAGAATCACTATTGGTAGGTAAAAATAAAAACCGCATGACAATCCGTTCAGTAGTTCTTGAGTTTATCGTGATCACGAACATACAGACAGACAGACGCGGCAGGGACTTTGTTTTATAAGGTGTAGTGATGATAGCATTAAGTACAATGCGTGGCAATAGCACCTAAACTTGATTTTGGTATAGTTTTCGTAGGTATAGGTGTATAAATAAACATATTTTAAGAATTAAGAAATAATTCATGGATTTGATTTTTTACCTGTCAATCAAAAATAATTAAGGAATACCACAACCAACCCAACCGTTGGAGTTAATCCAACCCTTCTAATATTTAGTTTCTTGGAAGCACTAAGCATTTAAATAATGACAATTAGTTTCTTGACTATGTATTTTCAACGTCTTTAATATACATAAAACTTTAGCCTACACCAGAGATTTATTTTCTAAACAAGGACACAACGATATCTTTATTATAATAAACGAAATTAAGCGTTTTAATTACTACTTTATTTGGACAAGATTCGTCAGATCAAAGTATTCTTTGTGTATTTTTGACTGTTCAAATGGCATTGTATTTTAATATAGTTTGTATGTCTGTTTGCAGAAAATAGACGAGGCACAGAAATGGTGTTTTTCTTCGGGAGAATCACGAAAAGGTAAGATTTTTTACAATAAATAGGTATGTATCGTTTAGACGCAAATGGCATAGACATCAAAAATTAAAACTACCTACCACACATATATATGTACCTATTAAAACATTTATTGCTAATATATGGCAATAATTAACATATGTGTGGTGGGTGGTTTGAATTTGTGACGTCTACCCCCATCCCTCCCCTAACTTTTGCATAGACTTTTCGTCGGGTAGTTAGTTACACCAAATCTCTGTCTTGAAAATTTTAATGATCTGACGATGGCTAAACATACCTACCTACTTAGTGCCAGTTGCACCATACGCACTTGATAGACTGATCAACGTCACCCGGCGCGCCGCGGCGGTTTACTATGAAACTTTCCATACAATAAAATTAAGCGAACTCTTTAAGATGACAAACAGTTTGGTGCAACCGACCCTTAGTCGTTCGATGTTGAAAAAAAAATTTTATTGTACAACAAAAACCAGTCTTTGTGGCGTTTACTTCACAATTCGCACAACTTGTCAGTTCGCCGTTGGCCGTAATTCTTTATCAATCCTCAAAGGAAAATTCCTTAGTGATAATATATACCTACCTACGTAATAAATTAAAGATGACCCCTCGTTTTGTATGGAAACTCCCTTTCTCTACTATCCATACTAATACTTGCAAAAGTGTGTCTGTCTGTCTGTTACCTCTTTACGCTTAAACCACTGAACCGATTTAGTTGAAATTTGGTAGGTGTTCCGATAGTTTGAGTCCCGGGGAACGATATACATAGGATACTTTTTATCCCAGAACTCAGCCCTCAAAAGGGTGAAAAGGGGGTGGAAATTTGTATGGGGAATCAATAAGCGCTTAACCGATTTAGATGAAACTTGGTATGGGGATAGTTTGAGCTGTGGGAAAGGATATAGAATAATTTATATCCCCGAAATCATCCCTTAATGGTGTAAAAATTGGGTGGAAATTTATAGAGTGGACCAATTTGGGCGTGAAAAAAGGATGGTTTTAAAAGCAGATATGTTTTAAGGTACCCAAATTACTAATTCCACGCAGACGATGTCGCGGGCAAAAGCTAGTGAACTTATAAAGGTACCTATTTGTCGGTGTTATCATTTTGCGATAATACCTAATTAGGTGCAAAGGCTTATTATTATAAATAATGAACTAATTAGCTACAGTTGAAGAAATTCAAAAAATAAAACTAATAAAAATCGAAAAAATAGGTACTTAGGTACTTACATAGGAAATGAGATATCTCTACAATAACGATACTAGACTACATTAAAAATCCTCTTGCTCTTTGGCAGCAGGCTCTTTTTTTTAATAAGAAAAGTGGCCAAGGTTGAAAAGATTCGAAAAATAAAACGTACATGTATTTTCATTGGAAATAAAATCTCAGGATGATCTCAAGTGGCATACAATACAATATGTCACTCAATATAGGTATGTCAAATGTTAAAAAAATGACACTAAGTTTTGTATGGAAACTCCCTCTCTCTCTAATTATCATTTTGCGATAATATTAATTAGCAATAGCCGACATAGCCGTTGTTTATCATTTATTAACGGGGGCAAAGGTGGAAAGGCGCGGGCACACACCCCCGCGCTAATCAATACCACAGAATAAGTAATAGTACTCATTATTCAATACGTGCAATCAACTTCATATTGTAGAGAAAACTTTTAATAAAACTAGACTATGAAATTTTGAGCGTACTAGGTACAGCCAGGGTTCAGCATCAGCTCCATCTTGGGTACTGCTCTCCTAATTGCTCATCAAGACGTGTCGAATAACCAAAACAGCGTGTGCCTATGTTGCACGAAACCTGATTTCCACTAGGTACAGCCAGGGTTCAGCATCAGCTCCATCTTGGGTACTGCTCTCCTAGATTTAAGAAATATATATGGAAAGTTGCAGAAACAAATTGGTTATTTTATTTTACGCCTATTGCTTGTATTGAACAAAAACGAGGAATGCATTGTTTTTTACCGTATTTATAACAATATTATTTACTTCGTACGTTTCCGGGACTTTAGTCCCGAAAAAAAATGTTATCGCAAGGCAGTCTCCACTTTATGACTTTGTTCTACCAAGTTTAGGTATTTATACTCTGCCTATTCCGATCACTGCAAATGACAATGGTTTATACTGTTTATAGAAAACGCCAATCTATACTTAAATCTACGCAAATGATGACGTGACGTGACTCGAGTATATAGCACATCCTGACTGTCTGGCATGAGTTGCGTTCTCGCGCGCGAGTCCATACTCACTTGAAGTCGCGCTAGATGTATGGAGTCGCGCGCGAGAACGCAACTCATGCTAGCATCAGATATATATATATATACATTTTTACTTTTCATGTTTTGTTTGTCGATAAACGATTGTGATCTGGGCTATGGTCTTAGTAAAGATTTCAACAGTAGCTATATGTATCGTACAACGTTTAACAGTACATAATGCCCCTTTAAATTTTCGACATAGTCGCGTAATGCGCTAATTATCAATTATCACACTAGTGCGGTAAAGTAGCACCATATGTAATGTAATAGTACATTATGATACAAGTGTGCTAAGTTGGTCATTACACACGAGGCGATATTGTGCGCGCGAGCTGTAAGCGAAAGCTGATGTGTGTAATGACCAATGCACACGCGTTTCATACGACGTTTTTCAACACACTTGCGAGAAAAAAAAAGAAACTTTCATATTAATCAAATTTTAATAGTTAAAACAGTTAGTATTGTGTGTTGCATCTGTCATACTGCCGGCCGCCCCTCGCCCCGGCCGGCCGGGCCGCGCACCGCGCAGGCGGTCGGGCGCGCCGGTGCCCGCCAGTCCGACCAATTACAGAAGGCTCCCTTTCCATGCATATTATTAGCAATCAGTAACCTTATTAACTCAGTCGGATAATATAATGAAAAAGCACAAGTAGAATAATACACTGAAAGAGCACGCGTGTTTAATATCTAGGATTATAAGCCAAAAATCGGTGGAATAAAAACGTCGTTTTGAGCAAGTGTGTTGAAAAATAATTAATTTAATTTGTAAACATAATCAACACGTGTTCTAACGTATGGCATTGAAATCCGGACTTCAGTTGATATTTCCATCAGTCCATCACCTCTGGACCCTTCTAGAATTAGTTCAAGATTACAACTCTCACAAATTCAGAACTACCCTGTCACGTCTTTTAATTTAGAGCTTATTACAATGAAACAAGGCATCATTTGACTTGTCACTGATTTAAATACGAGCTTTTTAAAATTATCACATCAGACTAACGAGACATCTAATTAGTACACAGCCAATTAACGTTTACCTACGACATGTGATTTCCAGTGATATTTTTGTTTACAATACGATTTTTGCGCAGCGCAGTAGTACTATCTGTTTGTGTTTTGATCAATTGAGTTCCGTGTAATAAATAATGATGAGTAATGATTGTCTATAATATTTATCTTAAATAGGACTCCCGAAGTACAGTTAATGTCAAATAAGGTTGAAATCATTTCAACGGTACAGAAATTCAACGCAAAATGTCTATGGTAGCGTAATAGGGTAGGTCCCACTTGCTTGCTATTAAAAAGTTTCTTTTTTGAACTCTCAAAACCAATTTACCTCTATGAAAACAAAAAGGGTTGACGTCGCGGTCAAATCACCTACCATTTTTAAGTCTATCCAATTTATTAAATAAAAATTGTACCTATGGAAAATCACTGCGTGTCTAAAAAATAATCTGTTGACAACATATGTACTTATGACATTCACTCCCTACGCCCGCCCTGACATCATGACCACGATTATTAAAATCTTTATAATGTTTGGCTTTAGTCATCTTCGTCTAATTTTTTTTGGTCTTCGTCTTTCGTATTAAGTTGTTAGCTTCTACAATCTTCAGCATTCTCTTAGATCCTTGATAACAAGTAGTAACTGCGTCATTATTTTTTTCATTCGTTAAATAAATAAAATGTTTATAAAATGTTCTTCCTAGTTTATAATTGGAATAGTTTCCAGGTCCACAAACACGAATGCCTTTCATTTGGTTTGGACCATTTTTTTTTGTGTGATATAATTTATGTATAATATACCTAGGTAATACGATAGAGATGACGTATTAACCTAATAAATGGATCAATCGTGAATATTTTTTTAAACTTTTAAATAAATATATCAATCGAAGATTTTTCTGTAGGTAATTAACTTAATCCAGAACCCTAAATCGTAAAGGTGTAACCGCGTTTAGTCAGAGGCTGATGCGCTAACTGATGGGAACATACTTTTTAGGATCCTAGTTAGGATGCCAGTTTGGACGACTGAATTAAGTAAGGTGTGTGAAGTGTTTAACTTATAGTTTCTTACAGATCGGTTATATTAAATACTGTCCGCGCGCCAATTCCGTGCATTCGGAGGTCGAGGAAGTGGGAGGTGCGCCGCGCCCGTACGTACAAAATGACACTACTCTGTCATGACGCCCAACGTTCCTAACATTCCTCAGCCGTGCACGGAATTCGCGCGCGGACAATAGTGTTATTGTGGTGTGAGAAACCGTAACGCTTAAACAATACGTATGCAATATGACGCGTCAGCGTCACACTGTTCGTATGTTTACTTTTTTGAGAGGATCAAAATGTCCTAAAGGGAATTGTAGATATAAATGCCACCCGGACTGTAAAACTCACTTCTAAGGTCCCTAATTCTCATGTGGCGTAGGCATTCTACTTGGCTCCCGCCTCGTTGCGAATGCTGCATATCGCACCCAAAGTATCCATTGCACATACACGTGACGGTGTTTGTGAAGTCGCCAATCTTTAGGCTGAAAATTACAACCCGAGCCCTGTCGATTTTTCAAAACGTATGTCGCAGGCTAGACTTTACAATCAACGACTGTTTGCTGTGGTACTAATTTTGCACGCGCTACGTTTGGAAAAGTACCTACAGTTTCGTCAGCGACTTATCGGGAGGTGTGTCGACCGGTTATCAACGAGGCGCGGAATGTGACGTTATGTCGTTGAACTTAAACTTTTAGAGTTGACAACAAGGTTACATTACAGGGACCCTAACCAAGATCGAGTTGACAGATCCGACGAAAAGTCCTGTACAGATGTAGTGAATAATTGTTTTCCATCGTGTTTTCTCGGAAACGTTCGTACTTATTTGTCATGCTACTTCAGTCAACCTCAGTACTTTTTGTACCGAGACTGACTCAAATAGCATGATACGATCGCACGTTTCCTTGAAAATACGAAGGAAACCAATTATGCATTAGGTACATCGTAACTATTTTTCCATACACTATCAACGGTTGTCATTTTGGCTATGCTCCCGCAGGAGTCCCAGGTCTATTTGATTGGACTACTAAACTTTGCTCGTTTCCACTCTACTACTCTAAACTTCCTTAACATTAACTACTGCTGCCATTGCTGCAAACATTCAATGAGTTTAAAAAAATTTCTAGCTAAAGTTTCTAGCTAACAAACAACGCAAGACTTGTAGCTGGAATGCAAAAAAACTGCAATTTTTAACAAAAATTGCCCTGCTATGTGTGTGGAAATATTTAATAAGATGCCACCTGAGATGGAATCCTTGCCAATTAATAAATTTAAGAAAACCCTACATGAATGGCTGTTAAATAAAATGTTTTATTATTCACTTCACGATTATTTGAATAACTCATAATATAATGTAGTACATAATGTAATAAATACTTAGTTTAAGAAATACATTCTAATATTTGCATGCTGTTTATGAACGGTTGAATTAGGAGAAACTTTATGTATATATAACAACTGTAATCTGACCATATTCACGCAAATAAAGAATTTATGATTTAAAAACAATAATTTGTCTATGCCTAATAGTATCCTAGTAATCGTCGCCTTTTTTTCCGTTATTAAAAATTAAACATTTATTGAGTGTAGGTACCTAAAGATATCTACTAACGGTACCCACAGTCGACGTTAAGCATATAGTTAGGTAGGTACCTACATTTTTCGCCTAATTACAAAAGTACAAAAGTGCAAAAGATTAAATATATTTTTACCGTCGACTGTCCAGTCGCCATCACCATGTACTGTTCCCTCTGAATCTCACGGCTGATCGTCACTGCGAATAATATTATAATGCAGTGACATGTAGAGATATGCCATACGATAAATAAATAATCAGATATACAAATCTGTAAAGTGTCCAGCTAATATAGATGGCGCTCTTCGACTCCGTACGCTAACTCTGGTTGATAAAGGTTGATGTTTGATAATTATTCAGTTACTATTAAACATTATGGTCAAACAGCGCACTTGGTCATTATTTAATTTCTGATTTTCCCTCGCTATTTGGATTTCACTAGTTTAGGTAAAATACTGGCCAAATCCAAGATCTGGGTCAGCAGTTATTTGAGAACATCACTGCAACGGGCCCGATATCGTTGCCTAGTAAACTTTGGACCCGTTATATATTTGCTATGTGTAATTAAAGTGTGAATTAGGTACTTGAAAAAATCGGGAACGATCTTTTATTTATACAATATATGGACATAAATTATTAGGATATGTCTTGAGTATTAGGTTTGTTAAAAAAATACATTCAAGAATGACATGGCCAGCAAGTGGCTAATCCACCTCAGACAGATTTTATTGATCAAACAGAACTATAGACATTCAGAATCTGAATTCTATTAAAGGACCATCTTAACCTGCTGAAAATTTGCTGTTCGACTAATATCGTCTGATCTCAGATGAGACACCTGACAAAAATCAATCTGTACATAAGCCGCCTGTGATAGCTCTAAGCCAGCAGTGTCAGCACTAAGTAGATACTTATACCTACATAATTACTATAATTAGATATGATCATCGATCGATAATGTTTATTACCTGGACTTATATACTTCATATCGATTGAACTTTGCGCGGACTAAAAGCAATTGTTTGTACCAGATAAAAATACCCTCGTGAATGAGTAAGCGCATTGATAACTTTGATTTGACCCGGATTCTCTGGTTAAGAACCTCTTAAGACATTGTTTGAAATGAATAAGGCACGAAATTCAGTGAATGGAAGATCGAGCCTTCGCGCCTATATTTTATTATTGCCTCTTTTTTTCTACTGACAGAACTGACAAAGCTGGCTTGCAAGAGTATACCTATACGGTGACCTAATATGTTGTTTTTTTTTTTACTTTATGTTTATAGGTGCATGTTGAATATATTGATAAAGTTGTAAATATATTAATAACGGGTCACTCACGTATTTTAAGTCGAAAAACGCTCGACATGTTTAATATGTCTGTGTCTCACGGAAGTATTTTTATTAAAGTTGTAAATGTTGTAATACTTACCTATTACAAAGAAATCCTTGAGGTATTTTTAACATTCCTGTTTTTTTATTCGAATCAACCAAGACATGTTCTTTAATAGTAGACTTCTGACAGGATCTTAAAATCGTCGTTTAAAGCAGTCGCGTACCTGGGAAGGGCGAAATTCTAAATATAAGTTTTTTTTATTATCCTGTTATAATATGTAATCCAGTGACATGCCATACGATAAATAAATAATAGTAGACTTTGTGACATTTAAATCAGAAAAAGCGGAGCTTTTTAACGCTAAAAGTCTCCCGTAGACTAATTCGGAAAGCTTAAATAAATAATAGCTTAATGTAATTTCAATACCATTTCATCGCACAACTAAACCGGTATCAATACAGAAGAACAAGCAAAATAACTTGTTTGAAAAAATATTTTGTATTTGAATAAAAAGACAATCAAGGCATAAAAAGCTTGTACCTAACTAGTTAAAAGTAGCCTTGTGACATAAGTCACTCTAGGTTGTCCTAAATAAAGCTTGATAAAACTGAACGAGACTGCAAGTGACATTGTAATCAATTGTTAATTATAGATTCTTATTTTTTATTTATTTATGATTAAAAAAATGTAATTTAATTTAATACTAATTACAAATTAAATTACCTAAAACTAAAGCTTACAAATAAAAATTACAACTATAAATTTTTAAAAATGCGGTTTAATTTAAAAAAAAATTAGTTGTAATTTTTTTATTTGTAAGCTGCCGTTTCCGGTGCAAAGATGCCCATGATACTCTCATTATACTTATTTGAAGATTAATAAATGAGATAAAACGTTAAACTCCCCTACTTATTGTAGGTTAATAATCGGAGACAGAATAGAGTCAAAAACGTTTAAAAAGTTTAGTGTGATGTGGAAATATCATTTTAATATAGGTACTTACATATACTTACTTAAGTTATGTAGGTACTTGAGTGTATTTTAATTTGTTATTATGAGTTGTCTGTCTGTTTGTATTGCATTTGCTCGCAATGACGATACATTTCATAACACTTCACATGTTATTGTAAATGTTTGTTTGATTTCAATCACATTATTGATTGCTCCTTTTCCTGTTTTCCTCTTTAGCTGTGGCTAACTTGACTAGGTATAGATATATAGGTACTTATTCTGTGACTGCAACTCTCTCGTGGCTTCACAATCTACTTATGTAAGTATGTGCCTCTGACTCTAGGACTCTACATGGCCCTTAAACTCTACCCTATCTTTGTTTACATTTTTATCTTAATTACTAGAAATTGGTGACATAGTAAAGGCAAATAATGACGTCAACGGCCATATATGTATCGTATACGTGCGTATGTATAAAACTAAGCCTTCTGCAATGCCTTTCGTTCCTGTCACAAAATGACGCAACAGTGCCTTGAAGTTGCTTGGAGTTGATGAAACATAGCGCATTCTTACCGAGCCCCAGTAACCGAAGATTGCTATACCAACAACATATCTAATAACTATAACAGTGATAAATCTTTAAAGGTTAAAAAACAAGTTCGCATTTGTTATTAATGTGCACACGTACGTAACGCTCGGACACACCCGCGCTCTCTACCAATCACAGCGCGCCGTGCGCTCAAGCCCCCACTATAAAAGAACTCGCGCGCAACATTTTCAAAATATTCCACATTCAAACGCGTACGCACTTAGTTGGTTGTTAAATGGGTGATAAATTAAATACAATAGGATACTATAGATGGCTCGTGTATCTATTTAGTTTCACGAATTCAGAAGAAATTTAGCAAATTTTGTAATTATAGTTTATTTTTTAATCAGAAAGTATTAATTTATTTTTGTTATTTTAATTCAGTGAACGGTATCTGCTTTAATTATTTCGTATTTTGTAAATTAAACTGAAAATGCTGCACTTCAAATCGGTTCCCGAAGACTACGTCAGGCAGTCTGCCAAGTGAGTACCCATTAGAAACTCTAAAATGGTAAATTTAAAAATTCCTTATGTTTTTTTTTTAAACGTATGAGAAGCAAACGACAAAACGACAGACTTTAATAGACCGAACGAAGCGAAGGCCTTGTGTTCAATCAAAAGCACATTTGTCTCATGGTAACTGTAGTATTCGTTTAATTAATGTTAGATAGAGTAATTTCTTGGTCTAGAATTCTTAGCTACAAATTCGAAAATTTCACATTGTTATCGCGATATAGAAGAAGCAGCACACGCCTGGTATGCCAGGCATAGTTTCCTAATATACTGCGTTAATTTCTCTGAGGCGTTTGACAATGTTTCCATTCCGATTCTAGTAGCACAGTGAGTCAGGTGACTTTCGATCAACTAATATAGATTTTTTTGTGATCGCCAGCCAAGTGACCGAGTGAATTTCGGAGTACCTCAGGGAAGCATTCTAGGACCTAGCACTATTTCACGTGTAATAATGAGCTTAATGGGCTTTGCGACCTGAAACAGGCAGAAAGGCTACAACTAAGTATTTTATACAGGTGACGCGGGTAATTTTGAAAAATATAAAAGATTTCTGCGGAAGATGTGCTGCAGTGTAATTTAAAATGAGTCTTATTGAGTTACAAAACGATGTATTTAAAAAAGGTTTTCTCCTGTTACCCTAAGATTGGCCAGTAAGAGACCGTTGCTATCTTCATTTACATTGTAAATCTGATTCCAAATTTGTTTTCTTTTGTGGTGCAATAAAGAATAATTTACTTAGTTACATATGTTATATTTGTTTCAGATGCGCCCAAGTGGCCCTAAACTATAGCCGCGCGGTGCATGCGCCGGCCCCGCGCAGCGCCAAGCTGCCTCAACTGGCGGCTCTGACACCCAAAGTAATTTTATTTATTTAATCTTTATTCCATAAAATCTGCCTTTTGTACCTTAAGATTTTAACCTACAGTTACGTAACCTGCAATAATATGTTACTCTTCGAAGGTCCAAAAAATATGTGACACGTGTTATGGCTACAAACTCTTTTATGGTGCCAGATATTCTTGTGGCAAGAGGCGGACCTAAATGCCTTAAGGCAGGCTCATATTTTAAATACCAACCGATATAGAGTTCCTCGCCAATGTTTTCTCCGGTTGCACTCTTAATTGGATAATCCTAAAATTTGGCGTATGACTCTAGCCATCAGAATAATAAAATCGGAAGATGTATTATTTATGTTTAAAACATCCAGTCCAATAAAAACTTTTTAGATAAAGCGCTCCGATTTCAATGCTCTTATACTTAAGAACATTGAAACACATACATACATAACATAATAAGTTCTCGCCTATTGAACTGGACCAAGGAAAATGAAGATCCTTTTATCCATCGACATTAGTTACGAAATAATTAAATATACGCGTGTTTCATTGACCAAATAAATAGATAAAACGTCGGGTTAATAGGCGTTTCATTATCGTGTTCCAGATGTATTATAATTTAATTAATACCGATAAGAGAGTCCAGAGTCTGACAAAACAAAGATCTTTCCTGTTTTATCCGAGAACAGTCCACTGCAGTCTTCTCGAGGCAGAGGTGTGGGGTTAGAGCCGGCGTAGCTTTATATGACGTCCATAAGCGCACTGTAATATGCCTACTTGTATAATAAACTATCTTTATCTTTTATATTTATCAAAGTACGTTTAAGTTAGTTAAGTTAGCTAGGTATAGCGCCATCTACTTTAGTTATCAAATTTGGGGGCACAATATGTTCTTAGAGAATCAATGAATCATCATAAATAATCAAAATTATGTAATTACGAATTGCAATATGCAGCCGGCGTTATAAGTTTTAAAGTACTTATACCTAATTTAAAAGATTCATGAATTAAACAAGGATGACGTCAGACCATGTTTTTATTTGCCAAGGGACCGGTGAAGTCAAGTTGTGAAGTGCTACGTACTATAAGTACGTATGTCAAATTCGTGTGGTAAATAATATGACGATTATAATGGCACTTACCTACTCACTGTGTCCCTGCAAAGACTGCGCAGTTAGTTTAGGGCTTAGACGCACTACGCCCATTTCCAGTAATCGATTTGGATTAACATAAAATTAAGTCTGGCTAAAACACTATAAAGTTACCAATAGCTCTATCTTTGTTCTGAGTCTTACAGCCTAGCTTCATCTAAAAATCGGATATGTACTGTATTATTAGCTGTTTTTAGCAACAAAGTATTTGCGTCACAAATTCATAATTCTTAGCATTTACGTCACATTTTGAATCCTTTGTTGTCTTCTACCCAAGTAACAAATAAAATAACAAAAGTGAAACTAATACATTCAGTATTAGTTTCACTTTTGTTATTTTATAAAATTGAAAGAAGTGATGATAAATACCGTGAAGGAAATGTTAGTTGACGCGCGTTAACATCTATGCAGGAAATTCTTTGAAACTTGTTTATACACTAGCACCATATTTGTAAACAGATTGAAACAAAGAAATGTAGCGTAGCTTGAATAAAACCTGCGTCACCGAATAGATTATTATGTATCTTAGGTAGGTACCTACGTAAAAAAAAGTCCACTGTGTAACGAAGCCGTTTGACAGTTAAAGGACACAGCGCACAAACATATTCCTTTCACGTCTAACATGGAGTCTTTTAACTCTTTAACTAACCAAAAGAGTTAAGAAAAGCTTATTACATCTACATTTTTATCGGACAGTATTTGATATCTTTCTAATGAAAGAAACGGGGAAATAAGTAATACTTAAGTACAGTCAGCGGATGAAATAACGCGCCAAAAGTATTTATCTCTCGAATGCTTTTCCAAATAGCGATATATCTCTCTCTACAGTTCAAAAGGACCCATGTAGGTACAGGTTTCACAATCTTATTGTCTTAAATACATAGTGACAGTATCTTCTTTTGTTAAGCTATTCGAGAAAGGTAGGTACTTTTGGATGCTGACTGTACTTACCTCTGATCCCTTTCAGTGCGCAG
Source organism: Cydia strobilella (assembly GCF_947568885.1). Classification (NCBI taxonomy): domain Eukaryota; kingdom Metazoa; phylum Arthropoda; class Insecta; order Lepidoptera; family Tortricidae; genus Cydia; species Cydia strobilella. Next base: position 6,779,658 of record NC_086061.1, on the reverse strand, counting down.
AAAGTGTCTGACGTACGTATATGTCAGACACCTAGATCATTTCAGTAACACTCGCCTTAATGTGGCAGCATCTTAAGACCTACGGGACTTACCCTTTCCAGGTCCGAGCCTTCGTGGAGCGCAGTGCTGCCCTGTGCCAGCCGGAGCAGGTTCACATCTGCGATGGGTCGGAATCGGAGGCCGCGGCGCTGCTGCGACTCATGCAGGAGCAGGGGACCTTGCGTCGTCTGCCGCAGTATGACAACTGGTGAGGATTTTTATATGTATTTATATTCACATTGTTTAAGAAAAGCACTACATCAAAAAAATATTAGGAGATAATCTTAAGATTTAAATCTTCTCGGGCAGAGGCCTTTGTAATATGCCTACTTGAATAATAAACTATCTTTATCTTTAAGGCCAGTCCAGACGGGACAATTTTTCGCCCAATCTCCTAGTCACCCAATCTATCAAAAATGTTCTAAATATTAAACGGGTCACTTAAGTTTTTTGTTTTTAAGTGAAGACTGCCTTAAGTATTTCGTCGTCCAATATTCTAAAATATGTTATTCCTCGCAGCTACCTAGCCCGCACGGATCCATCAGACGTGGCTCGCGTAGAATCTCGTACCTTCATCTGCTCCGAGCGCGAGCGCGATGTGGTACCGACAGCCAGAGCTGGGCAGAAGTCTGCGTTGGGGAACTACATCGCTCCTAACGACTATGAGAAGGCGGTGGCTGAGAGATTCCCGGGGTGTATGAGAGGTTAGTGAGCATCATCCCTCTTCTAGCTACTAAATTTGTAGGTACTATTTAAGATAGCGAATTGTGTAGTGACACCTCTGGAGTTGCACGCGTCCTTAGGCAGCTGTAACCGCTTACTATCAGGCGGCTTACGTGATTGTTTATCGCCAACATGGTATAAAAGTAGCGCATTTCAGGATTTTGACGTACCTAATTGACGTCTATCCTAAGTGACATGATCTTTTAAGGCCCGTAAATAAAATATGAAAATTCGTTGATATTCAGTTTTATTATTCTCAGACAAGATTGACAAGGTGCGCAGACTTTTTTTAAAAACCGCGCAGACAATCCATCGCGGAGATGTGCGCAGCAGCTACAGGGCTCCCCCTCAAGCGAAGCGTACTGGTAACCTGATGGATCGACCTGATCGAGTACACTTTGCCGGAGGTTCATTGACAGGTTCATGAAGATCTAATGTGTAGGCAGGCTTTAAGCGGTCAATGGATACTGCGACAGCCCGCCCTGGCAATTGAATTGTGAAAACTTTATCACTACGCTTCAATACTGGATAGGGCCCTTTATATGGAGCTTGTAGCGGTTTGCGCACTGCATCTTCTCGCAGGAAAACATTTTCGCAATTTTTCAAATCAGGATGCACAAATATCCTTCTACTGCTGGAGTGCACCTTTTGCGTAGGCTTGAGATCGTTTATGATTTGCCGAAGTTGTTCGACGTAATTAAAATTTATGACAGGATTTACAGAAATGGATGATGAAATAAAATCTCCTGGCAAGCGGAGTGAACAGCCATATGTAAGTTGGGCCGCACTGACACAAGAGTCACTGCGCAGTGCTGAGCGTAATCCAAGCAGGACAGTGGGGAGTTCTTCGACCCATTTATCTCGATCGCTCAGCCGCGCCATAAGAGCTGCCTTTAGGCATCTATGCCATCGTTCGATTTTGCCATTGCTTTCTGGATGATATGCTGTAGTGCGCACTCTTTCAATGCCAAGTAATTTAGTCAAAGATGAAAAAAGCTCACTTTCAAATTGACGGCCTTGATCAGTTGTTATAGTTAACGGGCACCCAAAACGTGCAATCCATGCTTCGTATATAGTTTTAGCCACGGTTTCAGCAGTTATGTCTCGAATGGGTATTGCTTCCGGCCAATGCGTTGTCCTGTCTATAATTGTGAGTAAATACCGGTGTCCAGCCGATGAAGTACTGAGAGGACCGACGAGGTCAGTATGTATATGTTGGAAACGCGCGCTCGGTGTGAAACATCCGACGTTGCTGTAGGTATGACGCTGAACCTTTGATTGTTGACATTTAATACAGGTTTTGGCCCAAATGCCGACATCCTTGTTCATAGAAGGCCAAAAATACCTCTCTTGTATCATCTTCCTACTGGTCCTGATACCTGGGTGACTTATATTGTGCACGAGTTCAAAAGCTGTTCGGCGTAAATCTTCAGGTATGTAAGGTCTAATTGCTGATGTAGAAACTTCACAATAAATTGGTTCTGCTGAGTTTGGCAGGATGATTTTCTTTAATTCAATATTCTTTTTTGATAATAAATGCTTAATAGCCTTGTCATTTTGCTGTAATTCTACAAGTTTGTCATAATCCAACAAAGATGGCGTGGCGATAGACTCGATGCGTGATAATGCATCCGCAACCACGTTATCTTGGCCACTTACATGCCTGATATCGCTGGTAAATTCGCTAATGAATGACAGCTGTCTGGAACGGCGAGGAGTTTCTGACTCAGATGATGTTTTCATAAGCGCGTATGTCAGCGGCTTATGATCCGTAAAAATGATTAACTCACGGCCTTCGAACATTTTTCGAAAATGTTTTACAGACATATATATTGACAATAATTCTCTGTCGAATGTACTATATTTTTGCTGGGCGCTTGAAAATCTTTTTGAAAAATATCCCAAAGGCTGCCATTTATTGTTTACGTGTTGTTGGAGTACACTTCCCGCGCTCTGGTCACTAGCGTCGCAAAAAAGAGCTATTGGCGCGCTATGAGAAGGGTGGGCAAGCATCACTGCATTGTTTATAGCTTTCTTACATGCCTCAAATGCCTCATCCGCTTCAGGGTTCCACTGTATGACAGTTTTATCGCGTTTCTTGCAGTTGTGTAAAAATACGTTTAATGGCGTTTGAATTTGTGCTGCGTTGGGAAGGCTGTCATGATAAAAATTGACCATTCCAAGAAATCTTCGTAATTGTTCAATATTTTCAGGTTTCGGGTAACTGTTAATAATTTGAATTTTGTCATCTGGTGGTTTAATTCCTTGAGGTGTTACTGTATAGCCGAGGAACTTGACAGATTCTTGACCCAGCACGCATTTAGAGGGATTGATTGTGACACCGTATTCGTTCAGCCGTTGTAAGACTGTCCGGAGGTGATTTTCGTGCGTTTTTGCGTCCTTTGATGCAATAATAATATCGTCGATGAATGGGAAAACATAATCTAGACCGGCAAGAACTTGGTGAATAAATCTTTGAAATGTCTGCCCAGCGTTTTTTAAACCTTCTCTCATCATGGGAAACTCAAAAAGACCGAATGGCGTAATTATAGCGGTTTTGTCGATATGATTGTTGTGCATAGGTATCTGTTGATACGCCCGGTTCAAGTCGATTGTAGTAAAAATATTCATACCATGAAGTTGATAGGTAAAATCTCTTAGTCGAGGAACGGGGTAACGATCGGGTTTTGTGACAGAGTTTAAGCGCCTGTAATCTCCACAGACTCGTATGTCGCCATTTTTCTTAGGAACAACGTGGAGTGGACTTGCCCAGGGACTCTTGCTAGGTCGACACAATTGTTGCTCTATCATATGATCAAATTCCTTTTTTACCGCGAGGTATCGGTGCGGCGGTAGCGGTCGTGGGCGTGCATGTACCGGAGCTCCAGTGGTCTCGATGTAGTGCTCGACGTTGTGTTTGGGAGCGCTTTTCATTGAGGATGGCCTTACAATATCGGGAAATTCACTGAGAATGTGATGATATTTTTGTTCAAGATCAATGCTGCAGATCGTCGGCTGCGAGGTCTTACAAATTGGAGTTCTGACAGCAAGGTTGGTTTTCTTGTCAATCAGACATCGTCCGTGAAGATCGACAAGCAATTGGTGGTACTTTAAGAAATCAGCACCGATGATTGGTTTACTGACTGCTGCGATAATGAACTTCCACCTGAATGAACGTTTTAAATTAAAATCTAGATCCAATATCTTCTCACCGAAAGTGGGTATTACGCTTCTGTTCGCTGCATAAAGATTGAAGGAGGTTGCTTGGCCACGGAATCCTCTAGGCTTTGGAATGACAGATATATTTGCGCCAGTGTCAATAAGGAATTTAATTTTCGTGTCATGATCCGTAACGAACAGGCGGTGTGAATTATCCCATGCGCTAGTTTCCGCCTCAGCTAACGCAGGTACTAGTTTTCCTTATTATTGTTTTTCTTAAAATTGCAAGGGATGGTGCACTTATACGCCGAGTCGCCAAAACGTCGGTGGTAAAAACAAATGTCGCTCGAGGAAAGTTGGAGGTTTTGAAAATTGGTGCGCGTGCGAGAATACGGACGATTAAATCGCGAAGCGTTGAATTGCGGAGATGAATATGTGTTTCGGCGGTACTGTTTCTGTTGAATCTTGATCTCGGCTACTTCACGAACGAGATAGTCCAGCTTGTCTTCTAGCGTTTTCTGCGGCGGAGGAGCATCGCTGGTAGACGTAGAAGTAGACGGCTGTGACGAAATTGCTGATATTTCTTTACGTGTTTGTTCTAAAATTTTGTCTGCCATCAGTGCTATGTCGTTTAAATTTATATCTTTCATAATAGTATCGCTCGAGGCGACGATGGATCGAACGGACAGAGGCAGATGATTGGACCACAGGATACGGAGAGCTGTTTCGGAGATGTTACTACCGGCGAGTGTTTTCATCCGACGCAGTAACTGGGATGGCCTTAAATCACCGAGCTCCATTTCGGATAAAAGACGTTGCAGACTACGTTCTTTCGACTCCTCGTAGACGGTAATCAATCGGGTTTTCAAAGTTTCGTACTTTTTAGTTTCAGGTGGTTTTAGTAAAATATCGCTTACTTCGTCCAAATCCTGACGTTCTAGTTTTGCTATTGCGAGTTCGTACATTGCCTGGTCGCCTTTCTTGAGGGGGGCTATGATTGATTCAAATTGCACGAACCAAAGTCTTATTTGGTCGCGCCATATTGGTGGAATACGAATGTTGGTCGCGATACCTGAGAGCTCTAAAATCGGGTTCGAAACTGCAGGTTCGAACTTATCGGTCGTTTCGCTTTCATTAGTCATGTTTTTAGAAGGCTGGGTGCTGCTCTGAATGCGGGGTCACCACTTTAAGGCCCGTAAATAAAATATGAAAATTCGTTGATATTCAGTTTTATTATTCTCAGACAAGATTGACAAGGTGCGCAGACTTTTTTTAAAAACCGCGCAGACAATCCATCGCGGAGATGTGCGCAGCAGCTACAATCTTTAATTTCTACTTTCTCCACCGAGTCCGAGTCGAGCTAAAAAAACAACTAAGCTGACACTCATCTGAGTTGATCAGTATATTAAGACCTCTGCGTTAACCCTTTTTGAATAGTCTTTAGGTACTATTATCTGTATAAACGATAATAGTTACCTTGTAAGTGAAAATTAATAACGCTAATAGAAACAATAATTTATTTTTAGTTGCTTAAGATAGTATTAAGTACTAACATGTAATGTATGGACCATTATGAAGTCGGAATTAAACGAATTTTATTTTATTTTTTATAGGCTCTCTTGCTGTCTCTCTTCCAATTCTCTTTTCTGTTCTGTACAATAACAAGTACTTATTTCAGGTCGCACTATGTACGTGATCCCGTTCTCCATGGGTCCCGTGGGGTCTCCTCTGTCCAAGATCGGCGTGGAGATCACCGACTCGCCGTACGTCGTGTACTCCATGAAAGTGATGACTAGGATTGGTAAGTGTGAGGAAGGAACTTTGAAAGAAAAACGTTAGGAGAAATAGGTCCCAGAAAAATCCTTATTTAAATGTTTAAAAAAGCTGTGACTTAAAAACTTGACTGTCCATTTCTCAGCAGTTGCAATCGCATGGCTCACTTTAAGTTTTTAACTGTTGAAAGGATCAGATCCGGTCCGAGACTTGCAACAAATCGGCCCATAAAAAGGAAGCAGAGGCCTGCCAAACCTTTGCGTAAAGAAATTTGGGGACCCCTGGAATAGAAATATTAACGGTTTTCTTACAATCTCGTAACAGGCAGCAAAGTCCTAGAAGTCCTGCGGAACGACGAGCAGTTCGTGCGTTGCCTCCACGCTGTGGGCGGCAACGGAGCTCCCGCCGTGCCCGGCTGGCCCTGCGATCCACCTCGCACTATCATCCTTCACAAACCCAGTGACAACGAGATCATCAGTTACGGTAAGACACGCTTGCTATTAAATCTTGTACCTACAGTCAGCAATAAGCGAGCGAGGCGAAAATTAGAGAATTCATGTATGTAAACACTTTATTGTACATAAGACAGGTTCTGGAATAAATACTTGATTCATAAGAGCGTAGTGCATGTAGGTAACTATTTAGTTTTGAACACCTGTCTCGCTCTAAAGTGATTTCCATCCAACCTAAAGGATATGTAAACCAAACTGGATGTGTTTCCGCTACCAACTTATAATTCATCGTTTAACTTTTGGTCTTCTTATCAAACGGATAATAATTACCTACTTATCTTAAATGTTTTTTATGCGATGACCGATATAGGTACTCTCAAAGCCATTCATCATAAAAAAAAATTCTGCAATACGAGTATTTAATTGCCAAAATGTGATTATAACTGAAATTTGTATTACAGGTAGTGGGTACGGCGGCAACAGCCTCCTGGGCAAGAAGTGCTTAGCTCTACGCCTTGGCTCCGTCATCGCGCGCCGCGAGGGCTGGCTTGCTGAGCATATGCTGGTACGTTCTTCTGTTCACTATACCTAGGCTACTCTGTCACCTTATGATCATACTCCAGAGACCTGACCATTCTAAGCCTGCCGTACTGGCACCCTCAGAACTGGTCGCCGAACCAGCTCGTATTTGCTTAACACATAAAAAAATCTCCTCATGACGTTAGTTGGGGTTTGACATATTTTTATTGTTAGGTAGTTTAGTAGGTAGGTACATGATTCCCGGGCTTGCCTAATTTATAACAATACAGTACCTTGTTCTACAGATCTTGAAGAAAAACAATCCGAATTACCTCTGGCATGCACAGTATCATTTTGCGTGCCACCCAATTGATGGGTTTAAAGTAATACGGAGTCTGACTTACCTCAATTTGTTCAGATCGTTGGCATCACCAATCCCCAAGGTCGCAAGCGCTACATCGCAGCCGCGTTCCCCTCGGCCTGCGGGAAAACCAACCTGGCCATGATGACGCCGTCGCTCCCCGGCTACAAGGTGGAGTGCGTCGGTGACGACATCGCCTGGATGAGATTCGACAAGAATGGAGTTCTGCGGGCTATCAATCCGGAGAATGGCTTCTTTGGAGTTGCTCCAGGTTTGTTCCAGATTTTCTATTTATATCTAGTATAAAATATGATACTTTTACCTAATTGGCTCTTTTCCGTCCCTTATGACAAGACCCTTAACATTACGGACACATCGGTGCGTGGTGATTCCTGTAACTCAACTGGTGTCTAGTTAACTCAATGCAACTACCTATAGTTACATGAAGTGTAGCAAAAATGTACCTATACAATTATTCCTTAATTTATTATAATAACTCTTACAGGAACGTCCGCAGCGACCAATCCCATAGCAATGGCGACAGTATTCAAAAACACGGTGTTTACGAACGTGGCTGAGACGAAGGATGGTGGAGTGTGGTGGGAGGGCATGGGTCCGGCGCCCGAGAGCCTGACCGACTGGAAGGGGCAGCCCTGGGACCCGAGCAAGAAGACGCCTGCAGCGCACCCCAATTCTAGGTTAGTTGAATAGAGGTCTGAACTCTAAGCCTAGACTTACCGTCGCCACACTATAAAACAATACAGTCATTCGACGAAGCCGTCTAGACAGAGCAAAAAGTTTGAAAAGTCTCGCCTAGAATCTAAACGGATCTAACAGTTACAGTTTTCCTCTCAGGTTCTGCACCCCAGCAGAGCAATGTCCAATGATCGACGACGCCTGGGAGAGCCCGGAAGGCGTCCCCATCTCCGCCATCTTGCTCGGGGGGCGGCGCCCTGAAGGCGTCCCCCTGGTCGTGGAGGCGAGGAACTGGGACCATGGCGTGTTCATGGGGGCAACCATGCGATCGGAGGCCACTGCTGCCGCTGAGCACAGCGTAAGTCAAACAAATAATATACCTGCGAATGTTACTTTGAGCCTAGAAGGCATTCCTCTTGTGATGATGATTGACTAGCATATTTGACGATATAAGTAGAATTATGCTTCAAACTTCACAAACAGAGAATTCATCTAAAAATCCCCTTTTTATTGCACAAAAATATTCAACATTCATTTCCCTCCAGGGCAAGGTAGTGATGCACGATCCGTTCGCCATGCGTCCGTTCTTTGGCTACAACTTCGGCGAGTACCTCCAGCACTGGCTGTCCATGCCGCGAGCTGGCCGCAAGATGCCTAAGATCTTCCACGTCAACTGGTTCAGGAAGGACCAACAAGTAAGACCCTTAATAGCATATTCACGCACCTTGTTAAATCATTCGCACTGCCAAGAACCATGCGTGTTCATTTTATACTGGAAACGGGGCACCCGGCACCGAAAGCGTTAAACTATTTGTTTGATATTTGTACCGCGACAAACCGAGTGGAAACTTGCTTTGCTTAGAGACGAGATTAGAGCACGAAATGCGTAGGCTTTTACCTGTTTATGATTGTCTTGTAGAAGGTTCGACGGTTACTTGCCCCGCTGTCGGAAATCGCATCAAGTTGCATAATCGCCTTAAAGTCAAGAAAGCATTTGTCAAATTGTGATTCTAAGTTGACAGAATGTTTGTTTCTTTTTTACGATTCCCATCACATCAATCACTCAAATTAAGATGAAGAAGAGGCAATTACCTGTACTGAAAATTAATAACAGTAATAATTAATAATTTTATTAATTATTACCTGTACCTGTTCCATTCACAGTATATAAAGAACTATACAATCACTTGTATAGGTATAGTTCTTCAGAGATTCAGATATATCCTAACCTTCCAGGGCAAATTCCTCTGGCCTGGCTTCGGCGAGAACTCCCGCGTGCTGGACTGGGTGCTCCGGCGCTGCGACGAGCAGCCGTGCCACGCGGAGACTCCGCTGGGCTTCGTGCCGGCCCCCGGAGCCCTGCCCGTGGGGGGCCTCGGAGATATCAATATGGAGGAGCTGTTTAGTATTCCGAAAGATTTCTGGATCAAGGAGGTGAGTTTCTTACCTGAGTAGGGCATAGTGTGAGAGCGTGACCGCTCATTTCGATTGAATCCATTTATCTGCTATCGTTTCACGTACTTATTCTCTCGGTCTTAGTTTTGACGTATTTCTTAACACTTTTGTTCTTTTTAGGCGGATTCCGTAGAAAAGTATTTCAAAGAAGAAGTGGGTGACGACCTGCCGAAGCAGATGTGGGAGCAGCTGGAAATCCTCAGGAAGAACATCCAGCGGTCTTAGACAAGCCAAAGATTATCCGTGGAGGAAAATTAACTTTATTCACTGTTGAACAGTGTTCAACATCGATAAACCAAGACTAACAAATATAAGAGGCAGTTCTGACTGATTATACTCCTTATTTTATAAAATCTGATAAAAAAAATTTTTGAATATTTCGTAGTGTAATAGAGGTACCCATAGCATCAATTTGGGACTGTATCTACTACTACTGTAAATATGAATGAATATGTATTATTTATTTATTAATATCCTATTATTTATTTACATTCTGTCAAAACTGCAGTTTAATCCTTTAGAAGTTCGACATGTCTATAAAAACAGTTTTTTCAATTTAGAATATTTTTCTTTCTTTATTGTTGTATTCATATGTCGGCGTTATTTTAACTGAAGGGTTAAAATTATAGATCTCTGGCACATCATATTTTTATGCATTTAAATTCCACGTATTCGATGTACAGTCGCCATCAGATATATCGGAACAGCTCACAAATATCTGAACACGCACCTAGCGGCTTGACAATAGAGGGGTGTTCAGATATTTGTGAGCACCTCGGCCGCTCCGATATATCTGATGGCGACTGTACCTACCCATTCATTTTAAATTATTTAGCTTAAGTTATTCCAATTAATATTTAAATCGATAATCGGAAGAATGAATATGATATGTCAATCGATGAATGTATTATGGCTGTGATGTCAATTATCAATAACTTCAATAAGGGCTATTATTGCATTTAAATGCAATTAGCGACTTATTGAAAAATGACAAAAAGGTACCTTTTGTTTGAGAAATTAAGAATTTATTTGACGACTTGTAAATAGGTTAAGAGCATGCTCAAATAATGCAAATTGATTTTTAATGATTTATTGTAATAAGAAATGAGATATTAAAATAAACGTTTATTTTAACATTTGTGTAATGATTTGAATGTCAAACCAGTGGTTCACCTAATTAGCAACTTTTCACATTATTGCTTATTACTTGATTACATAAATTTCTTCGCTACGGACACTGATGCGGATATAAGGTGCATTGGAATAGATTAAAAACATGGTAGGTACCTTTTTTTTTAACTCACAATAACGATTTCGTATCTAAGTATATGACTTGGCAACACCCAGACGATACAATATTTCCACAATTTGACGATATTGGCAATTGAATTGTGTTGTGTGGATGAAAAATATAATTCAAACGCCAAGACCACACAATTAGATTGTGACCAATCTAATCAAATGGTCTGAAAGTAAAATTTCTAAAATTGGATGGTTTCATGGTTTAGTGAGAGTGGAGATTATAGCCAATTTAATTGACTAATCAGCAATTTAATTGCCCGCGCTTATTTAAGCTTATATCTGTCCCATAACTTAACTTCATGTTCTGAGAACACTGACTTCGGCTTACGTCAAAGATTTCATTGTAAATTCTACTTTAATAACTTATCAACATGGTTCAGTACTTATTTCATATGTTTGGCTGAGAACACCCTGACGCCATCTTGTGTGGAGGCTCGCGCGTATTTCGTCAGCAGAGCGTTGACCTTCAGCTTTTCTGTGGCATAACATCTGAAACATTTGAACTTAATAATTAACTTAATATATAATATGACTAACTAACTAACTTAATATTAATATCACTGAAATATTGAAGATAAAGTTACACTGATGCGGGTCCGCGCGGCGCTCCGGTAAGCGAGCGAGACAGCGCTCAGCATGTATTGTACCTATATAGCGATTTCCCGCTCGCGCATCAGTGCAACGTGCGGATCCATTAGCTTGGTTCGATTCTACCTGGTAACAGCAGAGAAAAAATGCAATAAAATTCAAAACTCAAGAAACTCAGAACTACAAAATACATAACTAGTTATGTATCCAATAAGTCAAAGTTACAACTTAAGTGAACTGTATTTTATTTCCCCAGTATGAAAAAAAAACGCAGCTGTTACCAGTGTTACCTATACCTACATAATACAATACACACACTGTGGTAACAGCTAGTGATAAATCACTTACTCGATGTATGGCGATATCTGGTCGACGGTCCACTTGGGTTTGGCCTGGAACAGAACCTTGAACCTCTCGTTGATGTTCTCGGGCAGCTCGGCTTCCGTGAAGCCCCACACTACCGGCGGTGAGCTGCTCTTGTCCACCAACGCTATGCCCCATAGCATTGACTCCTGCCAAATTATATCAAATATCATAAAAACGTACTTACAAGGTACGGACATATACTCAAAGTGCACTATGACCATGAATCTAGTATAACTGGATCGGGCATGAGTGGTGGAGGGAAATGACATGGGACAGTCTTATCTATCTTTCAGTAGGAGTAGCAGAGAAAGCGCTGTTATTGTTTGTCCTTGTCACAGTCTCACTTTTTTTTTTTTCCCATGTGTAATATCTCCGGTGTTGCAGGCGTCCATAGGCTACGGTAACTGTTTACCATCAGGCGCGCCGTATGCTTGATTGCCACCAACGTGGTATAAAAAAAATTAGTATGGTTTATGGTGGGCTACAAATCTAATCGACCAATCATATAGTCGCATTGCGTATGTTCCGTCCCTCACATGCGCACGCGTATAGCTGATCTATGACCAAAAAGTGTGACCGGAAGGAGGTCAAACCACAGAATAAATAATAGTACATTCAAGTGTAAAAACATGGGCGTAGACAACTTACTCAAAAATATGTCCCATAGTTCTCAATTCACCGACATAAGAGCTATGGGACATATTTTTGAGTAAGATGTGGGCACCCTTTTATTTACACTTGACTGTACTACCGTACAGAAACGAAACTTCCTACAAAACCGAAGTTTGACAGCGGTTCAGGGTCGAATCGTGCTATCACTTTCTAATATATGGCACTATCCCTTTCGGCTATTTAAGGTTGTCAAAATTCAAGTCATTATCTTATCTGTGGCCGTGCACGCAAAGGTACGTCAAGTTGTGCCAACCCTAATAATTGCTCGGAGTAATGCTGAGCCGAACGAAGCCGAGTTTGCCCGAAGCGAGGAGTTTCGTTTCAAACTACGTAAGTTTTTAGCCAAACATTTAATTTTTGATACAAGCTTTTATCGCAGACTGTACTTTTCTTTTAACAGTCATCTACTACTCATCGACACGATTCTATCAAACTGAAACTGAATGAGGTTGCGTTGTTTTATCACAGAGTTCCTAAGGAGTAAGGCCACCTTTGGTCTCCATCATAATATCATTGTCATCGATGTTTCATAAGTTAGCCAAATTTTAGCTCAATCAGCTTCAAAAATCCTCCTAGTGGTATTTTGGCTCAATCAGACTTACAGAAGTCTACAGCAAAGCAAAACTATTTTATAATTAACATTGAACTGCTGAAAGTTTGATAGTGAACTGATATTATATAGATTAGTAAATATATAGTTCACCGATGTCATACCATACCATATAAATGACTTACATCTGTAACCATTCCCTCCGGCACCGAATCCCTCCAAGCCTGCATAAACTCGGTCAAATTAAATTTGCCAGCACTCTTCAATAAAACTCTCGCTAGAAATCTGCACACTTTCTCCTGCTTATACTTATAATACCGAACCCCATCTTCCTCTGCAGACTCCTCAGTATAAAACTTGAACATACTTTCTAAAATAGGCATAGGAACTAAGTCCTTCAGACTTTCTAAAGTTATCTCTTTAGATATTTTCTCTAAAGGCCAGGAATTCTCTTCTATAAGGTCGAGCATGTATGATAGAACTCTAAATTCGTAATCGAACTCAAGCAGTCTATGGAATCCGTCTATTTCAACAGCTTGAATATTTTCAAGTTCCTCATCTAACTCCTTTCTTGACGCTTGAACTTCTTCGAAAATCGCTTCATAAGTCAAAAGCGTAGACTTGTCTATAGCATATTCCAGCTCTAAACCTTGAAATCTAGAAGCTTCTAATAGTTTCTGCAGCTTATTTAAACGAGGTTTACACGGTTTTAGCTCGTAATAAGTAAAAAAAGTGTTTATAACTTCTTTATATTCTATTTTTCTTGGCGGTTTGTCGCCTTCATCAGATTCGGTGGATTTGTTTAAGGAATTATTTGATTTTTCAAAAGATGTATCGGAGTCATCCATAGAGTAATTGGCTACGGTTTCATCTAAGCCTGTGTTGGCAGCAAAAAGCAAGTCTGGCACTAATAATAGGCTGTTGGAAGTCTCTGCCTCTTTTACGTCGTATGTTTTGGTGGATGTGCAGAGGACGACATTTTCTTCGGGATCGCCTGGAAGGACATGAAAACAAATTGTTAAACATTTGACCGCCAAAGACGTCAACTGACGCGCGGCAATGGCCCGATATAATCTTTGCGAAAAAGCACATGGTGACTGGCGTTACTATTGCCGTGGATTATCTTAGATCAAATTAGAAAAGACTAACCCCCTTATTCATAAACATCTACATCGGGAATTTTGGTGCAACTAAACTAAACTAAAAACCCCGATGTATGTTCATTAATGCTCTACAAGCCTCAACTAGTTAATTTATGTTTTATCCCTTTTTAGAGTTTCGTAGTTACCTAGAAACCCTTAAATGTAGAGACGCCATGTCTGTCTGTCCGAGGCTTTGCTCAGTGATCGTTACGATTCTAGAAAGCTGCAATTTGGCATGGACACATAAGTCATGCATTGCAACAGAACGGTAAAATGTTTCCCATACAAATTTTGTTTTGTCCCATTAGTGTGGGGTAGGGTAACGTTGGATAGGTCTTTCAAAACGAATAAGGGTCTCCATCCGGTTTTTTTTTTTCATACAAAACCGGTTCCGAATATTTTCGGAAATAATCGCTCTGAAAGAAAAAAAAATGTCCCCCGCCTCTAACTTTTGAACCATGGGTCCAAAAAATATGAAATAAATCGTGAAACAAAAGTTTAATAAATACTTCAATGAAAACTATCGCGAACATAATCGGTCCAGTAGTGTTTGAGTTATTGCAAAAAATCTTCTTTTCTTAGTAAAAAGACGTACAAAGCGCTGCAAAGGTACTTTCCCTTATATAGCCCTCGTTTGGCCTATTTTGACAAAATAGTAACTACGAAACCCTACAATGAGCATGGCCCGACATGATCTGGGCCGATAATTTACACATGTATAAGTCCAAATGACAGACTAAGGCTGCGTTTCCACCAGAGATGTGCGAGGATGCGTAGCGAGCACAGTAGCGACAGCGTGTCAATTCTATAGATTCTTAAAAAACACAAAGGGCAGAACTACCAAGACGAAGGATTATTTGCTAATTGCGAAACTATATTTACCTTTAAATAGCAGTTCATTGCCCTCCTCGATTTCTTTCAGCAAATTAGCATCGAGCAGCATGAGACTGAGGTTTTGTTTCTGGCTGGCGGCGTCAGGGAACCTCAACACCTGGGTCACCTCAGTTAGCTCTGATTCGTGGAGTTTTGCAGTTTTAATTATTTTTCTTACATCTTCAGATGTCCTTTCCTCGCTGTAAAAAAAATCGTTAACGTCGGATCATAAACGTAAACTCCTAAAGAAAACTTGATAGCAAAGTGATACACAGTACGGGCAATATTGCGTGTGGTATTAAGCTAGGCTCACTCTCTCTTTGTAATATTAACAACTGAATCGCGATCGTGTTTGCATGATAAATGGAAAATATTTAATTTACTTTAGTGCTCATTATTTATAAAAAGTTGTTCGAATGATTTTTCCGAAAAGTCTGAAATTTGTTAATAATAACACTGGCAACTTTATGCTATTTTTTTTCTGTGCACTAGCAACACTCAGGGCCTGACCTTTCATACTTTTGACATATCGAATGCGATTTCGTAAATTCTTCACGATTGCTGTAACATAGTTTTTAGTTTAGTTTAAATTAGTAAACGAAAATGTCCCTTTTTAGTGATATTTTACCGACGATACCGAAGAACGATGAAAAGCCGCAAGGGCAGAGCGCTGCCCTGTCCCCGTACCTTAACTTCGATCCTCACTACATACCGAAAATGCAGCCAGAATTCCTGTACCCTGACGACAGTCATATGGCCACTACAGCTAGAAGATCAAATGTAGCTTTACCGATAATTGGAATGTCTTTTATGACCGGTTCAGGTTCGTAATATCATTGCAGTTTTGATTTATAACCTCAAAATTATTTACATAATTTTATTGTGTGCAGTCCTTTACTTATCGGTTATTTGTTAGTAGCGAAGTAGCCAACAGAATCTTAACATGTAAACATTCAAATTTAGTAGATAACTAACTTATTCACTGAATTTACTGTTTACAAGGTCATATTTACTACTTAACCTACACACCAACTAAACTACTTTGCTACACACCAACTTAACAAATAAAAGCATAAAAAATCAATCAATAATGTTTGTTTTTTAGGTTTGGGAACCATGGCTGGTCTATATAAAGGTCTACGAGCGACCACGCTGGCAGGACAGACCGGGAAAGTGAGACGAACACAAGTTGTGAACTACATCATGAAACATGGTCAGTGCCAAGTTTGTTTACACTTAACCTATTTTTTATCAAAACATTCAATCAGGTAGTTGATTTGTGTATAGCATTCCTATAAGATTCACATACATATACTTATGAGATCTATTGGCTGTTAAAATCAAAAAAATTCCAAAGCAGTATGTCAATATACTACTGACAATATATTCTACTAGGTTTGTAAAGAAATCTGTTTATAAAATGTTCTAGATGACTCCTATCTCAATCAAGTCACCCATTTGCTATTTCACAACTTTTCATTTTATGACACTACTTATGTCCACATCAGTGACTAGAAAATAATGGCTTTAGAATGCATCAAACTAATAGTGAACTTTCAAATTTCAGGCACAACAACTGGCTGCACTCTGGGCATTATTGCATCATTCTACTCCTGCATCGCTCTTGGAGTAACCTGGATCCGAGACAAAGAAGACACCGGTAACACCTTCATTGCAGCTGCCACTACTGGCATGATCTACAAAAGCACTGCAGGCCTCCGCTCAGTCGGCCTCGGAGCCGCCGTTGGCCTGACCCTAGCAGGCGTATACACCTTAGTAACAGACAACGACAATATATGGAGCAAAGCACAGTACAACAGATTGTGATCGCACACCGCCTATAGTTATATGTAAATAAATAGACTGTTAATTTAAGTTGATTTAATCGCAATCAGCCAAATGATTCAGTGCGCAGTACTTAGTCAATCCATGTCTGTGCTTGGGTCTAGGCAGGGTCTGGTTGTATAGGTTATGTAAACTTGTAGGTTGAACACAGTGGAATGAGATGACAACTTTATCTGCATAAATTCAGTAAGGACACCTTGAACAGTTATACTTGTGGAATTTTCACTTTGCTCCGTCTAGAAAAGTTAGTTATAGAAGGCTGTAAGTCCTAGACAGCCTACAGAGAAACTAAACCTAGTGTCAGACCCTGCGCATGTGTAGTGTGTTCCTGTCAGCGATCGTGAGCCCGTGTCAACGCAGTAGCACAATTATACAGCCTGTTAAATTTTAATAAAACTCATTATTTGAAAAATTAAAACATTTATTTCATTTACAACTTTTTACATCGATATGCTGTAGCTTATGAAAAGTGACATTACGCTATGTCTCCACCTAGAAAACATTGCGGAGTGAGAATAATCTAATCAAGCAAGTTTGTTAGTACTATTATTGACACAATAAAATGACTTTGTATTTGTAAAATGTAAACCTCTCTGCAATGAAATAAAGTGGTAGACATACTTTAATAAGGTTTAATATAGTTTTGTTCAAATATTTGTGAGAATATTTCACATATTTAATGGCTTTATGTAAATTATAGAAGTAATTTTTGACTCACTTGCTCTGCTCTTCAAAAAAAATTCCATGTAGAGACGTAGCGTCAGGTTTATTTTTAGGCATTTTTCCCAACTTTCCGTGTCAAAATGATTTCATGGATATGTCAGTATTGTATAGTGGAGAAGATGATTATTGTTAGCTTATTTCATATTGAGCAACAGAGCTAGTACAACTTAAAGGTCGGAAATGCAATCCTAAAACATACTTTATACTATTTAACGCATTACACATAGTCCTAATATTATGCATAACATATATTTAATTTTATGATTAAAATGTATATTTTGCACTACAAATTCTCATAATACATTCAACGAAAATTTACATAAACAAAATTATTTGCAAACATGTAGTTTTTGCTAGCTAATTAATTTTAAAATGTTAAAAGAACTTACTACAATTTTGGCACTAATCTTTTTGCAAAAAAGACGCAAGCTGTTGATTCTGGTCGTCCACGCCATATTTGGCTTTTACCTAACTTAAACTTGAAAAGGGAGATTAGGTCACTAGCGAACTGCGGGTTCATTTAGGATGCTGGATAACGCAAATATGAGAAATAATTTGCAGATAATATTACATTAATTGAGTCGCATAACTTCAAACTCGGATAAATCCACTCTAACCTTTTAGGAAATATTCTTAATACCAAAATCTGAGCTGGATTTATCCGAGTTTGAAGTTAAGCGACTCAATTTTTACTTTTTAAAGTAGTAATATCCCTAAAAAGAAAAGGAACGAATTAAATTACGATCCGTTTTCAAACGGAGAAACACAGTGAAGAAATTGCCGCGGACGAGGCACGTTTCAACAGAGTTGCCTCGCGAAGCAGCAAATTTCGTGTCGATTCGCCTATTAACTATCATAAATGGACGTAATTATTGATAAAACAGAAAACAAATAAAAGTAGCGGAATACTACTAACAAGTGATAACATTTATCTTAATGCCCTCTTATTTATTACACTGAATATGCAACCATAATGTGACATATTATTATGATTAAGGCCTGACACGCCTGCTCCTGTTTGATTTTAAAGAACCAGAGACCAGTAAATATTAAAAATCGAGAATTGAATTTATTATCGAGAAAAACGGTACCCTTATAGGATTACTTTACTCGTGTCCGACCCGTCTGTTACAGACTTAACAGTCTTCAATATTTACTTGCCGCTATCTCTAGTACAACTTTGTACCTACCAAAATCAGTATTAACAATGCTATAGAGATTCACTTATTAAGCGCTCAGGCACGAAAGCATCATTTACATACGAAATAAGGTCGATATTTGAATGCAGTAGTGTTACAAATCTTTCTTATCTACATGGTAGACGTTCATGTTTTTTCTTCTGTTAGTTTTACGCAAGTTTCATGAAAGTCTTACTTTATTGAATTTCTTAGAATTCAATCAAATCAACCATTTTTGGTGAATACATAACAATTCGCCCATTTTTCATCAAATATACTTTTGTAAATCTGACGAAACGTTAAGGCGTTTTTTAAATAGGCAGTTTTTCTACCTCCATTATTATCTAATACACTTAATAACTTTGCGTAATTTTTATTATAATTTGATCGAATTCAATAATTCCAATTGTATACATGTATAACAAACTATACAGAATAATATCATATGGGAGTACAATTATTATATAGTACAATAATTAAATTGACACAAAATCTTACATCTAAATAAAGCACAATGTACAGCTACCAATTTAAATCAGAGACCAGTCAATTTATAGACTGCTATTTTCCATACAATAGCGCGGTTCTCATATTTTATTCTCTTTTCTATATTTCACTTGTCTCTGATTTCAAAAATTCAAGTTAACATAGATATATTTATTATAAATTATGGCTGTAATATTGTACATATGTGAGTTATACAAAATAAGTATAAACCTTTCAGGCAGGAATATATTTCATATCACTTTTTACATAACAACCAGTTTGGTTTACTTTACGGCAAAGTCAAAAGGGCAAAAATAAAAGCTATAAAATTCACGTGACATAGGCAGACTGCGCGTGCGTCGATCGCGACGGCGATCAGTGAGTTAGAAACGACTTCTACCCTCCTAAGGCCCACCATACAATAAAATGCAATTTGAAAATGATTCAAATTACATTGAAATAATTAGTACTACAGGTAGGACAGTGGGCCTTATGAGAATACAAGATGTACAGAAAGCTGCAACATTGCATTGACATATGAATGGAATGGAATTAACTAATAAAGTGGCCATGCAGCTGGGTGTACGTTTCTTGCGTGAGAAAATATTTGCCAAAGCCAGTCGCTTTCTAGACGCTAATAGGTTTCTAACAGTTGCCTTGGAATATTAATGCCAAGCACACCGCTTTTGTCGAATCAATGTAAGTCCTATTATGTTTAGACCTGGAGTTGAAATTGGAGGGTCTGACTTGTGGCCTAAATCGAAAATTTTAACTTTAACGATTTTAGAGCAAAAATGGAAAATTGATAGATTTAGTCGTCGAAATTGTACACCTTTTGTTCCGTAATATCTAAATAACAAGTACTCATTGGTTTCTATTAGCATGTCTTCTCATCTTGTCGTCTAATAGATCCATTTTTTTAAACAGACTCACTAAATTAGTAATGTTTTTTTTTCTGATGGACGTTTAGGTAAACGCGCGTACTTTTTATGTCTATTACGTAACAAAAGGTGTACAATTTCACCGACTAAATATATCAATTTTACATTTTTGAGACTAAAATCGATACCGGGTTCTTAAGCAGGGTGTTCCCTTGGGCATTGAAGGGTGCGTCAAGTTGAAGAGAGTACCCCATACTCGTAAAACAGAAGGCCTGCCGCGAAAGTATCTGCCTCTGTATCGCCCTTGCATAATCGAGTAATAGAAAGGCAAATAGAAAGAAAGAAAGAAAGAAAATACATTTATTTAACGCCACAACAGATTACATATATGAAAAAAAGGAAACATACAGACAAAAAACATTAGACGCTAAAATAGGACCCCACTCAGCATAAAATAGACGAGCGAACGAAGTAGTATGCGGAACGCCTTCAGAGTCCTGACATAAACAATTCGTCCCAAAAATAGGGGGCTTCTGTGCTGCCCTCTACAGTAAACGCACGCATCTATACTAATCTCCCTAAAGTTCGAACCACAACCACACCGGTTACGTAAAGCAGTCTCTACTCAAGAGCCGTGCTGTGCTGAATGGTGTTGGCAACTATCAAAGGTTGTTATAAATGGGGCCAGCAAAGATTTTATCTGTCTCTTTAAGGGGTTCCCATGCCCCAATGACCTTCGATCGAAGCCCTTAGTTTTCTAATGTTTTTTGTAGCTTATCATAATAACAGCAATCGCTTTAAGCAATATAGTATCCTATATTTACTTCAAAGTTCATTGTTTTCGAGATATTTGGCATCAAAGTTGAACAATTTTAGGCCAAAAAACTGGTTTTCTGGCCATAACTTTTGGGTTAATTAGTTAATTAAAACCTTAGACACATTTTTAGAGACGTCATAGACGAACCCAAATATGTAGATTTCGTATATGTACTGACTGATAAGATAAAAAAAAAGCATTTGATACTATTTATAGGATTGACAATATTTACATGTTAAACCTATGCTGGCGCCATCTGTAATATATGTCGACCGTCCAATCCCATTACTAACTCATTTTCGTGTATTGGCATCAGCTAAGGGTAGGTAATAACAAATCTGAATCACATGTATGAGGACATAATAGCTACTTACAGTAACTTTAATGAATAATAATTAACCTTATTGTAGCAGGAAAACGTTATTCCAACAAGTTAAGAAAATAAACAAGATATTTACTGGATTCTGTGCAAGCTAACTAAACCTTATTGAGTATGAATAGCAATGGAAGGATCACAGAGTTCTCTGAACATTTTAACTAGTTGCTTTAGAAAAAACGAAAGCTGAATCGTCAAAAAAATATTCCCTATACACCTCTTGCGTCTTAAACCAGCTGTTAAGTGTGCATTAACTCTCCTAACAGCAAGGGATAGCCCTGCAGTAGCTCAACTGAATTTTGCAGTCTGCGCTGCAACCTCTCAGCCTCGAGGCGCAGCATTCTTTGTGTCACAACCCTGCGTTCAGAATACTCTTCATATCCTCTGGCAAAACACAGTTCAGATCATCCAAACGCCTCGCTAGCAAAGTCCGAGTGTTATCTGCTACCGGTGGATTATTTTTCAACACTTCCCGCAGCTTTAGAACCATATCCACAATTTCCACTTCCTTTTTACCTACTGACCACTGTTTCAAGTCACTCTCAGCTAACGCCTCAAGCTGTAAAGCGTGTAGCTTGTTTGTTAAGTTGCTATGCCTCTGATGAAACCAGGCACTGAAGTTTAGAGTTTTAAAAAAGCTTCGGTATAGACCTATCCAGTCTCCTTTAATACCGGATGTCAGTTGTGGCCCGGCCTGCTGTAGTGTTGCAAAAAAGTCTTCCGGGTTAAAAGGGTTCGGTATAGGAGGTGCTCGGAATGGTGATATATTCTTTTGCAATGGCATTAGAGAAGCCATATACCTTTCTAATGGTATCATGAAGCTTTGAGTTAGTTCTAGCAGATGTCTCCGCACCATTGCAGTCTGGACTTCTGAAGGACGGTCAGACTTTATCCCGTTATGTAGCTTCTTGATTATAGCTTTATCTTTCTCCAGAAACGTTTTATACTGTGTGTAGACTCCTGGTGCTGTGTCTAGTAGCTTTATATTACCCACTTTCCGCAGTTTCGATTTCATAGATGTCGGGTCACCCAACTTGATAGTGTGGGGCCAGTGTTGCAATGTTTTCGTGAAGAATGGATTTGTTACGCCTAAAATTACGCAAGGCGGGTTGTACTGCTTTCTGGTAAACTCTTTGAATTCACTGTCATGTATTGTGAAATATGGTCGGTATTCAGCAGCGTATGGAAGAGGCTGGATTAGGTGTGTTAGTGCTTGGACAAGTGCTGAGCACTCTGTTGGAGAACTTGCCATGACCACTATAGGTTCCGCAGTTAGCACAAGTTCCCAGAGCAAATGTAAGTGTGATATAACAGTTGACAGCGCATCAAACACGTTCACATCTTGTATAGAAGCTAATATATGAGGTACATTGGGAGACATGACTTTAGCTATATCTGAACGTGTGATCTTACCAGTTTGTTGATTAGGAATGTATGATTGAAAAACTGTGCCCAAAACGGGTAGTAGAACATTCTGTCCTGCGTCTAGAACTGGCCATCTATTTATATCATGGCAGGCAGCTTCGAGACTACTCTCACCTTCTTCAAAATGCTTGGGCGCGATTAGTTGAATAACCTTGTAGAACAGGTTTATAAAGGGAAGCCGCGTGAGTAGAATGATGCTCTTCTGGAAGTATCCTCGGGGCAGCGACGGCTCTTTACACTGACGGAAATAGACGAAGCCCCAGTAATGCGTCGCATCTGCGCGTAATGTCGGCACGCTATCCTCGTTATACAGTAACTGCTGACGAGAGAGCGGCGCGCGTGACCGTAGCCGCACGTGAAACTGTGTATCCCCCATACAACCCGAGTTAGAGTCGGGGAACGCCAAGTAACAAATATTGCACTTTTCTTGATCTGTCAATTTCACCCCTGGGGGGTAAACACTCTCCATCGCCTGCCCCAACTCCAAGTCGAACGTGACCACACATATGCAGTGCAGCCAGTCGGAAAACCTGCTCCACTTTGCCTGGAATTCCATTTCCTCCGTGGAAATGTCATTGTCTTCGAAATGTAACCCACAAGCCATGACTGTTACTGTAAACACAGACACATAACTACACTTTTAATATTTAACCACACTTTATTCCACATATTCACGGTGTTCCATAGTTTTTCGGGATATATGCACATATTTTTACGCGTGTTTTCATAGTAAATTTATAAAAACAATCAGAGCCCGCACAGAGCGTAACAGCTGTTCCATCAATATGGCCGCGCGCGCCATTCGCGCCAAAACGAAAGTTTGGTTCGTCTCATTTACAGAAATTTTAAACTTTTCATGTAGCAAAAGTGAAAATCATACATAAAACACTTACCCGTCTTCCATGTTGTTAAGTCTTAAACACAAAAGCAATGAAAATCTAACAAAAACAGGCGAAAAACTAGCAAAAACCGCCGAAATAGCTGCTTCAAGCAATGCTTTATAAATAACGGCGTTTTGTTTATGCATCGTTCAAACAGTTAACAAGTTTAGTTCTCTTGAATAAATGAAATGAAATGAAATGAAAATCTTTATTTCAGGTCTGATCGGCCCATATTTTGTTAGTTTACAGTTCTTAAAAATATATTAGTAAACACACATAAATTGTAAAATAAATTAATTAAAATTAAAATTATAAATAAATTAGCTTCAATTCAATAACATTTGATAAAAAATTACACATCCATTAAATTCCATTACTTTACATTCAAAATTTATAAGTCAATTAAATTAGATCTAATTACATTAAAAATATAAATACATTAAATTAAATTACATCAACATTATAAATTTTAAAAAAACACAATTACTTGACATATTGCCAAACCGATTCGACTTGCCCAACCCAGTGTTTTTGAATTGGACAGTCGAATCTGCCTGCAATCAATTTCAGAATGCTGTTGTGGCTATTTCTTACACGACTCCACATGGATGCAATTTTTTTGCGCATGATTGCATGGAAGTCATCCGTTCGGGCCTCAGCAAACATGCCTGAGGCACTGCACCATCTTGGTAGCCCCAACAGCATTCTGAAAGCATTATTATATTGCACTCTTAGGGCATTATAAGCTCGTTTAGTATACTTGACCCACAGGCCGCTCGAGTAAAATGATTGGCTGTAGGCTTTAAATAGCGCAATTTTTACATCTGTAGAGCACTTCGCGAACCTGCGGGCCAGCATATTACTCCTCACTGATAATGCCCTACGCTCTCTTTCTATGTCTTGGTCATCACAGAGATCCTCAGTAAGTATGTGACCAAGATACTTAAAACTTTGCACAACTTGCAGGACAACCCCTCCAAGAGTAACGGGAGGTACAAAATATGGCTTAATTTTACCTGCTTTAAAGACCATCACCTCGCTCTTGGAGATCAAGCCGTGCGAGTGCGCGGCTATAGGATAAAAAGCGTTTAGTTTAGACAAAAATGTTGCCACATAAAATATATTGCAATCCTAGACAGATATAGTTGGTCAAACCAAATTGTCAGTAAATAAGAACAAAACAAACTATACTTATCATTTTCTTTTGGGTGCGTAAAACAAAGATAGTATGATTCTCTCTGTCTATGTTTGAAATAAGACAGTCCTTTGACAAACTATACTCACTAATCCTAGTACCTCAGAATAATGACTAACCTAGTACTCACGGATGTAATTGTAGTCCCATGAGCAGGACGTAGCTATCTTCTAAAATGAGAGAGCATGATTATAGCCCTCTCTCGCTCTTATGGGACTACAAGTAGGACCATGATCATGAGTACTAGGTTTTATGTCACTGTAACTTTGACAGTTGATGATTGTCCATGACGTCAAGATCCTTATTTTCCCTTTAAATTTTCACTCGTCTATTTACGGGCATAAGTTTTGTTTTTGTTGTGAAATCAAACGGAGCTGCAAGATTTTGACTAAATTAGTACAAACTCGTACCTTTCCATCGTGGTAAGTTTAACAAATACTCAACGCAATAATCAATTCGTAATATGTTTATTGACCCATAATTATTTCAGATAAATATTGCGTCATTGTTGTTTCTAAATTATTGCGTCAACTTTTGCAGTTTGTTGCTCCAGCGTGAGACAGGGGCCTGTCGCGTTAATGCTAGCGTGGCGTGAGGATCTGTGAGCGGTTTTGATGATATTTGAGGTCTCTGAAGACAGTTGCGAGATGCCTCCTGTAAAAGGGAGACGCGGAGTCAGTGACGCTGATGATGAGAGTGACGATTACAGGAAACGCAGGGACAGGAATAACGAGGTGAGCCAGGACTATCACAATAAAATATGGTGCAAGCTCGTGCAAATTTATTTGCATACACAAATGTGTTGATTAACTTCAAACTCGGGTAATTCCATTAGACCCTCTCAGCAAATATCTACCCTATTACCTTTTCTTAATACCAAAATCACATAATCTGAGATAGATTTACCCGAGTTTGAAGTTAAGCGACTCAAATTCAGTTTCAATATGCATTTTTTTATTTATTTAACTTACTTGTTTTATGCTCCTGTGCAATTTTCCAGAGGTAACCTTCTATTTTTTTCTCTCTTCAAGCATATTTTACTGTCTCTATAATCATATTCAAATAGCCCCTTATGTATATCAACATTGTAAAAAATATTGTCTCTTGAAAAATTTGTCAATAATTTGACATTTCAATGTTAAAATCGATTTTTGTTTTTTTGGCAGTTTATGTGTGTACTCTTACATCTCAAAACAAACTTTACTTTATAACCAAAGAGAATATATAGGATAGAGGATTACTGTCATAGTAAATTTTGTAGTCTCAGTAAATTTACTGCCTTCTATCAACATGCGATTAAAACTAAAAATAAAAATGTATATTCTTTCACTGATATGTGTTAAAATTGTTAAATAACAAACAAAACCGTCTACGCCATCTAGCCGAGAATAGGCCAAAGGTGTAGGCGCCATCTGTGCGAGAATCAATTTTTCTTGATTTCTGAGGCACGTTTTTTCCTTAGACTGTATTCATCTTATACGGAGTTACGTAGGTCTTTGCCATAACTAACAAGTATGTATTTTTCCGCAGGCAGTAAAAAAGAGCAGATTCAAGTCAAAGCAGAGAACACAAGAAACATTCACCCGAGTGAGTAAACTAAAGGCAGAGAACCAGATGCTAGAAGACAAGGTCAAGACCCTCACGAAAGAGCTCCAGTTCCTTAAAGAGTTGTTCCTGGCGCAGGCCACCAAGGCACCGAACCCTAAACTAGAGGGTGTTGATCTGGAGAAACTTCTAGAGGATATACCAGATGAAAAGAAGTAGAATTAAGGGGAATTTACATAGAACTTAGGACCATCCCACACTAGCGTCTTTTCAGCGTCGGCGTCTAGTCAGCGCTATGGAAAATGGCGTCGCTGCGCAGTTGCGTTGTGTCAAGCAGCAGCTATAGTTGACTAGACGCTGACGCTCGGGAGACGCTATAAGGAGAACTTAATATTGCCCAACACATGCCAGTACAAGCTAAGCTGCTTTGAACGAAAATTTCCTTGCGAGGTGGGTGTCTCATTCTCAGTGGACCCGCTTAGTCAATGCAATTGAAAACTATTTTATACTTATTAACCTTTTCGACGCCGCGTCAAACACAAAAGCTGTCACTCAGACGCCACGTCACCGAAGTGTCAAAACTGAAATTGAACTTTATGCACATGCACGTAGGTCTATGTTGCTCTGTGGTCTGTGACGCATTAATCCGTCTTTGGCGTTGGATCTGCGGTGCCGATATATCCGTCATTGGCGTCCAGAAGGTTAAAAAAATAGTACTAATAAAATTTGGGTTGAACTGAATTTTTAATGCTTTAGGCATCACAGATTAAGTAAGTTAGTTTAATAAGAATTGTTTTATTTAGTACAGAGTACATTTCGATATATTATGTATGTTTGATGGAATAAGAAAACATCAGTTTATCTTATCGTGTTCATATTATATTGTAGTAAGATCATATCATATTTAAGTTCAAAATTTATTTATTTGGTAAATATATCTACAAATTTCTAGACTACTAACATGCTCAAAAATATATTGACATTCTTTCTTTCTTATCTTTCGTTCTTGTTGAAACAAGACTTTGTTTCATCAATAACCGGAAAAATATTTTTGCATGTTAATTGTTGTAGAATTTTTGCTGCAATCATGCCTGAGTTCAACCAAAATTGGGCTTTTTTAATGTAAAGTAAATATTACGTACCTAAGACCCGGATTGATTAATGATTATGTAGTAAATTACAATTTAATTGTTAATCAAAATTATTTCAATGCACTATGTTTTATAAATAAGGTTTTTTGATATAATATGCGATTTTATATTTATACTAAGATATTTATTTATTTATTTTCGGAGAACCAACAGCTATCAATTATACAATAGTTATATGACAAAATAAAATAAATGTAGAATTCGTGTTATGTTTTATTTATAAATCATTTATATTATACAAAAAATAATAATGCTAAATGAGCAAAAAATTATACTAATAAATAAAAAACATAAAAAATCTGCTTCATTATTAGATAGACGTACGTCAAAGTTGCAAAAATATGTGTACACGACTTTATTTGTGTTCTATCATTGTTCTATATGTGTACATATTTTTGGCACTTCGTCCGTGTCTAAATTTAATACCTTGACTGTACAAACACAACTATTAAATATGGTGCAATATTTATATTATTGACGTAAATACGAAAATAGTCTTCTGTAGAACATATAGGCACTACATAAAAGGGGAACTTCTTAGGTTTTTTTATATCGTAATAAAACAAATTAACTTTTCAATGTAAATATAATGTAGGTATTTTAACCCCAGGTTCAAATTGTCTACCTTATCATAAATAA
Organism: Cydia strobilella; assembly: GCF_947568885.1. NCBI lineage: Eukaryota > Metazoa > Arthropoda > Insecta > Lepidoptera > Tortricidae > Cydia > Cydia strobilella. The sequence continues at coordinate 6,751,846 of NC_086061.1, read as the reverse complement.
AATAAAATCTTTATATAAAACGGATTTATAAAAAAAAATTTTTGCCATACTAGTAATAACATTTCGAGTATTAGCAATAAAAAAATCATATAACTATTTACAACAGTCAAAGTATCACATTTTAGCGTCTATCAGAAAATTTAAAATTATATCCTAAAAATAATAGATAAGATGATCTACATTATACAGAAAGGATCTTACATTTCAAACCAAGTCATCATACTTGTATCTCTCCATAACGGCGAAGTCTGTGAGCGCCGAGTGGCGAACGAGCGCGACCACCGTCGTCGTGTACCGCCGACACTGGCGCCTACGTGTTGCAGTATTCTTTGGGTATGGTGCTTTATGCACATGACCGTCTCCCATCTTCCCCCTGGTTAATAACCTCTTTTAGCATGTCCCGATTGACGGTATAAAAAAGTATTACAGGAAAAGTGTAATTGAAAGAAATAATCCTTATTAAATTGTTAACAGTATTTTATACATTTTACACGTTTCAAGAGATTTAAGCCTTTGTTTGACAAGTAATCGTAACATCGAAGTCATAGTGTGTAGTGGTATCCCTAGATGGCGTGGCGCTCACTTCCACACATTGATAACTCCATCCGCGGCCGCGCTGACAAGGTACGGCTTGTGGCCCTCCACCACGGCGAGGTCCGTGAGCGGCGCCGAGTGCTGGAACGAGCGCGACTCCACGCTGCGATACACGTTGTCGTCTAAGGCCGACACTGGCGGCTTCGACTTGCAGTATTCTTGGATGACGGTGGTGCCATCTATTATGCGGCTCCTGGAAATACCCAAAGGGTAAAAACGGGACCCTATTACTAAGACTTCGCTGTCTGTCTGTCTGTCCGTCCGTCTGTCACCAGGCTGTATACAGAATTCTCAGTCAGCAGAACTGTAACTGATAAAGATTGCCCTAAAAACGATCGGGGTAGCGAATAAAAAGTTTTAAATGGCGTCATTATTGGTTATATTAGGATGTATCTCACTTTTTTCCCAACGGTTCTTATCTTCCTAGTTTCGAGTACCGACCTGTGTTGGTGTTGTGCCGGCGGAGCCAACGCTGTGGAATCCTCAGCGCGCGAGAGGCTCCAATATCTCAGCCGTTGGTCTGACCCACCAGTCACGAGCCACGGCTGCCCGTCTGTGGTGCCCGCTACACCGCAGCTTAGGTAGTGTGATGCCTGAAGACATTCAATGCATATTAGAAGAGAGAAAAGGGATGAGATACAAACTTCAAAGTGTAGTCCCATGAGAGAAGAAGTGAATGAAAAGGGAAAAAAACGTAGACTCCGAGAGACCGCACTAGTGTGCTGTCTCTGTCTAACAGTCATGTACCCACCGGCGCCTGGTAGTCGAGCGGCACGGGTCCGGCGGCGGCGGGCCACAGCGCGTGCGTGCGCTGCGTGCTCTCCAGGCACCACGCCGCCGCGTCGCGGGCTCCGAGAGACCGCACTAGTGTGCTGTCTCTGTCTAACAGTCATGTACCCACCGGCGCCTGGTAGTCGAGCGGCACGGGTCCGGCGGCGGCGGGCCACAGCGCGTGCGTGCGCTGCGTGCTCTCCAGGCACCACGCCGCCGCGTCGCGGGCTCCGAGAGACCGCACTAGTGTGCTGTCTCTGTCTAACAGTCATGTACCCACCGGCGCCTGGTAGTCGAGCGGCACGGGTCCGGCGGCGGCGGGCCACAGCGCGTGCGTGCGCTGCGTGCTCTCCAGGCACCACGCCGCCGCGTCGCGGGCTCCGAGAGACCGCACTAGTGTGCTGTCTCTGTCTAACAGTCATGTACCCACCGGCGCCTGGTAGTCGAGCGGCACGGGTCCGGCGGCGGCGGGCCACAGCGCGTGCGTGCGCTGCGTGCTCTCCAGGCACCACGCCGCCGCGTCGCGGGCTCCGAGAGACCGCACTAGTGTGCTGTCTCTGTCTAACAGTCATGTATCCACCGGCGCCTGGTAGTCGAGCGGCACGGGTCCGGCGGCGGCGGGCCACAGCGCGTGCGTGCGCTGCGTGCTCTCCAGGCACCACGCCGCCGCGTCGCGGGCTCCGAGAGACCGCACTAGTGTGCTGTCTCTGTCTAACAGTCATGTACCCACCGGCGCCTGGTAGTCGAGCGGCACGGGTCCGGCGGCGGCGGGCCACAGCGCGTGCGTGCGCTGCGTGCTCTCCAGGCACCACGCCGCCGCGTCGCGGGCTCCGAGAGACCGCACTAGTGTGCTGTCTCTGTCTAACAGTCATGTACCCACCGGCGCCTGGTAGTCGAGCGGCACGGGTCCGGCGGCGGCGGGCCACAGCGCGTGCGTGCGCTGCGTGCTCTCCAGGCACCACGCCGCCGCGTCGCGGGCTCCGAGAGACCGCACTAGTGTGCTGTCTCTGTCTAACAGTCATGTACCCACCGGCGCCTGGTAGTCGAGCGGCACGGGTCCGGCGGCGGCGGGCCACAGCGCGTGCGTGCGCTGCGTGCTCTCCAGGCACCACGCCGCCGCGTCGCGGGCTCCGAGAGACCGCACTAGTGTGCTGTCTCTGTCTAACAGTCATGTACCCACCGGCGCCTGGTAGTCGAGCGGCACGGGTCCGGCGGCGGCGGGCCACAGCGCGTGCGTGCGCTGCGTGCTCTCCAGGCACCACGCCGCCGCGTCGCGGGCTCCGAGAGACCGCACTAGTGTGCTGTCTCTGTCTAACAGTCATGTACCCACCGGCGCCTGGTAGTCGAGCGGCACGGGTCCGGCGGCGGCGGGCCACAGCGCGTGCGTGCGCTGCGTGCTCTCCAGGCACCACGCCGCCGCGTCGCGGGCTCCGAGAGACCGCACTAGTGTGCTGTCTCTGTCTAACAGTCATGTACCCACCGGCGCCTGGTAGTCGAGCGGCACGGGTCCGGCGGCGGCGGGCCACAGCGCGTGCGTGCGCTGCGTGCTCTCCAGGCACCACGCCGCCGCGTCGCGGGCTCCGAGAGACCGCACTAGTGTGCTGTCTCTGTCTAACAGTCATGTACCCACCGGCGCCTGGTAGTCGAGCGGCACGGGTCCGGCGGCGGCGGGCCACAGCGCGTGCGTGCGCTGCGTGCTCTCCAGGCACCACGCCGCCGCGTCGCGGGCTCCGAGAGACCGCACTAGTGTGCTGTCTCTGTCTAACAGTCATGTACCCACCGGCGCCTGGTAGTCGAGCGGCACGGGTCCGGCGGCGGCGGGCCACAGCGCGTGCGTGCGCTGCGTGCTCTCCAGGCACCACGCCGCCGCGTCGCGGGCTCCGAGAGACCACACCAGTGACGATTGTCCACCGCCAAACCCGACTATACGACGGACACGCTCCGCTGTAACAGACATTCTATTATTGAACACGATCGGGCAAGTAAGTAAAAAGTTTAAAATGGCGTCCCTTTAAAATAGACTCGCAAGAATTCTCGGGTTAACACAATCACATACGATCAAATTGAATAGCTATAATTGTATTTTGAAAGCCGTTTTACTTCACTCTTATTCTTCATTTTGGAAATCGGTAGTTTTATTCATAAAAAGTGGGCTCGTATCAGTCGTATCCTAAACTACAACTGCAAAATAGAATTTAGATAAAATTCATAAAATTCCCCATTGTCGAGCAGGTAGGTATATGTAAAATATTAAATAATGTTTGATGTAATGGAAAATTAAATATCCGTGAAGAATGTTGTACTTACAATTAGGATGGCGCACAGAAGTAATGGGCAGCTGGAAGCGCAGGTCCCACACGCATATAGCACCGCTGGAGGTACCCGCACACAGGTACCCGCCTCGCGTGTACATGCACGTATACACGCCTTGTTTGAGGTCGCCTTGGAGCTTCCATGCGTTGCCTACAAATAACATCGATGTAAATGTCAGACCGTGCAGAATTTGTAAACCAGAGGAAACCAAGTATAATAAGTTATCCTGGTCAGTCATCACCAAATTGTAAAACGACCTATTTCCAGATCAATCTAAAGGTGGAGAGGAGAAAGGTACCGCACCGACTGGACCCAACCATTTGCTGCGTCCTGCAACACCAACGACGCTGCTGTATGTGTCCCGATTACGCTACCTTACGAAGGTCGAGGAGATCGTGTTAATGTCAACAACAAAAATAAAGAGTATAGACTTGATGTCTATGATATTTGTCTGTCAATGTGAAAACAAATGAAGGTGTTTTTTAGATTGTATGAGACGCCATTGTGATGTAGTCTTACTTAAAGAATATTATACTTTTTTGGTGTTTAACTAGCTTTTCTTTCCTGCCTGGAGCCCTAATCCTAACAGGTTACGGGCCCTTGCACGGAAAGTGGTAGAGAAGTAAAATTACGACAAATTTTACGCACATTAGTGTCGTCGGTTCTAACAAGCCGAATAAGAAGAAGTAAGTCGTAATGGAGAAACTGGAGAGCAGCAGGACCGTAATACTCGGCGAAAATAATTGGCTAGCATGGAAGCTACAAACTAGTATCGTGTTGAAAGCGAGAAAATTATATAAAGTAGTGACAGAGGTGTCTTCGGAGACAAGTACAGCAGCAGAGAAAGAAAAATGGGATGATTTAGACAGAAAGGCCCAAGAAGTTATTGTTTTAAGAGTGGAAGAGGGAGTTTTAAACTATTTAGCAACATGCGAGACCGCAAAGGAAATGTGGGACAAGTTAGTCACTGTTTACGATTCTAAGTCGAAGGTGGGCATCCATTTAGTACAGCAGAAGTTTTACAACCTTAAATATGAAGCGCCCATGGCAAAATATCTGTCAACGGTTGATGAAATCGTTAATAAACTGAAGTTGATGAAGGAAGAAATTTCAGAGAAGATGGTTATAACTAAGATTCTCATGAGCCTACCAGAGTGCTACAAGCACTTTATTTCTGCATGGGAGTCAGTCGCAACAGATGAGCGGACTTTGAAGAATCTTCAAGCGCGTTTAATGGTGGAGGAGGAACGCAACGGAGCTAGTAAAGCCCAAGCCGAAACCACGTCCACCGCACTTCTGAGCAAACATAACAACGGAAGAGTCATCAAGAAGGGTGATAAAAGTGAAAGTTTAAAATGTTTTGAGTGTGGAAAGGTGGGACATTTTAAGAATGACTGTAGAAATAGAAAATGTAATTATTGCGGAAAGGTAGGGCACCTTTTTAAAGATTGCAGGGCAAGACAACACTTAAGAGTATCGAGGGCTCCTAATGCCTACATCATGGAGAGCTCTTGGACTGGACGTGCATTTGTGATGGATTCGGGAGCCAGCGAGCACATGTGCAAATCCAGGGAGCTCTTCTCTAAACTCACAGAGGTGGTAAATAGATGGGTTACTGTTGGTGACGGCAACCAAATAAAGGTATGTGGTGTTGGTTCTATAGAACTGAAAGCAAACAATGGCTGTGAATATATAGACTCAGTATTGTTAGATGTGTTGTATGTGCCAGAACTTAAAGTAAACCTATTCTCATTAATTTGTGCCTTTGACAATGGGTATAAGTTGATTTCGGGTAGTAAGATATGTAAGTTTGCTAGACGGGGCCAAGTAACATGCACTTCATATCGCAAGGAAAATTTATTTTTAATGGATTTTGAGTTTAATGAAACAGTAGCTTTGGCAACCACTAGAAGCGTCAATGAATGGCATAGTATCTTGGCTCACCAGAATCATACCCACGTAAAAGATGTATTGAGTAAAAATAATGTAAAACTTGAAGGGTTGACTGAGCAATGTGTACCTTGTATTAAAGGAAAGCAGCATAGGTTACCATTCAGCAATAGCGCAAATCGGGCAAGTGCCCCTGGGGAATTGATTCATATGGATTTGTGTGGACCAATGGAGGAGAAGTCCATAGGTGGGTCTCTATATTTCTTGTTGTGTAAGGATGACTATAGTAGCTATCGCTTTGTATATTTTTTGAAACAGAAGTCAGAGACAAAAGAGAGGATCGAAACACTCGTTAACAAGTTTGAAAATGAGACGGGACATAAAATTAAAACTGTTAGGAGTGACCGTGGAACAGAGTTTATGAATAAAGATGTTATGGATTTGTTTAACAGGAATGGCATCACTCATCAAACATCTGTCAGCTACACACCAGAGCAAAATTCACGGGCCGAAAGAGAAATGCGTACTTTAGTAGAAGCAGGAAGGACAATGTTACAGGAAGCTCTACTAGAAAAACAACTTTGGGCTGAGGCAGTGAGTACAGCTGCATATGTGATCAACCGGACCGGACCAAGTAAGGTACCTAATAAGACACCATACGAGCTGATGTATAACAAAGAATTCGACATAAATACATTGCATAAATTTGGTTCAGAGGTGTACATCCATATACCAAAACAGAAACGTCTTAAATGGGATGCAATAAGTAAGCATGGTATTTTTGTGGGATATGGAGAGTACAGTAAGGGGTATAGAATTTGGGAACCTAATACAACTGTTGCCGACGAGTACCGAGCGCCGCTCGGGGTGAGGGCGCGCGGGGCGGGGATGACCCCACCAACGAGATCCGATTGCGAGTCATACCGAACGGACGCTAATTTGCTAATTGTTTGTCTTTTTCTCTAATATTCCTTATATGTACTGTGTAGTGTTCTATATAGTTTAAATAAATAGTATAGTGCATTAGTTGACCATTTTTATTGGAAAAAACCACTAAAAACTAGCACAAAGTGGTCTTCGAAGCCGGATAATTTGATGTTCCATACGCCGAAGATGGTCAACACACGTAGTACTACAAGACGTGAAAAGGAAAGAAAAGAAGAAGAACTTAAAAAGGCTTCAATCCAGCAGCCGCAGACACCTGTAAAAGATGAAGAACCAAAGAAACCGATCGACAAGACTATTATTTTAGAAAAGGGTAGTCAAATAAAATCGGAACATTCCGAACAAAGAAAGAACGCGAACTCGCTTAGTCATTGTTCTCGTAAAACCAGCTATCAGGGTTCTAAAAAGTCAAAATCGTCGTCTATTGTGGCACAAAGGAAGAAGCTGGAGCTGGAAGCAGCTGAAGCAAAGGCTCGCATACAAATGGACTTGATAGATAAAAAACTACAAGTAGATCTCGCCAACCTTGATGAATACAGTCCATCTGAAAATTCTGAACCGTCAGAACAAGACCATCAGTCGGTTAAAAGTGATGTTGCCAGGTGGGTCGAGCGCAGCCAGCTGGAACTGGAGTCACAGCACGTCCCCGAGACTGGAAATAACCCGGGCGCGCTGTGTTCGTCGGCAGCAGTAGTCGCCGGCACCGAGTTGCCAGTTCAGGAGTTAGCTAGCGCACTGAAGGAATTGGCCACCGTATCTGCATCCAACAACAACCAAAACGCAAGACTGCTGAGCCGCATCAGCACCCCGAAGGAACTGCCTTTGTTCTACGGTGAACCAATGGAGTGGTTACAATTCAAACAAGCTTTCGAAGAATCGACCAGAGTGTGTAGTTTCAGCGATATTGAAAATATGTGGCGTTTAAGAAAGTGCCTCCGTGGACCCGCCAAAGAATCCGTAAACGCGCTGCTTATTAGTGGCACATCGACTGAAACTCTAATGTCAACTCTTGAGTTACAATTTGGAAATCCGGAATTAATAATATCGCGCATGCTAATTGAAATTAAAAAACTACACGCTCTGCCACCGGAATACCACAAAGAAATAGTTACGTTTTCCGTTAAGATAAAAAATTACGTCACAGCTGTTCGTGCCTTAGGTCGCGGAGAGTACCTACAAGAAATAAGCATAGTCGGAATTATCTTATCTAAGATACCTACGGTGTTGCTACCCAAGTGGAACGACTACAGTTACGCGCTAATAAAAGAGGGAACTAAATCTAAACTTGATATCCTCTCCGAGTTTCTCCACGAGGAAGCTATGAAAGTGTCAACCTGCAGTGCTTCTCTTATGCAAGTTCGATCAGACTATAAACGTAAAAACTATAGTGAAAATAGTGACTATAAACCGCAAACTGTTTTAGTGCAAAGTGCGCATACGAACAGTAATAATAATAAGTGCCGCTTTTGTCGCGTAGGAAATCACAATTTACCAGAATGCAAAAAGTTTAAAAAATCGCTACGCAAGGACCGTTGGCAGTATGTGAAGCGATTCGGTTTGTGTTATAAGTGTTTATTATTGCACCATGATAGACAATCGTGCACGGCCGCCGCGTGTGACGTGGAGGGGTGCGCGCAGGCTCACCACCGGCTCCTGCATTATGTATCCGGTCAAAGTTCGCGCTCGACTCCTTATAACGTCGTAGAAGTGTCGGACACTAGTGCTCAAACTGAAACTGTTACGCATATAAACGTTAACCAGTGCGAAGTGCTATTAAAAGTCGTGCCGATATACCTTCATGGACCTAACGGTAAAATAAAAACGACCTGTATGCTTGATGATGGAAGCACCGTGTCTTTCATAAGCACGGAACTCGCGGAGCGCGCGGGGCTGCGCGGGCGCCGACAAAGTTTAAAGGTGCGCGGCGCTTGGGCCAATTCGGAAGTGAAGTGCGAAACACAGCTGATCGATTGCTCCATATCTAATAGTGACGGGACAATGTTCAACTTAACCGCGCGTAGTACAAGCAATCTGGACGTACCTGTACAAAACATAGGACTTGTTAAGTGTGGTAACTACAAGTACCTAGACCGTATAAAAAACTATTTGTGTGCTGAAAATCAGAAACCTGAAATTCTTATTGGACAAGATAATTACCACTTGCATGTACCACTAGAGATCGTGGAGGGCGGCCAAAATGAGCCCTATGCGACTCGCTCCCCGCTAGGCTGGTGCGTGCATGGTCCGTGTCAACGAGCAACTGTAATGAAACAAAGGGAAATACATACTTCATTACATCTTACTCATAACTACGACCAAGATATTGCAACCGAAAATAATCAACTTCTACGTGAACTGCAAGAAGACATGCGTCGATCTTTCTCCATCGATTCAATGGGCGTATCTGCTAAACCTCGGCAGAACTCGGAGGACGTACTGGCCCAGGAGCACCTGGAACAAACCTCTGAACTTATCGATGGCCAATGGCAAGTCGGCTTACCTTGGAAGGATCTTCACTGTGTCACCGTCGACTCGTATCCAAATGCATTATCACGACTGAAAGGAGTTGAGCTAAAAATGAAAAGGAGTGAAGAGTATGCACGAAGGTATAAAGAACGCATACAACATTTGTTGGAGAATAAATACGCTGAAAAACTGAAAAATCCACTCACGTCTACTAGAACTTGGTACTTACCTACTCATGGCGTGGATAATCCAAATAAGAAGAGCCTCCGTCTGGTTTTCGATGGGTCAGCTAAAACAAAAGGGTTTAGTCTAAATAGCTACCTATATAAAGGTCCCGACCTACTAGTACCGTTAATAGGAATCATGTGGCGATTCCGCGAAAACAAGGTCGCGATCTCTGGCGATATCAAGGACATGTTTCTCAGAGTTAAAATAAAACCCGACGATCAGCAAGCCCTACGCTTTCTGTACCGAGATAAGCCCGAAGATCCTATAGATACCTACCAAATGACGTCACTCATATTCGGAGCCAATTGTGCGCCCTTCATAGCACAATTCATAAAAAATAAAAATGTGCGACGCTTCGAATCTACATATCCAGAGGCGGCTAATGCTATATACACGCAACACTACGTCGACGACTACATCGATAGCTTACCTGATGAAGAAACTGCAATGAAGCTAGTCCGTGACGTCACCTATATACATGCACGAGGCGATTTTCATATACGCAATTGGAATAGCAACAGTCAAACCGTCATCAACAGCATTCCAAAAGAGACTCTCGGTAACAGCGCAGTAAAGTTCAAAGTCGGACAACAGTATGAGGGCGAGCGAACACTTGGATTGTTATGGAATCCTACTGAAGATACGCTCGGGTTCGATGTCTCGCTGAAAAAGTTATCTGAAAATATAATCCACGGGAAAGAAAGGCCTACGAAAAGAGACATTCTACGAGTAGTAATGTCGATTTTTGACGTGTATGGATTTTTAGCGCCTTTCACCATAAATGGAAGATTAATTGTTCAAATAACGTGGCAATTAGGCGTAACTTGGGATGAACAAGTACCTGACGTCGTCTACGAAAAATGGCTAAAATGGATTAATCAATTAGAATTGATGCGCGAGATACGTCTACCTAGATATTATCATCATGCCGCCACAAGTGCGAACGAGATAGTCACAGAGTCTCTATGTGCGAGCGAGATGGTAACAGCATCTACAAGTATGAACGCGACAGCCACAGATGCCGCGAGAGCGAGCGGGACGCGGCTAGTACCTATCAGTGCAGCGGGCGGCATCGGCAATGCACCTGCAGGAAAACAAGATTTATTAACTATGAATAGTTATAAAGATTTACAACTTCATTTATTTTGCGACTCGTCCATGAAAGTTATGTGCGCAGTAGCATACTGGCGCTGGCAAGAAAACAACACAGTTCGTACGGCATTTATAGCCAGTAAATGTCGCATTGCAGGCCTGAAGAAATCGACTGTGCCCCGATTGGAATTAAATTCGGCAGTTATGGCAGCTCGATTGGCTGAAACAATAATTAAAGAACACAGAATAAAACCAGATCGCCGTATAATTTGGTGTGACGCCACAGTGGTTCTGTACTGGGTACGAAACAACGCGCGTACATACAAACCTTATATCGCTAATCGGCTTGGTGAAATAGATGATTTAACGCACGCGAGTGAGTGGAGATATGTACCTACGCACCTGAATGTCGCCGATATACCTACCAGAGAATCATACGACCGTTGTGTGTTGCCTACCGAGTGGATACAGGGACCTGCATTTTTACAAAAAAGTGAGAACGAGTGGCCACAAAATATTTTGACCGCCGACGTAAACAATGACGAGTTAGAATGTGTTATGACGATGACGTCGTGCAATAAGGAAAACATACCTATACCTGAGCCTACAAGGTTTTCATCGTGGTTACGATTACTCAGGGCTACTTTTATAATGCTACAGTTTATAAACAAATGTAAACATATAAATGAAGAGGACGGCGCTGTCATGGAGAAAGCTGAAAGGTTACTTATAAAATATTCTCAAGCGCAGACGTTCTCCGAAGAAATCCTGAAACTGAAAAATGGGTTATACTTACCTAAAACAAGTAGATTACTTACCTTATCGCCGTACCTCGACGAACACGAAGTCCTACGCCTCGGGGGTCGCATCGACGCCGCCGCTGAAGTCGGACCTGAAACAAAACGACCTTCGATCTTGGACGGACGAGACTACATAGCAAGGCTGCTAGTGAAGCATCACCACGTTCTCGCAGCCCACGGGAACCAGGAGACTGTTGTTAACAACCTGAAACAAAGGCATTGGATATTAAGATTACGACCGACAGTTAAAAATGTTACAAAAAAATGTATGCTATGTAGAATAAGGAAATGTAAACAAGAAATCCCACGAATGGGAGACTTACCGCCTGCCCGCGTTGCTCATCATCAGCGCGCCTTTACCTACACTGGCGCTGACCTCTTCGGGCCTCTAGAAGTAACTGTTGGAAGAGGAAGACAAAAGAGGTACGGAGTTTTGTTTACATGTTTAACGGTGAGGGCAGTGCACATTGAAATGGTCAACTCACTTACCACCGACTCATTTATAATGGCTCTTAGACGAATGGGAGCACGACGCGGCTGGCCGCAGTACCTATACTCAGATAATGGTACCAATCTTCGAGGAGCTGATGCAGAACTACGAAAGTCAATCCAGGAGTTGGACCAGGAGTACCTTAAGCGTGAGTCATTGAACTATGGGACTAAATGGACATTTATCCCACCCGGAAGTCCACATTGGGGTGGAGCTTGGGAAAGGCAGATCAGAACTGTTAAAGAATGCCTGAAGGTCGTGCTGAAAGAGAGAGCCCCTCGAGAGGAGACTTTGTGTACATTTTTGGCAGAGGTCGAGAGCATAGTAAACAGCCGGCCACTAACGCACGTCTCCGTAGAACCTGGAAGCACAGAAACTTTAACGCCTAACCATTTTCTTCTTGGCTCTTCTTCCGTCTTACCCCACCTTGGCGCTTACAATGACTCTGAATATTTCTTGAAAAAGCAGTGGAGAATCGCCCAACGACTGGCCGACTTATACTGGAGAAGATGGGTGAAAGAAATCCTCCCGGACCTGCTACCACGTAAAAAATGGACACAAGAAGTGAGGCCCTTACGAGTGGGAGACCTCGTCTTGATTGTAGACCCAGATGGACCTCGCTGCGCCTGGCCAAAAGGTTTAGTAGAACAGCTGTTGCCAGGAAAAGATGGCCGAGTAAGAGCCGTTAGGATTAAAACCAAGAGTGGTGTACTTACCCGATCGGCTGCACGCGTAGCCCGCATACCCATAGATGGTGAGTGCTGCTAAGCAGCACTGGGGTGGAGGATGTTGCCGACGAGTACCGAGCGCCGCTCGGGGTGAGGGCGCGCGGGGCGGGGATGACCCCACCAACGAGATCCGATTGCGAGTCATACCGAACGGACGCTAATTTGCTAATTGTTTGTCTTTTTCTCTAATATTCCTTATATGTACTGTGTAGTGTTCTATATAGTTTAAATAAATAGTATAGTGCATTAGTTGACCATTTTTATTGGAAAAAACCACTAAAAACTAGCACAACAACTATAGTTGATACATACAGAGATGTTACATTTATAAAAGATGTTACAGAGGAGTGTGACGAAAAGAAGAAGAGCAAGACAATAAAAGAAGGAACAAAGAGTGACTGTATTTTCCAGGCGTGCATGAGTGAAGATGAAGAAAAACAGTCATCATCTGCTGAAGAGTTACATGATATTTCTGGATATGAAACCCCAGATGAAAACCAAATTGTGGGAGATGAAAACCAAATTGTGGAAGATGAAAACCAAATTGTGGAAGATGAAAATCAAATTATGGAAGATGAAAATACAGAAATTGGACCTGATGCAGGACATGAAAATAATGCAATAGGTCGAGGAACTAGGACTAGACAGATAACCCAGCCTAAGCGTTTTGATGATTATGTTTTGGGTTTTACAGCAGTTAATGACGAAGGTCAACTCACTTATAAGAATGCTATAGAAGGAAGTGACAAAAACAAGTGGAATGGGGCCATACAAGCAGAGTTTGATGCTCTAGAACAGAATGACACTTGGATAGAGACTGATTTACCAGCGGGAAAGAAGGCTATTGACACCAAATGGGTCTTTAAAATAAAGAAAGGTGAAAATGGGAAGCAACAACATAAGGCGAGACTGGTGGTTAGAGGTTTTCAACAAGAAGATAGATTCGATCACACAGAGATTTATGCACCAGTGGCTAGACTACCAACTTTGAGAATCCTACTTGCAGTTGCATGCAAATATAAACTGAAGCTTTTACAGATGGACGTAAAGAGTGCCTTTCTGTATGGAGACATACAAGAGGACGTCTATTTGAAAAGACCTGAGGGAATGACAGAAGGCAGTAAAGTGCTTAAACTGCAACGATCGCTATACGGATTAAAGAGATCACCTAAGATGTGGAACAACAAATTCAATGATTTCATGATTAAGGAAGGGTTTCTAAGAAGTGAAGCGGATTGTTGCCTGTACTACAAGAGCAAAGAAAGAATTTATGTACTGATATATGTGGATGATATTCTTATATTAGGGAAAAATACAGAGCAGATAAACCAATTAAAAATGGCACTGGAAACACGGTTTGAAATGAAAAGTCTCGGTGAAAATAATCTGAAATATCTCGGAATAAACATAATAAATAATAATGACACCATAGAGTTAAACCAAAAGCAATATATAGAAGAAATTTTAAAGAAATACAAAATGGAAGAATGCAACATTATAGCGACACCTATTGAAGTGGGTCTTGAACTAAATTTGGAACCATCAAATGATGATGAGATGACAAGGAAATGCAGAGGACTCGTAGGAAGTCTCATGTATGTAATGCTAGGCACGAGGCCAGATATATGTTTCGCTCTAAACTACCTTTCAAGATTTCAGTCGATGGGATCTCCTGGATTATGGAAAGCACTGAAAATAATTCTTAGATACTTGAAAGGAACCATGGATGCTAAACTTATTTTCAAAGCTACTGAAGAAGCACCGCTGTTGGGATACACTGCTGACTGGGCGGGAGACAAGGCGGACCGAAAGTCTACATCAGGATATGTAATGAAGGTTTTCGGTTGCACAGCATCATGGGGTTGTTCAAAACAACAATGTGTCTCCCTTTCTTCAACCGAATCGGAATACGTAGCTTTGGGGAAGGGGGTCACGGAGGCGTGCTGGATACGTAACCTCCTTCTGGAGTTAGGGCTGGTTATTAAAAATTTTAAAATATACATTGATAATCAGTCGGCTATTCATGTTGCAAATAATGTAGATAACAAGAGACTTAAACATATAGACATAAAATACCACTTTGTTAAACAAAAGGTGACTGAAGGTTTATTGTTATTAGAACACATTCCTACAAGTCAACAATTGGCTGACCTGTTTACAAAAGCGTTGGGAAAAGTGACTTTTAGAGACCTGTGTTCTCAAATAGGTGTGAGTGGTAATTTTTAACTTAAACTTAAAAGTATGTAGACTAGATGGTAGGTACATGACAGATTGGGAAAGTGTTCTTTTAGTTTATATATTTTGCTGATGTTTTTTGTTTGAAGGACTTCTAAAGTATTCCTTCAGTTTATAGTTTCTCTGCTGTCGGTACCTAGCTTCTTTTTGTTGAGGAAGGGTGTTAATGTCAACAACAAAAATAAAGAGTATAGACTTGATGTCTATGATATTTGTCTGTCAATGTGAAAACAAATGGAGGTGTTTTTTAGATTGTATGAGACGCCATTGTGATGTAGTCTTACTTAAAGAATATTATACTTTTTTGGTGTTTAACTAGCTTTTCTTTCCTGCCTGGAGCCCTAATCCTAACAGATCGTAAAGTATGTACCAGTCAAGTCCGGATTTATCCTGAGGGTCGTGAAGTTGGAATTTCGACAGTGTAAATTTTAATTATTTTATGGTGAGCGTTCTAACTGAACGTCTAGCGAACTTCACCAAGGAGGAGTTTTAGCCGAAGAGTGTCCGGCTCCCTGACACTGCAGGGTTGCGAACTGCATCACAGCCACAATTGTGTTTTTAGTTTTAAGATATATTTTATAATAATATGTATGCTAGTTTTAAAGGGGTTATCTTTGGGCCAATAGTTGCCTGAAAATAAAGATTTTCATTTCATAAACCAGGATCTTTGAAGAGATACCCTGGTCACGGCACCGATTTCTAATACAACCGCTTATACGAAGTTACAATTCATTGAGTATTGATTGGTGAATCACGCCGTCTCTTAAAACTTCGCATTCAACATATTGTTCAAAGAGATTATGTTTAGAATTAACATTATATCGGTTACTACGTATGTATGGTCCTACGATTGTGTTAAGTAATAATCCTAATCTCAGTCAGAGTCAGACTCAGAAACAATTGTTTTGCTTTTGAATTTAAACCCCTTATTTACTGTATAAAAGTTCGCCAAATTTTTACACAGGAACTCAAAAGGTTACATACAATTAAAATTCGATTTAATCAAGCACCGTTCTCCTATCACTCCAAGGAATAATGCCGCTCAACACGATAGAAGATTCGGCCTGCAATATATTACCCGGAGCTCGCAGGTCCCAGCCCACGACGGTGGCATACAGCGTGCAGTACGCCACGACGCCGCCGGCACAAGTCACGCAGCAGCACCCGCCCTACAATACAATAGTACATTTTTAAACGAAGGGTAAAGAGGCACGCATTTCTGACCAGCTATTTTGGCGCTCGAACGCGGAGTAATCGCCCTTAACATAATTCGAATACGGGACCTTCCGAACGAAAGAAAAAACAATAAAATGAAAACGGGTACCTCTGCGCCCATCTCCAGCTGGCGGCACTGCGACAGTGTCATGCGCGACGACCCGGAGTCGGGTCTGTAATAAAAGAAACGTTTAACCTCGTAAGTCCCCGTGTACTTGTACAAGTACAAATTAAATTCAAGTTTTGAACTCATATAGAAATATATGGAGCGCGCCATGCTCGGTATCAAGCTTCAAGATCGAGTAAGGAATGTCGAAATCCGTCGACGCACCAAGGTGCAAGACGTTGGTTTCGCCATTACCAAACTAAAATGGAGTTGGACGGGACATGTTGCTAGGCAGAGTGATGGCAGGTGGACTAAAATGTTAACGGAATGGTGGCCGCTTTCGAATGAAAGAAGCCCCTGGCGTCCATCGGCTCGTTGGGTGGACGACATCCGGAAGATTGCGGGTCACTTCTGGATGAGATTAGCTCAGGACCGGGACAAGTGGCGTACTGGAAGAGAGGCCTATGCCCAGCAGTGGGCGATAAAGGGCTGATATGATGATGATGATAGAAATAAAAGAAAGTTCCGAATTCAAAAGCGCAAAAATTGACATGGGAGTTACGAGGATAAAAAACTTAACATCTCGTATGTTTTAGGTGGTCTAAACTCTAATATTGTGGGTTCAAGCCTCAGTTGTGTTGACTCATGTATTTGTAAGAAAGGGATAAAACATAATTTAACCAAATCAGGCCCGTAAAGTTTTATGGATAAGGGGGTAATACATTAATGACATGTACTGTAATCATTTACATTTAGTAAACAAACCTGAGTACAAATATGGAGCCCTCCTGGGTGGCGGCGACAAAAGATTGTCCGCCTTCACACGCCGCCATTGAGATCACTGGCCCGGCGCCTCGGTTGTACATCGCTTTTGATCTGATAACAAATCAAATTCATAACAAATATACTTTATAAACGGTTATATTTATAAAACTTAGGAAACAATGTATATAGAAATTATAAACTGAAATAGATGTCATATACTAAAGAAAAAGTGACTAAGCCCTGCAGTGGCGGAGGCTGGATTCGAACCTGTGCGGTGTATATTAAGCCAAATCCCATAATATGTGACGTTCTCAAGCAAAAGGTACCTAAGGACAAAATTTGCTTGTATCTTTATACGAATAGCCGGTCAGAGCGTCCTTTTGGCAAGCGACAATGTAGTACCTTTTGCTTGAGAACGACACATATAATATTGTCTTCGGTTACCGCGATAGTTACTCATGAAATAAAACTATGAGAACGGATTATATCGCGTATATCGACGACACGTCGGGATGTATTATAAATTCAATATACGCGGTATAATCCGTTTTCATAGTTTTATTTAACGACACATATATTAAACTTTAATTAAAAGAGCTTACGTAATTTTTTTTTTTTCGATCGGAATGAATACGGGATATTACTGCAATGTTCTGCCACCAGAGTGCAGGACTAGCCTATTTAGTAAACCATAGAGTAACTTACTTACTACTGTACCTTTAACAGGTTTTTGACAAGTTTTCAGAGATAATAAAATATGACATTGATGCATCAAGGCGGTTTGTTTACAGAGGACCTGCCGGGAAACGCGAATCCGAAATTTCGCTATCTGCCTCTTCATCGCTCGAATATGCAAGAGTGACAGAGATGTTAAAGAAATTTTCTTGTTTCACGATAATTTCAGATTGTGGTAGTGGCGCCCTGGCGCCCCCTACGCAGAGTTTCGCGTAATATTCCCTATTGCGTCGTGACAGATGTGACGTCGCGTCAGTAAATGCGACGTTCTGAATGAAAACAAAGTCAAGATGATATTTACATTGCGTGCTGAATTATTTTGTACGGGAAAATATTTTTTTTAATGAAACAAAAATAAGTTAATTGACTAGGTCCTAACTAGTGGTGGAACATGTGGTCGTATTAAAATTACACGCCGTAGAATGGTATGGAAGAAGAAGTATCTAAGATATGCATGGGCAAGATAATTACTTACTTATTGACATACGCGTGTTGAGCGAGACGGTTAGCATCCCATAGTCTCACGGTTCCATCGTCAGAGCATGAGCCGAAGAGGTTCTTTTGGCCTGGCAAAGTCACTAGCTGGGTCACGCGAGCCCTGTATAGTCAACAAAACGTGAGGGATAAGACACAGAAGACAACATTCATGATCAGAATTGATTATAATTAACTTTTCCCCTTTAATATCTTTTTAAATATTGATCTTAGCGAAAAAGTGTACAGGGTTTTTTGTATAAAAAAATATTTAGATTACTAACAACATAAGAACATTTTTTGCTATGGGCCTCCGTTTACGAGTTATTTACGAAAAACAAAAAAACAGGCGGGTAGAAAAAACCAGATAGTTGAATAGTAGGGATGAGTGCCATTTTGAACTTTATTGTAATATGAAATAAAGTTTATCAAAAGGGAAGGATAAATTCAAATTATTTCTTATTAATGAAACTTGACGAGTAAGCAAGTGCCAGTTAATAGAAATATATTCACACGACGTTTTACATATCGCCGCTATACTTACTCAACCTCGTATCTGCAACACTCATTTGATGACAAAAACACCCGTATTCCGAATGAAAGAAAAGCGACATTCCATCAAATGATTGTTGCAGATATGAGGTTGAGTAAGTATAGCGACGATATGTACTATGCGAGTAAGTAAATAATATGTAGGTAAAAACAACTAACTGAATACATCGTCAAACAGCTCTTAACCATGTATAATATTTTTCACATACCTTGGACACGGTGACAGCTGTCATCGCCTTACAATTTATTACCATAAAAATTGTATTGAGATGACAGTTGTCACCGTACCCAAGCTATGTGAAAAATACTATAAGGGACCTGCTGATGATTAAAAATACCCACAATTCAAACTTCATTGCCACTTTATATGTACAGTCGCTATCAGATATATCGGAGCGGCCGAGGTGGTCAAAATATCTAAACACGCTAACGCTTTGACAATAAAGGCGTGTTCAGATATTTGTGAGCACCTTGGCCGCTCCGATATATCTGATGGCGACTGTACCTAGTCCTAAAAAAATTGTAGAAGTTGGTAAGGAGTAATTAAACTGACTTGTGCTCATGCAAGTACGCCTGCAGCTGATTTCCGGGCCGCCACGACGACGGTGGTCGGACCTCATCGCAATTGTCTATGCTGTCATCATTGGACCTGCAAACAAAGAAAATATTGTATGCCGGCTGTACACACTCGTCTCCACGTGGAGACACCCCGAGAACGAGTGTTTACATACTGCTCCCTCCTCGTCTCGCTCTTAGAGCTCGTTTCCACTATGTCGGATGTCGGAACGATTTTTAATCGGGTGTCGTAGCGGCAGAACATTTTATATGAAGCTATTCACACACGAACGACAACGATTTTGTGTCGGATCCAACATAAAATATCGTGTTTTGTCAGCCCTCCGTCCGGAAAAAAATCGTGTCGGCGGCGCTGTTCACATGATGTCGGATGTCGGACCGCGCGTCAAATGAGAACCTCAAATGGCACCAGCTGCGGTCGTGGCCGACAGCCGACTAGTGTGAACAGAGGCACCGACACCCGATTAAAAATCGTCCCGACAGCCGACTAGTGTGAACAGAGGCACCGACACCCGATTAAAAATCGTCCCGACAGCCGACTAGTGTGAACAGAGGCGCCGACACCCGATTAAAAATCGTCCCGACAGCCGACTAGTGTGAACAGAGGCACCGACACCCGATTAAAAATCGTCCCGACAGCCGACTAGTGTGAACAGAGGCACCGACACCCGATTAAAAATCGTCCCGACAGCCGACTAGTGTGAACAGAGGCGCCGACACCCGATTAAAAATCGTCCCGACAGCCGACTAGTGTGAACAGAGGCACCGACACCCGATTAAAAATCGTCCCGACAGCCGACTAGTGTGAACAGAGGCGCCGACACCCGATTAAAAATCGTCCCGACAGCCGACTAGTGTGAACAGAGGCACCGACACCCGATTAAAAATCGTCCCGACAGCCGACTAGTGTGAACAGAGGCGCCGACACCCGATTAAAAATCGTCCCGACAGCCGACTAGTGTGAACAGAGGCACCGACACCCGATTAAAAATCGTCCCGACAGCCGACTAGTGTGACATAGTGGGAACGAGCTCTTACTCGTCTCGTCGTTCTCCGATTGGGTCGGAACGGTGATGAGACTCTCGGCGAGAGGCTCTCAACGAGTGTGTACCTACAGCACGCATAATGTAACAGTGCAACCTGGACTAATTACAACAGTTATTTTTAGACAATTTCTATTTCATAAATCGTAAAGTAGTAGAGTAGGTAACTTAACCGTGACGTCATTTGACTCATTTGCTAGTATTTCATATAAATTCCATAGTGTCAAATCGTTCGGACAGTTCGAAAGAAGAAACTGATTTGACTAGTAGTCAAATACCCTAATCAACTAATATAATCATAAAACGATTGCGCAACGTATTAGGAATATCGTTTGTTTGTAAATAAGAAGATTAAATAGATTAGAACCGCTTCTCAAACACAATAATGTATTAAGTTTAATTTTGTACTTTGTCGGCTATGGCCCACTGTGGCCGTCAAAGAGTTAAAATTTATTGTTGTCTTTTACCTTAATGACTTGAGAAATTTTTGTTGCATCCTCGCTGTCAAGTTCCTCAGCTCGACGCGACACGGCGCCATGCTATCTGTGTTCAACAGCAACATATTAATAGTTATTTACGATACAAGTGCGGAAAAGAGGAAATTCGACGAGTTGCGAATTACCTATTCGCACGTGTATCGTACAACATTTTACAGTACATATGGCCGTTTAAACTTTCGACATATGCACGAAAAGTGTTCTTTTACGCACTAGTGCGAGAAAGTAGCACCATATGTACTGTAAAATATAATTAGAACATATTAAAAAAAATGACTATATAAAAAAAGTCGATAATATTATTTTTAAGCGACTTCAAGATTTGGAAGAAAGCTTTCGATTTTTTAAATGTAAATATGTCCCCGATCTTTGTAAGGCTTAGAACGCACTGCGGTTAATTTCTTGCGGTTTCAGTCTAATTTCTTGTGGTTTCAGTCTTTTAAGTGCGTGCGCTTATGAAGCATGCCGTTCTGAAACCGCAAAAAAATAATCGCAGTGCGTTCTCAGCCTAAGGGACCATGTTGTTAGTTTTACTTTATCGAAATCTAATTATATTTTCATAAGGGGGCCAATATTACACTTTAAAAACATTAATGAGCAAACAACAAAAACATTTTCTTTAGACGACTTCGCCAATTTGAAGTTCAACCGGAAATTCGGTCTTATGTTCGAATATCTCATTCAAGACACGAAGACTTCTCAGGACCATTTCTCAAAAAAGAAATAATTTTTCGCCAATCTGATTAAATTGTCTGAACAAATCAAGTTGTGCGGATGCAAACGCCAATTTGGCTTGACGGTTTCGATCGCCATTTATGACCGATAAAATTGAGGTGTGGTCGCAGGGGCGTAGCTAGAGGATATGGCGCCCGGGGCAGTCACCAAATTTGCGCCCCCTGACGACTGACAAAAGTTTCCCCGCTGCCTTTTGCCTATTTTGGCGCCCCCCTTTGGATGGCGCCCGGGGCACTTGCCCCCTCTGCCCCCCCCCCCCCCCCCCCCCCCAGTTACGCCACTGTGTGTGTGGTCGCATGAATACCAATTTGTTCTCAAGTATTTGCTTTTGGGGGCATTTAGCGCTCAAATATAAATATAAAATTGGTGATTAAATTCGAGATAATTTTTTTTCTGATCAAATCGGTCGATTTGATCATCCCGTCTAGAGTGACCTTTACTCACATTGCACGTAGCTCGCGCTGTGTCCCATCTGCGAGTGTGAGGGTATGGAGGCGCTCTGACGTCCCAAGTTACTACTTGATACTGCTTGGGACTGGTGTGGGGCTTGTGACACTGAGGCCGACTCTGGCGCTGTAAGAGACATGAAAATATTGCAGTCAGTCCAGGGTCATTCTCAAATGATATGTCTGCGGTCTAATTGCCGCGACCCATACAAAATGTATGAAAAAGTTGTGGCAATTAGACGCAACCACAGACATATTCTCAGAGAATGACCCTTCATATTAATTCTGAACGGACTAGGTGTACAAATGCCACCATAAACTTTAAATAACAATAAATAAATAAATATTATAGGGACATTCTTATACAAATTAACTAAGTCCCACGGTAAGGTAAGGCTTGTGTAGTGTAGTAGGTACTCAGACAATGATATAAATAGTGTACAAATACTTAAATACATAGAAAACATCCATGACTCGGGAACAAATATCTGTGCTAATCACACAAATAAATGCCCTTACCAGGACTAGAACCCAGGAACTACCCACTACCCTACCTACCCACTAGGCCAGACCGGTAGTCAAAACGGCCGTTTTATACTATGAGAGTCTCAGATTTAATATATACGGTAGATGACGCAAATATCACGATTTGTATTGAAACCAAGCGTGCCAACTTTTTCATACAAAGTTTACGCATAATATAATTTTACAATTACTTAAATGTGATAAGAAATATGTCCTTGCCTTTGGGTGCTCGCAACTTTTGGGCTGTTCCAGTTAATTATTACGCAAAGAAGCATTTTTTAAGTTTTCACGGACGTCAGGCTGCAACAACTGACGCACGTGAACTGTCAAGAGCGACGGTCAACCTCGACGCTTGGTCGGGGTTCGCACACGCGAAGTAAATGCATTTACCATAGATCGGTATATTTATATCTGTGATGAAAGTATTAAAATTACAATTACCTCTAATCGAAGTAGGATCGTGTCCTTGTCCGAACATGTGTTGCCACTCAGTGTTCATGTGCGGCTCTTGCGATGTCGACGTTTTGTGAGTTCTCCTGTTATCATAAACATGTATTTATACAACCAAAAATGTAGGCATAGATTCTATTTTTTAACCCTTAAATGCATGATTTAAAAAATTACTACTACTATTTGGCGTTTGGTTTAAAGGTGCGTTCAGGTTTTTTCTGTTGAATCTGTGAGCTGTCCAATGCTTTGTATACATTTGGCAACAATATGCATTTAAGGGTTATGAGGATTAAAATGTAGATGGGGCGTATCAAATAAAATATATGCCTAAAATGCTTACCTATATCATATTTTCGATATAGTTTTGTGCCGATCTGGGAACTCTGACAAGTCCAATTTTACGATTCGAAGTTATAAATATCAGTAAAGTGACAGTTTACATACAAAAATAACAAAAACCGGCCAAGAACATGTCGGGCCATGCTCAGTGTAGGGTTCCGTAGCAAACACGGCTTAACCGATCAGGTTCGCTAAGTTTTACTTGAAAGTCTTTACTGAGCTTTACTTTCATGATTTATTTCATATTTTTTGGACCCATGGTTCAAGAGTTAAAGCACAGCACACAATATTAATCTTTCGCACGTCGCTCCGGCCCATTGATTGTACGTTAATAGCGCTGTCTCGCTCTCACACCGGAGCGGCGTCCGGTCTCCCAACCGTGTGATATGATAACCACTTAAAGTTACCTGTTCTGCGACGCATACATCTTGTCTACGGGCATGGCGTCGCCTCCTCCTGTATCCAGTTGCACGGAGCGAGAAATATTACTTGCGTTCAATGAGAGACGCCCTGGTGCGTCCGTTATGTGCTGAAACAAGTGGGTAAATATAATTTTTGACATAAAACTTGTTCAATAGGGAATATTACGCGAAACTCTGCGTAGGGGGCGCCACTAAAACAATCCATCACAATCTGAGGGTCCACTGCGAAACAATAAAATCGAAATTTTGTCACTCTATCACTCTTGCATATTCTAGCGATAAGGGTTCATCCATTAATTACGTCACACGAATTTCTAGGTTTTTTTTACCCCTCCCCCCTCTTGGTCACATTTGGCAAACCCCTCCCCCCCTGATGTGACGTATCGAATTAAGTATTATTAATATTTTATCAGAATATTTTTGACAACAGAAATATTAGTAATTTTATAACCCAAAACTGATTAGGGAAGTAAATTAAACGAATAAAAACGATTATCGTTCCAAAAACTTGTTAAACAACTGTACAGCGAATAAAAAGTGACGTCACAAAGTTTGTGACTCCCCCTCCCCCTTGTCCCATGTCACATTTTCTTGACCCCCCTTCACCCCCCCTAAACGTGGTGGCAGATAACTAAATTTCGTTTCCCGGTAAGCCCTCTGTAAACAAACCGCCTTGATGCATCAATGTCATATTTTATTATCTATAAAAACTTGTCAAAAAACAGTTTATGCACAGTATGTATAAGTTACTCTATGGTTTACGATAGGCGCTAGTGCTGCACTCTGGCGGGAGAACATAGCAGTAATAACCCCTATTGCGTTCATTTACGTCTATTTCTTGAGCACGAATTCAAATTCAATTGTGTTTTTATTTACTTTTAAGTAATTCTACCTGTGTGGAGGAGCCTTGGATCTTGATGAGATGTGCACTCATGGCAAGTAGTTGGTTCTCAACCTGTTCCGTCATACCTGGATAAACAATCAAATTGAGCCACCTAATTATATTACAAAAAATCTAAGACGTCATCAGAATTAAACAGACGGATTAACCCTTTACCAGGCTGACATTTCAAAAATGTCAATCGAATGTCAGTCTTAAGTTAAAAGGGAGAAACGTATTATGGTTTTACCATCGGATGCCAGTCTCCTGAATAGATTCCTGAGTTGTGGCCCCATCTCACTATACTGCGGCATCACACCTTGCTTCACCTACAATAGAAAGACAAAACAAAGTAATAGAAAATTGTCCCATATTTTGTTAAGTTAGATAGATCTTCTCTACTTATCTTATCTACTGCACAGTCATATAGTCACGTTCCGTGATTGTTGGGCCATAGGGTTCTAGCTAAATTGAACATTCCATAGCGTAAGTACTGAGCAACCAGTTTAGCTAGGACTCTATATGGCTCAACAATCTCGAAGCGTGACTGTACAAGAAATTAAAACAGAACCATGGTTACGAGTACAATTTGACACTGGGTTAACGGTTAAACCTCTTAACCCCGGGTAAGTGGGTTGGTGCAAGTGGCGCTAAATGTTTGTAATAGTTGATTTGCGTCACTGTGACTTAAGGCTGCGCCCATGGTCCTAGGAATAGGTTCTTTTAAAGGCAGGATTTCCAATAGTTCACTGAAATAGTTATTTACGATACAAGTGCGGATAAGAGGAAATTCGAAACGAGTGGCGATAAATTAAAACACGACCGCAGGGAGTGTTTTAAATCGACACGAGTTGCGAATTACCTATTCGCACGTGTATCGTACAACATTTTACAGTACATATGGCCCTTTTAACTTTCGACATACGCACGAAAAGTGCTCTTTTACGCACTAGTGCGAGAAAGTAGCACCATATGTACTGTAAAGTATGAAACAAGTGTTATCAAACCGACCTTGAGTCTAGCGCTCCTTCTTTCTCTAAGTGTTTGCACCAGTCTATCCACATCTCCGTGGCGTAAAACCGCATCCAATACTTTCCTGGGAATGGGTTCTTCTAGACTTTCTAATAGTAACTCTGCTCTATCCACCTGGGGAACAAGTAAAACGTTTGACAAGAAACCAAGCTATAGGCTTGATGACAAATTTTTATTAATGGTAGCAATCGATCAAGTTTGTTCTTGGGATCAAATGTCTATATGGGACCCATTACATTAAAGCAATACAAAAGTTAGAAATGATAGACAAAGTCCGAAAGTCGTACTTCACTCGCGAAACGCTCCTAACAACCCGATAAGTGAACGCGACGAAAGATCTTGATGAGGTGAAGATCTTGAATGCATGGAAAATAAGTAAAATTGCGATTCTGTCGGTGAAATATTGCGTTTATGCATATAGTTGCCGTACAATCTTTTTTTGGATAAAATGCAAGGAATCTAATGGTATCTTTACTTTATTCCTTTTTGGAAGTTAAAAAAAAACTTTAAATTTTTAAATGCTGTATTTATTTATCATTTCCATATATTATTTTAATATCCACATTATTCTGATAAATTGCTCATTTGCTATCTATTTTATTAGATGTTGTTAAAAAATTCAACATGTGTCATAATCATATTATAGGACAAGTAAAATAACCCAGTGCTCTTTTTTCAAAAACTTGACTTGTACAATATTATCGTACGTACTACGATTAATACATCGGGCCTTCGTGTGTTGTATATTATGTACCTGTATGAGTTTGTGTTTGAGGTGGGGCCACACCAGCGGCGATATCTTGCAGTTCACGTCGATGGGGTTGAGCAGACTCGCCACGCAAGCAATCAAACCGCACACTTCGTGTCTTATCTGTAGAGAACAGAATTACGCTTAAATATAAATTCATAAGTGCGCTTCATAGACTGGCCAAGCTAACTTAGCACAAACTTGACAGTAAGAACGCATACATATCCCTATAAGCTCCTTGACGTAGCACTTGGCATGAAAACTTGCAAACGAGCAGACGAGCAGCCTGATGGGAAGCAGTCATCGCCGCCCATGGACATAAGCAACACCAGAGGAGCCACATATGCTTTGCCCACCTTTGAGAACCCTAAAACAAGCTGGCATCTAGCGTTTTGTGGAATGAGCTACCTTCTGAGGTGTTTCCCTTGCGCTATGACATGAGGTTCTTCAAGAAACAGGTATTTAGGGTTGCCCACCTTTACTTGCCCACTTAGCGTGGTTCGACTCTTACGCATTACCTTCATAAGCAACATACTAATCTATCTATCTTCGAAGATTTAAGATTGTTTGTTAACAAACGGTAAGTTTTTAGGAGAAAACTCAAAATTGCTCGTTTAAAACTATTGGTTTTTCGACGCCATTATTTGATGGAAAACAGGATGGTAAGCGGTTACCGTAGCCTATAGCTGCCTGCAACAGTGAGCTGTCACATGCGCGTTGCCGACTCTTTAGTAAAGTGTACACTGTACAGTACCCCATATCGTGAAAAATAGAATTAGATTCTAGACGGACTTACTTACCCATAGATTAGGATGGGCGAGGTACACAGCGCTCTCTGCCACTAAATCGCATAGGGATTGTTTTGGTAGGAGACCTAGTTCGGCTAGACTGCTTGTAGCTCGTAGGGCTTTCGATATTATCCACTCTGATTGGTCAGTTAAACCCTGCGGGAAGACAATAAGTAATTTAAAAATAACTGGCTTGAAATAAATGTCATATATGAAGGAAAAAATGACCAAAGCCTCCAGTGTCCAGAGCTGGAATCGAACCAGCGTACCCCGTTTACCGGACAGGTGCCTGAACCGCTCGGCTATCCGGCCACGGTGGCATGGGCCGAAACTTCCAAGTATATGACAATTCCCGAAGGCTTGTGGCGCCACCTGGCCATCTCTAAGGTAGAACAGTATTGGTTCGATTCCAGCTCTGGACACTAGAGGCTTTGGTCATTTTTTCCTTCGTATATGACATTTATTTCAGTTTATAGTTTAAATAGTAGTGTGTCTACTTGAAAAACCACAAATTAAAATATTTTCATAGAAAATAATTTAATTTGTTCTTAGAATAACTGGCTTGACAAAACAGTTCAGAATACCCTTTTATAATCAAAAAATACATACGTTTGCCCAAAATATTTGAAGAGTTTCCACGATTTATCCAGAATTTAGCAAACACTGGTAAAACTGAAGACTAATATTTGGGTAATTTTACTATTTAATTTGGTAGAATTATTGAAATATGGAATCACCTGAAAGCTCTCTTGCCGCGGCTAAAAATCTTCTTTCTCTCGAAAATGTAATAAATTTTCCTACTAGTCAAATCAGCTTCTTTTTTAAAACTGTCAAAACGATTTGCTAATATAAAATGATATGATATATGAAAACGAGTATAGTGACGTCCTGACGTCACGGGCAACTCACCTTCGTTTTAGGGTTCCGTACCCAAAGGGTAAAAACGGGACCCTATTACTAAGACTCCTCTGTCCGTCTGTCTGTCTGTCACCAGGCTGTATTTCATGAACCGTGATAGCTAGACAGTTGAAATTTTCACAGATGATGTATTTCTGTTGCCGCTATAACAACAAATACTAAAAAGTACGGAACCCTCGGTGCGCGAGTCCGACTCGCACTTGGCCGGTTTTTTATATTTCAATTTTTTTTATACCACGTCGGTGGCAATCAAGCATACGGCCCGCCTGATGGTAAGCAGTTACCGTAGCCTATGGACGCCTGCAACACCGGATATATTACACGCGCGATTTCAATTATATTTATAAAATAGAAATTGTGTTTAAAATTAACTGCTATCTATGTTCTTCTAATAATTATCTGGTGCTTTATTTCGTGCACGGTGTGAAATAATTTATTTTAAATACAGGAAACATCCTTATTGTACAGTCAGCAGCAGAAGTTGCTAAGCGGGCGAGGTGTTCAAAATGATCTTGACGCGACGTGATTATTAAGAGAATAAGGGTCGGTTGCACCAAACCGTCTGCCACCGTTAAAGCGTTCGCAATATTTTATTGTATGGGAAGTTTCATAGATCTCTGCTGCGTGACGTTGATCAGTCTGTTAACTGTTGGTGCAACTGGCCTGGCCTGTATTGGGTAATTACCTACCTGTTGTAATAACGGCATGAGTATGGGCGCGGCATGTTGCCCCACATACGCCGCGACGCCTACGACCCGCTCGAAGAAGCAGCCGCGTAATGCTGCCTCCTCTTTGTTCACGAACGTCTCTCTCTCTCTCTCTCACCTGTTGTAATAACGGCATGAGTATGGGCGCGGCATGTTGCCCCACATACGCCGCGACGCCTACGACCCGCTCGAAGAAGCAGCCGCGTAATGCTGCCTCCTCTTTGTTCACGAACGTCTCTCTCTCTCTCTCTCTCTCTCTCACCTGTTGTAATAACGGCATGAGTATGGGCGCGGCATGTTGCCCCACATACGCCGCGACGCCTACGACCCGCTCGAAGAAGCAGCCGCGTAATGCTGCCTCCTCTTTGTTCACGAACGTCTCTCTCTCTCTCTCTCTCTCTCACCTGTTGTAATAACGGCATGAGTATGGGCGCGGCATGTTGCCCCACATACGCCGCGACGCCTACGACCCGCTCGAAGAAGCAGCCGCGTAATGCTGCCTCCTCTTTGTTCACGAACGTCTCTCTCTCTCTCTCTCTCTCACCTGTTGTAATAACGGCATGAGTATGGGCGCGGCATGTTGCCCCACATACGCCGCGACGCCTACGACCCGCTCGAAGAAGCAGCCGCGTAATGCTGCCTCCTCTTTCTTCACGAACGTCTCTCTCTCTCTCTCTCTCACCTGTTGTAATAACGGCATGAGTATGGGCGCGGCATGTTGCCCCACATACGCCGCGACGCCTACGACCCGCTCGAAGAAGCAGCCGCGTAATGCTGCCTCCTCTTTGTTCACGAACGTCTCTCTCTCTCTCTCTCACCTGTTGTAATAACGGCATGAGTATGGGCGCGGCATGTTGCCCCACATACGCCGCGACGCCTACGACCCGCTCGAAGAAGCAGCCGCGTAATGCTGCCTCCTCTTTGTTCACGAACGTCTCTCTCTCTCTCTCTCTCTCTCACCTGTTGTAATAACGGCATGAGTATGGGCGCGGCATGTTGCCCCACATACGCCGCGACGCCTACGACCCGCTCGAAGAAGCAGCCGCGTAATGCTGCCTCCTCTTTGTTCACGAACGTCTCTCTCTCTCTCTCACCTGTTGTAATAACGGCATGAGTATGGGCGCGGCATGTTGCCCCACATACGCCGCGACGCCTACGACCCGCTCGAAGAAGCAGCCGCGTAATGCTGCCTCCTCTTTGTTCACGAACGTCTCTCTCTCTCTCTCTCACCTGTTGTAATAACGGCATGAGTATGGGCGCGGCATGTTGCCCCACATACGCCGCGACGCCTACGACCCGCTCGAAGAAGCAGCCGCGTAATGCTGCCTCCTCTTTGTTCACGAACGTCTCTCTCTCTCTCTCTCTCTCACCTGTTGTAATAACGGCATGAGTATGGGCGCGGCATGTTGCCCCACATACGCCGCGACGCCTACGACCCGCTCGAAGAAGCAGCCGCGTAATGCTGCCTCCTCTTTGTTCACGAACGTCTCTCTCTCTCTCTCTCTCTCTCACCTGTTGTAATAACGGCATGAGTATGGGCGCGGCATGTTGCCCCACATACGCCGCGACGCCTACGACCCGCTCGAAGAAGCAGCCGCGTAATGCTGCCTCCTCTTTGTTCACGAACGTCTCTCTCTCTCTCTCTCTCACCTGTTGTAATAACGGCATGAGTATGGGCGCGGCATGTTGCCCCACATACGCCGCGACGCCTACGACCCGCTCGAAGAAGCAGCCGCGTAATGCTGCCTCCTCTTTGTTCACGAACGTCTCTCTCTCTCTCTCTCTCTCACCTGTTGTAATAACGGCATGAGTATGGGCGCGGCATGTTGCTCCACATACGCCGCGACGCCTACGACCCGCTCGAAGAAGCAGCCGCGTAATGCTGCCTCCTCTTTGTTCACGAACGTCTCTCTCTCTCTCTCTCTCTCTCTCACCTGTTGTAATAACGGCATGAGTATGGGCGCGGCATGTTGCCCCACATACGCCGCGACGCCTACGACCCGCTCGAAGAAGCAGCCGCGTAATGCTGCCTCCTCTTTGTTCACGAACGTCTCTCTCTCTCTCTCTCTCTCACCTGTTGTAATAACGGCATGAGTATGGGCGCGGCATGTTGCCCCACATACGCCGCGACGCCTACGACCCGCTCGAAGAAGCAGCCGCGTAATGCTGCCTCCTCTTTGTTCACGAACGTCTCTCTCTCTCTCTCTCTCACCTGTTGTAATAACGGCATGAGTATGGGCGCGGCATGTTGCCCCACATACGCCGCGACGCCTACGACCCGCTCGAAGAAGCAGCCGCGTAATGCTGCCTCCTCTTTGTCGTTAAGAAACGTCACCATGTGAGATAGGATCACGTCGTTTGCTGTAACAAAATGGACATTTTGATGTATCAATTTGTAGAAAAGAATCTGCATACAGTATGTTCGCGTCTATAGAGTGCGTTCATAAAAACTGTTAACTAAATATGACGCAAGATGGCGCTGTATCGGGAGAGGCGATTTCTACATCGCGCTAATGTTTTTTTTATTGGGATTGTATACTAAGAGTTTTGACTTTGGATTTATTTTTATTATATTGGCTTTACTTGTGACTGGTTGTTTAATTTCATAGTCGATCCTTCACATAGACATAATACAGTAGTTATAGACATGAAACCGAGAACCGAGCTACCAGGGGTAAGAGAAAGACATATTATTATGTATGGCAGCATAATCCTTTTTCTCTTTCACTTATAAATTTCGGTATTTCGCCATCGCCTCCTACCTATGCTGCCATAACCCGACCATGAAAAAAAACCCGGTCGGTGATAAGGACAAAGCATGGCACTATTTTCTCTTTCCTCTTATAGGAATCGCAATAAGACTATCTTTCTCTATCAAAGAGTGTCAGGCCCTTGATCCTTCATTAGTAAAGTGCGCCCTTTTTGAATGTGCGAGTATTAAGAGTGCATACATAATACGAGAAAAAATAACCTTAGCAGGAGAAGTCTGTTGTATGAAATACGTATTAATTATCTTTGACCCCGTTACTAGTAAAAAAAACACTAAATACGTACCTTTTTGTTTCCCAAAGAATATACATAGTTTTGTAATGCCATTGTCGACGAGTGCTCTCTTCACGACCGCTTGCGAATCCGTCAGCAGGTACGAAACGGTTGATCGGACCTACGATGCAATTAAATATTATAGGACATAGCAAAAGTCCCACAGTAAGCTCGAGAAGGCTTGTGTTGTGGGTACTTGAACAACGATACGTAGGTAATATAGTGTGAAAAAAAATTAAGGGCTCTGGAGGGAAAGTACCTTAAAACGTAGCTCATTTTACTTAAAGGAAACATTCTTTTATTTTTAAAAAGAAACAAAACTGCATTCAAATATCTGTGCTCATCACACAAAAAAATGCTTTTACCAGGATTTGAACTCAGGACCATCGGCTTCATAGGCAGGGTCACAACCCAGCTACCTACTACGCCAGACCGGTCATCAAAAATAAAAACTTGAAAACGAACCATTTCGTGCAAAGCCGACAGCTCCGTCTCATAGTTGATGGCTGCCTCCTTGTCGACCATATTCTGTGTCTGGTCCAAGAATCGAACCGCGATCTCAGCAAGTTTGGCTGTAAAATACAATAATTGATTTAAACTTTCACGATTTTTACTCATTATTATTTCTCCGAGACCACGGGGACAACGCCGTCCTCGAAACGTCGGAGGTGGGTTTAATACTTATTTTACGCGATTAAGTCCCGTCGTTGTAAATAATAATAAATACAATAATTTCAGCATTTCTCATCCATAGTCCATAATGTAATGTAATGTACGCGGGGCGCTATCAATGTGAACAGGGTCATCACTGCACGAATGACTAAAAAGGATTTTTTCTACTCGTCGACTGTATTGGTTGAATTAAGATTTCGTATACCAAACTATAATTGCGTACTTTTCATGAATCGTCTCCCAACTCAACTATAATATTTATAATCAAACGCTGTAATCAACTATAATGAATTTGACCAATCACGTGGCGCCGTGGTCCAGTGGAAAAGACACCAACGCGCGACTCTTTCACGAGTAATAGGTAATTATATATGTATTATGCACGCGTTGATGTCTTTTGTACTACTGAGATACATACCTAATTTTCACCAATCATTCAGTTTTATAGTAGAAAAAGTATTATTTTAGATGACTCTTAGAAAAAGTATTGTATACAATAGTGATATAATCAAGCTTTTCAATCTCGTACCTTCATTAAGCCACTCAGCAAGTTTCGTGGCCTAATTAATTAGTTGTTATATACCGTGAGTGGTGAGTAGCGATACTACGAGAGGATGTAGTGATAAATCTGATGGTTCAATATATATATGTCCAAGAGTATACATATCTTGGCAAACAAGTGTCATTTAAAAAAACAAGACATCATGATGAGCTAATGAGACGTGTAAACCTGGCTTGGAATAAATTTTGGAGCTTTAAAGAAATTCTTAAGTCAAATACTTCTATTAAATTAAAGAAAAAGATATTAGATTCTTGCATCTTACCTTCACTTACCTATGCATCCCAAACTTGGATTTTTAACAAACAAACCAGAAACAAAATATTAACAACCCAAAGAGCCATGGAACGGAGCATTCTGAATCTAAAATTGAGACACAGAAAGAGAAGCACAGACATAAGAAAAACAACTAAGTTGATTGATGCTCTAGAGCACAGCAAAAGATTAAAATGGAAGTGGGCCGGTCATATTGCCCGTATGAACGAGGACAGGTGGGCCAAACAGATAACTTCATGGAAGGGACCTGCAGGCAAGAGACCCAGAGGCAGACCTGCGGAGAGATGGCTCGATGAGATTTTAAAAGCAGCAGGAAAAAATTGGACAGACAAAGCGAATGACAGATCTATGTGGAGAAAAATGGAGGAGGCCTTTACTCTATAAAGAGGTCCTTGATAAAAATGTTATTATTATTTATGTTATTTATTAATTTTAATCACAATATAATTGTAAATCAAATTATTATTAAGGAAATAAAGAGGCTTAATTATTATAATTATTATTATTTGTATCTCTTTCGATATCACGGGCCTATAAATCCCGGTCTTTTGATAGGCTTGCGTGGGGATATAGATCCAACACGTAGAGGCCCCTTGGAGAGCTTTAATGTTATGTAGAATGCCTGCTGGAACCCGTTGACAGGTGCAACAATAGACACCCATGAACCGGTCGCAGCAGGCATTGGGACTATTGTAGAAAAAGTGAACAGTATACCGGTTTATGGATTGAAGTTTGGCTGGTCAAAAGATTGGGCTATTGCTGAGAGGTCCGGACACCTGCCATAACAATGTTAAAACACGTTATCGAGGCAGGCGGTGACTCGCCGCTGACTAGATCGGCCCCTGAAACTGCCGTCGTAAAGACAACCAGGAGCAACACCGGTGTGAGCGGCTCAGGGGTGTCGAGAGGTGTGCGCCGCTTTCTACCCAGTGACTGTTAACAGCCACTGTGCCAACTCGCGTCTTATGCATCTTTCACTTCCACCCCTGGAGCATATAGCTCTTACGACTCCCCTCTGGACGGCCAATGAAGGCAAGCCAGAGCTGAGAGTCCTGCGGGTCCCCTTGGGGTCCACTCCGACCGACGAAGACTCGCCAGAGACGGAGACCCTGACCGACTCTCTGGAGCACTCGGGTCCGTGGGGTCGTCACTCCCCAACAGCTCGCCACAAGCTGCCCTGCGGGCTTATTATTATTTATTATTATTATTATATACCGTGAAGCGCACCCGGCCTAATCACGGTACTCGACTGAAAAGCTCTCTATTATATCACGACTGTATAAAATACTATAAAGTATGATTCGCAATAATCAAAACTAGATTTATGAAAAAAAAAAACTATATAACCGGCATTTCTCTTCAAAAGTGTGCTGACATAGACCATTGGGCCCATTTCTCGAACGATATTAGTCTACTATTATTAGTGTGTTGCCATGGTGCGACTTGACAGTTCGTGGACTAATAATATTAGTGTAATACCGTTCGAGAAATGGGCCCCAGGATGTAAAATATAGTCACCTATATTATTGGCGTAGGCGATCCTAACAGGCACGGCGGGGTCCGTGGCGCGCGGGGCCAGCTCCGGCAGAATATATTCAGGAAACACGTTACAGTCCGACTTGGGTAAATATGTGACAAGTGACAGACAGCGGGCCGCGGCCGACACGGCGGAGGCGCGCACGCGGGGCACTGAGTCGTGGGAGAGGTGGATCTGAAAAATAAGTATTACTTAAAAATAGTTTATGTGACTGTTTTAAGCCTGTAAGTTTTTGTATTTTAGGGATATAAAATCGAATTTGATGTTATGTGGCATTATGTATGCTGGCCGTAACTTGCGGTTTTAGAATTCATGATAAGTAGAAGGTTTATGATGTGTTGTGTGTGTGTGTGTGTGTGTGTGTTGTGGGTAAGGAATACAAACTGAAATATATTATTATAAACATTTATTTACATACAAGATATATACAGTGGTACTACGTAAACGAAATTAATAACTAGCTTAAATCTAAAATAGGCCCTTGAGGCATTGTACCAAGGATGCTGGCGGCATTTCCCCGCTGTATCGCAATGCTGATACGTTGTGCGAGAAAGCCGCCATAGATGAACTAGAATAGATGCTGAAATAGTGGTTAAAGCATCTGCCGTAAGCAGAAGACGCTGGTTTGATCCCAGCTCTGGGCACTGTAGGCCTTGGTCACTTTTTAGTGGCCTTGTTAGTGTGGGTCAAATCTTGAAAGCCAAATTTACCCACTTCCCGATCTCCGATTGAGCTGAAATTTTGCATACGTATATGTGAACTGGATGACAATGCAATATTTTGACAACATGGAGCTGATCTGATGATGGAGTCAGGAGGTGGCCATGAGAACTCTGTGATAAAACAACGCAAACTAATTGTGTTTGGGGTTGTTAGAATTGTTTCGATGAGTATTAGTTGCCTGTTGAAATAAAAGTACAGTCAGCGATAAAAGCTTGTAACCAAAAATGAAAGTTTTGCCAAAAACTTATGTATACTTTCGTATATTACATCTATTTCAGATTATCCCTACTAATATTATAAATGCAAAAGTATCTCTGTTTGTCTGTCTGTTACCTCTTCACGTTTAAACCGCTGAACCGATTTGGACAAAATTTGGTATGAAGATAGTTCGAGGCCCGGGGAAAGACATAGAGTACCTAGTTGGGGTTCCGTAGCCAAAGGGTAAAAACGGGACCCTATTACTAAGACTCCGCTGTCCGTCTGTCCGTCCGTCTGTCTGTCTGTCACCAGACGGTACTCATGAACCGTGATAGCTAAACAGTTGAAATTTTCACAGATGATGTATTTCTGTTACCGCTATAACAACAAATACTAAAAAGTACGGAACCCTCGGTGGGCGAGTCCGACTCGCACTTGGCCGGTTTTTATTAATTATCATCATCATCAGTCAAGTCACAGACAGAAGTAGCCCGTGGAACCTACCACATACGGTAATATACGGTCCAAAATGGTTTCAGAGCTGGAGTTCTCGCACAGAAGTTGTAAAGTCTCCAACGCGCGCAGCTTGGACGTGCAGTGCTGCAGACCCCTGGTGCAGGAGGTCACGAGAGATGTGATGAGGATCAGACCTTCGCTGTCTGGACCAAGGTCTGGCTTTTCTACTCCTAAAAAATAGAACATTTTTTATTGTCCCGCATCATAATAGGCCAAGGAATAGGTTCTTATGTGATCACTTCGCCATTTAAGAAATCTCCATCATCATCTTCCTCGCGTTGTCACGGCTTTTGGCACGGCTCATGGGAGCCTGGCGTAGGCACTAGTTTTTACGAAAGCGACTGCCATCTGACCTTCCAACCCAGAGGGTAAACTAACTAGACCTTAATATTGGGATTGGCACGATGTTTTCCTTCACCGAAAAGGGGCTAGTAAATATTAAAAGATATTTCGTACATAAGTTACGAATTACGAAAAACTCATTGATACGAGCCGTGGTTCGAACCCGCGACCTCCGGATTGAAAGACGCACGCTCTTACCGCTAAACCACCAGCGCTTAAGAAAACTTCAGTACCTTAAGCGCTGGTTATTAAATGGGTTTAATATTAATTATCAAAATCAATATGATGGCGAAATTTAGCCATTTAAATAAAGAGATAGTTTGAGCCCCGGTGAAGGACATAGGATAGGTTCTTATCATGGAAATTATTATACAGCAAAACAAATCGAAAAGAAACGACCACATGTGATACGACTTTCTGTGTAATGCGCCATTTTACATTGATTCTGTAGTTTTTTCACGGTTAATACGCTTACTCGCTTAAAACGTTTTTTGGCGTGGTTCATTCAGATTCTTTTGAATCGTCTTAACACGGATTTACTGTAAATTGTAATTACCTTTCTCATCTTCTTCTTTGTCCACAATATTAACGTTGAGCACTTTGAACCCGTCTTTTTTCAGCATGTCTATGGTGTCACCCTTGTCTGTGGTCTCTTCTACTAGATCTTGGTAGTTTTTGGCGTCTGACGGCTGGGTGAAGATTCTAGGAATTAACGTTGGATGAATAATTAAATATTGTTACACAGATTTATTAAGTCGCCACCCATCATATTCCTCGCGTTGTCCCGGCTTTTTACGGTTTAAAGAAGCCTGGGGTCCGCTTGCCAACTAATTCCAAAAATTGGCGTAGGTATGTACTGTTTTTCACGAAAGCGACTGCCATCTGACCTTTCAACCCAAAGGCGAAATTAGGCCTTATTAGGATTAGTCCGGTTTTCTCACGATGTTTTTCTTTAGCGAAAAGTATCAAATCCGACATATTAGTGCAAAAAATTCATTGGTACGAGCCGGGGTTTGAACCTCCGTATCGAAAGTCGTACGGCCTTCTCGATAGGCCTACCAATGCTCTACCTAATAAGGTTATTTAAACATACGGGGCATTTTCTATGAAAAGGGGCCTTATTGTCGATGGCGCTTACGCCGCACAGCGTCGCGCGGCATTGTATTTATATCGCAGCATCGTTAATAATGGCGTAAGCGCCATCGACAATAAGGTCCCTTTATATAGAAAATACCACATATAAATAAAATTGTAAATATAACTTACTTAATAATGTTCTTTATGTCCTGATGTATTCTAAGTATCTTCTCGTCTGGGGGTAAAATGGGCTGCGCAGAGAATATGAGCATGTATGACTGCAGGAAAGAGTAGAAATATTCAGGGAACAATCTGGAACAAAACGGAACTTATAGGCTATTGAGGAAGTATAAACTGATTTAGATGTCTTATTTAAATGGACGCTCTGTCGTCGGACATACAGGAGGAGGCACCTTGGTGTATGCTGTTTGCTGATGACATTGTGCTTGTAGGTGAAAACGAACTAGAGGTGCAGAGCAGACTTGAGAAATGGCGGCAAAAATTGGAGGATGTTGGCCTAAAGATCAGCAGATCTAAAACAGAACACATGTTCTGCGATTTTGGCGGTCTCTCCAGTTTTGCTGCCATAGAACTCGATAGCGTTACATTGCCGGTCTGCTCCGACTTCAAGTACCTCGGTTCGCTCGTACAGTGCGATGGCGATATTGACCGTGACGTGAAAAACCGGATTAGCACAGGACGGATGAAACGGCGGCAGGTTACGGGAACCATTTGTGACGCCCGTATGCCCCTTCGGTTGAAGGGTAAAATTTATAAAACGATCATAAGACCTGTCGTCATGTATGGATCAGAGTGTTGGGCCCTAAAGATGACGGATGAAAAGAGATTGCATGTAGCGGAGATGAGAATGTTAAGGTGGATGTGTGGCGTGACGAGAATGGATAGGATAAGGAATGAGTATATAAGAGGAAGCCTGAAAGTTGCACAAATAACAGAAAAAGTAAGGGCAAATCGCCTAGCATGGTACGGGCATGTGATGCGGAGGGATGAAAGTCATATGACGAGAAAGGTATTAAGAACTAGCTGTGCCCGCGGCTTCGCCTGCGTGGAATTCGGTCTGTGTCAGTAAGCGGCTAATTCACCCCTAATTTATCTCCCTGTCCCCGGGAGACGGAACTTAAAGTAAAGTTGACAAATGGATACGCTAGAGGACTGTAGTCCAGATAAAATATTTTACAATTAGGTACCTACCACCAAAGATAGATATAACTCCGTAATAGATGGATACAGTCTAAGGAAAAAACGTGCCTCGAAAATCACGAAAATTTGATTCTCGATCAGATGTCGCTACTACCTTTTGCCTACTCTCGTATAGAGGGCGTTAACGGTTTCGTTTGTTATTATTTAACAATTTTAACGCATATCAGTGAAAGAACATGGGTCAAAAAAATAAAAATAATTAATGCAAATAAAAAAGATCGTTTATCCATATTTAAATACATTTTATCGTATTTTAATAAATCTTCATTTTTAGTTTTAAAGTGTGTCGATAGATGGCAGTGTGGTTACAAAATTTACTATGACAGTACCGCTCTATAATATTACATCCTCTTTGCTACCACTAAATAAAATTACACTCCAAAAGGTTTTTGTTGCCCTTATTCAAATTTTTGACGTGATTTAAACGGCATAGAGTAGTAGGTGTATATCGAACGATACAGTACCATTTTTGTATTTTTACGTCCTTGACTGTACCTATCCAAATCGGGTACACTACATATTTCCGAAAAAATATTATTCCGAATTTTAGAATGTCGAATTTTATCATTCCGATTTTTAAATGCTCGACCCATCAAAATTCCGACTGTCATAATTACGAATGATGAAAATCACGAAGATTTATATTTCCGAAAACCCAAAAAGCCGAATTTTGTAAATTCCGAACTACATAATTTCGACTATAACAATTCCGATGGTGGCAAACACCGAATTTAACATTTACGATTTTCAAAATCACGCAGTCTCAATTTTTTGGATAAAAACTACCCTATGTTCTTCCACGGGACTCAAACTATCTCTATACCAAATTTTATCTAAATCGGTTTAGCGGTTTAAGCGTAAAGAGAAATTAAAAAAAGTTTTTTTCATTTTTTTTGTGTTTTCACTCGGGAATGGTGTCATTTTGATATCATAAATGAATTCGGCATACCCGATTTATACAAAAACGATACCTAACTTGGCCTAGTAGCTAAAATGATATAGTTATCAAGATAAAGTTTTTAACCCCTTTTTCCATGGGGGATGAATTTTTAAAAACGCTGAAAAAAAATTCTTGCTTTTTAATATAATTAACGTTTTGCAAAGTTTTAAGTTCCTGACTTAAAATAAAATTTGCACCCCAAGACAAACTTTCATCCCCTTTTCAACCCCCTGAGGGGTTAAATTTCCAAAAACGTCAAAATTAGTTTTTTTGTAATCGTCTATCATACATTTCTAAGAAGTTTCAAAGCATTTGTAATGGATTCAAACTTTCAACCCCCTTTTAACCCTGTTAGGTGACGAATTCTTGAAAACGCTAAAATTACTTTTCCTGTATTATAATAATATGCCCATTATACAAAGT
This sequence comes from Cydia strobilella, assembly GCF_947568885.1. Lineage (NCBI taxonomy): Eukaryota > Metazoa > Arthropoda > Insecta > Lepidoptera > Tortricidae > Cydia > Cydia strobilella. Next base: position 6,711,815 of record NC_086061.1, on the reverse strand, counting down.
TTCAAGTAACGCACTCAAAAAAAAAATTGAACTCCATACAAACTTTCAACCTCTATTTCACCTCCTTATGGGATGAGTTTTCAAAAACGCTGAAATTAGTTTTCTTGTATTTCAATAATATATCTTCTTACGAAGTTTCAAATTGCTAGCTTAAAATAAATCTTGAACTCCATACAAACTTTCATCCCCCTTTTTAACCCCCTTAGGGGTAAAATTTCTCAAATTTTTATAGCCTATAACCTGGCCGTGGATTTTTTCGACAGATTAGTAAAGTTTGCATCAAAATCCGTTCAGCCGTTTTCATTTGTAGCGCGGTCAAATAAACAGACAAACAGATAAACAGACAAACAGATAAACAGACAAAAATTCTAAAAACTGTTGGAATGTGTTCTGTTATCGATTCTAAGTGTCCCCAGCCAATTTTTTTTCGAATATCTTCCATGTACAGACTTTCGACCCTCTTCCGCTTTATTATAAGTATAGATGAATGTGGAGGGAAGTACGAGGAGAGGAAAACCGAGGAAAAGGTGGATGGACTGTGTGAAAGATGATATGAAACTAACGCAAGTGAATGATGAGATGACGGGTGACAGAGATGTATGGAAGAAAAAGACATGCTGCGCCGACCCCAAGTGAATGGGACAAGGGCAAGCGAATGATGATTTAAAGAAAAAACCGGACAAGTGCGAGTCGGAATCGCCCACCGAGGGTTCCGTACTTTTTAGTATTTGTTGTTATAGCGGCAACAGAAATACATCATCTGTGAAAATTTAAACTGCATACGTAAGAAATGCAAGAATTAGAGAGAGATTAAATAGTCAAAAATAATTATCTTTAATGTTACAAGTTACAATTGAAATACTCAGAGAACTTTTGCGGTAGAATCTAAGAGCTAACATTATATATTAGTTAGATGTTTCGAATGTGGACGCACTTGCCCCTCGCCTCGTCCAAGTACAGCTCGGCGCTCCGGCGCTCCTTGGGGCTCCGCTCCGTCATGGAGAGGAGCAGCTCCTGCAGCGCGGGCGCGGCTCCTTCTAGAGTCATGCTAGAGGGTCGCGGGGACCCGTTACGGTAGGCCAGGAGGGCTGGGAGGTCTAGCGCTGGGGTCCCGTCGTTCCATAGTTCTAAAAGGGCACATCTGTAAGAAATATTAAAACAACCGTTGATAATCGTTTGTCCCTATCCGTCATTTTGGCATTTCAGTTTGTTAGAAAGAGATAAAAATCAACAGAGGTTTGTAAGAGGTTGCTAAGGTTAAGACACAAATCCAAACTCGCCAAAACGAACGAAGTTTTTATACGTAGGTTGTATAAAGGGACTTTCAAAGGGTTGTTCAAAAGAGGAGTAGTGTACCTACAGGATTTCAAAGAGAAACGCGCATGTGTCACTCCTGTAGTTGAAAACGTTCATAGACTGTACCGCTTACCATCAGGCAGACTGTTACTGCTTGTTTGCCAATAAATTTTTTATTTATTTTTCTTTAAGTATACCAAGCAAGACAGTGGCAAACAGTAACAACAAAGTGGCGTGCGGCATGTTGATGCAAAATTAAAGAAAAATTTATTATATTTAGGAATATTATGATCTTTTTACTCTTCAAAACCGATCCCAGGTAGCAAAGTGATGTCAGTGACGTCGTAATGACGTAATAATAACGTAATTATGGCGTCATAATCGCTGACACTATTTAATGCTACTGTTCAGCAAAGAGTTTATGATTCAGATTGAATTTTCTTTTATACCACGCGGATCTCGCTGATAGTGAAACATTGTCATTGCCAAAGTATTTGAAGATTTGCTATGTCGTAAAAATATCAAACTGATCCACTGGATCTCTACTTTCTCAGGTTGACATAGACATAGAACATTTTTATTCAACACCACATGAAATGGCAGAGTTAACAGATAGTGTAACACATTTTTTTACAGATAAACCTTAAATTTAGACTTAAAAAGCAATTCATGAAATTGTCTACCGTTGTCCCGTACGAACGCTAATTTTCTCAGGATTTGCAGGTATAAAAGTTTTCTTTTCTGTGACAAATGGTCAGAAATATGCACTAAAAAATAATCATCTGCTTTAAACGCCGAAAAAAAAGTCGCAACACAGGAAATAAAATGCGTCTGTATGGGACAGCCCGTGGAATGCTCCAGTGAATTTAATACAATGCTGGTTTTCAGCCAGACCTTTGATACATTATCCCTTACTCGCTGTTAGTTGTATTTAGCAGACTAAGGGTCGGTTGCACCAAACTGTTTGTAATCGTTAAAGAGTTCGCTAAATTGTATTGTATGGAAAGTTTCATAGTAAACCGCCGCGGCGCGCCGGGTGACGTTGATCAGTCTGTCAAGTGCGGATGGTGCAACTGGCACTTACCCAGCTGAAAAGATGTCCATACTTGGCAGTAACTCTCCCACCTTGCATGGAGACTCGCTTAATAACAAATTACTGTTTCTATCGTCATTCTGAAACAATAAGTTTTAATGAAATATTAATTTTTGACAAAAATTGTTTTTAGATACAAGCTATTATCGTCAATTCTACTTTTTACAGTCTCTTCCAATTGAGGATTCAAACCCAAACTCAAAGAGGTCTCATTGCATTATCATCTAGTTTTTATGGCCACCTTTGATCTTTGATCAGATCAATTTGATGTCATTATAGTATTGTATTGTAAGAATGGATGAGGATCGCGGCGCTAAAGGGTATATCTGGGACGCTCGGTAGGGCGAAGGCCGATCGGGCGTCCTTCGAAGGGCGTCGGGCGGGAGATTGAGCAGGATCGAAACAACTGGCGTTTACTCGTGTCGAAGGCCAAGACTCATTTTGGGTCGCTGCGCCATTAAATGGTGGTGGTGGATAGTATTCACCAGTCTGAATTTGAGCATAATCGAACTAAAAGCTGCCTCTTGCTAATCTGCTGCAGCGTTTGCGTAATGGAACTGATTCCCTATTTCAAAATGCCCTGTGCTTACTTGCGTGAGTGTGTAAATGTGTGTATAAGTGAGCGTGAATGTGTAAATTTAAGTTCAAGATTATGTCAATGTGTCAGTAATAAATAGATTACATACCGATCGGCGCGGGTCAGGTGACACAAACCGCTCCGGCGCGACATAGCACAGCCGCCGGCGGGATGTGTCAAAGAAGTAACTGAAGTCAGCCGGGTTGTCATCGGGTAAGAATGTGGGCTTGAAGGAGGCAATGTCCGTGACCAGCACCCACAGCCATGATGTCACCATTATGTTTTCCAGCTGTATAGGAATAAAAATAATTAAACATTTATGTTGATACTTTTCAAACAAAGATTGTGACTAATGAAATGGGTTCAGAAACTGCATACTGATTAGAAAAATAAAGTCTTGCATATTCATAAGGTGGGATCTTAATAGGAAAACATTCAACAATCTTGTAAAACATTATTTAAGGGCAAGTAAAAACTGAAACGCCAGTGACAGTGATACAGACATTAAGCATTTATTACATTTACCTTTCTGTCTGACACTTTCTACTGAGATAAACAGAAAAAGTTATCTATGTATAGTCATCTATGTTTCTATAGGCTGAAAGATGTCAGAAACTGACTGATGAAGAGGGACAAACAAAAAGGCATCTCTTTGAAATCTTACCTTGATGTCACCATGGCATATCCCAAGTTTATGCATCCGGTGCAGTGCATAAAGCACTTGGAAAGTGATCCACTTCTTCTCAAGCACCGTTAAGAACGGGCGCGTAGACATGCGGTCGTACACACTGTACTTGCAGTACTCACGCATTAAAAGACCGGCTTTGTCTGTTAACTGTGGAAAAGGATAATATACCTAAAGGTGGGTCCACATCTGGCGAACGCGGGACGCGCACTTAATGCGAATGGCTATTGCACAATTGAATTATATGAAAAGATAGTGATTACCTTGCAAATGGTGCACATTCACTAAATCTGGGTGGACCTTTAGGTAGACTAATAAGACTAGATAGTCATATTAGTTATATGGATATTTAGCTCTTAACAGTTCCATACAAAACTGGCAAACTTTTTGATTTCATGTATGCAAAATTTCAACAGACAAATGAAAAATTAACTTTTTTAAGCTATTTAATATCAATACAAGAAAAAAACAGATCATCACACAAAATAATTGTATAATATTGACGAAAATGCAAAATTATATGATTTCATTCATGAAATTTATATTATACCTAATCTAGATAGATGTATAGTCAAGAAATTTTTGCCTTCATAGTTATGAGTTCACCATAAGCTTTCTTTATCTATTCTTTAGCTATTGTACTGAATGACAGACCAAACTCACAGCAATAACCTATTCAAATGTACTTACTATAACTCTCTGAAACGGCAAACAATTAAATGCAGAAACCAGCTGCTCCTTAATCTTCAGAATCCGTTCCTTGTGTTCAGCAAGCGGCAATGACGGGTCATGTACTGCAAACACTTTGGCTACAACTAAGCCCTCTCGTGACCGTGCCCGGGCCACTTTTAAGAAACGTGTAGAGCCGAGGCTGAAATAAGAGCTTTTGTGAAACTACAAATTACTAAACAATATGCCATGCTGGTCATTATACAAAACGATTGCTAAGGAAATTTAAACTTAGTTATATTATTAATTGAGTAGAATTTCATATGCTTAAAAAAACTATGAGACAATGTATGTACGATTTGAGAAACTGTATATTGTAACGCTAAAGCGAGATGGAGATAGGTAAGGATTTTGGATACTGCAATAAGCCGTGAAATCTTAAAATCAATTAGTAATTGAAACATAAATATGTGTGTAAAAGTAGTACTTGTTGACTATATTGATAATGCTATTACCTCATGTCAAATGTTAGATCCGCATGGTCACTTAAATAGTGCTCCACAGGATATATCTGAGACGGAGCTAAGCCCATCAGCTGATTGCCCATTTTGATTTATTATCAATTCACTTCTAGTAGACTAGAACTTTTACATTAAAAATATGTTTTAAAAAGTATTATTAATACACATTTGGGTTGAAAAAGTATGAATATGATAGGTCCATGTCCTTTACTAAAGAACGGAAAAGGCCAATTTAAAACTTAATACGTGAATAACTAGAGATATTCACAAATTTCGTCTATTTTCAAAACAAAGACTACTTCATTTTGACAAGTGGGCAAGTGACATTTGTTTTTTTTTTTTCATTAAAGTGTAAGAAGGAAACTAGGAATGGCAAACCGGTAAAGCTCTAGTGAGGACTTGGTGAGGACCAAAGAGCAGTATAGGGTAAATTGACTGTATTAAAAATAAATTGTTTTACAACATGCATGAAATAAAGCACCAGAAGATTAATAGAGAAACGTAGACAGGGTTATTTTTAGACACAATTTCTATTTTAAAACCCGTATAAAACTATAAAGAGCAGGTAATTTGATTGTGACGTCATATGCTAGTGTTTCATATAAATTCCATAGTAGCAAAATCGTTTTGACAGTTCGAAAAAAGAAACTGATTTGACTAGTAGTCAAATACCCTATAATGTAGGATTCAACTTTAAGCCTTGGTCTTTAAATCGAATTTAGCGTGCGGGTAGATTCAAGCGCTTTTTTAACGCGCGTTGAAAAAGCGCTCTTGTGTATGAGGCCTTATTTGGAATTTCGAAGTTGTAATGGCTCCTCTACACGATGGCCCAGCGAAGGACAGTCCAGTGGACGTTGCTATTTGGTGGAATGAGATAGCAATATCTCTTGCTCCCTCCAAATGATAACTATAATAGAATATTTCAAAAATGAAATATTAAAATAATTATTTATCGTCAACTGCAAAAACTTCAAACGCTTCTAGCCGGTCAAACAAGTTTGTCAGTAGCTATAGGCGCGAAATTCAAATTTTCTATGGGCGATACCCTTGGCGCCTACATTTTTTTTAATCTGCCGCCTTTTTTTACTGATGGAAATGGCTTGACAGACTATAGTATTGCCAGCTTGCGTCCCAACCATGAACAAGAATACACCTCATCAATCCGGCTGTCACTTCAACTTCACTTTACTCTATGGTTTCTGCTGCTGCCTTCAACAAACAATCCTTCCACCCATTTCCAGTGATTTTCAAGCCGTTTGCTACAAATATCTAACAGAAATGACATCGAAAACCGAAAAGGACCGGGCCAAACAGATCCAGGACCGATGTCAGAACATATTAATGGTTATGCTGAAGGATGAAGACAACAAATATTGTGTTGACTGTGATGCTAAAGGTACGATGATTCTCAAGTTTCCTATTCGCTTTAAAATATTATTTACAACTAAGTTAGTTGCTTAGACGGATTAATAGATAGCTAGCTGGCTGCTAACGGGCCGTATCGTAATTAGGTCCTTGAACTCGGTGAACCGTGAGGTCTTCATAGATCGGAATCAATGACTCATGATATCCTTAAACAATTTAGTTATTATCAATGCTAGGTCTCAATTTACGTGCATTTCCGCCCGTCGACGTCGTCAGGTAATACATTACTCAGTTCACTGACATTCCAGTGTTTTATTTCTTGATTTCTGGTACAAAATTTTTGCTAAAGAAAGGAGTTCATATTTGCCAGATGTTGAATTATTTAGATTAAATTACATTTTTAAATTTATGAAAATCACAAAGTTAATCCATTGTCACTAGTAAAAGAATTGAATAGTTTAGTGTAATTTTTAGTTTTTTCCAGTGTCAGTGAGCCTATTTAATGTTTTTCAGATTTTGTGGCTTGAATTTGTTGTATTTGCATCCTTTTTGTTTGCTATATAAACAAAAGAGATGTAACAATATAAATGCAAGTCCTGATAACAACCATAAAGTGAATTGGTCAAAAATGAATTGCACAAAACTGAAATTAAATATTGATGATTTTAATTTTACACTTTGTTTCCTTATCAGTAACACTAGGAAGCTCAATAGCTTGTGTTATCTATTAATTGTTTAAAGTTATCTCTAATACTCTTACATATGTCAATCATCATATGTCATTATGAGACTATGAATAAAATGCCAGATTATAGCTCATATTGTATAAAGAGGGCCAGTGCCCAAGGGCCTTGAATCAGTTTTACTTTTCAACTAAACCTACTAAATAATTCTTTTTAATGTATATTACTGATTTTTTACATCAGATTGTTTATACAAACTTGTTTTCAAAGTTTATTAAGCATCACAAAAGCAGTTATTTCAGAGGTTACCTTACTTCAATGTCCAACATATTAAAATTTCTCTTATATTGCCCCAATTTATCCAACAGATCTGACATTTCAGTACAAAATAAATTCTGGTACATACAAACAACAAAAATGACAGACTTAATGTTTTGAAGCATTCTCTAATACAAACTGCTACAAATTCAAACAAATGTGGCATCAAAAAACTATTATTTCACAATGATAAATAAAAGAGGAAACAACTAATTACACTTTCCTGTCTTTAACCCCATTTGGGTTAATTTCATGTAGATCATGCTTCATATCATAATGTTACAATGAATGAGACAAGGTTACATTCCAATTATAATTGAGATCATGTTAAAACTACAGTCAGCTGCAGAGAAAAAAGTACCCCCCTGCATAGAAGTTTGTATGCAAAGGTGCTAAGCGAATAGTATTGTTGACTGTACATTAACATTCTGAAGGATCAAACTTACCTTTATGCCCACATTTAGCACAACATATATTTTTTTTTTTAAATTCAGACTGTGTATGCAATAGCTTCTGCCCTCGACTTTGTCTGTGTGCGATGATGAAGATGATTCATAAAAACTATCATACTTCCTTCTTCGGCCCTCAATCTATCTCAATACCGAATTTCATTAAATTAAATTAAATAAGCCTTTATTCCATACAAGAGACAATTGTAAGTACAAATTCAGATATTTAGTATTAACAGCAAAACGCACTAGGTCTTGAATAAACGATTTATTTTAACTTGATACACAACAATGCTTCACCGACGCTTCCGTGGATCCGGCGCCAAGCCATCTTGACAGCTCGCCCTCATGACAACCGTCCTGTCAGTTCGGGGCGCGTTCCGAACTCTGCTAACAGTCGGCCATCTGACCAAATAACCTTCGCCCTCGAAGGTGTCTTCCACCCGTGCCGTGCTGAACTTCACCACTCACCACCACACTTCACAGCTCAGCTCAGCAGCGGTAGTTAGCTCACTAGCTCTGTGAACCAATCAAAACAACCTGAATGCGTAGCCTGTACAAACCGTTTTTGTTTCAAAAGCCTTTTCACTAACTTTCTACATCAACTATTAAAGTCTCTAATAAGTAATAACCTATAATATTATCTCCTTTATCACGGTAAAAACAGACTTCCATAATTTACTTTTACAGTTTACATACTTTTAGAAACTTCCCTTAGTCAACTTCAAGACTTTGAATAATAAATGTCAGGTACTAAATCAAATTTATCATATCATTATTAAATTTAGATCCTTCTAAAATGATGCACGACTTGCGTGATCAACTGATCGCAAAACAGAATAGGTATGCACCACACTGCTTTATTAACGAGAAAAAGGAACGGGCTCACATCTGACGTCAGTGTTGTAGATGATGCGTGCTCCACGCAGGACCAGCACAAGAGACGGTGCTCGCTCGGCTCGCTAGGCCTCGGCCGAACAACAAGCGCACAGCTCCACGTCCATGGCCGCCTCCAATACAGCACATGATAAAAACCTGGCATCACAGCCTCTCCAACTCTGTAATACATATTAATGCTCTAAACGTTCCGTTGTACAACAAGGAACACTATGCCTTCAAAACAAACTGTGTCTTTCGTAGTCCAACCTACAAGGTAAAACATTAGGTATTACAATTTCGACATTTGCACCTTCTAAACAGGCTGTAAAACATTTAAACATTTCATATATCATAAAAAGACCACAGTGATCTGATTTCTAATAATATCAATGTTGTATTCATCAAAACTCAAATTAAGTCATTAAGCCTTGCTAATTATTACTCAAACATGATTATGGGTCATCTAACCTTGCTTGTACTTTATATTATATTTTGCCTTACCAGCATCAACTTTGTTACCATTCCTCGATGTTCATCTCAAGCCTAGCCATAGGCGTGAGGGAGTTCGCAGACATCATCACCGCACCATGGCAGCATTCCCTGGTCACTTCGTCAACCAGTGCGGAAAGCACCGTTGTCCACGTCTCTCAAGTCTTGCACGCAGAGTAGACACTGAACATTTCCGCCCGAAAGCGCAGTAGCGTCGTGAAAACAGGCATCACCGCATAAAGCGTCGTGAAAACAGGCATCACCGCATAAAGCGTCGTGAAAACAGGCATCACCGCATAAAGCGTCGTGAAAACAAGCATCATCACACATAGACATGTGAAAACATACGTCACCGCAAGAAGCGTCGTGACTACAGACATCACCGCACACAGGCGTCGTGAAAACAAGCATCATCACACATAGACATGTGAAAACGTACGTCACCGCAAGAAGCGTCGTGACTACAGGCATCACCGCACACAGGCGTCGTGAAAACAAGCATCATCGCACATAGGCGTTATTGAATCAGGCGTCACCGCAAGAAGCGTCGTGACTACAGACATCACCGCACACAGGCGTCGTGAAAACAAGCATCATCACACATAGACATGTGAAAACATACGTCACCGCAAGAAGCGTCGTGACTACAGGCATCACCGCACACAGGCGTCGTGAAAACAAGCATCATCGCACATAGGCGTTATTGAATCAGGCGTCACCGCAAGAAGCGTCGTGACTACAGACATCACCGCACACAGGCGTCGTGATAACAAGCATCATCGCACATGGGCGTCATTGAACCAGGCGTCACCGCAAGAAGCGTCGTGACTACAGGCATCACCGCACACAGGCGTCGTGAAAACAAGCATCATTGCACATATGCGTCATTGAACCAGGCGTCACCGCAAGAAGCGTCGTGACTACAGGCATCACCGCACACAGGCGTCGTGAAAACAAACATCACCGCACACAGGCGTCGTGAAAACAAGCATTATCGCACACAGGCGTCATTGAACCAGGCGTCACCGCAAGAAGCGTCGTGACTACAGGTATCACCGCCCAGAGGCGTGTGAAAACAGGCTTACCCTCTTGCGAGTCTGAAGCTGACGGCTTACTGTTCAACTCATCTCATTGCCAACCGCAATCATGTCTTCGAGCTCAGGCCACCGAGTAGCCTCATTTCACATTATGCCGCATCAGCCGTGTCAGCATTTCTCGCTAGCAGCAATACGCCAAACACATGACACTCTTGCATATGTCCCTCTGAAAACATATTAAGGGCAGTAAATTGGTTCATGCAACCACGTAACACCGATGGCTTTATGCAGCTTTATGTTGTTGCATACCACTCAATCATGTTCCATTATATAATTATTACTCATCTTTCCAAATAAACATATTTTAAGAAACTCCCAAAGTACAAAAACATTTATTCATACTTCAATTTAATTATTTTACTGGACTAACATGTCAATCCTAAACTCAGTTACTCTAGCCACATAATCTCGGGGCTAGAACACTTAGTAAACACACTCTTATTTTTATATTTTCTGAAGAAATTTACGAATCGCAGATAAATTTTTTTTTATTTTCATGTTGGTGGTGTATACTACCCATGATGTAAAACATTGCAGTTTTATTACCATCATTCATTACTCCCAAACATTATTAACATTAACCTCCCTTACTCATAATTCAGGTAAAGGTTGTACTTTAGTGAGAGTAATAGACATCACCATGATTTGTAAATTGTTTGTCAAAATCAGACTAACGAACACTCACCTGATTCAATTGCTCAGGACTTAAAATCCTTAGGTATACATCTCACCATTATTATCTATTAGTCAAACATATTTGACATGTTACAAACTTCTAACAAGTAGTGGTCAACTTTGCCCTTAGTTTATCTTGTGTGAACTTTAAACAATAACCCACCAGCCAACACCATGCTTGTGTTGCGTAAGCCAATACTGTAATAAAACCCTTATGCATATCATCATTTCTTGCTGCTAGTAAAAGTCATTTGAGATGTGTTAACAACACCCGACCCGGTAGTGGTCAATTTTGTCCTTTTACTTCCTCTTGTGTAAACCAACCAACTATAGGATATATTAGCATCACACTTGTATTAGTTGTGCAGGTCAATATTCCATCACATTTACTATCTGTGAACATAATGTTCAGTTCATCACCACAATTTTACATACCCCGTTGCAATTATTGTACATGAATAAAATCTTATGAGGTATCTCATTATTCTTTTCAGCTTGTAAATTTCATTTGAAACCTAATCTGTCTTTACTTTTTCTTTGTGAACCAACCAGCTATTACCATCATATTTGTATTAGTTGCATAAGCCAATGTTACATCATAATAAGTATCTGTGAACATAATGTAAACACACACAGACACACAACTCAAAAACCATATAAAGAGTAAGTATATTTAAGACCACTTAACACACTTTACCATCAGGTGGGTACACTAATCCCGTCATACCAGTCATTTAAATAAATGACAATTTAATAAAATGACTAATTTAGTCACTAAGAATTACCGATCAAGAGATCAATTGAAACTCAGATGAGACCATGACAATATTACAGTTAACCATTCAATCTAGGGTAAAGACACCAGTTGGTACACCAGCAAAATCACTGTGCTACAGAAGCTACCAAACTCTGCTTAAAAAGTACTTAATAATATCTCATTTCCTTATATTCATATTCTCATTTCTTACCATAAAGAGAATGTACTAAATATCATTTGAAATTAATTTAAATATTATTCCAATACTTTTTCCCATTGATAGGCATTAAGCTGAATGATCTTATATGACCCCGGTGAACATTAGCAATATTACACCTTATATTACCTAAATGGTAACTAAAAATTCACTCAATACAAATGATTGCTTGTCTCAATCATGATTAATATTGAATTCAGCATTTTTTCAAGACACCAAGTACATTTATTGTACACTGTATTTAAGAATTTTAAGATTGAAGATGCCAAGACTGGTTTCATGACTTGAAATAAAAGTCATGTGTCATGTCCCATGGGTCCAAGCATATCATGTCCTATTTTGATTGCTTATATACTTTCTCAATGGCACAAACTAGACTATGTGCATAATCCAATACCACACTTTGAAGGTTCAGGTAACCATTCACTAGAACATATTCAAATATACTTACACCTTTCAATTTAAGTATCTCACAGTATTTATTACCTGCTTAGCTATCATAAGCAAACCACTTTGTTGTATTGTAACTTTGTTTCATATGGGCCATGTTAGGCCATACAATATACAATCTATAAATTTGTCTTGCCCGACGGTAACTTCAGATTAGTTGCACCATCAAATGCAATTCTCGGAGTTGAAGTGATCATTTCTGCTCTGGAAATTAAACACAAGCACACCACAGCCACACTAAGCCTAGTGTGGTATTACAATAACAATGCATGTTGTGGATACAGTTATCCAATAATAAAGTATAAGTTCCATACAAATAACACACCAAAGCAGTCAATACCATACCAAATGATATATAATGCACATTCATGTTATGTATTTGTTTATAGGATATAATGTCCATACATTAAAGATCAATTTCCCATATCATTTTACGTGTTAGGTTATAAGTGGTATTGCGCACTTTTACTCACACAAAACGTTCAGTCGGTTTAGCAATTCGACATACCTGCATTCAGGATTAGGAGAAACCATTTCCAAATAGTTTTTAAATACTACTAATGTTTCATTTACCACTGGCAATCGTGATCGAGTTGTTGACTCGCCTCGAGCGCATAACTTACCGGCAGGCGGTAATATTACTTACGTACTTTTTCGAAATCGTATGATTTCTAACATTTTACTTCTTTGTTAAATAGGTATTTGTAAATACATTTGAACACTTCGCGACCCAAACCTTAGTGCATTTTACCAAAATACGTACGCGTCCATTTTTAGTGCGTACTTTGATGCTACTTCCAATATTACGATTTCGTACGCGAATCAATTTATTTGATGGAAATATTTTGTGAGCATGCATGTTTCATATCTCACTTCTGAATTATTAACAGCAAAACGCACTAGGTCTTGAATAAACGATTTATTTTAACTTGATACACAACAATGCTTCACCGACGCTTCCGTGGATCCGGCGCCAAGCCATCTTGACAGCTCGCCCTCATGACAACCGTCCTGTCAGTTCGGGGCGCGTTCCGAACTCCGCTAACATTAGTTGTGTTATAGGATGTCTCTTAGTGTGGTGTGCCTGTTGGCCTAATTTCATTAAAATAGAGTTACTTTTGCATTTATAATACTACAGTAGGGATATAAGAAGCGGGATCACACAGAACGAGCTGCCTCGCTACCAAAATTGCCGCGAGAAGGAACTCTTTCGGCGAAGACGTGCCTTGCCCGAGGCAATACGGCCGAGTGCTTTTGTGCTAATTGGGCGTTAAATCTGAAACCACGCAATAGGTAAATCTGGGCTCACCTCAACAAACGCAAAGTCCAAATCGATGAATAAGAACATTAAGAACATACTAATTTCAACACCATTTAAAATTGTATTCACGTTCATAAATAACGCCATTAAAAACTATCTGGTTACAGGACCGCGCTGGGCGTCATGGAACCTTGGTATATTCCTGTGCATCCGCTGCGCCGGCATCCATCGGAACCTGGGTGTGCACATCTCCAAGGTCAAGAGCGTCAACCTGGACTCCTGGACCCCGGAGCAAGTGGTACAGTTTATCAGAAGTTTTATACACTGTTTAGCCTAATAATTAAAGCAACCTATTAGAAATTAGAGAACCTTTATTGAGGAGAAATAAAGTAATGATAATTTTACATTCATACATCCAGTTTCACTTTTTTTAAGGCGCGTTTACATTAAGGCCGTTTCAGACACATCCCAATTTAAGATCAAATTGTCTATTGTTTTAGATTTTTTTTCGGATCAAAATCGAAATGGTTCCAATAACCTAATTCTCTTAGATATTTTCTTGTGTTAGACTTTCCTCATAGTCGAAATGAAAAGTAGTGTTTAACTCGGGTAAAAGTAACCATCTCACCCTCGAACTATTGGCACTCTCACTTTGCTCGAGCGCTAAAATATCTCGGGTGGTATGGTTCACTTTCCATCCTTGGTTAACAATCTACTATTATACCAGGTATCCCTCCAACAAATGGGTAACTCCCGCGCGCGCGCCGTGTACGAGGCCAACCTGCCCGACTCGTTCCGGCGGCCGCAGAACGACTCCTCTCTGGAGGCCTTCATACGCGCCAAGTACGAACAGAAGAAGTACATCGCCAAGGAGTGGGTGCCGCCCGCCCCGCCCAAGGTCAACTGGTGAGTTGTTTTATTAAGTACATCTCGTATGATCTATGTATAACGCTCCGAAGAACTTTTTGAATTAGTGCCATCGTCTCACCTTTATCAACGCACCTCCGCCAATCAGGAAGAAATACTGCGTAGGTACTGCACCGATACCGATACCGCGCCGCCAAGTGGGGAAGCGGCTTAACAAAGCTCATTCCCAGAACGTGCAGAATGTGGAATATTACCTTTGCGCTAAGACATGGGGTAGTGAAGCGCTGGTGGCCTAGCGGTAAAGCGTGCGACTTGCAATCTGGAGGTCGCGGGTTCAAACCCCGGCTCGTACCAATGAGTTTTTCGGAACCTATGTACGAAATAAATATCATTTGATATTTACCAGGCTTTTCGGTGAAGGAAATCCCAACAAGCCCTAGTTTCCCCTCTGGGTTGGAAGGTCAGATCGCAGTCGCTTTCGTAAAAACTAGTGCCTACGCCAATTCTCGGGATTAGTTGCCAAGCGGACCCCAGGCTCCCATGAGCCGTGGCAAAAATGCCGGGACAACGCGTGGAAGATGATGATGCGCTAAGACATGGGGTTCTTCAAGAAGCGGGTATTTAGGGTTCTCAAGGGTCGGCAACGGTTAAGTGGCACCTCCGATGTTGCTTATGTCCATGGGCGACGATGATCGCTTCCCATCAGGCGGCTCGTCTGCTCGTTTATTGACTGTCACATTAAAAAATCTATCATTAGTTATCTTCAAAACGACTTGTTGGAGGCCTACATCCGCGTTAATTCGGGTCGTTAAGTTGGAAACAGTCGTTCAGTCAGCATCAAATACATACATAGAGACTGCCAAAGTGGGTGGTGATGGTAAGTAATGTGTGTACCGATATATTTGGCCACTTTGGCCCTCACTATCTATGTGATGCTGCTTGTAAATCGCCACCGTGCAACCATCACCAAGGTTCGAGTGTCCTACGAAAACATTAATCTTTTTAGGGTTCCGTACCCAAAGGGTAAAAACGGGACCCTATTACTAAGACTCCGCTGTCCGTCTGTCTGTCTGTCACCAGGCTGTATCTCATGAACCGTGATAGCTAGACAGTTGAAATTTTCACAGATGATGTATTTCTGTTGCCGCTATAACAACAAATACTAAAAAGTACGGAACCCTCGGTGCGCGAGTCAGACTCGTACTTGGCCGTTTTTTTTTTAAATTAAATCCCTACTTTAATACCTACTATAAATGCGAAAGTAGCTCTGTCTGTCTCTCTGTCTGTTACGCTTTCCACATAAGCTTCTGAACCGGTTAAGGTAAAATTTGGTATGAAGGACAGTTTTTATCAATTATCATCATCATCTTTCCACGCAAAAGATTGTGGGAAAAAGCAGTACTGAATAAAAATAAATAAAATAAATTTCAGGGACAAGGAAATCGATGAGGAAATGGAAAGGCAAAAACGGAAAAAGAAGTCGACCTCGTCGGGACTGGGCCCTCTGCCCGCGCCCACCAACGACAACAAATACAACGTAAGTTCAACAAGTTCTGTTTTGGAAAGGAAAACGCCCTAGAGCAGAGACGTATCACTTTCTACCCGCTTCAGAGAGAAACAATGAGCCACTTTTAGAGCATGAGAAATGAAAAATTACTTATTTTCTCTTTTCTTCCTCGTTTCCTCATGACTGATGATCGCAATCGTTTGAGTCGTTGTTTTCTTCACCAAGGCTACAAGGCCAGGGGCATTGACGCCATTCATTTATTACGTAAAACGATTTAGGGTGGGAGGGGGTTCGACCATGTCTTATTTTTTCTTACAAGAGAGTGGATGGGAGTCTTGATAGTTCTTACGTAAGATCACAAAAATGCGCAGTCAAAATTCTACATTGGAAAAGCGCGGACTGATCAAAATCTTATATAATACTCGTCTTACGTAATATATGAATGGCGCCACTCCAGAAGTGTCGGGTACTTGACGCTATTTTTATAAAGCTAGAAGCCGATATTTGGCATGATAACTTTATATTCAATAGTATAACAGAGATTTCAGCAGGTTATTAAGGTAGCTGCCATACACGTCACTTCCCCAACAAAGTAGACCTCCCTTGTGGAATACCCTACGATTCTGCGTCTGTATTTTTCCATGGCATCCCTTGTCTCATCCGCCATGCCGAGCATGTTGCGCTTTTCATTGCTATTACCTAAGTCGCAAGTCCTAACAAAACGTCGTTTTACAGAAGTGCTATATTTGTTTTACAGAAATCGGACGTAATTCCGAGCATACCAAAGCCCAAATCATCAGTCAGCCCAAAGCTGGGCCGAAACACGCCCACGGCCCAAGCGGAGTCCCCCAAGCCCACCAGCTCCGCTGATCTCCTCGGGCTGGACACCTCCAAGCCCGAAGCCAAGCAAGATGACATCTTCTCCAGCTTCTTCTCCGCTCCCCAACAATCTATGGAACCTCCTAAAGAAGTTAAACCCGACTTGAAGACAGAGGAAGAAAATTTCTTCAAACAGCCTGCCCCGACTGAAAAGGAAAAGAACAAACTAACTAAAGATAGTATACTAGCTCTATATAGCAAGACTCCTTCTAATTTAGGAAGCCAATTCAATCAGCAAAGTTTCATCGCGCCGGCGCAGAGTCAGTTTAATCAAACACAGTTTAATCAACCAGCTCAGTTTAATCAGCAACCAGCTAATCAGTTCAATTCAACCAATTTTAATCAACCGCAGTTCACTCAACAGCAGAATCAGTTCGGTTTCGCTAACGCGTTCCAATCGCAGCCTTTTAACAATGCTCCTCCACAAAATGGAATGCCACAACAACAACAATTGAACCAGTTTCAATCGATGCCCGGGCAGTTTCAGCAGCCCTTCCCACAACAACAACAGTTTAACTCCGCCCAGCAGCAAGCGTTCCCTCAAAATAACCAATTTTTCAACCAGCCTCAACAACAGCCGCTATCTCAGCAATTCGGCTCCTTAAACTTAGGTCAGGGTTTCTCTAGCGCGTTTCCGAACGCCAATGTTGCCAGCAATAGCACTTGGCAGTAACTTGTTTTTAGAGACGTTCCTACACGTTATTATTTTTATGTGATAGTTTGTTTTATCTATGGAACATTTGTTATCTGTGCAAAGGAGCTGATTTCTTTTTGATTGTACTGGAGGACAATAATATGAATACACGTAGTCGCGAATTTGCCGTTGACCATGAATTATTTAGCTCGTTATATTGCTATTAAAGACTTCACTATTTCAGAAATGCTCTAGATATAATTAAATACTTAGCAAAAAGACGTGTAAAGATCGTGTAATTCGGCTGACATATGGAGTATTTTGTGATGTTCTTTAAGTTGTCTCCAACTTATCGGTAAATTCGCATATTGTCAAGGATTGTAAATAATTACAAGCAAACTTACTTTTTAATAAGAGGTGTAAGTATTGGTCCTATTTAATTTGTGATTTACATTAGACGTGCCACATGTATTGTCTGGTTGCGAGCACTTTGAATCTAACGCACTGTTTATTGTGTTCGTGTATTTAAACTAATGTATGTAAATTTTGAAGGTACTCGATATTGTTTCATATGAATACTTACACTTCATATATATGTGATTTGCCAAGATACTTACTTCAGGTGCATTGGGGTAACAATGGAAAACAAGTAATTTAGAAAATCGCAAATATATTCTAAACTTATACTATTCAAAACAGGAGGTTTAAATGTTCATTTATAATATATTTAAATAAATATATTACATTTTGTGTTAAGCAGAAATGTCTTCAAACTATGCTATTAAGCTTAGAAATGCATTAAAAGTGGAAAAATTCACCGGTGTCTAGGGGCGCCTCCCTAAGGCGCATATAGTGGAAATATTCGCTGTCCTCTGGTGTAGTCTCGGTAGCTCAGTTGGCTGAACATGGGCTAGTGATCCAGTTTCGAGGGTTCGAGTCTCACCAGAGACAGTGAATTTTCAAGTTTTAAATATATTTCTAAGCTTAATATTTAGTAGATACTTATGATTTCTAAAATTATCCGCTTTCCCGAAGTTGTCCTATACATACTGTGATAACTAATAGCATTTCTTGAGAGGAATAATTTGATGACGCAGAGTCGGTGCCTTTCGTTATCACAATAAATACTTAAATTGTATAGTTGCCTACACATGTTATTCGGTTTGTGGGTCTGTGGTTCATAGCCGAAAAACTTCCACTGCTGTTTAAAACACTTTTCCTTGTGATTATTACCAGATCAACCCAGCTTCACCCAAATAAAATGTGTAGGTCTGTATTTTATAGAATAGATTATTTTATTAGTTTATTTTTTAAGTAAACTTCGAAGTTAAGAACCTATTAACCTCGTCTTAAATTGTAGTCATTATTGTACTTCTAAAATCGTCCTGATTCAGAGCCACCAAATTGTTTCAAATGTCTAAAACGGTTAAAAATTGAGTCATGACATGATCCTAAACTTGGTGTAATGGCAATTGCTCAAAAAACTGCTACCCAACAGCAATTTCGAGATTAGGGAGCCATACGGGTTCCGTGCTTATAAAACTTGAAAAAATATATGTCGAAATCTTCTTACAATTCATGAAAATGCCTCGCACAGCTAAACTGTGGAATGGTCGACAGCCCGCGGTATTCCCGGACCGATACGGCTTCAAACCTTCAAGAAAAGTGCGTATTTACTCCCACCTTAAATGCCGGCAACGCACTTGCAGCCCACTGGTGTTGCAGGCGTCCATGGGCGACGGTAATCGCTTACCACCTCCTATATAATAAAAAAGTTACGTAGTTCTGATCTCGGGTAGATTAATGATTATAGTTAGTAGGTTCGATGCTATGATATAATTTAATTCAGTATTTGAGTCCATATTTTTTTTATATTAATTTTATAAATTGGTTTAAATAAATTTTATTTACAATAATTTTGGACTGATGTCACTATTTTTCTTTTAGTTTTAATATTTTAATGTAATTCAGGTCGATAAGACTGATGTCTCCCACAGTTGCGTTGAAACAGGGTCGTTGGCTACACTTTTTACACAAAACTCATATTTCAATATGAAATAAAACTACTAATTTTGTGCAGAGAGTGCAGTATTGTATAAAATCGACAGTAATAATACTAATTTGTCAATTTTTATGGCATGTAGTGTAAGAATTTTAGACCATAAATACCGCTTGTTTTTTTATTTATACCAACGTTAAATTATTTACACCAACATTAAGTTATGTATGCCAATAATTTACATTCATTTAAACTTACTAGGTTTCAGACCTGTAAAATTGTACCTTAGTGAAGCGGTTCCCAACAATTCGCACTTATACCTTTTTGGCTTTTTCTGTCTACATGTTTGATTACTTTTCTGAGCGGTCTTGTATTCCCATATTGCGGTAACCATGTGAATCAGGGCTCGGAAAACGTTTTATTTTTCAAACCGTTTTGTTCATTCCGTTCCCGGTTTCGTTTCCGTTTGCGGTTACCGGTTCAAGAACTGAGGGTCTATCGCGAACCACGTTCGACGGGTTGCCTCTCTGTCGCACTTTTAAATTCGTACGTAAGCGTGACAGAGAGGCAACACGTCGAACGTGGTTCGCGGTAGGCCCTCTGTTCTATTGAGATACCAGTTTATACCAATTCGTTCGCCTTTCGTTTTTGTGGATATCGAAGCAAGATAGCACGAGTAAGTTATTGCTGTCTCTTTCACGCATGACAATGGCCTTAACCTAGAGTCCGGAAGCCGAGAGTAACCAGTATTATATCGTACCCCGCGAACCAGAAAATTCCGTTCCATCTTCTTACTACCGGTTAGAAGAGAGAACGTTAATTTTTTCGTTCACGTTCCATCAATTAACCGGGTTTTAAAGAACGAAATAATTATAACGGTTTTGTAACGATATTTACAGGCATTTCAATACTGGTTCGAGCCCTGATGTGAATTGAAAAGGTCGAACGTTTAGGTGTATTTAGTTGTTCGGGGTTCTTTTAAAGTGACAATTGTCGACGGAAAACACATAATTAAATAATAAATGGAAATGATCACGTGACTTCGTTGCATCCGTCATCCCGTACATTATTTTTTCGATTATCGTTTGTCGATGTACGATTGTCATCTTGGCTAGGCCCCCGGAAGTGTATGCCGTGTTTATATATTGTATGGGTGAGGTTCGACGCCTCGAGTCTTTGTTTACACCAATATTAAACACTACACCGATCACCTGTTTTTTTTATATTGTATAACCATTTACCTACCTATTTTTAGTCTATAATCAAATAAGTACCTATATATTGCGCCTATTCGCCCGACCTGCTAGTGGGCAGTGCTCAGTGATAAGGCTCAGTTTCGATGGGGGGAGTAAGTTGAAACGAAAAGACAAATGTATCGGGATGACAGGGCCTACCGCGAACCACGTTCCACGTGTTGCGTGTGTGTGTTCCCTGTCATACTTACGTACGAATTTACAAGTGCGACAGAGAGGCAACAACGAATGTCATCTTGGCTACGCCCCGTGGGATTGAATTTCAAATTCATCAGTATAAAAATGAAACAACATTATAATTAGAGCACAATATAATTTCTTCATCACGTTAATCATCTAACAATTTAGTTAAAACATATTTACACATTGGAAGCATCGAATGCAAAATCACCTAAAATACTGTAACACTAACCGATGAATGTAATGTACAGTCAAGTGTTAAAATATGGGTGTAGACAACTTACTCAAAAATATGTCCCATAGTTCTTAATTCGCTGGCATAAGAGCTATGGGACATATTTTTGAGTATGTTGTGTGCACCCATATTTTTACACTTTACTTGTACGTACCAAAATAAGGCTTCTACAGACGTTGAAATAAATTTAATGCGATTTTAGATAATTGCCGTCTAAGTAGGAGCAAATCGCATGCGATTATCGGTGACGTTTGTAGAGGCCAATAGTTAAGCCAGCCAATCATGCTGCTAAAACTTTTAACGAGTACGATAAACGAGTTTTATCTCTTTCTTACACTAGGACTATCACTCCTAAGAATGAGATGAGTAGCTGTATATCCTCCTAAGGCTCACCATACAAAAAAAGCCATTTGAAATCAATAGTGAAGGAAATGTGGTTAAGTTCATTTTGTCTAAAATCGAACGGAAAGCGCGCTCCAGACTACGCGGCGCGAAGCCGTGAACGCGAGTGTGGAGTAGATTTCGCTGATTAGCGAACTAGACTCCACACTCGAGTTCGCGACTTCGCGCCGCGATTCTCGCACGAGTGTGGAGGGCCCTAAACAAAATAAATGCAATGGTTTGAAGGTCCCATTTTTCGGTTTTTCACATATATCTTCGAAACTTTGCGTCTTAGCGACATGACTAGTCGAGTACTTTATATACAAAACGAAAGCTGATTAAATAAGCTACAACTTTAATTTACTTAGTAGATTATCGACTCAGCCAGGGCCTTACGAGAATAATTTTTTGAACTGCTACTGACATAGTTGGCTGGCTAGACATTATGAACCATGACGAATACAA
The DNA here is from genome assembly GCF_947568885.1 of Cydia strobilella. NCBI lineage: Eukaryota > Metazoa > Arthropoda > Insecta > Lepidoptera > Tortricidae > Cydia > Cydia strobilella. Next base: position 6,689,934 of record NC_086061.1, on the reverse strand, counting down.
CAAAAAGTAACTGCGGATATATTATAAATTAGTAATATCGCTAGGCCATCGGTTGATTCATATCACAAGCCGAAACTTATTTATTGTTGGTAATAAGAAAAAAGTTCCCAAAGCTCGCTCTAGATTACGCGGCGCGAAGCCGCGAACGCGAGTGTGGAGTCGATTTCGCTGATTAGCGAACTAGACTCCACACTCGCGTTCGCGGCTTCGCGCTGCGATTCGCGCACGAGTGTGGAGGGCCCTCAAAAAATAAATACACTCGATAGCAGTGAAAACGTTTCCCGAAATTATTGTTTAAGTACACAAAAATACTAATTTTAAAAATAATTCACATTATGAAAATCTTTTTATAGCAGTCATTTCTTGCACTGAAATCTTTTTTCAAACATCCTAAGGAAAGTTAAGGAAGAAACGGTTTTAGTAACGTTTCGAATGAAATTAAAATTGAAAAATAAATAAATAATTAAAATAGCATCGTTTAAATATCAATTTTTTTGAGAATAATCCATATACGAATTAAGGCCAGTACCCACCCGATGTGTGCGCGTAGTGCACGTGCGCATGCTCTAAAATATTGGAGCAAGCGGTGTGCGCCGTCGCCGTGTGCCGTCTCATCTCGTATCACAACGGGCACATGCACGGTCTACGCACACATGGAACACACACACACCGAGAAAAAAATTACAGTCTTTCAAAACGAGAACTATACCTACTTAAATGAACAAAGATCCATTAATTGTGAAACGCGTCTAAGGCAAAGTGGCCTCCAATTTGTCAGGTGATGTAGATGGCGCCGTACGGCATATATTACGCGGTAATTCAGGTTGTCACACGTTGACATTTGACAAATTCGGTGACCACAAAACGTTGACATTTGACAAATTCAGTGACCACAAAACAAGGGCGCAAGTTTTTTTCTTAGATTTTACCCTCTAGTACAATTAATAACTCTTTGGTACGTTGATAAATCACTGCACTATTTTTGAATTTAAATAGACTACTGAGCTGAGGGTTTAGTGAAGTCAGACCATGCTAACTGCAATACTCTGTTTCGGAGAGCCTAGCCTAGGTCTCTTTTCTTAAGCACTAATAGTGCGAGCAGGGTCCACGACGGCCGTGCTTCGCGTACTGCTGCGTGCTAAAGTACAAAGTGTTGTATTGTCATAATAAATATTAATTTTTTATGGAATCATGACGCTTACAATGACACCTTTACACTTAGTTCTAATCAAGTAGGTGTCGACCTGTCTAATTTCTTTGTCCAATGTGCATTGCGTTTCACTCTCTTATTAAGCAAAATGAAAGGCGCAAATACACATTGGACCAAGATATTGGACAAATGTAATACCATCTTTTGACGGATTATATGTATATTTTGATGCCAACTTTGTTAGAAGAAAACTCTCAAAAATATGTATGGGAGATCAATATTCGCACATATTGGCATTTATAATGTGCTACCTTTGCCTACTGGCAAAGCTGGCATGCCAGAGTATACATATATTATTTCTTAAAGCAAGTTTTAAATGTAAAAATATGGGTGAAACGGACCAAATCAAAGTCTCGTCTGTTCTGGAAAGTTAAAAATTCTGGATCGTAATTTCGGGGCGTGTAATTTACACCACATTAGGTCAAAATTGTCCAGTAAAATTGTCAGCATTTTATTTTTACCTGTCTCCTAATGGTGCTCCCACAATGCAGATATTATATGTGAGGTTTTCAACCAAAAGGTACCACATTGTCGCTTGTCGATAAGGTTAATTTCGAATTGAAGCTATATGGAAATAGCGCCTTATTGACAACCTACAATAAGTAGAGTTTTGAATGATTCACGGTTAGTTTCACTAGACTTATATTGACCGGGATATAGACCGTGAATATCGGGAGCTCACAAATAATACAAAAGGTAATCACGGTCTATATCCCGGTCAATATAAGTCTACAATAAGTACCCTTTTGGTTGAAAATTGCACATATGTATAATCGACAGTGTAGGACCACCTTTAACTTTCGGGAACAGAATAAAATTTATTACCTACGTAGGTACCAATAACCCATAATAAACTGCAGTTTTTATATATATATGTGACATTTTTGAAATGGGTCCGACAGTCAAATTGCAGCTTTGGGACACCAGTGGGCCTACCGTCCTACCGACGTGTTGCCTTCCTGTCACACTTACGTACGAATTTACAAGTGCGACAGAGAGGCAACACGTAGAACTCAGTCCACCGCTCAATCAACTGAGCTACCGAGACTCATCGTATTCGTGTAATAGTTTTATTTTATTATCATGCCCAAGTTAATACAGTAATTTTTACACAGCGGTTTTCGGTAAAAAATCAAATTCAAACTCTTTTTCGTATTATATTATTTTATTTACATGTAGTCACTTAACACAGTTACTTAGTTGTTGCGTTATTTTCATTTATAAACTATTTTAATAATTAAATATATAGATCGATTCATGATATTGTCGTTTATGTTATTATGGTTATATGTACTTCAGATAATGAGTTGGATATTTTAAATTAAGTTCTGAAAATGGCCTTAGAGATATTTATTAGGCAATCATTTTTAAAACTTTAATACCTAACACAACTCATTTAATGGGGTTTGCAACTGTCAAGGGTTTTTAAACGTAGTGCTAGCATAGCACAGGTTTTACCTGTCTCTAGTTTTTTTCTATAGGATTTGACATAAAGGCCAGAGCACACTGGCTGCGTGTGCGTACCACGTGCACGTGCGCGTCACACACGTCACGCAAGCGGTGTGCCGTCTCATAAGGATCTGTATATTACAACGCGCACGTGCACGCACACGCACACGCACACGCACTGCACACTCCAAAGGCCTTAAAGGGCGGCCTAAAAAAAAAACAAGAATTAGACACTATTCCTAGTATTCCTACAGGTGCACGTAAAATTTTTTTTTAAAACCTATGCTGGCGCCATCTGTAAAATACTTCGACCGGCCAACCCCATTGCAAAATTCGTTTATTCACTCCTTATGATTATTCTATTATTAGAATCAGATTCTTAATGTAATTTGGCACAGTTAGATACCTACAGTATTCAGCTAAATTGTTCCATTTTGTGCTCCCAGATCACAAATACAATAAACTTATAACTAATAGGTCTCATTTATTTCATTTCTATAATTTAAATATATAACTAGAATAGAGATACATATACATAGAAATGACAAATCCATAGTAGGAACATTATTAAATATCTCACATAATTATGTTGATTGAAATGCAATTTTAGATTATTACAAATCATAATAAACTATGAAAATATAACGTAAATACAACAATTTTAAAACTTAGGTATGTATGTCAATTATATTCACGATGTAAGAAAAGACACAATTTTTTTGTCAACGTCAAGACATAAGTAAACAGTTTTTTAAAACGAAATTCAGATCAAATTTTGACTACATTTTCAAAATATTTTGGTACAACTTTTTAAAGCGTTAAAATGTACTCTGAGTTGTACTTTTAAGATAGCCAAACTTTAAATAAGTATACCATCGTAGTTAGGCGTTTATAGACCGTTTTGGACCATTATTAATGCTTCACCCTTTCGCCGCCATGGCTTTCAATGGGTTCGACCAAATAGTTAAATAAAGTAAGATAGTCACACTATCTCAATTTAGATTGTACACCACATTCACTAAGCTCGCGACTTGTACGTTGTTAAAGACAAAAATACTTTTTGATCTTTTTTCCAAACTTGAGTTAATGCGATTAAAAACACTATCCGATATTACGTTTTTATTTACAATTATTCATTTTAAACGCCGAAATTTTTGCTAAGTACCAACTATTTTCAATTGATTTCAAATAAATATTAAAATACATAATTACATACAGTGTGGAAAAATTGATGGGCCCTGGAGGGAAAGTGCCTTAAAACCTTATGTTTGCTTATTTTACTTAAAGGAAAAATAAAAGAATGTTTCCTTTAAGTAGAATGAGCTAACTTAAGGTTTTAAGGCACTTTACCTCCAAGGCCTAAGTTTTTTTTTACACTGTTACCGTTCTATACATTGCGGACATTACGGTTAGCAATTAATTACAGGACTGATTTAATGTTATCCTTAGCTTGGAAATAAACGTTTTATCAAACAAACTAGCGAAACAAAGCGAAGTTCATTCATTCAACTCGCAAGAGGCACGTCCATGCATTTCAGTTTTGTAGTTTTTGATAATCTGTTCCGCGATAACTTTTTTTTACTCATATTTGTATGGATGATGTTCTGTATGATTATTTATTCAAATTGTAGTTTTTATACACTTTGATAATTAGTAATTTCGGCATTAAAAACGAACAAAGAATATATTTGTAATATTAGTGAAGACTTCAGGTATTATTAAGAAAGTCCAGTTACTTCCGAGGTGACAGCATGATAGATACATTTCAACAGTATCATACCACGTAACGTAAAAAATCAGATGATCGAACCACCTAAATTTTCTTATGTTCCATGATATTATAAACCTACCACGTTGCCGCTTGAAAATAGGGTGGATGAAACTCAGCGCGCGCCATATTAATAGGCGGGTCCACACTGGACGAGCCGCCTTGCGAGGAAATTGCCGCGCGAAGCGACTCGGCCGGTGGAGAGGTGCCTCGGCCGAGGCAATGCGCCTAATGAGTATTAAAACTACAGGGAATGATTACCGTTGTGGTGCTCCGACCATTCCAACAGCATTCAAACATCGTGAGGAAACCGGACTAATCCGAATAAGGCCTAGTTTACTCTCTCAGTTGGAAGGTGAGATGGCAGTCGCCTTCGTAAAAACTAGTGCATACGCCAATTCTTGGGCTTAGTTGCCAAGCGGACCCCAGGCTCTCATGAGCCGTGGCAAAAAGATGGAATAACGCAAGGAAGATGATGATGTTGTCACTTCGGTAGTAAACCACATTAAAACTGAATCACACCATTATACCGACATTTGTGTCGTTTTCAACCAAAAGGTACCACATTGTCGCTTGTCGATAAGGTTGATTTCTAATTGAAGCTACATATATGGAAATAGCGCCTTACTGACAAGCGACAATAAGTACCCTTTTGGTTGAAAATGGCACATTTATTATGATCTATCTATCTTAGGCTAGACTTCTTACATTAACTTACTAAAATTCAAAATTTTGAGATAATTTAGTAAATTAACTATTTCATTTACAAATGACTCTTACGCTATTGACGCTATTCAAACGTTATTTTTATCGTCTCAATAATGAATACAGTTGTTTAATTTAAATGAGAATCAGTCGTTCTTATTACTGACTACTTCTCTCTGCATATTTTAATATATCACTCTGCACACTGTGCTTATATATATGTAATTTCATTTAGATTCACATATTGATCAAGCCTCTACGGCCAATTATCGCTACATGCTGAGTTTAAAACATGTAACAGACGGGCGTACCGAACTGCGACTTTGGTCCGAGGCATGTTCGGTCGTGTGGAACGTCCGCCGTACGTCCGTTAAAGACACAACTATAAGGGTCGGTTGTACCAATTGTACCAAACAGTCTGTCACCGTAAAAGCGTTCACAAAATTTTATTGTATGGGAAGTTTCATCATAGAACTCTGTTGCGTGACGTTGATCAGTCTGTTAACTGTGGTTGGTGCAACTGGCTGACCGGACCAAGGTCACGGGCACGCCCGTCCGTAACAGCTTTAACAGCCAACGGGCCATAAGGCTAATGTTGAGCACGCCCGAACTTTTGAGTAATACACCACTGACTTAATATTATTATTAAGCTTTATGCTATCACTGCCACTGTTAATACATTAAACTAGGTCCTCATTGTGACTGCATTTAAATATTGTTAAGCTGTGTCTCCATCTCCACTGCGACGTCTGTGTTTTATCTGATAAGCTATGTCGCCACTGCCGTGCTAACTGCCATTATGCCATGTCTACACTGCGACTGCATCTGTGTTCTAGTATGGCAAACCAATTTGGTCAAAGGAGGTAAATTTGAAAAATATAGGCGTCAAGGGTAGACGTCTCATACAATTTATTTCGCGTTTTTTCTACTGACGAATTGTTTTACCAAACTATATTTGTTAAGCTGTGTCCTCACTGCGATAAAGCCGCGTCTTCACTGCGGCGTTTGCATCTGTGTTTTGCGGCACTGACACAACCATTTGATGATGCGCGCGTTCCTTTCCACCACACTTGGCGGTTCGGTGTTGCGGTAGATCGGCTTTTGGACTGCGGGGCCTTGGACCTGAAGGAAAATTAGGGTTTAATGGGTATGTTGTACGTTCTGTTATTACACTGACAAATCCTATAATTATTAAAAATGTCAAAGTTTATATGTTTGATCCGCTCATCACGCAATAATGCTTGAACGAATAGCTCGGATCAATTTGGCTGACAGACAAAATGCAAAATTAAATGAAATATATTATTAATAACAGTAACATTACATTACTTTTTATTCACAGACAGATTATAACCTGAAAAAGAGATGGAAGACTTTGTATCCCGGAATTCATCATCCCCTAAATTTTAGGGCCTAAAAGGAGATTGCAGTTTACTAATATTATAACTATAAAAGCACTGAAACCGAATTTTATGGTTCAGTTTCCTAGTTAGGCGCGAACGAGAACGATATAGGACGTCATATTTTTTGAAGAACTATAGTAGCGATGAACTTGTATCTATCTTTCTTATGTAAAAGCTACGTTTTACTTACAGTATAATCCGCAGCATTAGCCAGTTGATTAGAATCCACAGTCGACGGAGACGAGAAAAACACGGGACTATCAGGCAAATCGTCTCTCAGCACCGCGTCATATTGTCGGGGTTCTAAGCCAAGCCTCTCGAAGAACTGCTGTAGCGCTACGCCTTATTTATCTTATTATAGATAATTATCTTTGGGGATACTTACAGTATAATCCGCAGCATTCGCTAGTTGATTAGAATCAACAGTAGACGCGGAGGAAAAGAACACGGGACTATCAAGCAGAGCGTCTCTCAGCACCGCGTCATATTGTCGGGGTTCTAAGCCAAGCCTCTCGAAGAACTGCTGTAGCGCTACGCCTTATTTATCTTATTATAGATAATTATCTTTGGGGATACTTACAGTATAATCCGCAGCATTCGCTAGTTGATTAGAATCAACAGTAGACGCGGAGGAAAAGAACACGGGACTATCAAGCAGAGCGTCTCTCAGCAGCGCGTCATATTGTCGGGGTTCTAAGCCAAGCCTCTGAAGAACTGCTGTAGCGCTAAGCCTTATTTATCTTATTATAGATAATTATCTTTGGGGATACTTACAGTATAATCCGCAGCATTCGCTAGTTGATTAGAATCAACAGTAGACGCGGAGGAAAAGAACACGGGACTATCAAGCAGAGCGTCCCTCAGCAGCGCGTCATATTGTCGGGGTTCTAAGCCAAGCCTCTCGAAGAACTGCTGTAGCGCTACGCCTTATTTATCTTATTATAGATAATTATCTTTGGGGATACTTACAGTATAATCCGCAGCATTCGCTAGTTGATTAGAATCAACAGTAGACGCGGAGGAAAAGAACACGGGACTATCAAGCAGAGCGTCTCTCAGCAGCGCGTCATATTGTCGGGGTTCTAAGCCAAGCCTCTCGAAGAACTGCTGTAGCGCTACGCCTTATTTATCTTATTATAGATAATTATCTTTGGGGATACTTACAGTATAATCCGCAGCATTCGCTAGTTGATTAGAATCAACAGTAGACGCGGAGGAAAAGAACACGGGACTATCAAGCAGAGCGTCTCTCAGCAGCGCGTCATATTGTCGGGGTTCTAAGCCAAGCCTCTCGAAGAACTGCTGCAGCGCGGAGCCCTCGGAGGGGCTGTCGGGGGAGTCGTCCTCGCACGGCGCCGACGCGGGGCTGCGCCCGTCGCTGCGCCGGTACCTTGCAGTAAGTAAAAGGTGACGCTCACTTTACTCAAACATATCTTGCACTCTTGCGGAGCGGTGAGCGAAGTAATAATCCATCAACAGTGCGCTATTAAAGAGGAGCGGAGATGTTATGAAATTCTATTGATGGATTCAATAGAAATTCCGCTGCTTTGCTCTGCTCCTGTGGCCAGGTAGCCTTATAAAGTTGCAGAAGCCCTAATAACCCGACCGACTTTAATAGTACATTTTAATGCCCACTTGAAACCAGGGACCGGCCCGCTATCCCTTATGGGGGTTTTATAAGGGTATTGCATAAGGCTTAACTCACCATACCCTTTGCCAGACGAAACCCTTTGTTTTGGTTTTAAAAACCCTTATATAAAGCTACAACATTTGAGTAATCGGTAGCCCAAATACCCTTACAAAACCCTTATCATCCGCTCACCAACACCTTGCATATTGCTTATAAGGGTTAGCCTTATAAAGGGCTTCCCTTTTAGCATATAAGCGTGCTAATTTAAGTCGTCTACCTTGTTCATAAAGCACACATTACTTCGAATCCGAGCGATCGTCGGCGGCGACGGCGGCGTTCTTTGACTAGGCACGTATTTTCTTTCCTTTTCATACACTACCGTAGATTTATACTAATCCTGTCTCTTTCACGCAAAGGGAAACCTTTATAAAAAGCGCTTAAAGATAAGGGTAACCCTTATTAAGGGCTAGTCTTATTTTTGGTTAGCTTTTCGGTAAGGGTTAGTCAAAGGTAAGGGTATGAATGGGATTGCAGTTCAAAAGGGAAAGTCTTTCAATGTGTTAGCCGTGTTTAAGTGTTGCCCATTGAAAGGGTTTTATCGCGGAAAGGGTTGTCCGGTCCCTGCTTGAAACTCCATTTCACATGACATTTTAATTTCTAAATAGTACACAAACACACACATATGGAAATCGCTCCACCGACAAGAGTATAACTCTTAAATATATGATGATGATGATGACTTAACCGTAAAGGTCAAACTACGAGTAGATTGCGTTTCCGCAAGAAATGATTCGTCTTGATATCGCATTGAAAATTCATTTCTAAGTTTAAAACATAAAAATCGTTTTTGGCTGGCAAATTTAGCCCCATAGGACTGACTGACTTAGACTAGTAATTTAAGGACCTAAATTATTTTATTAAAGCTATTATACCTCTCGGAGATATCTGATTTTGAGCGTAATATAGGTCTTGGACGCCTCTGCTTGTACCGCAGGCAGCGCTGCCGCTTGAATGTTCCCAGCGGGGACGTTACCTCCTCAGGCGGACACATCTACAAAAAATATATGATATGTTATTTCTGAAACTATGTTTTTGGCTAAATAGTATATATTGATGTGACATTGTAATTTATTACAAAATAATAAAATGGTCAGGTCAATGGTCAGCTTATTTCACTTACTGCGCAATTATCTTTCGGTAAACTTGTTTATATGCAATATAGAGTCATACATATGATCTGCGATTTCCACTTCACACCAATGAGGAATATGGGGCTCCAGTACTCAGCCCTTACATTTCACGGAAACTGATAGGTGTATATAGCATAGGTAGTATAAAGGAAGGTATAAGTAAAGTTAAATCTTTATACCTGGCTAGTATGAACATATTCCTGTGAATCGTCGATGCGCGCGCGCCGTTCCGCGTACTGCGGTTGTTTGTTGATGGGCTCAGCGCCACTCTCATGATACCTAACAAAGAAAAAATATTGAGAGGTTTATTACTATTGCTCTGATATTTAGATTAAGGTAATATTTAAAACTTGACAATTTAAAAGTGCTTGTTGCTAGGCCTATTTGATAGGAATATTTTGACTTTGACTTTGACTACACTAAGTTTTATTATTACTTAATGGATTATTTTAATTTCAAGTTTTTTGGAAATTTAAATGAAGTTTATATTTTATATTTACCTGTTGTAATCTCGAGGCTCTCTTGAAGAATATTCCTTACGCCCGTGGCACTTGGCAGGTGGTTTGTAAGTGGCGCAGTCGTAATCATTATAGTCGTACAGAGGAGGTTCGTCTTGGAACTGAGGGGGTGGCGCGCTTGCCTGCAAATTCATGAGAGACTTATTTTCATCTTGGGTGTAAATATTACTAAAGTAGGTACAGAACAGAAGAAACACTCGAATTAGTAACATAACTTAGTTGAATGAAATTTATCTCGCTACAATTATATTTAATAATTTAATGTTGCAACTCTCAATTTGCTATAGATTCATTCATGCAATATCTCACTGTCGTAGGCTCGTAGCACTGTGCTAATCGGCTACGACTCGTACTACTGTTGCTACGTACCTGACAGTGTATGCCCGCCCATGGAGTATACAACGGAGGCGACTCGTGCGGCGGCGACGGCGCGTCGTCTTAGAACTGCTGCTATCGGCTACGAGTACCGTAGCACTGCAACTATCAGCTACGAGTCGTAGCACCGTCTAGCCACAAGAGCTACGCACCTGGAAGTGTATGCCCACCCGTGGAGGATATAGCGGCGGCGGCGGCGCGTGCGGCGGCGACGGCGCGCCGTCTTGGAACTGAGGCGGCGCGGACACGTAGCACTCTTCCAGTCCCGCCCAGGAGCCGTAGTAACCGCCGTAGCGACTGCAAATGAAAATAATTCTTGTAAATTTTAGCACCATGCTACCCATGTGCAGAGGTGCAAGTTGATAGAAAAGTTTGCAAAAATTTAGAAAAGTTTTAAGAATGGACCGGAGTTCCCGTTTTTGAGTTTCTCTTTAGAAAAGATTTCCAATAAAAATGTTCAAGTTCTTTCATACAAAATTACGCAAATTCGAAACATTGCATCCACTCATTAGTAATCCCTCTTTTTCTCATTGCCAGCACATACGTCTGTCTATATATATCTGCCAGCATGTCTGTCTGCCTATATGTTGGAGCACGCTGCTGCGTGTAGTGCCCGCTGGAGCCGCCTTACATTACGGAACAGACAGTCGTGTTGTCTCCGTCACTCACTCGGTGGTGGAGCAGCCGGAGTCGCGCGGGTCGCGCGGGGCGGGGCGCGGCGCGGGGGGCGCGCTGTGCTGCGTGTAGTGCCCCGACGAGCCGCCCGAGTCGCGCGCGAACGAGGAGCCGCAGCGGCTGTCGGAAAAACAATATAATAAAAAACGGATCACAATATAAAAAATCTACAAGCTTTAGGAGAATGTTATAAGAAGTTATGATTTTTATTAAGAGCGAAAAAGTGACACAAGTTCGCTGTAAATGATTGTGGGGCTTCTGGAAATCTTTTTCACTCGACATGTATACGACACGAATGTTAATCCATAGAATCCATACTATAACAATAGTCACCCGAAATCGCACCATGCTAGCCGCATAATTTCTACTACTTTACGGGGTTAGTGATAACCCCGTTTCAAAGATGCTCTGCTCTTTTGTTATTTATAATAATAATGCAGGCGAAGTTTGAAACTTAATTTTATAAGAACATTTCGCCTGTATTACTTGGTAGGTACATGCTTTCATAAAAAGAGCCCCTAGTTGTATTTATGTCAAATTTGTAAATTTTGCCGGCGTCGGCGCGCCGGGTAAAATAAGTCGCAGCGACGTAATATGAACACACTAATGCAACCATATTAGTGAAGTATGACTATCAGTTATACTGAATTCGGTTTTATACTATGTTTTAGCACTTATCACCTAAAATTAAAAGCCAGAAATGTATACTACATTGCTAAAGTCGCGCAATTTTAACGTTGACAAATTTGAATGCGCCGCACAAAACAAGTATTTTATTATTTGATTATGGCACAAAAGAAAACCCTTAGACACCGTAGCAATCTCTTTCAAACTTGCGGCAAAGAGTTTCAAAATCGATATCATACCTATTGTAAGACTGATAGTTTTCTTCACCGGGCGAGGGGTGCTCCGAAAATGCTTCGCTCGACATTAGCGAAGAATGGTTAGACCTGAGACAAGAATTGTATGATAAATTTATAAATACGTTCATGTGATTTAATTAAAACAGTAAGACGAGAGTCTTTAAAATAGGAAATCGCCTAATTTTAATAAATTAGTTGCTTTTCGGTGAAGAAAAATATTTTCAAACAACAAGATCTGCCACACAAATCCACCAAACAATGAAATTGTCGCATTTACAAACTGTACCGTGGGACCAAAACGTCGTAAACGCCGAAAAATGTATCGAGCTTACGCGTTTAGGTCGCGAGATTCACGCTCCGCTCCTATGGTTTGACGTCAAAACAACATCAACTCATTGCACAAAATACTGGTTCTCTGTACCGGTTCTATACGTTAGTAGTATTCAATGATCTAATGTAAACTTGGATTAATATGAAAGAGATGGTAAAGGTACCTCGTGCCTTTGGAAGAGCAGGACGCAGTCCTCTGGTGCGTGGAGTGGCGGCGCCGGCGCGGCGAGCGGCCGGTGGTGTCCGTGCCGCTTACCGCACTGCAATAACACATCGCCGCTATACTTACTCAATCTCGTATCTGCAACACTCATTTGATGACAAAAACACCCGTATTCCGAATGAAAGAAAAGCGACATTTCCATCAAATGATTGTTGCAGATATGAGGTTGAGTAAGTATAGCGGCGATATTTGTTATGTAATGGCCGTCCTTATTTGTAGTTTTAATTCCGCTTGCAATGCCTTATTTGTAATGTAGTGTAGATTCGGATCAAACCGACTGCGCCAAAATATGTATTGTAGACATTTTGAATTTGGCGCCTATTTCTACCATATAACTTACTGTTCATGGTATCCCCTCGCCTGTGTATGGAGGTCCGGCAATGACTTGTGACTGTTGATGTTCGTGCATCCATCTTCTTCGCGCATGCTCGGTTGCGAGTGCGAATTCGATCTGTAATTAATAAAAATTATGAAGAAATTGACAAAAATATTATTTATGCGATATTCTGTAAACCGACCGCGATCTATATCAAAGTTAACACAAAGCACAGCAGTTAATAACGGCAAAGCAAACTTTGTCTTAATTAATTTTTTTTTTGGTAGCCTAGTATGTATTGTATGAGGGTATTACGCCAAAGAACTGGTGGCATCCAGCCCGGCTGATGTAACTCGATTTTTTTCAGAAGGCATTTATCTCTTTCTACTAGCCTGCTTACTTATCGTTGTCTCTATTGGTGCCGTGACCATTGTATCCTACCTCGAACACTGTAGCTGAGCTGTTTAAACAAATGAAGCTCACAACTACGAGTAACTTAATGCAACCTCGGAACCTTTCGCAACCTATACACTATATAAAGAGTAAAAGGGTGTTTTTTCTAAGGCGATACTTCCCTAAATTATAGCTTATTTTTCTATAATATACCTGATGTATCTAGGAGCAGAATGAGCGTACTGCGCCGGGGGACTTATGGCGTCAATGGGTTCGGCTGCAGGTGAACCTTCGGCGCTTAACACCGGCTCAGGTAACTCGATGTTCTCAGGGCTGGATGCGGAGCTTGCTGGTGAAATCAATGAAAATATCATTAATACATTATCAGGCGATTAACCACAAGTTAGACCATAAGCCCCAGGCTTTGAACATTATTAGCTGGAAATGTTTTGCGAATGGTACTGAAAGCGAAAGGTAAGTCTATCGCATGGAGCTTGACTTTGCAAAGGGCCAGATTGATACATTTTTGATCATTACGCTAATTACTTGGTACTTTGGTAGTCAAAACAAGTTTCTCTATTTCTGTCTAATGTCACTCTTATACCTATACTCTCTCTAATTTGGCGTCTATATGTAACAAGAGCCTTGTCGTATTGGCGTCGCAAGTGCTTACGTCATAGTGAAGTCACAAATGGTTAGCGAGTCATGTTACGTGATGTTTGCATTGGCGAGTCTGGTGTAATAAGAACATTAGCAGGCCTATGGAACTCTCCGCGCGAGCTTGGATTTATACCTACGACTCGCTTCCCGCCGGCGGGACTCAAGCTAGCCAGTTGGTTGCCACACGCGCTCACGCACGCACGTCACCGCGAGCTATGTCAAAAAATGTCTTCGTCACGAATAAATAACACAGCTTGTAGGTACATGATATCAGCATGATACTCACGTATAGAGTAGGTGCTCTTAACTCGCACCTGCTGTCGCGGTATGACAAACGATTCGGGGAAAAACACCCGAGCGTCGAAGCTGAGGGGTCTCTTGTCGTTGGGTTTGGACCCGGAGCCGGACGAGGAGGTGCCGGACAGGGTGCCGGGGGGCCTGTCCACGGGGTAGTCTTTCAGGCGTCTGGGATCTGCGTACATTTTGTGCGCTGTGAAAAGGGGGATAAATATAAGTTTTAAAAGGATTGCAATGAATAGAAACTTTAAAAAAAGAGACTTACTTAGACTTAAACTTTATAGAGCTTTATGAATAAGTGTTTAAAAAAGCTCCAGATACTTCGAGTAATTACTCGATTTCAAGTAAATCTTTGTTAAAGTAAAGATTGTTAAAATTACTGGAAGTGTGCAAACTGGCGGCAACCAGCGAGTATTAGTGCACGCTGCTCAAATCCCTCTGACGCTCGACGCCACGCTCACGCGCACGCGCCGCTGGACGCTCGCCACAACTCACGTCATCAAGCGTATAATGAATTAATGAATGAATGCATGTTTGTTTATACGTATTCTCCCTATTGCCAACGAGCCCTGACATCCATCTGATTGTGATCTGAACCATCTGAAATCTTTATTCTAGGATTTTTTATACAGAAATTTACAACTTACGTGTATAATGCGGAGGATACATATTCTCCCTACTGTCAGCATGTCCCAGCAGCCTTCTGAGTGTGCTCTGGAGTCCTTCCCCCGCACTGACGGCTCTCCGCGTACTTGTAGCGCGACCAGTCGTGGCGTCTGAAATTGATTGTAGAGGTTACATTACAAGTTGGGTTTGATGTAATTCATAATACGATTTTGGTATGATTTGATATATATTTAATTTATCATCTTACACTTACAGGGATTGCAGCAGTCGTTGTTGAGCGTACTAGAGCTGACCAGGTGGCAGCCGCCGGCGGCGATAGCTTGGCTCAAGCCGCTGCTTACCTGCAAATTACACGATTCATTAGAATACATTTTAAGTATATAAGGAAGATTACATTACGACGATGGACGATCTTGTTCTTTGCCATCGGCACAGCCTTTTCACCGAGCTACAACTAAATATGCCAACTATTGAGGAAGGCCGATTAATAGTACATTACTACAGAGGCCGGGAAGTAAGGGGTTGCCGGCCGAATGCATATATACGGCCGAACGTAGTGAGGCCGGATAGTTATGAGGCCGACAACCCCTTTTCACGCCGATGTATGTATAGTGCTTTTCTCAAACATGCAATGAAATAAATAAAGAAATCTCCTCGAAATCAAAGTTTTAATTCTAAAGAAACTACAAGTAAACTAGGCACAAAATATAACTACCACCTGTACCTATCTTTATCACACGTGTCGTATATTTTAAACATGTAGTTAATCAATTTATTACACAAATGTTCAAAGGTATATTTATGTATCTTTGATTTTTCGCCTTGCATCCTTCTGACTGTAGTTTTAGCCACATAACTAAGATTACATCGTTTTTTATGTTGATGTTATGCTTCACATACATCGTTGCCTTAAACATGGAGTATAATTAACAGGTATTCATTTAATATTTTCGTCGGAACTCATATTAAATAACACAATAAACAACGCACAATAAATCCAATAAAATAGAATTACAGATACACAATGGAAAATGTTCAACTTTACCTCCATAACGATAAAAAAAACACCAACGCGTGTTTGAGTAGACATTTTTACCGCTAATATTTAAATGAAATATAGTTTGTCAAAGGACTGTCTCATTTCAAACATAGACAGAGATAATCATACTATCTTTGTCTTACACTGGTACTAGCACCCAAAAGAAAAGGATGAGTATAGTTTTTTTGTTCTTATTTACTGACTAACTGGTTTGACCAACTATATTTTAAATCTGTATTTGAAGGTAAATTTGCAATTCAATATTATTGGAATTTGTTAATAATGTAATATTTATATATTTTTTGTAAATTCGATACAAATAAAACTTCAAAATATATTAATTATCGTTTATTGTTTTTTTTAAGGGGTATTGGCAGAATGTCATTCGGAACCATAAGCAAATATTGGTTATAGTTTTTTTTTTGGCTGAATGCCATGATGCTGTGTCACAAATATATGTGAAATGGAAATTAAAAAAGAGCCACTTCCCGGCCTAGGCCTGCAACTTTGTATGAAATTTCATTACAGGCCCCTCGTCTAGCCGCGCCGGAGTCGTGAAACTTCCCAGCCTAATATAAAGAACGTAATATCAATATTACATAGCATGTTTGAGAAAAATTAATTGTAAATGGCGCTCCAGATGATGTTTAGACGTTCTCTGGACTCCAACATGGCAGACTTTGCTCGGTCTACTGTCCTTGTAATAAAGAACTCACCCTAAGAGGCAGCTCCTGCTTTCCTCGGACTTGACATAAAAAAACCTTTGGACTCGGGTAACATTTCAATTGCGCTCTTGCGCTTCTTCTGCGCGACGGCGCGGGGCGTTTGCATGGCGTCCATTTTGCAGTCTTACCTCAATCTTCTACTGTTCTAGTGTCATTTATTGAACGAGTTGATTGAAGAGTTGGTTGTCTAAGAGTTGCTTCACTTGCTTCCGACCAAGAACCGTCTCGGACTTGACGTAGAATACCTTGAACTTTCAAGACAGTCCTAGTTCGGTCTACTTCTGTTCTGCGGCTAATCTAAGTAATCAAGGAATAACCGAACTCACCCTAAGAGGCAGCTCCTGCTTTCGATCTAGAACAGTCTCAGACTTGACGTAGAACGCCTTAGATTCTGCCAACATTTCGACGGCGCTCTTGCGCTTCTGCTGCGCGGGGGCGCGCGGCGTCAGCATGGCGTCCTTCTTGCGGGGCAGCTTGAAGCTCGCGAACAGCGAGTCTGCTAGACGCCGTCTGTAATGTAAATAAGCTTTAAATAGTGCTATTAGAAATATATACTTACTATTTGCAGATTCAGAAAGTAATGTGTTAAACGTGTAAGTATATATGTATGACCATGCCTCTATTTATACACCATTATGTGAATTGAATTAAGTGCAACAGACGGAGGACTACCTCTGCCGGCCTGATGTCATATAGACGGGAGAAGCCCTTCATTCAAACGAACTACGGATGTCCTCGGGGAGACATACCTACGGCTCACTTAGTAAAATCACTGTGAAGTGTGCACGCTCCTAAATAGTAGTTTCAAGCGTTTCTCCGGCCTAACTATTGAAGAGACAGCAGTGTCAGTTATTGATGGATCACCTATAGAAATTATGGTATTCTCACCTGGGCGGCGCGGCGACTAGAAGGACCTGGAGTAGGAGGGTTGAGCGGCTGCGCTCTCGAACTTCCTCCTCACTTCCTCGACCGTGGACCAGCCCGACTCCACACTGAGCCGGCGTTTCACCGGGTGTTGTCTCTCTCTACTATAGCTGTCTCACCTGGGCGGCGACTCGAAGGACCTGGAGTAGGAGGGTTCAGCCGCTGCCCTCTCGAACTTCTTCCTCACTTCCTCGACCTTGGACCAGCCCGACTCCACATTGAGCCGGCGGTTCACAAGGTTTTGTGCCGCATGCTTCGCTAGCTCTTCGCGCGTCCGCTGTAACTCAAACTGAGTTCGTTATTGACTTGTTTTAAATAAGAACCTCATTAAACTAAGATAAGAAATTGAAACTTGAATTAGGCTGAGGGATTTCCCAATTGTAAAATGTATTCAAAAATGCACCCGGACTAAAGTTCTAGATGAGCTAAGCAGTGTAATGCAGTTAAAATAGCAATGACAGTGTCACATTTTGAAAACCCGAAGAAGACAAACTATACCCCGTTTATTAGACTAGAAATTATATAACCTCAAAAGTAGTGGTAACTTTTTTCCTCCTAAATTAAATCTGAGTAACTATGCACTGACTTATGGTGTCGTTTACATATTATTGTACCGACAAGACATCCGGGAGACACAGACATATTAAATATATTGAGAACATGTCGAGCGTTTATATACTTAAAGTACTCAATATATTTGTTAATATATTACTGTACCGCATTATTAGATAGTTTAGGAACCCTAGCATTTCGGAAGAACAAGTTATTTACAACTACTTTTGTGGTTAAAACAATTCTAATATTTAAAAAACGGTGTACTTATAGGCTGAGCCTGTATTTTGGTGTTGGAGTGCTAATATGTGAGACGGATTTGATACAAGCAGGTATAAGATTAGCAAGAAGAAAGAAGATACTAGCTAACTATTCCAGACACGACAATCAGGTTTCGTCAATTAGGTCTCCTAATTATTGAAATGAACGAACGAACAATTCCTACCAACCGAGCGTCTAGCGTCAAAGGAACTTGAAGTTTTAATAAAAATGCGTCCAAAAGGCTGAAAATACATAGTACGAGTAAAAAGATACCTTGACGGAGACTTCAGGTATGGCGGGGCGCGGGCGCGGCTCGTGGCATCTCTCCACGAATTGCCGACGCCGCAGGGAGAGGGTTGCCGACGCCAACCGCTCCTCCTCTTCGTCTAGGCACCTGGAAGTGAGAGGAAGAGATTTAAATGCTGATTTGACTGATAATTACGAATATAGGAGCATTAAATAACCAGCACATATCTTACAGAATACCCGATATACGTCGAGATCTACAACCAGAAATTAAGAACGATTTAACGATTTATAAAAATAGAAGTCATGTGATCTAAGTAATATGTGAAGCTACACGCCACGCTGCACACTCCGCCGAGCGCACCGCTGGAGGCTCGCCAGTCGCCACTGAGGCCGATTCGTAGCAGCGACCTTTGATAATCGTATGAAGTGACTCACCTAGCGGGCTGCGCGAGGTGCGACCGGCACGGCTGGTAGCAGGAGAGCGCAGCCATGTCGGGTGCCTCGATCCACACATCATTCGGCAAACCAGCCCGAACACCACCGCCGAGTCTGATATCTGAAAAAGAAGAAACACCATGTTATTTCAGTTGCTTTGCTTGTGCAAATTGAATGGACGCTCAAGCAGGCCGTCCGGTGCGGCGATCATGTTAGAATCTGTCTAAGCTACCTTTGCACAAACCCGAACAGAACAAAGTGAAGAAATGTTATTATAAACGTCATATTGTCATAGAAATTTGACATCAATTATGACATCACCACAGTTTGTCATTGTAAACGCCATGCAGAGTTAGGTTGGTCCGACTTTAAACCAATGCGAGCGATCTCCAATACTCTCAATTCTCAATGCACGCTGGACGCCCGAAGCCACGCTGTAAGCTCCGGTGAACGCTCGTTACATCACAATATAATATA
The DNA here is from genome assembly GCF_947568885.1 of Cydia strobilella. NCBI lineage: Eukaryota > Metazoa > Arthropoda > Insecta > Lepidoptera > Tortricidae > Cydia > Cydia strobilella. The sequence continues at coordinate 6,670,640 of NC_086061.1, read as the reverse complement.
ATATTAGGGGACATCTTACACAGATCATCCTAGCCCCAAACTAAGCAAAGCTTGTACTAATATGGCTGATAGGCGACGATATACATACTTATATACATAGAAAACACCCATGACTCAGGAACAAATATTTGTGTTCATCACACAAATAAATGCCCTTACCGGGATTCGAACCCAGGACCATCGGCATCACAGGCAGGGTCACTATCCACTAGGCCAGACCGGTCGTCTAAAGTCGCACGCCGCACAGACGTACATTATAATAAGTCTACTGCGTAACATAGTAAGAGTTCCTAGAATTAATAAAATGATGTGTTGAATAGAGGTTTAGTTTCCTATTTGCCGTGTATTGTCATTGTGCAATTGTGTATATACCAGACTTAGACCAAGACCTGTCCGTGTAAAACAAAGAGAACTCAGTCCATTATGGTTTATAGAAACAGACATACGGATTGACACTTGTATACTATTATTGTTCAACTGTACATTCACTAGTGTGTCTATCCCATTGTCTAGATCAATAAAAATAGAGAGTAGCAGGGGTCAATGGAGCAAAACTTAAATAGAAAAGATGACACGTGAAAAAAAAATGATGGATTACATTTGAACTATACGTGTTAAACGAACGGTGCAAAGTATGTGTGAATGCCAGGGACTTTTTATAAGTGCAAAATAAACCACAAATTGTTTTATAAAACAATAAGTTTTTGACAACTTTTCTCGCTGACTGTATTTTTCTTTCCACTGCCAACTAATACTCATCGAGACAACTCTAACAACCCCAAACACAATTAGTTTGCGTGTTTTTATCACAGACTTGCCATGGCCACCTCCTGACTCCATCATCAGATCAGCTCCATGTCATCATAATATTACATTGTTGCAATTGTATGCATAATTTCAGCTCAATCGGAAATCGGGAAGAGGGTGATATTTAGCCACCAAGATTTGACCTATAAAAGTACTAACTAACTAACATTACACAAACAGGGCAAGTTAAATAAAAGCTCGTAAAAATGAAAAGGCAACGAAAAATGCATTTCCGCGGAAAGGGTTAATTTTCGTTCCTTCAGGCAATGCAATAACATGGTAAATGTTTGATAAACACAAGCCCACGTCAAAACATTTCTATTTCACTTTCTAAAGTGATAAAAATTGCGTTCTAAAATCACATCACACGATAACAAAAGGCTGAAAGCCAAGTGCGAACGCGAACGCGGCTACCGTATAATTTTTTTATAATTAATGCATTATTAAAACAAAAGTGCGTCCCAGTTTCAAAAACGTACGAGAATTTTGTTCATTATTTGGACGGTTATTATTTAGTTCAGAAGCGAATAGACGGAAGTTCAATACCCTATACATTTGACATTTCACGCCATAGCAACAGCTGCCTTCTACCTTCTACCGTTCATGTAACGCTGTCTTGTACATTGTAGATTCTGCCATCTTGTGGGCTACATTGGAAGCATAAACTTGACATTTACACTTCGCGCTAATAAATAGGGGACACCTGTGCTGCCCCCTACAGTTTATGCACGTTCCCTATACAAGTTAAACCAAAAAGAAGTCGGATGGGCCAAAATAAACCGGGTCGCTCAAAAATTAACAAATACGTTTACCTTTCTGTGTCACAACCAAAGACGAATATTTTGAACGTTTTGTTTCCAACCCGCATTGGGCCAGCACCAGCGTGGGGCCTACAGCTCAAGCCCTCTCGTGCATGAGAGGCCTGTACCCAGCAGTGGGACATATATAGGCTGGATTATTTATTTTACGTTTTGTTTCAGTTAAATTATGAAGTTTTAGATAATATTTTGTAAAATAATTTAAGTACTAAAAATATTCCAAAAATTTTTTTGTAACGTATTTTTGGGCTAGCCTGTATTATGAATTATGAAAATATGGTCTCACAAAAGTTCACATTTCAACCACGGCATCGCGATCATCACTTTCAGTAGTTTCAGTTCCGCCACGACGCACTTTGCAAATAGACAACTAACACATACGCCAAAACGACAGTAAAGCACCACATTATTAATCATCGGCGCATTCATTACTGGTCCATTGTTGCAACAATAAACTGCCGACCCGAATATTTCGGACAAAAGGTGTCGAACATTCGTAATTGCGACGCGTTGTTTGCTAGCATTTCTTTTGCATGGCTGGCGCTAGCATATTTTTATTTTGTACACAGTCAGTTGCGCTATGTCTGCTCAAGTACCGCTCTTAAAAAGAATTTGACGATGGTAATGGTAGACAGTTGATGTATTATTAGTACCAATACACTTCGCGCAAAAGGTTTAAAATCAGTTCGAGAGCTAGTAAGTAGCAGTAATATGTTTAACAAACAGTTTTTCAAATATCTTTGCCGAGTTACTATTACATATTGAGTTAATCGATAGAATGCAGAGTACTTTTACAACAGCACGTAAATTTAATTAAAATAACACTTATATTTATGATTTCTTTTATCGCTTCGTAAAGAAGACTCTACCCCAAGACGACCCTACTCATAAGAGCCAACTATATTTTTTAATAACATCTCTAACTTCTACCTGATTAACTTTATAAGTTAAAACATAACTTCCCTATGTTTTCCACCATTGTCATGGTTTCTCATACATAATTGCCAGTTAATCTCGTCTTGGATAAAACTAGACTTCACGTACTTTCGTTTTCCCGCGAATCTTAACTTTCTAGTTTAACGTATCGCGCTAACATCTAGATTATCTAGTGCTCACTTGGACACTAGAGTACACCTATGCGAATAGGTAGGCTAATATAAAATGTGGTATTTTCTACAAAAAGGGACCTTATTGTCGATGGCGCTTACGCCATTATTAACGATGCTCCGATATAAATACAATCCCGCGCGACGCTGTGCGGCGTAAGCGCAATCGACAATAAGGTCCCTTTTCATACAAAATGCCCCAAATGATCATTTACAGTTTCATCAGGTATGCCAAATTAGGATGACTATCAGGACGGCAGATGTATATCAACAAATGGCATATTATTTTCACCATGTTAGGAGTTGAAATTCAAAAAACCGGCCAAGTAACTTCCGTACAATTACGCAAAAAACGGCAAAAAAATCCCGTTTGTTATATGGGAGCCCCACTTAAATATTTATTTTATTCTGTTTTTAGTATTTGTTGTTATAGCGGCAACAGAAATACATCATCTGTGAAAACTTCAACTGTCTAGCTATCACAGTTCACGAGATACAGACGCACGGACAGCGGAGTCTTAGTAAGAGGGTCCCGTTTTACCCTTTGAGTACGGAACCCTAAAAATTAACAACATCTGAGAGTGAGAAAGTAGTAATCGTAGGTATTAACTATCTCACTATATATGGTAACTGCTTCTTAATATGGTTTTATAATAATAGCAGTTAATTTAGCCGTAAAAATGGATAACACCGCCTATAATAAGCTATAAATACCATTACCAACATAATAACAACATCCACAATTCAACGGTCAAGTTTAGCAAAAAAGTTATATGACTCACTGAAGCATTGAAGTTCTGTTGCGCAAGCGGCTCTTTAACAATGACTGTGTTCGTTAGATCTCTTTGACTCTTACGCCGTTTTAAAATAGACGAGACACGTCAAATTAAGCCGAAAATGGGCGATCTGCGGAAATAATTCGTGTAGTTTTAAAAATTGGTATAGTTATACCTTGCGGTGTCCATCTGGACACTAAACTGTGGAATGAACTGTCGCCCGCGGTATTCCCGGACCGACGACCTTTAAACCTTTATGAAAAGAGCGTACTCCCACTTTAAAGAGCGGCAACGCACTTCCAACCCCTCTGGTGGTGCAGGTGTCCATGAGCGACGGTTATTACTTACCATCAGGCGATTCGTCCGCTCGTTTGCCTCCTATATCATAAATGCGTGTCCAGTTCAATAACGGCTTCAGGATGCTGTTGGGGCTACCACGCTTTTGCAGTGCATCAGGCATGTTTGCGGAAGCACGAATGGACGATTTTCATGCCATAATGAGAAAAAGAATCGCCTCTCAAATGTATCGCCTGCGGGGTAGCACCAACAGCTTGATGGTAGATATAGCCGAGAGGTGGGATTGTCCGTTTTTTAGCCACTGGGCGTCGGCTCATCGTCCTGTTTACCGGGACCCCAAATGAGTAAAAAAACTGTAATACCTAGGTTAAGATGTACTAACTCTAATATTATAAGTCTTTATATAACTAACAATCTATGGGCAATCTGGCCTGAAATAAAGAATTTTATTTATTATTATTTATTTATAAAAGCCCCACCTCAAAGATTTTCAGTTAGGTACAGTAGAGTTATGTGTACACTACGAGTACCCTCAGGAGTCGCGAGCATGTCGTATGTCGTTACGATGTATCGGAAAACTCGTACGTTGGGCTAAACCCCCGCACGTTGCGGCTTATTTCAGTAGTAAACAAGTAATTGACGGGAGCAGTCACAGGATGTGTACCTATAGCAGTAGCCAGTCTGTACGCCAGTCCGCCACAAAATACATAATCGAAAATGTTAGTCTATTTTATGAACTAGCCAATGATATACTCGTAAGAACGCAATACGAAATCGCCCCATCGACACACGACAGTGTGCATGGTGCTTGTAATGTGAAAAAGACACATTTAATATAGTTTAACGGAGTTTAAAGTTAAGTTCGTAGTAAATCGTTAATTGTGGGATTTCAAAAAGTACGACTAATAATATTAATGTGGTCTAAAAGTTACTTTTGAAAAATTATTGTAAATATTATTATTTCCCAACCCTTTCAATACTTACACCAATGTATGTAGACCGTACCGTCATTGTCTTGTCAGTATATTTAAACATACCTATTAGACGATGTCAACGGGGTAGCGAATATTTTAGACGGGCTACAAAACATTGTAAATACTCCAGTTGAGTACTGCTGTAAACCGTATACATATACTGTATACTGTGTGAAAACTCACTCGGGTCGGATCGAGTTTCGTATGTTTGTATACCTTTCAGCCGGGGAACCCGATTCTGCCTGGATTGGAGTAAAATGATGTTTATTTGCGGGACGCGGCTCACGCTAAGTAGGTTTTATGGAGGGCCACGTGTAGACGACGGTTTTCGTTCGTACTAGAAAATTATTGAACAAATAAGTGTACCGAAATTAAATTTTGATCACACTTGCTCGAAAAAGATCTCATTTCATGCAGGTGTGGTGTACTGAAGAACAAAGGCCTATATTGTTCCCGCGGGAGTTGTGGATTGTGAAAAAACCGGCTAAGTGCGAGTCGAACTCGCGTTCCAAGGGTTCCGTACATTATACAATCTTTAACAATGTATTTTAATGTGAAACGTGAGTGAAATGTCTTTACAAAATCCGTAGGGGTCGGATCAAAAACTATGTAATTAAGTCCGACTCACGCTTGACTGAACATTTCTAATAGGTTTTCCTGTCATCTATAGGTAAGGAACTGTTTTGTGTATTTTTTCAAAATTTTAGACCCAGTAGTTTCGGAGATAAAGAAGGGGAATGGTATTTTTTGGCTTTTTTCTTAAATAACTTCTAAACAATTTATTTTAAAATTACAGAAAAAATATATTTGAGATTCTCACAATAAGCTATATCATTTGATATGTACCTAACACGATATAGTTTAAAAAATTTTTTTTTTTTTTTCTTATTTAGCCCCCAACAGTGGCCCCCATGTGTAAAATTCGTTTGTTTACGTTTCATGTCCGCCTTTGGAACATAAACTTACATAAGTGTACCAAATTTCAACTTAATTGGTCCAATAGTTTTGGAGAAAATAGGCTGTGACAGACGGACAGACAGACAAGACGAACGAGTGATCCTAGAAGGGTTCCGTTATTTTTTCCTTTTGAGGTACGGAACCTTAAAAAAAGCTATAACTCCCTAGAGAGTTGTTATGTAAGGGTTATATATGAGGCATTTGAGAACTCAGAAAATCAGTAAACCTTCGACGTTGATCTCATTCATGATTTTCTTATAAATTTATAATAAAAAAATATGTAGATACACCAGCAGTCACCAATGTATAATTGTTCTCTACATATACTAAATGAATCTATTCAAAACATGTCCAAGCCATTCTGCAGCCCGCTATCGTACTTACATATAGGAGCATATGTGACGCTTCGCTTTTGTAATAGCAGCATTAGCTTCAAAATGTAAAATAGCGGCTTAGCTAATGTTTTAATTAACTCCAACAGGCTCGGTTCGGCCTGAACTGCATTCCCGTCACTTAGGCGACAGGCTATTCAGTCCAACTAATATATAGGCCTTGCATGAAGCCGAGAGAAAACAATAATGTAATAGGTATTTAATTTACACACATGTAGAAAAAGGAGATAAGAATTCTAAATGACGCTAACAGTTTGTCTATACAAATTACAAATCCAGTTGTATTTATTCACGGTCTCTTTTCCCAGTCCGATTCGTACCTATAGATACTTTACATACATTTCAAAGAATAAAACAAGCAAAATTTACTTCGGTTTGCATAACGGGTATGATTGGCACCCACCGCTGAGCTGTTTACTCACTGGGAGTAAGGTCAATGTGGAGAAAGACCGGTATATACAATTTTGGTGGAGAAGACCGTCATAGGGCAAGAACTTTCGTTTTGAATACGTACTACGCTGTGACAGTCAGAAAGGAAGAGCTCCGCTACTTGTGCCCTGCTGAACTTCTGTAAGCGAAGTATGTGTACAATACAAACGCGACAAAAGCGACGAAAGGGCTTGTAGACGATCTTACCTGGTAGAAAGTCTTCACATTGACCCAAGAGTACTTTAGCTAAGCCGCGGACACAGACGGGCGGACAGTCAGGCAAACGGATATGGCGGAATCATTCCTTAATGTCATTCAAATCAAATATAACAGACCTCGAGGTCTCTGTCTATACTGGTTACATTGGACTCCCATACGCTTGATAAGAGCATTGGAATAACAGCCATATTGGCTCCAGGCCAACGGGCTGTGACCCTAATTACACCTGTGCTTGTTCAATGCATATTGAATTTCTGGCCCCTATTTCAGCATCATCTAACCTTTTGACCGCCATGAAACCCATAAAATCACCGTGGAGACTCGGGACTATAACCCAAATCCTCTTGTGATTCTTGTGAGAGGTCTGTGCCCAGCATATTGATAACTTTAGAATTTTTGGAACCGGAAATGAGCTTTGAGCTTTTTAACCTCGCCTAAGAAAGATCGAAATATTTTGAGTAGACTACCAACCTTCAATATTTCGAGAGGCACTAGAGTTTTTGCACGGCTGCACGCTTTGATATCCAAGACATTATTGAAGTGACTGTATCATTGTACAGCCTATTAGAGACGAGTCTAGTCTAATTATCTCAAAGTATGTAGGTTAACTTTAAAGAAAGCAATTATTGCAATTGACAGTGTGGTACATTTATTACACTAATAAAAGTGATCGTACACGTTGGTTGGTGTATACTTGGATAGTCCCTCTTACTCATTGGCAGGCGGTCACGAATCTTCTAAATGTATCTGTTTTAAAAGAAAAACGTCACAAGTCTGTCAGAAACTAAACTGGGCAATGTAGAAATTGCAGAACACTTAACGACTTCGTAAACGTCGTAAACTATTTTTTTTTTAATTGGTCACTCGGCTGTCATACATTTTTTATTTACCACAAATGATCAAACTTGTTGAAAATATCAGTTTTTTACCTGTATTTGTAGTGCAAGACGATCTTACTTGCCAAATTTCAAAGTTCCAGGTCATCGGGAAGTACCCTATCAATTTTGATTCCCTTCAGTATCGAAATATACGTTTTTTGTGGCATAAACGGCCGTATCTTTTTTTATATGATTTTTTCACAGCTTTAAGGGACCGTGGATCTGAGTATATGGTTTAAATTTCAACTCGATACCTCAACGCGTTCCTGAGATTAAGGGTCTTGATAGACAGATGGACAGACGGACAGACGGAAGGACAACAATGTGATCCTATAAAGGTTCCGTTTTTTCCTTTTGAGGTACGGAACCCAAACGCTAAAAAGTGATTGAAAAAAAATCACACCAATCACCATAAAGCTACACGTTCGTTAGCAATTAGCATCAAACAGGACGAGAAATATTTAGCAACAAACAGGACGAGAAATATTTAGCATCAAACAGGACGAGAAATATTTAGCAACAAACAGGACGAGAAATATTTAGCAACAAACAGGACGAGAAATATTTAGCATCAAACAGGACGAGAAATATTTAGCAACAAACAGGACGAGAAATATTTAGCAACAAACAGGAAGAGAAATCTCTTATTTTTTGTCCTTTAGTCGGTTTTTAAAGTGAAATAACTTGGCAAGAAAAGTTCGATTCGATTGTAACGGAAACCGCGAGAATTTTACTAAAACTATAGGCTATATGTATTGATTGTACATTTTATATTTGCGAGAAATAAGGCTTTTATATTTTTATTTTATTTTTTATAGGTATGACAGGTATGTCCATTTTCTGGTCCAGCCTAAAGTGGATGTCAGTGGTTAGAATGTCGTCCATTATTTACTGGATACCCGGAATATCAGTCTACAATACATATAATATTTATCTCGTATAGAGAGCGTTGTTCAAAGTAAACTTATTAATATTTAAGCTGCTAGAATATACTCTAAGAACAAATTAAATTATTTTCTATGAAAATATTTTAATTTGTGGTTTTTCAAGTAGACACACTACTATTTAAACTATAAACTGAAATAAATATCATATACGATGGATTTTTTCCATCGTATATGATATTTATTTCAGTCTGCTAGAATATAGGTAAAAAGCTAAGCAGTATAAGTAAGTGTGAACAGCCCAATCAACTCTTTGATAATATAGTTACGTCTGTTTGGTTCCGGACGTAATGTTGTCGAACTAACTGTTGTTGCCTTTGTGCTCAGATTTTATCACAAAAACATTGAGTCCGTCGTAGATTGGCTTTATTTTTAGTTATTTTGGTAGGAGGGAAATACGGAAAATTGGCCAAGTTTTTAAAATCATTGCTATGTTATGTGAAAATAACTGTCTCTGTTACCTCACTGAACCGATTTAGATGAATTTGGTATGAAGATCGTTTGAAGCCCGGGGAAGGATATCATCATTCCACGCAGACGAAGTCGCGGGCAGAAACGAGTTGTATCCATAATAGCACTGGTTACTTAGGTACTTACTTAAAACGGAACAGCTGACAGCCCTACGGAGTAACGGAGAAGAGATGTTGAAAAATGAATGACCGAAGATCGATATCAATGAAGCGCTCGAACCTGAACATTCCAGGGCATAAGCTGCAGCGATTTACTATCTCATTAATAAAACTTGGAAAACCGCTGTAAAATTATGTCTCTTTCTAACAAAGACAAATGTAAAAATGACGGATAGGATATAAACGTTCATGTTATAAAAAACTTATTTGATGATCATCATAAAGGTTGACTGGAAGAGATCCCTTATAGGGATAAGTACATTGTACATTGTATATATTTTTGTTCTTTTATTGTGTTTGTAATCTGTCTTATGTACAATAAAGTGTTTACATACATACATACATCATTGATAAAAACTATCCTGTCCTTCCTCGGGCCTCAAATTATCTTCATGCCAAATTTCATCTTAATCGATTCAGCGGTTTAAGCGTGAAGAGGTATCAGATAGACGGACAGACAGAGTTACTTTCGCATATATTATATATATTAAGTAGGGATGAAGACGCAAACCTATTCAACGTTTTAAAAAACTATACAACGATATGTTTTGGGGAATGTGGAGTTACAGCAATCGTTGATATCGATGATTATTGATTAGTTTACCAATATCTCGTCCCGATTCTCGATGTACGAGTAACAGGCTCGGTAGGGTTAGTACTAGTATCAGGTGGAATGGAGTTCGGAACACAATGGATATAAGATATGTGGAAACTCGTCACATTTCTTTGAATTTTTATGGAAGATCGACCCGATTTACCCCTTACGTTCATACTTCATAGTATCAAGTCCAGACTAGAGTAATAGTTGTACGTTAGACGAAAGTATCAAAAAAGCTACATCTCATGCCTTAACCCACACGTTAATCTAATATGCCGCTCCGTAACCCACGCAACGGCCGCAGTTCAAACAACGCCGATTTTGATTACACACACACACACACACACACACATTCATTACAATACTTACAGACACAATACAATGACACAGTTGAATGAAATTCAACCTTAACGTAACGAGATAAAGTCTAATAATGGTTAGCCAAGTGTTCTGCTGTTAATACCAGTCAATGTTAACTGAACTTCAACCTTATTGCACATATATACGGTCCACTAAAGGTCATTTAAAAGCGTTAATGGGGCCTACAGTGAACACCGAAGTTCGCAAGTTGAGGGAATCTTTCTCTGTCGCTCTAATTACGCCTTGATTGGAGTAAAAGAGAAAGATGCTCGCAATATGCGCACCTAGGTATTCGCGGTAGGCCCTCTGGTTAGTAGTGTTAGTACAGTCGACGGCACAGGTAATTTAAGTGGTTTTCAACTTTAACACAATTGGATAAGGTGGTAAATTGTGTAGTTATGGTGATGTGAGTCACACAAATAGATCGATTGGACGATTCTTTCATAAATGAACTACTAAGGATGATCATATCAATATCTCTTCGTCGGTTTCACTTTTAGACAGTTTGTACTGAACAGCTGGCTTTCTAGGGCGGCTATTTTCAAAAAGCAAACTTTGACCACTGGGTGTCCATGAGGTGTTTTCAAAGGAATCCATCAAAAAGTCAACCATCCATAATCCAAGCAAGTCTGAACACATATTGTGACTTGTGACGACGATACAGTAGTGTTCAGTATGTATTTTAGGGGCTCGGTGAAAAATAAGGAATCATCAAACTTGAGAATTGAGAACCACTTTATCTAGGGTGTAAGGTCAATGTGGAGAAGACCGGCTACATTGTCTACAAGCTCTCGTCGCTTTTAACTTTATACACAATAGTACATTATGATACAAGTGTGCTAAGTTGGTCATTACACACGAGGCGCTATTGTGCGCGCGCGCTGTAAGCGAGCGCGCAATAAGAAAGCCGATGTGTGTAATGACCAATGCACACGCTTTTCATACGACGTTTTTCAACACACTTGCAAGAAAAAAAAGAAACTCATGTTAATCAAATTTTAATAGTTAAAACAGTTAGTATTGTGTGTTGCATCTGTCATACTGCCGGCCGCCCCTCGCCCCGGCCGCGGGCGGCGCGGCGGGCGGGCCGGCCGGGCCGCGCGCCGCGCAGGCGGTCGGGCGCGCCGGTGCCCGCCAGTCTGATCAATTAAGGAAGGATCCCTTTCCATGCATATTATTAGCAATCAGTTACCTTCTTAACTCAGTCGGATAATATAATGAAAAACCACGAGTAGAATAATACACTGAAAGAACACGCGTGTTTAATATCTAGGATTATGAGCCAAAAATCGGTGGAATAAAAACGTCGTTTTGAGCAAGTGTGTTGAAAACTCCATTTAATAGAAGGTCGGTAAAGCAAAAGGAGTGAAGCTGCGTCTGATGGACGTACATATACAAATACGAGAGTTCTAGCTCTATGTCGGTCTTCCCTGCAATACGTTTTATTACGACGGTCTACTCCACATTTACCTTATTCCGTCTGTACCGGCCCTAAATGTTATATTTCAGAATATATAAATATTCAGATGCACCAGACTGCCAGTGTCAGAGTATGTAAATGTTCTACTCATGCTCTTTTCTTTTATATTTAACATATAATTATCTCAAATGGCTATGTAGGTTTCAATAAAGAAGACAAAGTAACGTTATCCTATAAAACAGCGGGACATCACAATTTAATATCAAGTTACCGAAATATTTAAAACTGGTATGCGAATATGCTAATAATGTTTATGGTCCGCTAACTTTAGCCGCTTTTTAAAACGACGTTTATGCCGTTTGTTATTAGGAAACTTAAAGCGTTTTGGAATGAAGGTGGATAACTGTAATAGTTGCGAAATCGACGCGAGCGCATCGTTGCTAACATTAGTATGGCCATAATAAGCTATGCTTATTATTCGTAAGGTCAGAACGTGTAACAGAGAACAATTTTTAGGGTTCCGTACCCAAAGGGTAAAAACGGGACCCTATTACTAAGACTCCGCTGTCCGTCTGTCTGTCACCAGGCTGTATCTCATGAACCGTGATAGAGTTGAAATTTTCACAGATGATGTATTTCTGTTGCCGCTATAACAACAAATACTGAAAGTACGGAACCCTCGGTGGGCGAGTCCGACTCGCACTTGTCCGGTTTTTTTGCTGACCGTCAAACGTGGTAAACTGGTAACATTATTTTCTGTAAGCAACTTTACCACACTACGTTTAGTAACAAAATATGGTGTAGATCACAATTAAGATTCGCAATTTGCAGCACATTAGTTACTGGACTTATATTGACCGGGATATAGACCGTGATTACCTTTTGTATTATTTGTGAGCTCCCGATATTCTTTGAGTCTAGTGAAACTAACCGTGAATCATTCAAAACTCTACATTAGTTACTGCTTGCTACAGTCAAGGTATTAAATATCGATACATTAAAAGTGCCAAAAATATGTATACAAACCTTTTTGGGACTTTGTAAGTGTCGATATTTTACACCTGAATGTTTACAGCAGTGTCGAAATATAGGAAATTCACAACACTCCTAACTAAACCTTATAATAAAAAACCGGCCAAGTGCGAGTCGGACTCGCGCACCGAGGGTTCCGTATTTTTTTAGTATTTGTTGTTATAGCGGCAACAGAAATACATCATCTGTGAAAATTTCAACTGTCTAGCTATCACGGTTCATGAGATACTGCCTGGTGACAGACAGACGGACAGCGGAGTCTTAGTCATAGGGTCCCGTTTTTACCTTTTGGGTACGGAACCCTAAAAAAGGCACAAGGTCCACCGATGTACAAGTTTACAGTGTGGGAGATGGTACATGACAAATGCCTAAAAAATGATTTAAGTCCGTAAGTGCTGCGAAGATATTATCTTTTACAATTACATAGTATGTATCTACAAAAAGTTCCCTTTCAAGCGTGTATATTGTGACGAAGGACAGGCGGAAACCTATACTGAGCATGACACGACATGAGCTTGGCCGGTTTTTAATAGTATTGGTATTGTATTGTCCTAGTCCTAGCTCTAAGTAAATTGATTTGCATGGTAGGTTTTAATTAATTGTACTGTTTAACATTAGTATTTAAGTTTTTTGTTAAGAACACTTCTATGGGCCATGCCTGAAAATAAATGATTATTTAATTTAATTTAATAGTACCTACCTACTTAGTACTTATTAGTTAAAAAGAAAATTTTGCATTACATTTTTACCCCATTTATGACATAATCTATGACGAACAGCAAGGTCAATTGTTTTCAAATCGCTTCGAAATTCGCGACGCTCATCGGCCAATTTATGTTGTCTTAAGTTATTCAAAATTAATGATTCTTCGCTGATTACACGCTTTGTCGTTATTGACCTGATACTTGACCTGGTTAGTTATGTAATGAAAGACACGTACTTGGTGGATTTGTTTTGAAAATATCGTGGAAGTGGGACAAAATGGATCTTTGGCATATGCAAAGTTAGCAGTTTTCAAAATATTACGCAACGCTACGCTAGTTAGTTCAAAAATATGTTTATTATACTTAGCTGTGGTCAGAATTTTCGTCTGACATCGTACTTCGTTAAAATTTGCTGCAAATACATATAAACATAAGATAAAACTATGAAAACGGATTATATCGCGTTTATTGAATCTTCTCCGGTCCGAGGTGTAGGGTTGGAGCCGGCGTAGTTTTTATCGCGTGTATATATATATTTACTTGAAAATAATTGTAGTGTATAACTAGCCTTATGAACTGATTTTGCGTGTACAACCAGCCTTAAACTTTATAGTCTATGATGGTTCATTATTTTTAGTATGTGGGTATTTTTGCACTTTGTAGTTTTTCCTCAGTCACCCGTTGACCACGAACGCTGTAAAGGGTTCGAAACGTCGGGATGTATTATAAATTCAATATACACGATATAATCAGTTTTCATAGTTTTATTTCATGAATAACTATCGCGGTAACCGAAGACAATATTACATATAAACAGTTTGATATTTAGGTACCTAGTAATTTGTCGTCAGCCTTTTTGTAAACGATTTTGGACGTTAACGAACCATCAATACGATTATGATATATTATGTGTCCATGCAACTTTGCAGCTCTCTGTACATCAGTGGTCAAGAAAGTTAATCCTCTCTCGTTGATTGTGCAAACTCGCCCTTATGGATCGGGTATAAATAGTACATATTATAAACAGTCTATGTTTGGGTTTCTCACGGGCTATCGGGACATATGGAGCTATCAAACAGGCTATTAATCGTTGTAATGAAACTATATGGTTATCGGGAACAGCTGCACTGATAGTTTGGGTACTATAAACCCGGTAGTTAACGGAACTGATGTTGTTTCACCGAATATTAACTCTATTTATTAACAACGTTATTTGTACATTATTATATTTACTTAAAACTAGCGACCCGCCCCGGCTTCGCATGGGTTACACAAAACCTTGACAAATTATACACCTAGACCTTCCTCAAGAATCACTAGGTATTGATAGGTGAAACACGCATGAAAATCCGCTCAGTAGTTTTTGAATTCATCCCGAACATACATTACATACAGACAGAATGAACCCGGAACGAGATCTGGCGAGACATAAAACCCTTCCTGTAGTCAGATAAAAAGAGAAAGAAGGAAACCCCTTATGGCAAGAAAGGGATAAAATATCATATATTTGCTAATTTGGGCTGGTACATTAGATAGATAGATAGATATATTTATTTCTAATTGGAAATTACATGTTTTTTTCACTTAAAAATATCACAAATTCACAAAAAGATCGGCAAATGTAAACAAAGATTATAATAAGCAACAAAACAAAATATAAGATAATCATACGAACCAATAATGTGAACAAAACGAAATAAAATTTATAAATAAAATAGTCAAATTCCGAATTGAAGTAATTTAAAATTTAAATATGAAATGTCAATGTTGTATATAATACTAGGGCTTCCTAGTTAATCTAATGTCAGAAAGTCATAAAACAATGTCAAAAATCAAATACAATACAATAATATAAAATCAAAAAATTACAATTTAATATCAAACAAAAATACGATATATTTATATGAAAGGGGTTTAGACTACAGTCAGCGTCAAAAGGATGTATCATGTAACTGATATCATCTCATAGTTTTTCAAAAATAAATATAAAATTGGATAAAATAGATACATTTCATTCGTAATCTATCTAATACTATTGAATATTAGTGCTGACTGAACGAGTTTAACACCCTAGGGCAATTTATGAGTAATACCGCAATCAGGTCATGCATAGCATTGATAATAGAAGATCAAAGGTCAGCATATGCATTGCCATGTGTTCGATATCAGTATAGTTACAGGCGTATCGTGTCACATTTCAACACTTGACATATCAAGGTCTTTAGCAATGGCTACCTGGGAACAATAACTGGAGATAAAACTAGGGAAGCCTTTAATAAATTCGCTCAAAATACGGTTCTGCGTTAACACTAAATATTAAATAGGAACGATTTTTTTCCATGTATATATTTCTCAATTTAGGAAACTACGACTGCACATCAGAATTTCTACCTCTCGATTCTACTATACAGAATATTTTTTTGTCAATAATATCTAATATTTTATCGCTGACTACATTTTTCCAAAATATGTATATGACAATTTGTCGTTAATCAAAAAAACCGCTCCGATATAAGCTGAGAATACGTGTGCCATATCCATTTTTAGAACAAAATTGTTTTTAATGATTCCTAAAATAACAAAAAATATACTATAATTAAATTTAAATGTGCCATATCCGCATTTTACTATAGGATAATTACACTGTCAACAGAAAATTATCACAAAAGTGTTAAAATTTACACATCAAAAACGGATATGGCAATAATAAAAATGCTTGTATTTCATGATTACCACTATATTCAAAATATTTGTATGGTTCTATAAATAGTAAATTTATGTGCCAAAATGATAAATAAATAAGTTAGATATTTCCTAAATGTAAAATTTTTTGAAAAAAAAATTTTTTTTTGCTTCTTATCGCTCTCCTGCAAACCAGCGTAAGTGGCGTATGGCAGTTATGGCACCAACGTCTTCACACCCGACGATATATGATGGAGACTGTACTAGAAAATAATACCTATTTTCAATGCATTTGAGTGTATCCATTTTGTGCTTCTATCTATTTAAAGTTGATATTAAATAAGTTAGTTCGTAAGCAGTAGCGTCGCGGTCGCGGAAGCAATAACGGCAAAGTTATTTTAATAACTCCGATATTGCGGTCGCATAAGGGCCCCATATGTCGCGGTTCGTGGTTCGTATATACGATACGGGAAATATTAAGTGTATTCTTGGTACAGTACAGAAAGCATGACTAGCTGCGGTTGTGACAATGCGTCAAAAGTATCTTAACTACCATACTCAAATACTCGTAGAGTTACGAAAAGTAGTGTCCGACCGAAACCGAAGATTCACTTATGCTCTAGTTTTAAAAACGAACCTTCGGCCGAAACATGAGCTTTATGCCATAATTTGCCGAAACCGAAACTTACGCCCGACACTACTCTCTCTACTCGAATAAATAAAATATAAAAACACAGAAAACTTAACTCTCATTTTGTAGCAGCCAAGTAAAAAAAAAACAGTTTCACAAAAAGGCCTCCAGACGAGTACATCCAGACAAGTAGGTAAGTACAGCAGATGCATAAAAATCATCTTTTTTACGCATTCTTCACAGAAACAAGCATATTTTAAAAACTGGGCAGTTGTTACAAACGCTTGCCTTATCAATCCCAAATTACCATTATAAGCGTGAGCTTAGATTACTCATAGAAATTATGGATTTTAAGATCAAGTAACAGTGGTCATGACTACCGGGCGCAACATCCAATAAGGATACCTACAGTACCAGTGCTCAAAACAATGCATTCTTACTTATGTCGCTCTTATGATGGGTGCAAGTCAAAAGGCATTAAAAATGTATGGAGCCAGTATAGAGTTACTACGTTTCAGTTTTGGGATCAACGAGTGTAAATACATACGATGTGAACGAACCGGCGCGTGCGTCGAATGTTTAACACTGTACTGTCGTGCACGAAAGTGTTTCTGTTTTTATTTCGATTTAAAGAAAAAAAAGGCATTAGCATGTCGAGCACTAGGAAGTTTGGAAGATACATTTACACGCGAAGCGTTGTGAAACTATTAGGGAGTGGTAGGTACTTTTGGCGTGTTATTCAAAAGATATACATATTTCGGTTACAGTACACGAAAACTATAATTTAGGTATTTATAAGTAACGTTCATATCTTTTTTAGATTATTGTCAAAGAGATAGGATTCACGAAGGACTGGAGATTTGATCGATTTTGTATCACGTATATAATTTAAAAACATTTTATGTTTAATCAGGTTTCCAGATTGTTTGTTTAAAATAAAACTTATTACTTCTGAACAACATAATACAAAGGTATCATTTCGTATAAAGCTAAGATAGCTAATATAGCACTAGCTCTTTTCTATGCAAAATGCAACAGATTAAACTTTAACCGTCTTTAAAGAATCACAGCCATTCTAGGACTACTAGACAGAGATAAATAGCACTTAAACGTTCTACATATTTTAAAGATGGCGGCTGGCGAACGCTTTAAGAGTCACACGAACCGGCAGCCAAAAAGCAAAAAGCCGCTCCATACAATCGAAGTTATGTAAGTACGCTCAAATTTTAACATGATTAGCACGAACATTTACCTAATATATATCTAAGTCTCGTACTACATTTCGTTGTTAAAAATTATTAGGTATACAAAGAAAATAGTGCAAGTAGAAGTTTAGTATGAATGTACTACTCTCTCTCTCTCTCTCCTACTCGTTCTAATTTATTTGTATTACAATATGTTCATGTTATTTCAGAGTGTACCTGCATTTTAAAATGAGAGCGTAACTTCAATTGTATGGGAGCGGCTATTTGGCGACGGGTTCGTGTGACTCTTAAACGTTCTATTTTAAAGATGGCGGGCTGACGAACGCTTTAAGTTTATAGTTACTCGGGGGAAATGACAGAAGTAGCTTGTGAATATTTTATGGAACAATATCTTTCTCGTGGGACGCGGACAAATTTACTAATTCATCTGGCGACTACTTTAGAGATTATAATATAAAAAATATGAGCAGCATACACCGATTTAAAAAAAAGTTTATTGCGTGGCTGATTTTTACAAGTGTTCGGGGTTATACGAGAAATATAAAAGGGAAATTTATATGGGTACCTAAATCGATTCAATTTTTGACTATCGTAGAGAAATACATGGCAAGATCTCATTATAACTAAGGATACTATTATATATGTCTTTAGAACATAATTATTAAATGTTATAGACATAAATGAACAGTCAATAAGCAAGGTATACGGTGGATTATTCTTCTTATAAGTCATATTACCCTAATAGAATAGAATAGAATTAAATAGAATAGAATACTTTATTCGTAAACACACACAGACAATAGACATACATTAAAAGAACATGAAAATAAAGTGTCACGAAAAGGTCCCATCTCAGCATGCTGCTGGCGACTTCCAGCGCTGATCTTCCGATAAGACCATCAGGTGAGAATCACGGAAGGTAACAGACAAAAAGAAAGCAACATAAAAGAAAGAGACATAAAATATGGCGAAAAATAAAATTACACATCGTTTACACAAACTAATACAAAAAGAGATACAATATAACGACATAAGAACATAACATAAGTACATAACATTAAGACAGATTAATACAGACTTTTTTCAAAGTTTAAATATATATGCTGAGATAATTAGTGTTAAGCATGTGCGGGGTCGAAAAGACCCCGTACCGACGCACACGTTTAATATTAAACACTTAAGTGCACAACTATACTACCCACCG
Organism: Cydia strobilella; assembly: GCF_947568885.1. Lineage (NCBI taxonomy): Eukaryota > Metazoa > Arthropoda > Insecta > Lepidoptera > Tortricidae > Cydia > Cydia strobilella. The sequence continues at coordinate 6,651,578 of NC_086061.1, read as the reverse complement.
CGAAGCTCACTTATCTGCGTTTAACACATATGCATAGTCGGGTCACTGCATCCACAATCACATGCGTTACCAAGTTACCATACATAGAAGTGGCAGTGCGTCAAAAATATTTGTAGGAAAGCCGGAATTTGGCTTTCTTGATATCGGATCGAAAGTAAAGTGTTGAAAATTGTACTTTAATTTTCTTATTCTTTAAATAGCAAAAACGCGGACAGATAATTTAGTAAACTTTGTAAGCTTTACCTGCAATCATCTCTCTGCCTCATGTACAGACAGTCACCATCAAATAGATAGTGACGGCCAATGTGGCCAAATATATCGTAACTCACCTTGGTTACTAATAGAAATACCGATGTGTACCGATATATTCGACCACTTTGGCTGTCACTATATATTTGGCACTGACTGTACCTCATGACGGTTACACTCGATCCAAGCACGTCCATCATACCGGACGTCCGCCGTAATACACGTAACGTCCTTTGCTCATTGAGGCATTACGTTCCATAGCGGGCTCTCTCCCGCTTCTTAGTACAATAAAGTATAGTATAGACCGAATAATGGAAACCGAATTAGTTTTTCTTCAATAGAGACGAAAGATCAGAAATCGCAATCTTAAAACAATCTCTTAATGTAGCTCGCCGGACGTCTACATAACCATTATTCATTACTTACTGATGAGTTATGATTCTGACATGACTCGAAAAAAATCGTCCATAGAAAGACAAGGCAATCGCCCACTTCATTCATGAATAATTGAATATTTCACGCCAAAACAAAATAGACATCAAACTGAAATTGAAAGCCTGTTTTTTTGTATTGTAATTGATCTAAGCACGTCCGTCATACCGGACATCCGTCGTAATAATGCACGTATCGTCCTTTGCCCACCGAGGCATGACGACCCATAGCCAAGGGAGTCGATCAAGTGTGTAAAGCATAATTTCCCTCCACTAGGATTTAACAGGATTAGGTTAATGGAAAATGACCGCACAGACTTTACTGGAGTTCGCATCTTGAGTGGATTTATTCATGTTTTACTTAGTTGGTTTTTTTTTCACTTAGTGTTTAGTGAATTTAGAGTCTGACCAGCGAATAAGGATGCTAAAATAGCCGCGTAAAGAAATATATATATATATATATGTATTTTGAGATACAAAGTGGACCATTATCATTGCTCTAAAAGTTTGAAGCATCTCAAGTGTATGTGAACTAACTGGTCATAGGTCATTGGGATCTCAACCACGTCGTCACGTCAGTAATTCGACAAAATTTTAGATTCGACTGTGAAATATGGGGAGTGGAAGTCTAAAACAGCAAATATCATGAATTGTTAAAGGCCAATGAGTAAGCCATAATAATTGAGCTCGGTCTATGATCGAATTATCGATCATTATCGCTATTATGGTGGTCAATCGTTATGCGTTCAGCGTTTAGCATTCGCTATTCCCACAGATGACTTACCTACAAGATGGAGCATAGTAATATTTCTCAGACAGATGCTCTCAAGCGGATTTAGTATTAAAGCGTAACCGCATATTTTTAGCTGCTAGGGGTAAATAAACAACTGTGAATTTGAATAGAGGCGTAAGATTTAAAGAGCGCCTGTGAGTATCTTGGTCTCATAATAACGCGGAGTCTGATGATTATGATGGTAGTCTATGACCATGACCATTCCCTACAGGCTACAGACAGTACATCCGGTATAGAACAATACAGAGGCCCTGGAAGTAGCACTTTATATGGCGAGTGACGCAAACCCGCAAACGCCAATTTAAATACAGTACCCTTAGTGTAAATTTTATTCGATAGCGTGTACGCGTTTGCGTGAAGTCTCATTTTGTATGGGATTTTGAATTTCCAAAACGTCCCGATTGGTGCGCTGTTCAAAATCCCATACAAAATGAGTCTTAACCCAACCGCGTACGTCACGCCACGCTGTCGATTGAAATTTAACCACACTACGGACTAGGGGTTCTCATATGGGTGGTTACGTATAGGTACTTACTCGTACAAGTGAAACGTTTGGAAAACTAATATAACCCGACTACGGATTTTCCGCAATAACTTATTGATAACTCATACATTTATCAAAATTAGCTATGTAAGGTAGTAGCATTTAACGTGACAGAGTGTGGTAGGTTGTATTGTACAGTCGAAGGCAAAAATATCGATCCAGACAAATGGCTCAAAAATATGAGAACACGACTTTATTGTCTAAGGTGTAAGAGCTTACACATATTTTTGAAACTTTGGAAATGTATATATATTTATGCCCTTGACTGTATTAATAAATGACATATTTTCATAGAAATTTGACGCTTATGCCAAAACTTTCACACTTTGTCATTGCAAAGTCAGTGTAGATTTAAGTTGGTCAGACTCTATGAACCTATAACTGCATTTAACACAAATTTCATCAAATTGATTGAAACCCACCTACACTAATTATTCCACTACCAAGTGAACCATTAATAACGGCTAAATTAACTTACAGAGATTTATGAAATAAAACTATGAAAACGGATTATATCAATTCAATTCAATTCAATTTTATTCAATAAAGATAACATGATCTTAATTTTTGTTAGTATATTCTTAAAAATAATGTTAGTACTTAAAAATTAAATTTGATTTTACATTTAAAATTATTTCATTAATTACAGGACAACACACATGATCAGCAATCATCTTTAGGATGCTGTTTGGGCTGTCCCTCGTTCTGCTCAGCAGAGACGCTGCATTTTTGCGCAAGATTGCTGCAAGCCCATCGGTGCGTGACTCCGCGAACATGGTGGATGCGCTGCAGAATTTGGGCAGGCCAATCAGCATCCTAAAAGCATTGTTGTACTGCACCCTAATAGCATTGTATGACTTTTGGGTATATCGGACCCACAGTATATCGCGTATATTGAATTTATAATACATCCCGACGTTTCGAACTCTTTACAGCGTTCGTGGTCAACGGGTAACTATCGCGGTAACCGAAGACAATATTACAGAGATTTACTAAAATCCATTGTCAGCTTGTCAGAAACCATGGATAATCCCGATTCCGATCCAAAGCTATTCACAGTATTCACTAAACAATCTTTACTCTGTAACAGCATAACTTTTAACTGACCAAATGGTCAATGTTGGTGGACCTTAATGTCTTTTCAACAAGGTTTATGAAATGTTCAAGCGTTGACGATGGAACGAGACTGGTATGTACCGCGAAAATGTAAGGTCTATGTTCATCGATAATTTTAAAATTTCGAAGCTCGAGGGCCGACCAGCACTAGCACCAACACAATTTACTAATGTAATGGTAGACCTAGTTCTAGTAGCAATAAGGTTTATGTGCAGTTATTTAATTGTGTATTATTATAACTGGACCACGAGATCCATAATAATAAATAATAATAATAATAAATATTATAGGACATTCTTACACAGATTGACTAAGTCCCACAGTAAGCTCAAGAAGGCTTGTGTTGTGGGTACTCAGACAACGATATATATAATATACAAATACATAAATACATAGAAAACACCCAAGACTCAGGAACAAATATCTGTGCTCATCACACAAATAAATGCCCTTACCGGGATTCGAACCCAGGACCATCGGCTTCACAGGCAGGGTCACCCACTAGGCCAGACCGGTCGTCTAAATATATAGGTCCATAAATATAACAAAACAAGCTTAAGAAGATTCCGAAGGGACCATGCCAAAATACGCGCCGAGAAATGGATTAAAACGAGTTGCAGGGACTTATGTAGAATAGGCATACGCAGGTCGTAATAAGCGGGTTTTAATAAGTATGTATAGGTAGTTATAAGAGGTCAAAGTATACTGGAAGTGTTGTGAACAGCACTGGTTTTAGTTTTAAAACCTGTGCACAGATTTGTGAGGCTTCGTAACATAATATTATTAATAATAAGCAAGAGATTTGAGAATATACATCCTGTTTGTGGTAAGCATGACGGTTAACAGTAACACTTGAAAAATACACAATAAAGATCAAATTGTGATAGCTTTTCTTTGTTAACGACATATTTGGCGTTTGTGGACTTATTAAAAACTATGGCAGAAGTATTGATAGACATCAGTGATGCGATAATATGTGGCGAAACCGTCGAAGTCTAGTCGAAGGTCCCACTTGGTCGCTTAACATAAGGACGAGATTTGCTTGTAAGTATTTTTATTTGAATACCCTGTCAAAGCGTCCTTATGGCAAGCGACAAAGTGGGACGACGCAAACATGGCTGATATGACTGCTGTCGCTGTTGCGGGCCAGATCTTGGGTCTCTCGCTTTCTTTCAGATTTTCTACAGATTCTTGACTAACAGATACCTACTACATAACGCAAACTTGGCCGTGATGAAGCACAGGTAGGTAAAAAGTTGCAACGTTATAATATAAATAGAAACAAAACAGCGCTTTTTGCAGCTCTTTAGGCCACACACTTTGTGGCCACACAATTTCAAGAGCATCTTGTGGTTGAGTAAAATTACGCTTGTGGCGTAGGAATAAAAAAAAATCTTTATTCATTCACCTTAATTTGAATGAAAATTCAATAAAGTTGTTGTAGAATTGCTAAATCTCGCACAATAACGATTTCGTAAGTATTGCTCTAACCTTCATGGATGGATTTCCGTTTTTTTTTCACTTGACTGATTTTGTCCGCAATGTCGTTAGAACCCGTTTTCTCGGACTTTTATAGAAACATCCTTAATTTACTTGAGCAGTGAAGCCACTTCTGCTGCTTTCTTGTACATAAAATGCCAGCGCACAAACAATTCGCACTGGCGTGCATTTCAAAAACAAAATTAAAAGCATAGAGCGGAAGTCCAAAAACCACCCCGAAACTTTTTAATTGCTCTCCCGCCAAACAAGTTTCTTTTCTTATTTGATCAAACCAAGGCGTAAGCATTCAGCCAGAGTAAAGAGTGTTATTCAACAAGCTTAACGATTGATCGCGCCAGGCGAGCCAAGTGTCTTGAGTCTTCGACAGTTCGACTTTGGAACAAAATAAAATTATTTTATACACAAATATTTTGAATCGTGTTTTTTAAACAGTCACAGGACTATATATAAATTATAAACTGAAATAGATGTCATAAACTAAAGAAACAATGACCAAGCCCTCCAGTGGCGGAGACCGGGTTCGAACCGGTATCTTCAGCTAACGCGGCTAATGCCCTGAACCTCTATGCTACCCGGCCACTAGAGGGCCAAAGGACATCTATTTCAATTTATAATTCTTCGAGTTAAGTTACCCAATGGAGAGGAGGTACCAGGGAGAAGTACCGCGAAAGTTGACAAACTAAAATCGGTGGCATTTTCAATGATCGGTGTTTACTTGGTTTACATTTTCTCTGGGTTGAAAAGCAGTTGTTTTCGTAATAACATAATGCTTCCGTCAAATTTTGGGACGGAAAGAATTTGTCCAACGCACCTGCAGCCTTTAGATTTGGGCTTCCCAGTTTGAATGAAGACGAGTTTTAGAGCTCAAGATCACACTGGTGGCTCGAGGCGAATACTAGCTTAGTACCAGTAATAAATCCGTGGGAACCGGTCGTGGTTGGTGGATACGGATGTTACGGCACGTAGTCTTACGTCAAATGTCTTGTACAGTAGTTTGAGCAGTTCCAATGCGTACCTGCAACAATAGTAATCGATTGTTAGATATATAAGAGTTGAGTAGTAAATATTTTAGAACCAAATAACGAACTGGGGGCGTAACCAAGCCAAGTCACAATTATCAGTGAATTATTAATATATGGAATGATCACACACATGACACACGCATTCGACACATTTTTACTGTTCGTTTGGCGTTTGTTGATGTGCATTTGTCATCTTTGCTAGGCTAGGCACTCTGGTAACTGGTTTGTCAAGCATTATCGTTTGACAACTGATTACCTACCACAAGATTAGGGTGGCCAGACCGAAAAACTTGAAACGCCTCGATTTTCAGCTTCTTGGATTGAATTTAAATTTAACGCCGAAATTATATTTTGAACTATTTTACGCGTCTTTATTTTGACGATATCGGGTTCCCACTTCCTCCCACTTCCAACTATAAAACAAACATCAGAATAGCAAGTAAACAGGCAACCTAAACTGAATCCCTAAGACTGTTGGCGGCACGTTCTTGGTTTTTCCGCCATATTGGCAAGAAAGTAGAATAATAAATCTTCGGGGCGAAAGCCTACGAAAGCTCGTCTTAGGGTTGGTTTGCAATAAAATGTAATACCTACTGATTTCAATATCATTCCTTTGTTTAGTACGATTCTTTATCTTAAGAAGAAGAAGTGATGCAAAAAACAGGAACAGCGCCAGGAAAACGGACATTATCAAACCAACTAATAGACATCAATAGTTATGGGTATCCAGGTACAGACAGCAGCTGAAGTTTCTATGCGGGCGAGGTAATTAAAATTATCTGTAAGTGGTCATCGTTTTAGCGATTAGTGACAAATTTCACATAAAGCCTTGTGATTGAAGAATATTTGGGGGACATTCTTAGACAACTCAACATAGCCCCAAACTAAGCAAAACTTGTACTTAGGCGACGATATATACATAACTACTTATATATCTACTTACATAGATAACACCCATAACTCAGGAACAAATATTCGTGATAAACACAAAAAATTGCCTGAAGAATTAGGTAAAAGGTTGTAAAAGTTGAATAATTGCAAAATCCTAAATCGGCCTTGACTACCCAAACATAATTACCGCATTTCGTTAGTGCGTGGGTGGACGTGGGCCGTCGATAGCCCGTGTTCTTGTGGGCTAGATTTATGTGCCTGCTTTATAGGCTGAACGAGGAATATTTAGGCTAAAGGCGTTTGTAAGGGTGCAGTCTGAGACGCTCGAACGGGGTGAGCAGCGTGGCGTCAAGCGGCAATTGATCTGTGATTCTGTGAGGCCGCGGACTGGAGTTACTGGACACACGCCGGCGGCCTGAACTGTGCACTGAGACAGTTCGCATCGCATACATTTCAAGTACGAACGCTGCACGCACCGCTTGAGACTGCACCCTTACAAACACACTTTTAGGCTAAATATTCCTCGTTTCGTTCGCTCCGTTGTACGCTCATCAAACAAGATCAGAACGCAGAGATTAGAGATACAAAATTGCATGGACACTTCATAACGTGTGTGTTATTCCTCAGTAAAATCATTTTTCTCAAAGTTACAATAAAATGTTGACATCACTTACTTCAAATTAGGTCCGGAAATAATACGTATCCGGTGCGATGAGTAAATATGATATGTAAAGGAATTTCATACAGCCTTACACACCTATTAGGCCTCTAAATCTTACCATTCAACTATCAAAAAATCCTATCCATTCCATACTAATATTATAAATGCCAAAGTGTGTCTGTCTGTTACTGCTTCAAGCTCAAACCGCTGAAACGATTCAGTTGATATTTGGTATATAGTTTATTTGAGTCCCGGGGAAGGACATAGCATAGGGTAGTTTTTAATCCCAGAAGTCATCCTTTAAGGGGGTGAAAAGGAGGGTGGGAGTTTGTATGGGGAATCGATAAAAAGCAGATTGGATAAAAAATAAGCTACTCAAATTACTAACTCCACGCGGGCAAAACCTAGTAAGCAATATTTTTGGTTTGTCATTATGACATTCTGCCATTACGCTTATTATCTTTTTTGTGTTTTTATTATTCCTCAAAGGTAAAGGAGAACAAAAATTTGATTATTTTAGCTCTACAGCCCTATAAAGATTTCTGCATGACTAAATAACTTTTCCTGGTGAAAACAAAAAAGAAATCTGAAAACCGTGCGTCGTAGCGCTAAAATAATCAAATTTTTGTTCCATTTTAACACCCTACGCACTGAATAACCTATCACATTAGGACATGACATATCATCATCATATTTTTATTATTATTTCATTTCGAAGAGCGTAGGAGGGTAGACCTTGACAGTAAGCGAGATGCTCTAAAGGCCCGACCACATACGGCCTTTCCTAGACATAATTTGCAGTCGCTGTGGCCGAAATCGGTCAGGAGAGGAAGAAGAGGGGGGGGGAGGATTATTTCATTGCAAGTTTGAGAAAAGCACTATACAAATCTCGGCGAGTAACGGGGTTGCCGGCCGCGTATCCCTATCCTACTTGGCCTGCAACTCTTCGGTTCCCGGCCTCTATAGTAATGTACTGTACTATCACCAAAATCATATAATTTTGTATTTAGGATATTAAACGAAGAGAGATATTAATATTTATAAAATAACATTTTACGAGCTTTTATTTATTATTTTATTTTATTTCAACTTTATACCTACTTTAAGCACAGGGCGGACACGCTATACATCAAAAATCAATCGCGTTTCTATGTGTGAACGGCACGTCCGTACACGCGTCATGCGTCATAGTGTGAGTAAGTTGCTTAAAAATAGTACTGAGAGCACGCCAGAAGTCCGCCAGATTTCTGTCGCGGGGCGAGGTAATTCGAGTCGGGGCGGGCGGTGCGTGGCTGTTCTGTATGATAACACTATTACTTATTCTGTGCTTTAAGTAAGTAATCAAATCGAGGTGTAGTGTAGGTACGTCAAAATCTAATTACAATTAGGTGTAATATTTCGCACCGGTAACTTTTACTCAATTACACATTTAATCTTTCCTTAATGAGTTTAGGAAACGTATATCGGTGTAGCTACTTGGAGAAAGTGCTTTGCGAATTATGAGTAGACCACAGTGTTGACTGAATATACACCTTATTGTATATAAGCATAAGGTCCATACGTGGTTAGTTAAATGTTGCTAGCACTTTGTATATAGTAATTGCTGATTATGTCCATGATCAGGTTAATCTTGTTCTCTGATACCCATAACTAGTGCAAGTACTAAATACTTTGAGAACTAAACTACACTCAAGAGAAATTATAACAGGGCTGCACCTCACACATATTTAATTTAAAATATTGTTTTTAGGGTTCCGTACCGGGAAAAAGGGACCCTATTACTAAGACTCCCCTGCCCGTCTGTCTGTCTGTATCTCACGAACCGTGATAGCTAGACAGTTGAAATTTTCACAGATGATGTATTTCTGTTGCCGCTATAATAACAAATACTAAAAACAGATAAAATAAATATTTAAGTGGGGCAAACATATACAACAAACGTGATTTTTTTGCCGTTTTTTGCGTAATGGTACGGAATCCTTCGTGCGCGAGTCCGACTCGCACTTGGCCGGTTTTTTTTGATATGTGTATATAATTTTTGGCCTTCAAAAAGTAAGAGACTATTTTGAATAAATAAAAAACATTTTCACTGACTTTTATCGGGTGCCAAAAATGACTGAGTTACAGACAAACATATACCGACTCAAACCAAAAAAAAAAAACAAATTAAGAAAAATAAACTATAATTTTTTTTTGCTAAATAAACTCAATGGCCGCTGAAAGGGCATAATTCAAAGTAGGATGTCAAACGGAACTAACATTTCACTGATTTAAACTTTCACGATTTTTACTCATTATTTTTCACAACGACGGGACTTAACGCACAACGCCGTCCTCGAAACGTCGGAGGTAAACTTAAAACTTATTTTACGCGATTAAGTCCCGTCGTTGTGAAAAATAATGAACTAACATTTACATGAATTAACATCAAATGGAATGATATTTGATATCCTCTTTGATTGGAGTACGAGTCAGTGAAGCTGAATAAAAGCATGTAAAGAGATGAATCCTTACACAGTTGTAGGTATTTGCTATACACGCGTATCGAGTATCGATTAGTATTTCGGTCGCTATACGCAACCACGGTATAATATCCCTATTGGGTAGGTATTATAACAGTAAGACGTCGGAGAATGTGGAGATGGTAGGTAATAGGTACTACTTAAACGCGTATGTATTAGTTTGATATGTATTTCGAGGCGGTAGCCATAGGCAACCACGTTATAATATGCCTACGGGTAGCACTCGTGTTACAATAATAAGATATAGGGCCGAGCGACAAGGGAACGACATCACTTGGTGGCGGAGATTTGTACTTCTAGATTTTTGAAACGGTCAATAGGTACTACATGTAGGCAACCCCGCTCGTCTGACGACAAACGGTCGTCGTCAGACGGTCGAACGACACGAAAGCGACATGCAGGCGATCTTACTCTGTGGAGAAGTTGGTAAACATTATAGTTATACGAATATCATGCCATTTATATATAGATTCGTATTTCGAAACGGTCTGTACCTCGCTACCGTGTCGTATGACTGACTTGCTCTTCTTTTCGTTACCTTACTGTGGCTTGATAGTGTACTGCGACCGTTATAATTTCATTCATAGAGTGTCTGACTCGACAAATCTCGCCCAACGTTTTACTGAAATGTTGAAATAATTTCGCCGGCCATTTCGTTTATGCAGAATTAGATATGTATAAGAGATTGTTAATGAACTTTTCAGAGCAGGTAATATATCTATTTATGTCATTCGTTGAAAGTTTTTCGTAATCAATTTTAACTTTCTGGTTAATGCAGGCAGTTGTGACACTGAAGCTGTTCGGGCCGACGGGGCCGACCGGGCTGCGGCGCCAGTGTAATAACCGCCTTATAAACAGATTAAATTATGGACTTCAGTAAATCATTATCGACAATCTACAATTTTTTCTAACAATTTGTTAAAACATAGTTTAAGATTGTTATGATGTGAAATAAATGAGTATTTAATTTAATTCAAAACACTCGAAACATCGTAGCGGATTAGGTAAAGGTAAAACACCAATGTAGATTTAGTATTTAGCTTTTATTGATTTTACGAATCAAAACATATACTAAATTCTCTTTTAAATAAAAACCGGCCAAGTGCGAGTCGGACTCGCGCACCGAGGGTTCCGTACTTTTTAGTATTTGTTGTTATAGCGGCAACAGAAATACATCATCTGTGAAAATTTCAACTGTCTAGCTATCACGGTTCATGAGATACAGCCTGGTGACAGACAGACGGACGGACAGACGGACAGACGGACAGCGGAGTCTTAGTAATAGGGTCCCGTTTTTACCCTTTGGGTACGGAACCCTAAAACCGCATTAATACTAAAATGTCCATAGAAAGGTTCTTCCCTAAAATATCCTCTATAATTCAAAGCGCTCGTAACGCTGTCAAAGCTATACTATGCAATGATTGACAAACGTGAGGTCGTTGAACTCTGCGCAGGATCGGAACGTCTTATCCGCGCGCGTCGGAGACGACGCCCGTTTTTAGGGTTCCGTACCCAAAGGGTAAAAACGGGACCCTATTACTAAGACTCCACTGTCTGTCTGTCACTAGGCTGTATCTCATGAACCGTGATAGCGAATAGACAGTTGAAATTTTCACAGATGATGTATTTCCGTCTTCTGTCAAATAAAAAAAAAGGTCGAGTGCTATCGCATGTCTTTCTAGCTGTAGATTATATTTTACATGAGAAAAATTAAAAACTAATTTTGACCCAACTAACAAAAACTTTTCACCTAGCCGTCTATTATATTTATTAGTCTTAAACAACACATGTAACATGTACAACGCCAATCAAAATAATTACGTACAGTCGTACAAGTCACAAACTTTTTTGCAGGGATAACATTTCAAAACTATTGTCCGACCGAATTTTCCGTTTCGGCACGTTTAAAAATCAAGTTTCGGCCGAAGGTTCGAGTTCGACCAAAAAACTGCCGAAACTGCATTTGGATACGGCAGGTTTCGGCAAAAAATCCAGTTTCGGTCGGAAAATATCCAAAACCAAAGCTCTATGCAAAGGTTTGTACGAAATACGAATGCACAGAATACCAACTAGTTTCCCTTAAGCCTCTTTACTACCGGGATTAATCCTCTTTAACGTTCGAGCACAAACCGGCGATTGAAAACAGAAGCGTTACTAAGTGGTGCATATGATTTTTTATGACATAACTTTTTCGACGTTATAAATCTTATTACAAAGGACTAAAATTAAAATTCCAATGACGACCAGACAAGACCCGATTGGTATTATTCCGGTTGAATGTCACTACACCAGATTAGAAAAGAGCGATGCTTTGTGATTGCATATTGCTTAATAGGACATACATAATACATATTAGCTGTGCGAGAAGGATAGACCTATTTGTTGAACTGGCTGTGGGCGAAGGATATAGCTCTTTCTTAGAATAAGGCGTCTTATACTCGTACATATCTAAATCAAGCAAAATCGTTTTTTTTACTAGAAATGTTCATATCTTACAGTAACGGTTTTCATTAACTAATTGAGGTAAAAACATGCAATATTTGGCATTAAAGTGAAACAACGTGGCAAAGGTTTTATCTACCAAAAATTTTATCACGGGAAAATCTTTCGTTTTATTTCAACTTGTCAATTTTTTTTTCGAGTTTGTCTAAAATTAAAATGTTTATTTTGACTGTCTGTGCTTGCCATGGCAACCACATATATATAGTCTGTCAAGCCACTTCAGTGAGTAGAAAAAAGCGGCAAACTTAAAAAATGTAGGCACCAAGGGTTATCGTCCCATAGAAAATTTGAATTTCGCGCCTTTTCTACTGACTAAGTTGTTTGACCGGCTATATTTTATACTAGCGACCCGCCCCAGCTTCGCACGGGTGCAATGGTGATGTATTATACACACATTATACATATAAACCTTTTCCTTGAATCACTATCTATTTAAAAAACCGCACCAAATACAAAAAGCATACATAGGGACAGACAACCATCCAGCAGGAAGCGTCTTTGTTTTATATTATGTAGTGATTTATTATTAATTTTTTGGCTTGATTATTATTTACAAAAGTAATTCTTCTACTGTGGAGTGCGGGCTCCACAACTTGCAATATTTTTTAAGATACAATATTTATTAAGGCAAAGCGGTAAACATACAATCAAAGCTACATAACTAGTCCGCCATCTTGCATTGCGTTGAGTGCACTTACAGATTAACTGCAGTAAACATACGTATTAATGCTCGACTGAGATTCACCCGACCAGCCCGACCTCTTTGATAACAAGTTATTAAACAGCTGACGAGAGATGAACATGTTTTCATTCACAGTAGCTTTTAGTATGAATCATAACTTTAAGTTATAAGGCGCTGCATCCCTCAATCGCGCATCGCCATCGATCGTAACGACCAATTGCTCCATGTGTTGACTGGCATTTTCGAAGCGACTGATCGCCATAATTTTGTTCAGATTGATCGAGGCGATTAATCGTACCATGAATGAACCCCTTCAGGCATCCAACGGACAAAATGGACCTCGCTAGGCTAAAATGTTCTTTCCTCTATGTTGGTTGTCTGTTAGGTACTTAGTAGGTAGTAGGTAGCTTTCAAATAACCTAAGGCACGAACCGATGCCTTTACCTAGTGCTTCTAGTGGGTATTATTCAACATTCTGTATCACTATTACGACTTACATCTTCCATCAAACGCAATCGTTACAATGAATAATCGTTATTAAATAAATACAGAAATACAAATGATAATGACCACAAGCCATAGGGTACCTGATTTTTTCGGCTTTTTAATTGTCCTTCTCTTATTGCGAAATTCTTCCAGCCTTTTAACATTAAACATTTAAATTCGCAAAAATTGTCTATAAGTAATTTACTTAATAACTCCTACCTAAAGTACCTAACCCAATTTTACGAAAATACAGCCATAAAAATTCAGTAGGCTCCGTCCGTTCCCGAGCCGCCTACACTCTCTTTCAAGATACCCGATATCTTTACGGTGATCGCCCAAAATTCGCCGTCTTAACCTTGCCGCATTTGTCATTCGCTTTAGTACTAGTACTCCCACGGTTCCACGCATTCGCCTTTTAGAATTAGGTACATGAAGGTAAATAATTAGCGAGGCGTGGAATCCATTTTCAAACTTTTTCGATTGGAGCTAATACATTATTAGGCAAGGGATTTAATTAAGTACTACTCATTACAAGTAGTAACGTTGGTAGCACATTACAAGCCTTAAGTTCACCTTATGCAATAAAATAAATAATTTCTGAAGCTCAAATGGAAATTGATCATCCAGTTTTTTGTTATAGGTACATTTTCTTTCTTAACATAATATACTACGATAGCAATCTTATTTAAGCTCGGAAGAGCCATTGACGTTGACATCATTTTGTTTATTATTCCACAAAGAGCTTTTAATATGTTTTTTTGATATTTCCTCTTTACGAGTTGAGTGTAATGCCTTTAGGTCTGACCAACTGCTCAGTATATTTTATTGGTATAGTCACCTCAAAAATTGGATCCAATTTAAACCAACTTATTGAACCCGTTGACCGCACCGCTTCGCATGAATTTTTGCTACCTAGATAATATAGCTAATTTAAACTTTAAATGCATAGTGATAGAGGCCAATTCTACGACCGTTCGTTTTTATGCACGAATTATCGTAAATCGTAACGCCTTTAACGATATCGAATATCCATTGGTAGTTTGGAAAGTGTTTCGGTAAAAGGCTTTGGGGAGATGCAGACACTGGGCATAAAATTTGAGCAAAGCGTGAGGTGAGAGACATGATTGATTTTTCTAATGCTTTCGTAGCTTAGCGGTAAGCCGTGCGACTTTCAAGCGCGCGGTTGTTTTATGCGATACGCTACGTTTATCGCATAAAATCGCACAATACGTTTGCCGCACACCCATTTTAAATAAGATAATCTAATGACACTACATTGTTCTACGCGGTAAACGCAGCGGTAAGCGCGTTGTAATTTTTCCTACATTCCGTCGAGGCATGCTTTCAACGCTGCGTTAAGTGCGTTTATCGCATAAAAAACCGCACGCTTCAAGTCGAAAGTTGCAGGATCGAACCAATGAGTTTTTCGGAACTTATGTATGTACGGTATGTATGTATGTATGAGCCAGTCAGTAGTCGCTTTTTGGTGAAGAATAACATTGCGAGGAAATCGGACTAATCCCAATGAGGCCTAGTTTCCCCTCTGGGTTGGAAGGTCGGTGGCAGTCACTTTCGCAAACTTCAGTGCCTATTTTTGCGATTCGTTTGCCGTACCAAATTACAATTTGGTCAGAAGCCCTGCAAAACTGTTTATATAACAATAGTTTAGTGGTGATTCGAATGATATGATATGATATGAAAATTGCAAAAGGAGGACGATGTTACTTTCAAGGATTTACATACCTGCGCTACATCCGTAGTATTTGTCCGTATACTACACATATTAAGAAATAATGCGAAAGTAACATTGCCCGTCTGCTACATATTCTGAGTTAAACTGCAGAACCAATTTGGCATGTTGAAAACGTCGGAAGGGAAAGGACGAAAATCGAATACCGTGGAGCGGAACCGAGGCGACAGCTAGTTCATATAAAATACAAAGCCTTATATTATGCTCGTGAAGTTGACCACCCCATTTCATTTGCCCGCAAATGGCATATCTATATCGTTAGTTCATCGTTAGTTCACGTTTGTTCAGTAGGTAAAATCGTTAGGACCCGATTCCAAAATCGATTTTTTAAAAAAATAAAAGGGGGTGGCTGTCTTCACGCTAGCCACCCCAAACCACTTTTTGTTAGTTTTTTTGGTCTAGATAGCAAGATATTCGTTAGTTCATGATTGTTCAGGCATTGGAATCGTTAGGACCCGATTCCTTCATTTTTTATTTTTTTTTAAAGTGGGGTGGCTGTCTTCACGCTAACCACCCCACCCAGAAATCAGTCAAACTAACCATGTGAATCCATCGGGCGACGTTAGTTCACGTTTGTTCAGGCATTAAAATCGTTAGGATCTCAATTGATTTGCTATAAAAAAATAAAATCAAAAAATTCATATTGGCCGGCCGAGATAGTTCAGCAGGGGGGGCGTAACAAGCAATCGACACAGATACTAACGATTCTATGCCCTAAATAAGCATCTATAGACGATATATAACCGATACAGTACGGTAACTTGCGGGTATTCAGAACAGATTAAAAGATTTTCGTGGTTTTATATTTTTTTAATTCTATGGTGGTGGCTGTCTTCACGCTAGCCACCCCAAACCACTTTTTGTTAGTTTTTTTGGTCTAGATAGCAAGATATTCGTTAGTTCATGATTGTTCAGGCATTGGAATCGTTAGGACCCGATTCCTTCATTTTTTTTTTTTTTAAAGTGGGGTGGCTGTCTTCACGCTAACCACCCCACCCAGAAATCAGTCAAACTAACCATGTGAATCCATCGGGCGACGTTAGTTCACGTTTGTTCAGGCATTAAAATCGTTAGGATCTCAATAGATTTGCTATAAAAAAATAAAATCAAAAAATTCATATTGGCCGGCCGAGATAGTTCAGCAGGGGGGGCGTAACAAGCAATCGACACATACTAACGATTCTATGCCCTAAATAAGCATCTATAGACGATATACAACCGATACAGTACGGTAACTTGCGGGTATTCAAAACAGATTAAAAGATTTTCGTGGTTTTATACATTTTTTATTCTATGGTGGTGGCTGACTTCACGCTAGCCACCCCAAACCATTTATTGTTAGTTTTTTTGGTCTAGATAGCAAGATATTCGTTAGTTCATGATTGTTCAAGCATTGAAATCGTTAGGACCCGATTCCTTCATTTTTTTTTAAAGTGGGGTGGCTGTCTTCACGCTAACCACCCCACCCCGAAATCAGTCAAACTAACTATGTGAATCCATCGGGCGACGTTAGTTCACGTTTGTTCAGACATTAAAATCGTTAGGATCTCAATAGATAAAAACATAAAATCGAAAAATTCATATTTCCCGGCCGAGATAGTTCAGTAGGGAGGGTGTAACAAGCAATCGACACAGATACTAACGATTCTAAGCCCTACATAAGCCCCATATAACACCGACACAGTACAGTAATTTGCCGGCATTAAATAAGGTTAGACAGGCAATAATAAAATGCAAAAACTTTAACTTATGCTCCTAAGTCGACGGCTGAAAAAAATACTCAGAATCGGGTCCTTACGATGCCACTTGCAGAATAACATCATCAGACTATGCTAATTCACGATAGGTAGGTCATTTGCGGGCGATCAAATCAAATTTGCCGAAAAAAAAAACTTGAAAATTTTAATAACCCAACTTATGCTCCTAAGTCGACGGCTGAAAAAAATACTCAGAATCGGGTCCTTACGATGTCACTTGCAGAATAACATCAGCCGACCATGCTGATTCAAGATAGGTAGGTCATTTGCGGGCGATCAAAGCAGGTTTTGCGGAAAAAAATAAAATTTGAAAATTTTAATAACATAACTTATGCTCCTAATTCAACGGCTGAAAAAAATACTCAGAATCGGGTCCTTACGATGCCACTTGCAGAATAACATCAGCCGACCATGCTGATTCAAGATAGGTAGGTCATTTGCGGGCGATCATAGTAGATTTTGCGGAAAAAAATAAAACTTGAAAATTTGAATAACTCAACTTATGCTCCTAAGTCGACGGCTGAAAAAATACTCAGAATCGGGTCCTTACGATGCCACTTGCAGAATAACATCAGCCGACCATGCTGATTCAAGATAGGTAGGCCATTTGCGGGCGATCAAAGCAGGTTTTGCGGAAAAAAAAATTGAAAATTTTAATAACCCAACTTAAGCTCCTAAGTCAACGGCTGAAAAAAATACTCAGAATCGGGTCCTTACGATGCCACTTGCAGAATAACATCAACCGACCATGCTGATTCAAGATAGGTAGGTCATTTGCGGGCGATCATAGCAGATTTTGCGGAAAAAAAAATTGAAAATTTTAATAACCCAACTTAAGCTCCTAAGTCAACGGCTGAAAAAAATACAAAGAATCGGGTCCTTACGATGCCACTTGCAGAATAACATCAACCGACCATGCTGATTCAAGATAGGTAGGTCATTTGCGGGCGATCATAGCAGATTTTGCGGAAAAAAATAAAACTTGAAAATTTGAATAACCCAACTTATGCTCCTAAGTCGACAGCTGAAAAAAATACTCAGAATCGGGTCCTTACGATGCCACTTGCAGAATAACATGACCAGACCATGCTGATTCAAGATAGGTAGGTCATTTGCGGGCGATCAATGCAGATTTTGCGGAAAAAAATAAAACTTGAAAATTTGAATAACCCAACTTATGCTCCTAAGTCAACGGCTGAAAAAAATACTCAGAATCGGGTCCTTACGAAGCCACTTGCAAAATAACATCAGCCGACCATGCTGATTCAAGATAGGTAGGTCATTTGCGGGCGATCAAAGCAGATTTTGCGGAAAAAAATAAAACTTGAAAATTTGAATAACCCAACTTATGCTCTTAAGTCGACGGCTGAAAAAAAATACTCAGAATCGGGTCCTTACGTTGCCACTTGCAGAATAACATGAGCAGATCATGCTGATTCAAGATAGGTAGGTCATTTGCGGGCGATCAATGCAGATTTTGCGGAAAAAAATAAAACTTAAATACTCGTATTTTAATAACCCAACTTATGCTCCTACGTAGACGGCTGAAAAAAATACTCAGAATCGGGTCCTTACGATGCCACTTGCAGAATAACATCAGCCGACCATGCTGATTCAAGATAGGTAGGTCATTTGCGGGCAATCAAAGCATATTTTGCGGAAAAAATAAAACTTTTAAATTTGAATAACCCAACTTATGCTCCTAAGTAGACGGCTGAAAAAAATACTCAGAATCGGGTCTTTACGATGCCACTTGCAGAATAACATCAGCCGACCATGCTGAATTAAGAAAGGTAGGTCATTTGCGGTTGATCAATGCAGATTTTGCGGAAAAAAATAAAACAAATACTCGTATTTGAATAACCCAACTTATGCTCCTAAGTCGACGGCTGAAAAAAATACTCAGAATCGGGTCCTTACGATGCCACTTGCAGAATAACATCAGCAGACCATGCTGATTCAAGATAGGTAGGTCATTTGCGGGCGATCAAAACACATTTTCCGGAAAAAAATAAAACTTGAAAATTTAAATAACCCAAATTAAGCTTTTAAGTCGACGGTTGAAAAAAATACTCAGAATCGGGTCCTTACGATGCCACTTGCAGAATAACATCAGCCGACCATACTGATTCAAGATAAGTAGGTCATTTGCGGGCAATCAAAGCAGATTTTGCGGAAAAAATAAAACTTGTAAATTTGAATAACCCAACTTATGCTCCTAAGTAGACGGCTGAAAAAAATACTCAGAATCGGGTCCTTACGATGCCACTTGCAGAATAATATCAGCCGACCATGCTGAATTAAGAAAGGTATGTCATTTGCGGGCGATCAATGCAGATTTTGCGGAAAAAAATAAAACAAATACTCGTATTTGAATAACCCAACTTATGCTCCTAAGTCGACGGCTGAAAAAAATACTCAGAATCGGGTCCTTACGATGCCACTTGCAGAATAACATCAGCAGACCATGCTGATTCAAGATAGGTAGGTCATTTGCGGGCGATCAAAACACATTTTCCGGAAAAAAATAAAACTTGAAAATTTAAATAACCCAACTTAAGCTTTTAAGTCGACGGTTGAAAAAAATACTCAGAATCGGGTCCTTACGATGCCACTTGCAGAATAACATCAGCCGACCATACTGATTCAAGATAGGTAGGTCATTTGCGGGCGCTCAAAGCAGATTTTGCGGAAAAAAATAAAACTTGAAAATTTGAATAACCCAACTTATGCTCCTAAGTAGACGGCTGAAAAAAATTGGCTGGAGTTTATCGGTTTGAGTTACTGGAGGTTTCTTATGGAGGCTGATGGATGAGCTGTAGGGGTTGTTGTGGAGGCTCGTCGGGGACCACATGGTTCCCACCTCAGTACTCATCGGATGAGGTTGAGAAGAGTATACCTATGAGATGCGGGATGCACGATGAGTTCTCTTGTCGAGATTCAGTTGTGCCGTGCATCCACTGATACAAGCCACGGGACTTGGGGCCCTTCTAATCTCCCTGAGAGTGTTGAGGTTACATTCATAACAAGAGAATAGAGGTATGAGATTGAGAGCAGATGGAATTGTGCGCCCATCGAGTGTTGATTCCTGGTCAGTGCAATAGCTATTTTATACTGTGCTTTGTATACATAGAGATCCATGTAGCGAGGTTATCATTACATCCCCCTTGGAGTAAAACTCCGCTACAACTTTGCTGAAGGGTACAAGAAATGAATTTCAACGGCGACTAATTTTGTGTAGCCGGAACGAGGGGGCTCATTTCAAACAATTTATCAGTTAAATAATTTAAGTGTAACAAATTGATAGTAAAATAAAATTAATGTTAGATTTAACGATCATTTTTATTTTTAAGACCAAATGTTGGTTAGAGAAATTTTATCCTGAATAATAATACTATCGATTAGTATAATAAAATAGGGAGTGTTTTTTTATTTTATTTTAGTTGGTTCGAGTCCCGTGCGAGGCAAGCGAGTTTAAAAAAATCTTTGAATGCAGTTTTGTTTCTTTTTAAAAATAAAGGAATGTCTCCTTTAAGTAAAATGAGCCAGCTTAAGGATTTAAGGTAGTTTCCCTCCAGGGCCCGACTTATCTTTCCACGCTGTATAATGATTTCAAATAAAAAAATAAAAATAGCGTCAAATACATCATGCCCAGAGCCCAGTCCATCATCTGATTAAATGTATTGCTGCAGGCGACTTTGACTTATAAATAGTTTTCTTACGGAGTAGTTGTATTTTGTACTGAGCATGATATCTTAAGCTGCATTATCAGCAACTGACCAGCAAGATGATTATTATTATCAGTGCGCTTTTTTCTGGAAATTATTTTTCATGGTTGCCTCCACTGGGTATAGGGAAAAAAAATCTGTTGTTACCACTGTTACCAATTTGGTGGTACCTAGTGGGAATAATCATTTGAAACCCCATCACTGATTGATCTTCCTATGCCACCAATCAAAAATTGTTAGTGACAAGAAAGGGCTGTTTCCGTTAAAACTTCTTTGTTCTTTACTATACTATGCCAAGTCTTGAAATAAACAGGTTGCAGGCGTCCATAGGCTACGGTGACTGCTTGCCATCAGGCGGGCCGTATGCTTGTTTGCCACCGACGTAGTATAAAAAAATAACACCAAAACTTGTCACTACGCATTTTGTACTGATTATTATCAAAATATATTGAGACATTAAGTAGTATGATAGGCAATTTATAATAATTATTATAACATAACAAAAGTATTTCCGACCCGGGTATGTCCTTAAACTACGTCCAAAAGAGAGTTATGGGCACTGTGAATAACATCTCGCTTTGTGTGGTAGGGCACAGGACAGCGGATGTCATTCCAGATCTAGAGCAGAGCCCAACTGGGGAGGTACCTCCACCTTACAGCAAACCGCAGCCAAATAACAATAGACCCTACTAATAGTGTTGTGTTCCTGCCGGTGAGTAAGGTTGCCAGAGCTCGAGGGAGAGGAGTGTTAGGGTCGGCAACGCGCATGTAACTCCTCTGGAGTTGCAGGCGTACATAGGCTATGGAGACTGCTTAACATCAGGCGGGCCGTATGCTTGTTTGCCACCGACGTAGTATAAAAAAAAAGTCAATGTAATATCGCACATATTTGGCACTAGTTGTAGTTCATTTTGATCTTAAATTGTACATTGTATTTTTTAACCTATGTTGACAGTGTATATGATCAGTAAATTCAGTACCTATAAATAAATCTATATGTTTCGCTATATTTATAATTCTATATCCTCCTATTGTCAGTAGGCAGGAGGGTTGTTATCTAAAAGGTATGCTATCAGTGCCGGATAAACCAGTGATCAAATAAAGTAGTTGCTTGGGGCTTTATGTATAGAAGGCACCAACATTTCAGGGAATTGGAGAGAGGAGCAAACTGTGGTGCGCAGATGATTAGAACTTATCATCTTCCTCGCGTTATCCCGCCATTTTGCCACGGCTCATGGGAGCCTGGGGTCCGCTTGACAACTAATCCTAAGAATTGACGTAGGCACTAGTTTTTACGAAAGCGACTGCCATCTGACCTTCCAACCCAGAGGGGGAACTAGGCCTTGTTAGGATTAGTCCGGTTTCCTCCCGATGTGTTCCTTCAGCGAAAAGCGACTGGTAAATATCAAATGATATTTCGTACATAAGTTCTGAAAAACTCATTGGTACGAGCCGGGGTTTGAACCCGCGACCTCCGGATTGAAAGTGCAGATGATTAGGACTAAAGGCATAAAAAAATTAAATGTATTGAATGATAAATAAAGTGAAACAAAATAGGTAAATAACTAATTATGTTCTATTGTCATAATTAGATATTTTTTTTTAGTACTACAATAAAATTATAGAATAATAAACACTTGTCACTTTAAGTAAGTTAAATCTTGCAAGCAAATCTTGTCAGTAGAAAAAGGCGGCAAATTTTAAAAATGTAGGCGCAAATTGATATCGTACCAAAGAAAATTTGAATTTCGCGCCTTTTTCTACTGACAAGATTTGCTTGAACAACTATATGTTAAAATTGGAAATTGTACCAAAATATATATCGCTCTCTGTTTAGCACCTACATTATTATTATTATTACTATATACGAATGCACAGGCAGCTTAAAATAGCTGATACGTGCATATTAATGTCCTGCACTTGTGTTTTGTCCATTCGTAAAATGTTTGTAGAGTCTGTTTTTAAAGGAGTTCACTGAAGGCGCACTGATTACGGATTCGGGCAAACTGTTCCACACTTTCACTACACGGTTAGACAGGAAGTGTCGTCTTGGGTTGCTACTACTCTGCGTCCGTGCCAGCTTCAGAGAATGTCCTCTCAGTCTGTCATTCATATTCCGAGTGAAAATGTCACTTAACCCGGGTACGTTGTAGTGTCCTGTGAGTATTTTGTATGTTTCTATTAAGTCACCACGTTGCCTTCGCTGCTCCAAGGTTGTCACTGTTGTCAGGCCCAATTCCTTTAACCTATCTTCGTAAGATCGGTTGCGAAGAGATGGCGCCAATTTTGTTGCTCTTCTTTGGACTCTTTTAATAAGGTTGATGTCCTTTCGGAAATATGGATTCCAAATTTGGAACGCATATTCCAATAAGGATCTTACGTATGTTTTATAGAGTTTAATTAAAATATTCTTTTCCCCTCACTAGCTCGGAAAGTTGTCTTTTATCCTTTAAAACTAGCGGGGAAAAACGCATTTTATCCACTAGTGGGGAAAGTAATTTGACCTTGGATGGAGCGTGTTTAAGTAGCTTGACAGATAACAAAACGTAAAACGATGATTATGAATTATGAAATTATGAAATAATGATTCGTTTGATATTAATTATCATTAAACAAATGGTTTGAGAATCTAATAAAAAATACCAAATTTAGCTTTATTTAATGATTTTATGTCATAGACCTTAAAGTTCCATAAGAAACGTTTGTTTTTTAATAATGATGTTAAATATAATTCTGAACGCACAAGTTGAGTCAATGCAATTTCAAAACGCATCATTGACATTTCATACGTCAGAATGTCAACATTGTCAACAAACTTTTTACTTACAAACTTCTCACGTAAAATACAGAATTTCCAGTTTTTTGTTATAATATCGTAAAAAAAATAGTGATTCCAGTGACGAAGATGATCTAACGCCTGTGGATGTTGTACTTTCCTCGCTATGGTGAGGGGAAAAGTTTTGTGTTACACACGGGTGCAAATGTATTTTACTTCTCGTGTGTTGAAACACTCGCTACGCTCAGGATTCTATTTTAGAACCACTCGCTACGCTCGTGGTTCAACTATAGAATCATTTCGCTTACTCGTGTATCAATTCCACACTCGCGGGTAAAATACAACTTTGCACCCTTGTATAACAAATAACTATATCCATATAACGGAAAGCTTTCTTAATCATATATAAAACAGAGTTAGCCTTTTTGGTAAAACCCAAAATGTGTTCCTCCCAATGTTAAGTTATCAGCTATAACGACACCAAGATCTCGCTGGGAAGCAACACTGCAAATTGTGAGAGAAACGAAATATACAGACCGATACATCGCAATTCATCTGCAGATGCCTCGCGGAGCGAAGCCGCGAACGCGAGTGTGGTCGATTTCGCAGATCAGCGAACTCGACTCCACTCTCGCGTTCGTGGCTTCGCTCCGCGATTCGCCCACGAGTGTGGAGGGATCTTAAAAGATATCGGCAGATGCCGTATCTGTGATGGGCTTTATTTGTTACCCACCATAAACCATACTATGTGCACCATACTCCTACTGAAATATACATGTATCTTCAAGTATCTTTCAGTAGGTGTAGCAGAGAAAGCGTCTTCTAGTATAAGACTGTCCCGTTCGGTCCATTCCCCCCACCGCACATGTATAAAGCCCCCTCCACACACGAGTGGCTTAAGACTGTCTTGTACGAGCAAAGAGAATCCATGACTGATCCACTTATATACTAAGCCCCCTCCACACTCGTGCGGGAATCGGGGCGCGAAGCCGCGAACGCGAGTGTGGAGTCTAGTTCGCTAATCAGCAACTTATAACCTTCTTATTTTCTTTTAAAGCCTGGCAACCCTTATTTGTGACCGGATTTTTGCAGGCAACCCTATACCATTGTATTCGCAATAAAATTACCATTATTTTGATATACAATTCAAGCGTCAGACAGATGGGTGCAATTATCGATTTTAACTCACCCGTTTAAACACGGCAACCTCATAATAGTGACCGGAAAAACATAGGCAACCTAATTTATTCATGTTGTACAAGTTGTATACTTTCCATTGGAACTTATTTTGTTCGTCAGACAAATCGGTGAAATTTAAAGAAAAAAATATATTTTCAAAAATTTATTTAAAATAGCCTTGACCATATTTCTTTAGGCAACCCTATTTATTTATGTTCAGGAACATATTTTCTTTCATAAAATATAAGTTTCATCCGTCAGACGTATGGGTGAAGGTCGACCATATAAGCCGTATCTCCTACTAGTAGGACTTTCGGGATAAAATGTATCCTATGACACTCCCGTGATCAAGACGAATCTAACGATACCTCATACATCAAAATCCATCAAGCCGTTTAGGCTACAGGAGGCCACTAAGAAACAGGCATACATACATACATACTTACATACACTCGAAAAACATTACCCTCCTCCTTTGGCAGTCGGGTAAAAACCGAATGACGTCATCCCGAATACAGCTAGTGCCTACGTATATTTTATTTGACTCGCCGCACACGGACAGAATATTCGGTTTCCGTACGGAATGACAGGTGTGAACGGGACGTCGCTATACACATGCATAATGGCTTGCAACTGTCATTCCGTACGGAAACCGATCGAAAATTCCGTATGTTTGCCCTGAGGCCAGGATTACACTTGTAAGTTTTACTTACGTAAGTAGGGGCACAGCTATACTACAGAATGAGATATGAATATCGTTATCTCATTCTAGCAAATAGCTTTGTCCCTACTTACGTAAGTAAAACTTACAAGTGTAATCCTGGCCTAAGGCCCCATCACACGAGGGCTTTTTCAACGCGCGTTAAACAAACGCTTGAAATTGCCCGCACGCTAAATTCGATTTAACTACCAAGGCTTAAAGTTGAAATCCAACAACGCTTCATAAAACGCGCTACCGCTATCGTGTGAATAAATACACATGTTTCCATTAGTGTCATTCAAACGCTTTTTTAACGCGCGTTGAAAAAGCGCTCGTGAGAATGAGACCTAACGCAAATAATCGAATGTGTGCGCTATGGTTACAAAATTCCGAATCTGTATTCCCAATGAGGGCTAACGCGTATGAATTCGCCGCTAGGGGCGCTAGTGTGGATGGATGGTGGTCTTCGCCAAGTTCGAAATGTCAAATGTCACTTGTCACTTCAATGACACCCGTTTTGACGACCGGTCTGGCCTAGTGGGTAGTGACCCTGCCTGTGAAGCCGATGGTCCTGGGTTCGAATCCCGGTAATGGCATTTATTTGTGTGATGAGCACAGATATTTGTTCCTGAGTCATAGGTGTTTTCTATGTATTGAAGTATTTATATATTATATATATCGTTGTCTGAGTACCCATAACACAAGCCTCCTTGGGCTTACCGTGGGACTTTAGTCAATCTGTGTAAGAATGTCCTATAATATTTATTTATTTATTTATGACTTACAGCTGTTCTTTAGTCTTTTGGACCACCATCAACAGAGGCGCCAACTGGTGAAAAAAACGATAGCCCTCATTCGGATTCCTGATCAGGAAACCGAACGTCTGAGGCCAGCCTTACCGCAGACGTTCGGAATTTTCATTCGGTTTCCATACGGAATGACAGGTGGGAACGAGACGACGCTCTACAAATGCAAAGCGCTGTCTCGCTTGCACCTGTCAGTCCATACGGAAACCGAATGACAGGTGGAAACAAATGCATAGTGCTGTCTCGCTTGTACATGTGATTACGTACGGAAAATTTTGCGAAACGTGTGCGGGCTTAATCGATGTAAGTATTATTTTTTTGTCTCGTAGAAAAAAGTATTGTATACAATAGTGATATAATCAAGCTTTTCAATCTCGTACCTTAAGCAACTCAGCAAGCTTCGTTGCTTAAACACGGTACTCGACTGAAAAGCTCTCTATTATATCACGATTGTATAAAATACTATAGGAGTACGGTACGAGTAAAGCATTATATTGTGCGATTGCCAAGTCATTATATGTATTAAAAATTAAAGTTATCTAATGTTGATGCGGTTTTAACACCCCCCGGCACTGACTAAAATAACAGACTTGGTATCATATTACATCTCTAAACTTTTTTGTTGTAGAAGTTTTGGGATCTCATCTCTTTTTGTAGGCAGTCCGTCTTTTCGGGTACTACTTCTTGTACGTCAGCTACCACTTTTCTGAAAGCTCATACTCATACCCGTCTCACACTATACCTGTTACTCGTACTCGTACTCATACCTGTACAATACTCATGGTCATACCAAGCTATACTTGTATTCATCCAATACTCATACCCAAGTCCCCATCCCACACCATACCCGCACACTAGTGCCATATGTATGGTATGAACCTATACCATATTCATATTCTTACCATACTCATAGCCATACCATACTCATACCACAGAATAACTAATAGTACTACCATACAGAAAATTCACTTCTTCACAAAAGCCAGATTTAGGTATAAAATTATACCTACACTCGCCGCCTGCAAGCAAAATTGAAACTTATAACCGCGCACGAACCGTGAATATTCTTTGCGCGCCGCAGTTTTATGACCGAGCTGCGAGTGTCGGCACGGGGTTGTCACTTGACAAGTTTCTGCACCTGTACCTACTGATTTATTATTTTTAAGATAAATATGTAGGAATTACAAACGTAGATTCTGTAAACATACAATTTTTAGCCGGAGATAGTATGCCTGATTCTCACGGAAGTAGGTATGCCACAGAAGTACTTATTCCTTTGAAAATATGTCGGTCAATATAGTCCGGAATTAAAAAAAAAAATTCTGCTTCCTTGTTCTTCCGTTTATTCAGACATCCGTAAACAGAACATTATCTTTTATACAGATTAGATCGCGATTTAGGTTTCGAAGCCATTGCGTATTTTCAATTTTGCGCGAGCGCCACGTGACACCATTATCGTGCGAGCCGAGCGCCGGCCAAATATACCTAAACTGCGCAGTGACACCCCCCTGCTCATACTATACACATCTTTATACACACATCGTACATCTTAGACCTTTACCTACTATTTGTTGGAACTGCAAAAGTAACTTTTTAATAGAATATATTCATATGGGAATACAAACTTACTTATGCAGTTCCTAAATATTTAAAACGAGACTGATATTGATATATTCTTAGGTTTTTTATGGCTTGTTAAGCTAAAAACTACTTATGTTTATAATTTGAAGCGTGTTGGTTGGCTAGAAGTACCTTAGAATTATGATGATCAGTGAGTGAGTGTGTCAGTGACAAAAATAAGGAACTTTGACGTGCAATAATTCTTAAACTACAAGTTCAAATTGAATGTTCTTGGGAATATATGTAAGCCATATTATGCCCTATATGTCACTGAAAATTCAGGGCTCTAGCTTTAGCCAGCACAAAATTACAGGACGTTGAAAATGACCTGAATGGCTTCGAGAAAAGGATGGTACGGCCGTGCTTCTTTGTTTTGCTCGACTTGGCGGGGGCACTGCCGTGCCCCCAGATCAGATTGCCGATAAGTTTTATAATGTACAGAGTCCTTAGGAGCATGGGCTGCTGATGTTATTCTGCAAGTGGCATCGTAAGGACCCGATTCTGAGTATTTTTTTCGGCCGCCGACTTAGGAGCATAAGTTGGGTTATTAAAATTTTCAAATTTTATTTTTTTCCGCAAATTTGTTTTGATCGCCCGCAAATGACATACCTATCTTGAATCAGCATGGTCTGCTGATGTTATTCTGCAAGTGGCATCGTAAGGACCCGATTCTGAGTATTTTTTTCAGCCGTCGACTTAGGAGCATAAGTTGGGTTATTAAAATACGAGTATTTAAGTTTTTTTTTTCCCGGAAAATATGCTTTGATCGCCCGCAAATGACCTACCTATCTTGAATCAGCATGGTCGGCTGATGTTATTCTGCAAGTGGCATCGTAAGGACCCGCTTCTGAGTGTTTTTTTCAGCCGTTGACTTAGGAGCATAAGTTGGGTTATTCAAATGTTCGTTTTTTTTTTTGCGCAAAATCTGCTTTGATCGCCCGCAAATGACCTACCTATCTTGAATCAGCATGGTCGGCTGATGTTATTCTGCAAGTAGCATCGTAAGGACCCGATTCTGAGTATTGTTTTCAGCCGTTGACTTAGGAGCATAAGTTGGGTTATTCAAATGTTCAAGTTTTTTTTTGCGCAAAATCTGCTTTGATCGCCCGCAAATGACCTACCTATCTTGAATCAGCATGGTCTGCTGATGTTATTCTGCCAGTGGCATCGTAAGGACCCGATTCTGAGTATTTTTTTCAGCCGTTGACTTAGGAGCATAAGTTGGGTTATTATAATTTTCAAATTTTATTTTTTCCGCAAAACCTGCTTTGATCGCCCGCAAATGACCTACCTATCTTGAATCAGCATGGTCTGCTGATGTTATTCTGTAAGGGGCATCGTAAGGACCCGATTCCGAGTATTTTTTTCAACCGTCTACTTAGGAGCATAAGTTGGGTTATTCAAATTTTCAAGTTTTATTTTTTTCCGCAAAATCTGCTTTGATCACCCGCAAATGACCTACCTATCTTGAATCAGCATGGTCGGCTGATATTATTCTGCAAGTGGCATCGTATGGACTCGATTCTGAGTATATTTTTCAGCCGTCGACTTAGGAGCATAAGAAAGTTTTTGCATTTTATTATTGCCTGTCTAACCTTATTTAATGCCGCCAAATTACCGTACTGTGTCGGTGTTATATCGTCTATAGATGCTTATGTAGGGCTTAGATCGTTAGTATCTGTGTCGATTGCTTGTTACACCCTCCCTACTGAACTATCTCGGCCGGCCAATATGAATTTTTCGATTTTATTTTTTTATCTATTGAGATCCTAACGATTTTAATGTCTGAACAAACGTGAACTAACGTCGCCCGATGGATTCACATGGTTATTTTAACTGATTTCGGGGTGGGGTGGTTAGCGTGAAGACAGCCACCCCACTTTAAAAAAAAAAATGAAGGAATCGGGTCCTAACGATTCCAATGCCTGAACAATCATGAACTAACGAATATCTTGCTGTCTAGACCAAAAACACAAACAATAAGTGGTTTGGGGTGGCTAGCGTGAAGTCAGCCACCACCATAGAATTAAAAAAATATAAAACCACGAAAATCTTTTAATCTGTTTCGAATACCCGCAAGTTACCGCACTGTATCGGTTATATATATCGTCTATAGATGCTTATTTAGGGCATAGAATCATTAGTTTCTGTGTCGATTGCTTGTTACGCCCGCCGGCTGAACTATCTCGGCTGGCCAATATGAATTTTCCGATTTTATTTTTTTATAGCAAATATATTGAGATCCTAACGATTTTAATGCCTGAACAAACGTGAACTAACGTCGCCCGATGGATTCACATAGTTAGTTTGACTGATTTCGGGGTGGGGTGGTTAGCGTGAAGACAGGGGTGGCTATCTTGCTATCTAGACCAAAAAACTAACAATAAATGGTTTGGGGTGGCTAGCGTGAAGTCAGCCACCACCATAGAATAAAAAATGTATAAAACCACGAAAATCTTTTAATCTGTTTTGAATACCCGCAAGTTACCGTACTGTATCGGTTGTATATCGTCTATAGATGCTTATTTAGGGCATAGAATCGTTAGTATGTGTCGATTGCTTGTTACGCCCCCCCTGCTGAACTATCTCGGCCGGCCAATATGAATTTTTTGATTTTATTTTTTTATAGCAAATCTATTGAGATCCTAACGATTTTAATGCCTGAACAAACGTGAACTAACGTCGCCCGATGGATTCACATGGTTAGTTTGACTGATTTCTGGGTGGGGTGGTTAGCGTGAAGACAGCCACCCCACTTTAAAAAAAAAAAAAAAATGAAGGAATCGGGTCCTAACGATTCCAATGCCTGAACAATCATGAACTAACGAATATCTTGCTATCTAGACCAAAAAAACTAACAAAAAGTGGTTTGGGGTGGCTAGCGTGAAGACAGCCACCACCATAGAATAAAAAAAATATAAAACCACGAAAATCTTTTAATCTGTTCTGAATACCCGCAAGTTACCGTACTGTATCGGTTATATATCGTCTATAGATGCTTATTTAGGGCATAGAATCGTTAGTATCTGTGTCGATTGCTTGTTACGCCCCCCCCTGCTGAACTATCTCGGCCGGCCAATATGAATTTTTTGATTTTATTTTTTTATAGCAAATCTATTGAGATCCTAACGATTTTAATGCCTGAACAAACGTGAACTAACGTCGCCCGATGGATTCACATGGTTAGTTTGACTGATTTCTGGGTGGGGTGGTTAACGTGAAGACAGCCACCCCACTTTGAAAAAAAAAAATGAAGGAATCGGGTCCTAACGCTACCAATGCCTGAACAATCATGAACTAACGAATATCTTGCTATCTAGACCAAAAAAACTAACAAAAAGTGGTTTGGGGTGGCTAGCGTGAAGACAGCCACCACCATAGAATAAAAAAAATATAAAACCACGAAAATCTTTTAATCTGTTCTGAATACCCGCCAGTTACCGTACTGTATCGGTTATATATCGTCTATAGATGCTTATTTAGGGCATAGAATCGTTAGTATCTGTGTCGATTGCTTGTTACGCCCCCCCCTGCTGAACTATCTCGGCCGGCCAATATGAATTTTTTGATTTTATTTTTTTATAGCAAATCTATTGAGATCCTAACGATTTTAATGCCTGAACAAACGTGAACTAACGTCGCCCGATGGATTCACATGGTTAGTTTGACTGATTTCTGGGTGGGGTGGTTAACGTGAAGACAGCCACCCCACTTTGAAAAAAAAAAATGAAGGAATCGGGTCCTAACGCTACCAATGCCTGAACAATCATGAAATAACGAATATCTTGCTATCTAGACCAAAAAAACTAACAAAAAGTGGTTTGGGGTGGCTAGCGTGAAGACAGCCACCACCATAGAATAAAAAAAATATAAAACCACGAAAATCTTTTAATCTGTTCTGAATACCCGCCAGTTACCGTACTGTATCGGTTATATATCGTCTATAGATGCTTATTTAGGGCATAGAATCGTTAGTATCTGTGTCGATTGCTTGTTACGCCCCCCCTGCTGAACTATCTCGGCCGGCCAATATGAATTTTTTGATTTTATTTTTTTATAGCAAATCTATTGAGATCCTAACGATTTTAATGCCTGAACAAACGTGAACTAACGTCGCCCGATGGATTCACATGGTTAGTTTGACTGATTTCTGGGTGGGGTGGTTAGCGTGAAGACAGCCACCCCACTTAAAAAAAAAAAAAATGAAGGAATCGGGTCCTAACGCTACCAATGCCTGAACAATCATGAACTAACGAATATCTTGCTATCTAGACCAAAAAAACTAACAAAAAGTGGTTTGGGGTGGCTAGCGTGAAGACAGCCACCACCATAGAATAAAAAAAATATAAAACCACGAAAATCTTTTAATCTGTTCTGAATACCCGCAAGTTACCATACTGTATCGGTTATATATCGTCTATAGATGCTTATTTAGGGCATAGAATCGTTAGTATCTGTGTCGATTGCTTGTTACGCCCCCCCTGCTGAACTATCTCGGCCGGCCAATATGAATTTTTTGATTTTATTTTTTTATAGCAAATCTATTGAGATCCTAACGATTTTAATGCCTGAACAAACGTGAACTAACGTCGCCCGATGGATTCACATGGTTAGTTTGACTGATTTCTGGGTGGGGTGGTTAACGTGAAGACAGCCACCCCACTTTGAAAAAAAAAAAAAAAAATGAAGGAATCGGGTCCTAACGCTACCAATGCCTGAACAATCATGAACTAACGAATATCTTGCTATCTAGACCAAAAAAACTAACAAAAAGTGGTTTGGGGTGGCTAGCGTGAAGACAGCCACCACCATAGAATAAAAAAAATATAAAACCACGAAAATCTTTTAATCTGTTCTGAATACCCGCCAGTTACCGTACTGTATCGGTTATATATCGTCTATAGATGCTTATTTAGGGCATAGAATCGTTAGTATCTGTGTCGATTGCTTGTTACGCCCCCCCTGCTGAACTATCTCGGCCGGCCAATATGAATTTTTTGATTTTATTTTTTTATAGCAAATCTATTGAGATCCTAACGATTTTAATGCCTGAACAAACGTGAACTAACGTCGCCCGATGGATTCACATGGTTAGTTTGACTGATTTCTGGGTGGGGTGGTTAGCGTGAAGACAGCCACCCCACTTTAAAAAAAAAAAAATGAAGGAATCGGGTCCTAACGCTACCAATGCCTGAACAATCATGAACTAACGAATATCTTGCTATCTAGACCAAAAAAACTAACAAAAAGTGGTTTGGGGTGGCTAGCGTGAAGACAGCCACCACCATAGAATAAAAAAAATATAAAACCACGAAAATCTTTTAATCTGTTCTGAATACCCGCCAGTTACCGTACTGTATCGGTTATATATCGTCTATAGATGCTTATTTAGGGCATAGAATCGTTAGTATCTGTGTCGATTGCTTGTTACGCCCCCCCTGCTGAACTATCTCGGCCGGCCAATATGAATTTTTTGATTTTATTTTTTTATAGCAAATCTATTGAGATCCTAACGATTTTAATGCCTGAACAAACGTGAACTAACGTCGCCCGATGGATTCACATGGTTAGTTTGACTGATTTCTGGGTGGGGTGGTTAGCGTGAAGACAGCCACCCCACTTAAAAAAAAAAAAAAATGAAGGAATCGGGTCCTAACGCTACCAATGCCTGAACAATCATGAACTAACGAATATCTTGCTATCTAGACCAAAAAAACTAACAAAAAGTGGTTTGGGGTGGCTAGCGTGAAGACAGCCACCACCATAGAATAAAAAAAATATAAAACCACGAAAATCTTTTAATCTGTTCTGAATACCCGCAAGTTACCATACTGTATCGGTTATATATCGTCTATAGATGCTTATTTAGGGCATAGAATCGTTAGTATCTGTGTCGATTGCTTGTTACGCCCCCCCTGCTGAACTATCTCGGCCGGCCAATATGAATTTTTTGATTTTATTTTTTTATAGCAAATCTATTGAGATCCTAACGATTTTAATGCCTGAACAAACGTGAACTAACGTCGCCCGATGGATTCACATGGTTAGTTTGACTGATTTCTGGGTGGGGTGGTTAACGTGAAGACAGCCACCCCACTTTGAAAAAAAAAAAAAAATGAAGGAATCGGGTCCTAACGCTACCAATGCCTGAACAATCATGAACTAACGAATATCTTGCTATCTAGACCAAAAAAACTAACAAAAAGTGGTTTGGGGTGGCTAGCGTGAAGACAGCCACCACCATAGAATAAAAAAAATATAAAACCACGAAAATCTTTTAATCTGTTCTGAATACCCGCAAGTTACCATACTGTATCGGTTATATATCGTCTATAGATGCTTATTTAGGGCATAGAATCGTTAGTATCTGTGTCGATTGCTTGTTACGCCCCCCCTGCTGAACTATCTCGGCCGGCCAATATGAATTTTTTGATTTTATTTTTTTATAGCAAATCTATTGAGATCCTAACGATTTTAATGCCTGAACAAACGTGAACTAACGTCGCCCGATGGATTCACATGGTTAGTTTGACTGATTTCTGGGTGGGGTGGTTAACGTGAAGACAGCCACCCCACTTTGAAAAAAAAAAAAAATGAAGGAATCGGGTCCTAACGCTACCAATGCCTGAACAATCATGAACTAACGAATATCTTGCTATCTAGACCAAAAAAACTAACAAAAAGTGGTTTGGGGTGGCTAGCGTGAAGACAGCCACCACCATAGAATAAAAAAAATATAAAACCACGAAAATCTTTTAATCTGTTCTGAATACCCGCAAGTTACCGTACTGTATCGGTTATATATCGTCTATAGATGCTTATTTAGGGCATAGAATCGTTAGTATCTGTGTCGATTGCTTGTTACGCCCCCCCCTGCTGAACTATCTCGGCCGGCCAATATGAATTTTTTGATTTTATTTTTTTATAGCAAATCTATTGAGATCCTAACGATTTTAATGCCTGAACAAACGTGAACTAACGTCGCCCGATGGATTCACATGGTTAGTTTGACTGATTTCTGGGTGGGGTGGTTAACGTGAAGACAGCCACCCCACTTTGAAAAAAAAAAATGAAGGAATCGGGTCCTAACGCTACCAATGCCTGAACAATCATGAACTAACGAATATCTTGCTATCTAGACCAAAAAAACTAACAAAAAGTGGTTTGGGGTGGCTAGCGTGAAGACAGCCACCACCATAGAATAAAAAAAATATAAAACCACGAAAATCTTTTAATCTGTTCTGAATACCCGCCAGTTACCGTACTGTATCGGTTATATATCGTCTATAGATGCTTATTTAGGGCATAGAATCGTTAGTATCTGTGTCGATTGCTTGTTACGCCCCCCCCTGCTGAACTATCTCGGCCGGCCAATATGAATTTTTTGATTTTATTTTTTTATAGCAAATCTATTGAGATCCTAACGATTTTAATGCCTGAACAAACGTGAACTAACGTCGCCCGATGGATTCACATGGTTAGTTTGACTGATTTCTGGGTGGGGTGGTTAACGTGAAGACAGCCACCCCACTTTGAAAAAAAAAAATGAAGGAATCGGGTCCTAACGCTACCAATGCCTGAACAATCATGAACTAACGAATATCTTGCTATCTAGACCAAAAAAACTAACAAAAAGTGGTTTGGGGTGGCTAGCGTGAAGACAGCCACCACCATAGAATAAAAAAAATATAAAACCACGAAAATCTTTTAATCTGTTCTGAATACCCGCCAGTTACCGTACTGTATCGGTTATATATCGTCTATAGATGCTTATTTAGGGCATAGAATCGTTAGTATCTGTGTCGATTGCTTGTTACGCCCCCCCTGCTGAACTATCTCGGCCGGCCAATATGAATTTTTTGATTTTATTTTTTTATAGCAAATCTATTGAGATCCTAACGATTTTAATGCCTGAACAAACGTGAACTAACGTCGCCCGATGGATTCACATGGTTAGTTTGACTGATTTCTGGGTGGGGTGGTTAGCGTGAAGACAGCCACCCCACTTTAAAAAAAAAAAAAATGAAGGAATCGGGTCCTAACGCTACCAATGCCTGAACAATCATGAACTAACGAATATCTTGCTATCTAGACCAAAAAAACTAACAAAAAGTGGTTTGGGGTGGCTAGCGTGAAGACAGCCACCACCATAGAATAAAAAAAATATAAAACCACGAAAATCTTTTAATCTGTTCTGAATACCCGCAAGTTACCATACTGTATCGGTTATATATCGTCTATAGATGCTTATTTAGGGCATAGAATCGTTAGTATCTGTGTCGATTGCTTGTTACGCCCCCCCTGCTGAACTATCTCGGCCGGCCAATATGAATTTTTTGATTTTATTTTTTTATAGCAAATCTATTGAGATCCTAACGATTTTAATGCCTGAACAAACGTGAACTAACGTCGCCCGATGGATTCACATGGTTAGTTTGACTGATTTCTGGGTGGGGTGGTTAACGTGAAGACAGCCACCCCACTTTGAAAAAAAAAAAAAATGAAGGAATCGGGTCCTAACGCTACCAATGCCTGAACAATCATGAACTAACGAATATCTTGCTATCTAGACCAAAAAAACTAACAAAAAGTGGTTTGGGGTGGCTAGCGTGAAGACAGCCACCACCATAGAATAAAAAAAATATAAAACCACGAAAATCTTTTAATCTGTTCTGAATACCCGCCAGTTACCGTACTGTATCGGTTATATATCGTCTATAGATGCTTATTTAGGGCATAGAATCGTTAGTATCTGTGTCGATTGCTTGTTACGCCCCCCCTGCTGAACTATCTCGGCCGGCCAATATGAATTTTTTGATTTTATTTTTTTATAGCAAATCTATTGAGATCCTAACGATTTTAATGCCTGAACAAACGTGAACTAACGTCGCCCGATGGATTCACATGGTTAGTTTGACTGATTTCTGGGTGGGGTGGTTAACGTGAAGACAGCCACCCCACTTTGAAAAAAAAAAATGAAGGAATCGGGTCCTAACGCTACCAATGCCTGAACAATCATGAACTAACGAATATCTTGCTATCTAGACCAAAAAAACTAACAAAAAGTGGTTTGGGGTGGCTAGCGTGAAGACAGCCACCACCATAGAATAAAAAAAATATAAAACCACGAAAATCTTTTAATCTGTTCTGAATACCCGCCAGTTACCGTACTGTATCGGTTATATATCGTCTATAGATGCTTATTTAGGGCATAGAATCGTTAGTATCTGTGTCGATTGCTTGTTACGCCCCCCCTGCTGAACTATCTCGGCCGGCCAATATGAATTTTTTGATTTTATTTTTTTATAGCAAATCTATTGAGATCCTAACGATTTTAATGCCTGAACAAACGTGAACTAACGTCGCCCGATGGATTCACATGGTTAGTTTGACTGATTTCTGGGTGGGGTGGTTAGCGTGAAGACAGCCACCCCACTTAAAAAAAAAAAAAATGAAGGAATCGGGTCCTAACGCTACCAATGCCTGAACAATCATGAACTAACGAATATCTTGCTATCTAGACCAAAAAAACTAACAAAAAGTGGTTTGGGGTGGCTAGCGTGAAGACAGCCACCACCATAGAATAAAAAAAATATAAAACCACGAAAATCTTTTAATCTGTTCTGAATACCCGCAAGTTACCATACTGTATCGGTTATATATCGTCTATAGATGCTTATTTAGGGCATAGAATCGTTAGTATCTGTGTCGATTGCTTGTTACGCCCCCCCTGCTGAACTATCTCGGCCGGCCAATATGAATTTTTTGATTTTATTTTTTTATAGCAAATCTATTGAGATCCTAACGATTTTAATGCCTGAACAAACGTGAACTAACGTCGCCCGATGGATTCACATGGTTAGTTTGACTGATTTCTGGGTGGGGTGGTTAGCGTGAAGACAGCCACCCCACTTAAAAAAAAAAAAAAATGAAGGAATCGGGTCCTAACGCTACCAATGCCTGAACAATCATGAACTAACGAATATCTTGCTATCTAGACCAAAAAAACTAACAAAAAGTGGTTTGGGGTGGCTAGCGTGAAGACAGCCACCACCATAGAATAAAAAAAATATAAAACCACGAAAATCTTTTAATCTGTTCTGAATACCCGCAAGTTACCATACTGTATCGGTTATATATCGTCTATAGATGCTTATTTAGGGCATAGAATCGTTAGTATCTGTGTCGATTGCTTGTTACGCCCCCCCTGCTGAACTATCTCGGCCGGCCAATATGAATTTTTTGATTTTATTTTTTTATAGCAAATCTATTGAGATCCTAACGATTTTAATGCCTGAACAAACGTGAACTAACGTCGCCCGATGGATTCACATGGTTAGTTTGACTGATTTCTGGGTGGGGTGGTTAACGTGAAGACAGCCACCCCACTTTGAAAAAAAAAAAAAATGAAGGAATCGGGTCCTAACGCTACCAATGCCTGAACAATCATGAACTAACGAATATCTTGCTATCTAGACCAAAAAAACTAACAAAAAGTGGTTTGGGGTGGCTAGCGTGAAGACAGCCACCACCATAGAATAAAAAAAATATAAAACCACGAAAATCTTTTAATCTGTTCTGAATACCCGCAAGTTACCGTACTGTATCGGTTATATATCGTCTATAGATGCTTATTTAGGGCATAGAATCGTTAGTATCTGTGTCGATTGCTTGTTACGCCCCCCCTGCTGAACTATCTCGGCCGGCCAATATGAATTTTTTGATTTTATTTTTTTATAGCAAATCTATTGAGATCCTAACGATTTTAATGCCTGAACAAACGTGAACTAACGTCGCCCGATGGATTCACATGGTTAGTTTGACTGATTTCTGGGTGGGGTGGTTAGCGTGAAGACAGCCACCCCACTTTAAAAAAATTTAAAAAATGAAGGAATCGGGTCCTAACGATTCCAATGCCTGAACAATCATGAACTAACGAATATCTTGCTATCTAGACCAAAAAAACTAACAAAAAGTGGTTTGGGGTGGCTAGCGTGAAGACAGCCACCCCCATTTTTTTTTTTTTTAAATCGACTTTGGAATCGGGTCCTAACGATTTTACCTACTGAACAAACGTGAACTAACGATGAACTAACGATATAGATATGCCATTTGCGGGCAAACGAAATGGGGTGGTCAACTTCACGAGGGTCCTTATATTATAAGCTATTAGCTAGGCATTTAAAAACAAACGTCATAAGTAACATTCATTTACACGAGTAACACAAAAGTGCAGACTTAAATAACGCGACGTTGACATAGATTACACAACCTCGCATAAATTACACAAATAAACCGAAGAGCATGCAGTTAAACAAATAGGGAGCCATCTTGTTCGACAATATGGCTGCTCCGTGTAGGGTTACCACATTTTTAGAAAATATTAGTGTTTCTTGTGTTAAGGGTTTGCCAAAGAGCTATGGAGCGCAACATGCTTGGACTGAAAAGGATCGACCGGATCCAAAACACTACGTTGCGCTTCAAAACAGGCATTGTCGACGTTGAGGTCAAAAACTCGAAACCGCGTACAAGCGGGACTGGGCAGGCCATGTACGACGTATGCACCCACTGAGGTGGACTAAACTAGACAAGGATGCCACAACGTAAACGCCGGAGTGGTCGGCCTAGGAGGAGATGCCGGGACGACATGGACGCATTTCTCTGCAACTGGACGGATCACGGACGGGACGGGGTGTGATGAAATAATGATTGTAATTGTAAACGAACTCGAACTGAAATCCTGGGTGAGTCTGGTGTCGGAATTTTAATTTTAGCCGTATTGCGCTTATTGCACAATGTTCTATTATTTTAAAGTAGGTAATATAGGTATAGTAATCCTTCAGCGTTAAAAAAACTATCAAAAAGTCCCGACAGTTTAGCCGCCATTCTGATACTGTTATATATAGGTAACTAGTACCCAAATTTCTTAAAAACAAAAAAAAACAGTTTTCTGATAACCCTATGCTTCAAGAAAATCGTTCTGTCATCAATTGGTAACAAGGACAAACTTATTGAGCGTTATTGACGCTAAAAGGCGAACGATCCTAACATTCCTAACGATCGGAGAACAAAAAATCGGCCAATTGCGAGTCGGACTCGCGCACGAACGGTTCCGTACTATTACCAAAAAACGGAAAAAACACGTTTGTTGTATGGGAGCCCCACTTATATATTTATTTTATTCTGTTTTTAGTATTTGTTGTTATAGCGGTCACAGAAATATACATCATCTGTGAAAATTTCAACTGTGTAGCTATCAAGGTTCATGATTCATGAGATACAGCCTGGTGACAGACAGATGGACAGACAGACGGACAGACGGACAGTGGAGTCTTAACACTTTAAACTCTCTTAGTAATAGGGTCCCGTTTTTAGGGTTCCGTACCCAAAGGGTAAAAACGGGACCCTATTACTAAGACTCCGCTGTCCGTCTGTGACAAACAAACGTGATTTTTTTGCCGTGTTTTGCGTAATGGTACGGAACCCTTCGTGCGCGAGTCTGACTCGCACTTGGCCGGTTTTATTATTTACCCTTTGGGTACGGTACGGAACCCTAAAAATCACTAACTCACAATGGTTGGAAATAGCGTGTTAGAACAGACGATTAAATTGGACAAAAACTTATTGCCTGGCAATGACCGCCGGGTAGCATATTGGGTATTTAAGTTCTTTAGAAAGAAAGCATTACATAATACAACGTTTCAAACGGTTTTATTTTCCAGTTGCTCCAATTTGTCTGTCGATCTAGTAATTTGATAGGGTAATTGGATGGTAGATTAAATTAGGCTAAACGAGCTGACATTTTGTATCTAGGTTGTATGACATTGCTTTGGTAACTAACAAAGATGGGAGCTATAGGAGCTACGCTATAGGCTGTTATTTGACAGATGAAGAAGGATACGTATAGTATCAACTCGTATAAAACATATGGACTTAAGATTTTCACTTTTTTGGTAATGTTTTCGCCAACTTCGCGTATTTGAGCTAATAAACGTATATATTATGTGATAGATAAGTTATACAATTTATGTAATCAGCTTGGTTTGCAACTGGGCATGTGTACTTGTGTACCTATTAGTACCATACATTTTGCTTATCATAAATGGCAGTGAGTTGTAAGTAAGGTGCAAAGGGGGACCTTCGAAAACGGGTTAATTTTGAAAATCACATCTCTACTAAACCAAAAGCACTTTATACTTTGGCACAACTCGCTACTGCAACTTACCCAGGAATCGTGCTTACTGTTGCTATAGCAGAAAATGCTTTTACTACTTATTTTCAAAACTACCCCGTTTTTGAAGTTACCCCACCATGACAATTTGTCAAGAAGTTATGGCTCAAAAAGGACACTGTGCAATAAAAATTACCGGCAATTATCGCTCGTAACCGCCAGTTATGGACGCTATGGTTGGCCCGGCGTCACAGCCCATTGCAGAAAGCAATAACGTATGTACTTTATGAATCGCGGAGACACGTAACTAACTAACTGGCCCCTTTTTTACCACGATGTCGCCTGACATTGATAATTTTGAGTACATTGCTGATCCAACAAGTATTTAAACGGGAGTTACTTGTCGACCGCCATCTTGGTCATATCGAGTCGGGTTTATTTCATTGTTTTTGCTCATTAACGTTGTTTAAAGTGTTATACTGATAGTTTATTATCCAGAAAACTAATAAGGAAGTGTGCGGATAATGAGGAATTAATCTAGATGCGAGTTTATCCACCGTTCTGGCGTCAACGCCAAGTAGCTCCACGTGGCCCTTGTATGGTCCTGCTATCGCTTTACAAGAGCTAATAACCGTACACTGTCTTGTACTAACCGTACAATATTTGTCTATATTATAGACCTTGACACTGGCTAAATTGTCCCAATGGACTGAAGCCATTTAATTTTAAAAACTGAACTGAACTAAGTATTTAAACATTGTGCCGTCGTTCTCCAGAAACGTACAGAAAATCGTCACTGTCTGCTCCGGAATACGGTTCTACTGATATTCAATCGTCTTATGATGATGGGGCACTACTTAACCTAACATCTAATTTCGGAGATCAATGTATCTATCTCTATCGATTTTGCCACATTGGAGTGACAGAGATAAAAATATAGGTATACTCATTCCGATTATCAGCGTTTGAGGTAGGTCCTCATTACTGAAGAGAAACTAGAATCAGTAAATAATGTGGATAATAATAGATAAATAATAATAGTAAAAGTTATCGAGCAATCAACAGTAGAAACTTTGGTAGCGCGATGTAGAACCATGGAAGCTTCTACAAAAGTAGTATAGAGCTCAGAGACACTAGCGTCATCTGTTAAACGCTTTCAAAATGAGAGAACAGTAGAACAGCCATATAATGAAACTTTGAAAGTTTCCTCTTACCAGCACAAATAAATAAAAACCCTTTATTTATTTGTGCCATATATCTAATTACTATTCTAAGCACTCGAAAATGTGTCTATCAAAGTTTCTAATTGAGGTTGACCAAATCGAAAAGCAAATCAAAGTGCATTGAACTCTCTTAATCAACAGGAAAACTATGTTTACGCACATTCCTAGTATTAACACAGTAATGGCCGTGTGTTCACATTGCTTACAGAGCACAGGAGAGCTGGTTAACCACTGTAACCAAAATTGAGATCTGGCGAAAACTAGGTAGGTATGTGCAATTTTTGAATAGAGAGAGAGGAAAATATAATAATTCACCGCGTTGATCAAGATTCGAACACGACCTTTTGGAACATCGGTCCATTCTCTAACCAACTGAGCTATCGACGCTAAGAGCTACCCCACACTAGCGTCTCTTGAGCGTTGGCGTCTAGTCAGCGCTATGAAAAATGTTGTCGCTGTGCAGTTGCGGCAACGTTGCGACGAGCAACGGCCATAGTGTTGAGCCCCAAGAGAGTACTACTGGTGCTAGGCGACGAAATACATACTTATATAGATAAATACATACTTAAATACATAGAAAACACCCATGACTCAGGAACAAATATTTGTGTCCATCACACAAATAAATGCCGGATTCGAACCGAGGACCATCGGCTTCACGGGCAGGGTCACTACCCACTATTAGGCCAGACCAATCGTCTCTTCTTTCTCTGTTTACACGCCTTAGTCAATCATCTATAATATAATAATGCTCACTTTTTACTAAATTCGTTGTACGAGTGCATACCGATTCATTCAAAGATTCGCGTTGCCTGTTTGTAGTAAGCGTTCGGAATCACATTCTTTGGTTTAGGTACGATTTTTTATAGGCTCAAAATTTGGAATGTTTACACAGTCGACATCAGGTATTTCATAGAAAGGTCAACAGAATTACGCTAATGTTTATGTGAGTTTCCGCAATAAATTCGACACACTTTGCGCCCGTCTTACTTTTTAGGGTTCCGTACCCAAAGGGTAAAAGCGGGATCCTATTACTAAGACTCCGCTGTATCTCATGAACCGTGATAGCTAGACAGTTGAAATTTTCACAGATGATGTATTTCTGTTGCCGCTATAACAACAAATACTAAAAAGTACGGAACCCTCGGTGCGCGAGTCCGACTCGCACT
Organism: Cydia strobilella; assembly: GCF_947568885.1. Lineage (NCBI taxonomy): Eukaryota > Metazoa > Arthropoda > Insecta > Lepidoptera > Tortricidae > Cydia > Cydia strobilella. The sequence goes on along the minus strand of NC_086061.1, from coordinate 6,608,300 downwards.
TGGCCGGTTTTTAATGACACAAAGCTGAAAATAACAAATGCGGAGTTGGAATTAAAACCAGCTTGGCATACACTTTTACCTACTTAATAAACATTAAAGTTACTTCAACTTGAAGAATGGTTTAAGTTTACTTTGACATTTAAATTTAAAGTGGCAGGAAATGTGATACAATTTCCGTTTAATGTTTGGTACTAAAGGAGTTTTTAAGTTAAATAGGAAATAACATTTACAATACTATAATTACATTAATTATATGCATGCCCCCTTAATAGTTATATCTATCGAGATATGGTAAACACAAAAACGAATGTGTCCGACCGAAACCGGATTTTTTGCCGAAACCGAAACTCCGGCCGGACACTACCGAAAATACAATTTCGTAACGTTCGGTTCGGTTCGGCAGTTTTTTGGCCGAAACCGAACCTTTGCCCGAAACCGAAACCTGCCTAAACCGAAATCGAAACTTAATAATAGTTCATAGTCATGTTTCTACCATCAAGCTGTGCAGTAGTACTATTCTATAGACTCTTAAAGTGGGTGTTCTCCGCTATCTGTCTATTTAAAGAATCTCGTGGTTGAATACACAAGTCCTAAACAAACATGGCGGACTCCTATTTATAATCGTGTTATTTAGGAATACACGAATGTTGTGCTTACGATACTGATGATAAACTTGTGTTGACAGCTGAATTGAATGTTTACTAATAAATCCATTTATACAGTTAACAGTTATACAGTTAGGACTTAGATACTTATGAAAAAGTTCGTTGAAAAGATGCCCAATAGATATGTACGGTAGCTTAGATCCTATATTAGATTTCACTGCTGATTTTTGGCTGCGAGACTAGCATTTTTTCGAGTTACGTTTTTGATGGGATCTAATTATCAATTATACAATATACAGACACCTGAATCTGTCGAATACACTCAAATTTACTGGTCTATACTGTAAATAACATTTAAGTTCACACGAAGTCAGGAATTAGAACTAAAGAAGCAATTGGTCGTAGAGGTCATCTCTCTATCTATTTTCTATCGACCGACATAGGGCTTCACTTAAGGCGTTTTAGTTCACGTCAGTACAGACAGTCAGACAGTGAGTCATTTAACATTTTAATCTGCCGCGCCAAGCGTCTGCCACGTCTCGTCTGTTTTTGCTTGTTTGACCTGAAGTGATTTGACTGGTATAACGGAAATAAGAATCGTTGCGGCTTGAATTCTACTAGATAGCTAGTTTTGCTGGGCATTTTCCGCATATCGACAACCATTGTGCCTATATTGCGTAAAAACGAGGTAGCGCTACTCTAACCACCCCAGCTCCTCCACGAAATCAACCTAGCAGTCTTCAGGTTGCTAACTGCCTCCTTTAGAGTGCCTCCTTGAATACTACTAATAAAATACATCTGTAACTAATTAATCTCAAAGGCCCACGTTAAGCTCGCGGCTTCATCTCAAGGCAGCTTCATCACTGCCTACAAATCTTCTCAGGGCGTAAAGGCGTTTCAGATCATTGATGTATATCTATAAATCGTCTATAAGCTGTCAATATTTTCAAGAGTGCCTAGCATCAGACGGACCTTACACTCGTTAACCACCATCATATAAAAAATACCGGTGTCTGAAAAGATGCCATTTAGAACCGTTCTCAGTTTATAATTAGTAAAAAGACCCTTCGGGTTAAGATCCGCTCCATTTAAACCAAATGTCATCCCATCTCTGTGTTTATGTCCAACATGTGGTCGCTTAAATGAGGAGACACATTTATCATTTTAGGTCAAAACATATCCTCTAAATGGAGCCACTTGTGTTTTGTAAAATAAACCTGTCAAAAATGCGTTCCATAAACAGTATAGGCGACGAAAGGGTTTATGGTATAAAATTATGGTTATGGTATAATTTGTTCCAATAAACAAGATTTTATAGCATTTTGTACATAAATAAAACGCCTTATAGACAGGGCTTGGTTTTAAATTCTGATGTGCTGTCAGAAAGTTTCCAATATTGCGAAATTTCCACATTGAAAAATTTCGGAAACTAGGTACTTACTTCACAGTTCTCCCGCTAAAGCTGTGTGAAATACCACCCATTATGCGCAAGTATGATGAAAAATAATTCTCAGTGAAATCTGATTTAAATGAGATCTTTCAAAAATTAATGTGATGCCTTAACTATTTTACCTATAGCTAATATTTATTTATTTTTCTAAAGTGCCTCGTAATTACCTCAAGCAAGTCTTTAGTTAGTTTCTTTTTCAATTTAATGATCAATCAATTTCGCATTGATTTTAAGTTTATCAATACTGATAAATCACAAATCAAAAGTGTCGAAACGACTTTTACAAAACGTGCTATATTTGGATACGCGAAACTTATGTAACTGAGAAGGCCTAAGAAGAGTATGTAAAATACAAATTTGATATTAACCTGTTATTTATCTCAGTGTATCACGCTTCCACATATACTGATGCGAAATGCGAAAGGGACTCAATTTTTATAAAATGATTTGGAAATCTATATCTTCAACGATCCCCAAACGCCAAAATCAAGGAATTCGTACCTTGCCATAGTGACAATAATATGAGAACCCTACTACCTATCCCTAATAGTAACTTTCAGAATGGTTGTTACTGTGATAAGTTACGAAATAGCACAGAAATCAAATTCTTTGACTACAGGCCTCCTCTAATTGTTCAGGAGATAATAATGGGCTATATTTCCCGGGCTAGTCCTTCGTAGTTCCTTGTCACAGTGACAAATCAATATGAAAGTTACTAGGGATAGTAGGGATCTCCGTGGGGGCTTGATCTTTTATACACAACTTTTAAATATTCGCAGATACAGATTATACAGGTTGTATCATGATTCATGATGTGTCACGAATTTTACACAATAACTGATAGATATCAAATGATAGTGTGTAAATGTAAATACACCTTAAGACTGTCGAACGTCATACATTATGTTATCTGCAAAATTTATTGGCTGTGCCACTGAGGTGGCAATACTCGTAACAGTGCTCCCGGATTCAAAACTGGCCAAAACCTGATTACGTAACGCCTATAGGCAGCTGTCCGACCGTTGATACGAACGTACCTGTAACAAATAAAATAAACAATAGCACTAATTATACAGGGAAATAAACCTTACTTAATGACGAATTACATATTACTGTTAATTACCCCATCCATATTGTAAAAAATCCAATTTTACACTGATCGATAAATTTTGCCTGCGCTGAATAGTCAATAAACGCAAAATACACTTTGATAACGATAAAGCAATAGAAAAAAAACGCATTTAACTGATTTGCAAGACCGAAGTGATCCCATAAGTGTTCCGTTTGTCAAAACAAAGTTTTGCACGGAACACTAACAAACAAATCATTTTGTAGTTAGTAAAGTGAAAGTGTTGGAACAATCTCACAGTTTTTACTCCTACGTGTCGTTATGTCACATCGTTAATGATCCATAGAGTAGAGAACAAAAACACCCATGTAAAAATCAAAAATTCATCATCAGTCATCACATCATGTAATATCAGAATGATAAGTCAATAGTATAAGAATCTAACAAGCAAGCGAAAGGTCTGTCAGTTGAGTGTGAACTGTGAACATTAGAACAATTACATAACATGTGTTGATTTATTAAACTTATTTTACTTATATACCTTGGATGTTTCTGTCAAAGTACGCGTAAAATGATTAAGACAGTTTGAATGTGTTACTTAAAATTCAAATGCGGGATAGTGTTGAAAATTACCAATATCTACGAAACCAGAATACGAAATTATCTAATTCTACGTTGCAGTAGCGTAAGTGCTGTAAGTGTATGAAGTATTGTATTGTCGGCAATTCCGAACTTACTGACGGCTTAGAACCTCTTAGTCTTCGGAGAGACGTTGGCTCTCTTTGCATGTACCGTCTGTACAATGGGGAATGTTCCGAAGAACTTTTTGATCTGGTGCCATCGTCTCGTTTCTATCACCGCACCTCCCGCCAAAGGAGCAAAGCTCATCCTCACTTCTGAGACACATGGCACACCATGAATAAGCGGGCATCCCGCTCGTTTCTTCCCAGAACGTGCAGAATGTGGAATGAGTTGCCTCCTGAGGTATTTCCTTTGTGCTACGACATGGGATTCTTCAAGAAGCGGGTATTTAGGGTTCTCAAGGGTCGGCAATGCTTAAGTGGCTCCTGTGATGTTGCTTACGTCCATGGGCGACGATGACTGCTTCCCATCAGGCGGCTCGTCTGCTCGTTTGCTGAATATCACATAAAAAAAAAAAAAAAAAGTGCAGGTTTAGTAAATATTTAGTCATTTTCAAAATTACCCCGCTTCTTGAAGTTATCCTAATGCACTTTAATTCAAAATATGACAAGGCACTAAACTGTCCAGTGCCTTAAGTAATTGACGGCAAGGCAACAAATTTGCAATGTCACGGAAAAGTTAAATCCGGCCATGATGCTCAAGTTTAACTAGAAAATGTTAGGTAATAGTACATTTCGATGCTAGTGCGGAAAGTATGTCATTACTTCACGAGCCGTAGGCGAGTGGCAAGACTCGGGACGAGTGAAGAATGACATCTCCGCACGTGTATCGAACGACCTTTTTTAATACAGTTGCGAAAAAATAAGAAAAACAAAAAGTAAGAAATTCGAAACTTTTATATTATTAATTTTGCGACATCATTGACATTGACATTATGAAGTGGTGTTTTTTTTAGCTTTTATTCGACTAGAATGGATTTTGTTATTATTATTGAACCCACTTCAATGAAAGTTTTTTTTTTTCAAATGCAAGTTCTATAAGACAGAAACAATTGTAGGTAGGTACTATTATTACCTAAATATCGTTATTTACGATTATTAGTGTGTCGTATATTTATAAAAACAATATAGAATTTTGCCTTTGGAAACTTAAAACATTCTTGCAGTAAGAAAAAACGCCTCTTTTTTGACAGGCGTTCCGTTCCATTCAGACAACTTATTAAGAACTGTTTTTCAACATTAAAAAATAAACGTATAATAATACTTACAATTCAATTCTTATAATGATGAAGAGGTAAGTAATAAAATATGATATATGCATATTTTTCGTATTCTTACATTAACAGTGGGTTTTTATGATGATTACGACGTTTAAAGGAAACTAATATTAACACTCATCAATAAGTAGTCATGAATTGGAACAAGTATAAATTTAAAAAAATTGGAAAAGTAAAAAGCACTAGTTCGCGAAAACCAACTTTCCGCACGATAAACAGCCACGAAAAGTAGCACTTTTTGAGCAACTGTATTAAAAAGTATGTTCCTTTCGATATTTTTCTAGTGATTGACATGGCAATGCTCTTTCTTTCCTAATATAGGTACTTATTTTTATTCCGTATTTTTAATAATATTTAAGAAGGTCGCGTTTTCAAAACGTAGATTAGTTAAGAGATTACTAACTGATATCATAAAACCGAGGTAGTTCTTGCGCTTTTCTAGTTTGTCACATTATTACTTATTACAGTTAGCTATGCAGGAACACCAATAGTATTTTATATAATCGTGATATAATAGAGAGCTTTTCAGTCGAGTACCGTGTTTAATGCCCAGCGGGCTGAGCACGGTAGTATTTTTACCGCCTGTCACCATACCTGTCACGTTCTAACAAGTAGGTAAGTGCGAAAGTGACAGGCATAGTGATAGGTGATAAAAATGCAACCATGTTGACACCGCAGGAGCCCATACATAAAAAGTACCCAATTACAGTTTGGTATACGAAATCTTAATTCAACCATTACAGTCGACGAGTAGAAAAAAATATAAAGTAAGCAGTAAGCGTTAATAACTTGAATTACCCATAGGTACAGCATGAAGACAAAAATGTCTAAAAGAATAATAACCTCTCCTTGTATTATAATGTACCGAAATAACCTAAATTGAGCCGGCGTCACTGAGGTCAAGTCATTTGTTAACTTAATATGGAGTTATTCGTCTCAGGTTACGGCCGTTTGTCTCACTTTGTCGGATTGTTTTATACAGCAGGCGTGCATACGTTGTAATATCACAAATTACTGTTATATGTCTACACTACATTAAGTTTGTTTTACTTTATATTTTTTACTCTTAAAAGTAAGGGCATATTTCTGTAGATTCCTCGTGCAATAATGCGATTTTTGCTATGACCTATGTCAGAAATGGAACTAGGCTCTTTCTTTCAAAGAAATAAATATTATTTGCTCCCTAAAACCGCAACTCCCTAGGGAGTTATTACCATTACTCCCGGGTAAATCCTGCGATAAAAATGTAGGCCATTTGTCACTAATTATGAACGTGTAAGACTTTTTGAGAAAAACTAAGGATAAACGTACAGTACAGATCTGCCTAATTCCCACCAGAATTAACGACCACCACATTTGCCATGTAGAGATCTAACGGACGGACAGATATGTGTATCTGTATATTGTATGTATATCCCTATAGCTAAACCGTAATAAACAAAGTATACAGTCGAAACGGCAACTCTCCTTATTTGGAAGTCGGTTAAAAAGCGCTGATTACCATAGTAATACCAGCTTCAGCGTTTGGACACTTTGGACCAATTCCAAGTGTTCCATCCAACAGTGTCAGTTGCGAAAACAAATCGCGTCGGACGATATCAAAATTGATGGTTTCGCGATAATGATAATGCCTATCTGAATATTCTTTACGGGAAAAATGAGAAAAATTCCGAGCTTTTAGTGTTGAAAAGACCTTGGCAGTGATGAGCAATGTTACAGAAGGAGGATGCTACAATAGGATCGGCTTTCGGATAGTTTTTATTAGGGTTCCGTACCCAAAGGGTAAAAACAGGACCCTATTGCTATTACTAAGACTTCGCTGTCTGTCTGTTTGTCTGTCAGATGTATTTCTGTTGCCGCTATAACAACAAATTCTAAAAACAGAATAAATAAATATTTAAGGGGGGCTCCTATACAACAAACGTGATTTTTTTGCCGTTTTTTGTGATGAGCAATGTTACAGAAGGAGGATGCTTCAATAGGATCGGCTTTCGGATAGTTTTTATTAGGGTTCCGTACCCAAAGGGTAAAAACAGGACCCTATTGCTATTACTAAGACTTCGCTGTCTGTCTGTTTGTCTGTCCCATGTATTTCTGTTGCCGCTATAACAACAAATACTAAAAACAGAATAAATAAATATTTAAGGGGGGCTCCTATACAACAAACGTGATTTTTTTGCCGTTTTTTGCGTAATGGTACGGAACCATTCGTGCGCGAGTCTGACTCGCACTTGGCCGGTTTTTTTTATTGGATAAACGTATGTATTTGACCACAATTTCACATAATGGTAAGTGCCGATGCGTTCAAGTATGGAGTATACTATTTTTTTTTTTGAATGGATCAAAGAAACTGGATAAAGTAAGAGTAAAACACAAATCGTTGCGTTAGATCGTCTGGCGCCGTCGGCGGCAGCGGAGCGTGGAGGCAAGTCGGCAACCCGCACTGGTTATTATGTATATGTTGTTGTGGTGACCATATTCTCTGTACAGGACGAGATAAGTCAAGCGACGAGTTACAATACATTTAAAGTAAGAATAAACACAGTATTCAACACGTTGCGTTAGATCGTCTGGCGACATCAGAATGTGGCCCGCACCGGTGGTGACCATAATTATCCTCTCTGTACAGGAGATGTCAAATTATTTTCATTATTTCAGCCGAAAGAACCTTCCCCAAGAGCCTTTACAACGACCTGTAGTACCGTGTACTTGTGCTTAAGCTTTGTACTAGTAATTTCTAGTAATCAAAATTCATATCATTGCTTATGTAATAATTCCATCGTAGACCAATAAAACTAAGTTTATATATTAAGGTGGTTCGACTAGGTTACCCAAAGCTTAAACCCCGCTAGATGGCGTCACTCGCAAATTTTCAGGTTTTATTTTTTTGTGGAATAGTGTTGGTATCTGTATACTTAAAAGTATGTTTAGCGCACTCTTTACATAAATATTGAACTATTATAATAAACATTGAATACTTCATTAGTGCAAAAAACACTTTTAAAGTCGACAGAGTGTTTCTGTCATGCTATTTCCTACTATTACTCACACATGCAAACAGTGTTTCCGTGATGCTTGTAGTAGACAATTTCATGCAGTGTAAGTATGCTGCAATGGCGTTGCGGTATGTTCGTGGAAATACGTGCAAGACGATTAGGGTTCGAGACTGGTACGTCAGGGGTACTTTTTTTTGTCCTTTTTGTGTTATGTTTCTTATACCTTTTAGTCTTCGAATTCTTGTCCGATTCCGATATAACCGAAATATATTTCAGTGATATCGGAAACGGCTCTAACGATTTCGATGAAATTTGCTGTAAGGGGTTCGATCTAGCTAGGTCTTATCTCTGGGAAAACGAGCATTTTTGAGTTTTTACTTATGTTTTCTTTTTCTTCCAGATATTCAGTATTATTAATAAATTCGTTTATAACGTTTTATAAAAATATGTGACGTTTTGAACTAAAAGGTACCACATTGTCGGTTGTCGATTAGGTTGATTTCATTTTGAAGCTTTATGGAAATATGACAACAATAAGTAGGTACCCGTTTGGTAAACGCCACATATATTGAAAACCTGACTTTCACAAATCTCACCTTTTTGGGTTCTTCCAACTCAGAAAGGATGGAGAATACTGACGATTCTTAGTAGCACTAGCCCAAGGAAGTCCAGGTTTGTAAGTGTCAGGTATCAGTTTTTTTTTAAAGCGCTAAATATAGTTCTACAAGTAAAGCAATCCCTTACTGCCCAGCCTCTATAGTATTTTTCAAACTGGAAGGGTACGATGATAGATTTAATCTCCATACAATTTATAACCTAATAATGCCAAATGTTGCAAAAGTATATTGAATTGAGATCTATCATCGTACCCTTGCAGTTTGAAATAGTTATTTACGATACAAGTGCGGAAAAGAGAAAATTCGAAAAGAGTGGCGACAGATTAAAACACGACCGCAGAGTGTTTTAAATCGACACGAGTTGCGAATTACCTATTCGCACGTGTATCGTACAACGTTTTACAGTACATATGGCCCTTTAAACTTTCGACATATGCATGAAAAGTGCTCTTTACGCACTAGGGCGAGAAAGTTGCACCATATGTACTGTAAAATACTTTTTAGTACATATGGTGCTACATATACGTTACCGCCCTAGTGCGGTAATTAGTACAATACGTGCATATGTCGAAAATGTAAAGGGCCATAATTATGTACTGTAAAACGTTGTACAATACACGTGCGAAAAGGTAATTCGCAACTCGTGTCGATTAAAACACTTCCTTCGGTCGTGTTTCAATTTATCGCCACTCGTTGCCAATTTCCTACTTTTCGCACTTGTATCGTAATGTACTAATAATAAAGTAGTAATTGTAAAATAAAATTAAAACTTTTTTTATATATTTTTTTTTGGATTCAAGTAGGTACAGTGAGTAACAACATTGCATGGCCTTCTAATTATAACTATTATAGAAAACGGGATATTTATCATGTTTATTTATATTATTTATTTCTCGATATTTTGGCCGGTCTTGCAAGACCAGTCGTTGTGGAGATCCCTGGGGAGGCCTATGTCCAGCAGTGGATCTTGTTGGTGTAGATGGATTCACACAACAAATGAAATAACATTTTTTCATATTTGTTATCCGTAGTTGTCCCTGTACCTGAAAGAAAAATAATATCATGATAGCACAAATTCTCTAATGGTATAGGAAGAAAGATGATGCAACAATATGGATTCTAATAAAGTTATCATTTACTTACCTAGTAATAATTGTGTTTTTCATTCATAGACAAAATTCCATAATTTTCATCCCCAGGAAATGTTTTATTTTACTTTATTGCAGTGAGGATGTCCTGATTTTTTCTGGCTAATGAAGGAAAACATTTTATTTCCAAGAATGCCTCTTCATTTTGCACAATACCTAAAAAAAACCTAGAGTTAGTGACACATTGACTATTCGGCAACCAAAACAGTAATAATTACATTATATAGGTATTATTCACTGCTTATATTACCATTACGGAAGAAGTGAGAATTATTTTCTAAAAAGATCGGCACGAGAAAATTACAATGTACAATGAAGGAATGAAACTGTACCTACCTTACGAAACTTCACCATCATGAATTCCGCTTCAATTGAGTCTGAATTTTTCTGGATTTTCGCGGACCAGAACACCGATGATTTTTGTAACTTGATTTAGACGTTGCTATCATTTTCAATTTATACAAACAAATTGATGTCACAATAAACATGACCCTATGTGTCAGTGTCAACACTGTCAAATAAAAATGCACTAAACATGACGGCACTGCAAATCCTGCCAGGTCGGCCAGGCAACGTCGCCAACGTCATAGAGTGGCAACGCCGCACGCAACGTATTTGTACACGACATTTGTGACACACACATACGTAAAATTGATGAAAAAATTACGTTGATTTATGTATGATTTCTGTATGAAACAAAGTTTTTCTATTAATTTAGCGCAAACGAATATTCGAAAGTAGATAAATGAGCAAATATTTCTGTAGTAATAGTGTGTAGTGCCTTAATTAAAGCAGATTGAATTTTGTATGAAAATCGAACCACCTTAATGTTTTATTTTCTTAACATAATACAAATCAGCTTTTCAGCCAGTCTGTAGCTAATCATAATAACTTCTTACCGACTAAATACCTCTGTTAAACAATATTAAACCTATAGTAAGTAGGTACCTAGGTGTTATTTCTTTGAGATCAGTTACTTACTGTGTCAACGCTACCGTACTGTCTGTTTAACCAGCCAGTTACATTAGCAACTGAGAAGCTTCCTGGCAGAACGCCAGGCAAGTCTGATTAGCAGTATACATGTCTCGGACCGTCTTAACCTCATTAGTTGAGTTTACGGAATCACTTTAGATTCTTGGAGGGATTCTGGGAGAAACTTAGAAGGAATTGTTTTTCGTTTAAGGCTGCGTTTCGACCAGAGATGCATGTGCGAGGATGCATAGAGATAGCGAGGTATGTATTGTAATCGAACCAATAGCATCACTTCATTTGTTTTCCTCGTTCAGAGTTTTATTGGGTCTTAAAAACACATCCCTCGCCATATATACGCATCCTTGCACATCTTTGGTGGAACGAAGCCTAACGGACTGATGGCTGGGTAAGGCCATTTTAAACGGGTTTGATAGGGCACCACATCCAATGATGCTAGGCGAAAATGGTCTCACTTTCCCTAACGACGTTTGGCAATTAAGATTTTGGATAAAATGAACGTCAATCGATTCGATATTTTCAAAGATAGATATAACTCCGTAATAGATAAATACAGTCTAAGGAAAAAACGTGCCTCGAAAATCAAGAAAATTTGATTCTCGTTCAGAGGGCGCTACTAGTTTTGGCCTACAGTCGTATAGATGGCGTTGACGGTTTCGTTTGTTATTTAACAATTTTAACGCATATCAGTGAAAGAACATGGGTCAAAATAAAAATAAAAAAATTAATGCAAATAAAAAAAATCATTTATCCATATTTAAATACATTCTATCGTATTTTTATAAATCTTCATTTTTAGTTTTAAAGTGTGTCGACAGATGGCAGTGAATTTACCGGGGTTACAAAATTTACTATGACAGTACCGCTCTAGTATAAGTTACTCTATGATATTTTATACAGGTCAAAAGGTTTTTGAAGAGCAATCAACCGGTTGGGCACTAAAAAAACATTAAAGATTTTTTATCATCCCTACGATTCTTATATTTAAAGAAAGTAAAATTTTCATATGCTCGTTTTTACGCCAATTATTGTTATTTTAGAGCAACCCCACACTAGCGTCTCCTGACCGTCGGTGCCTAGTCAACTTGGCCGCATTGGCTGCTGCTCGACGCAACGTTGGCGCAACTGCGCATAGACGCCATTTTTCCATAGCGCTGGTGCGCATTGACTAGACGCGGACGCTCAAAAGTCGCAAGTGTGGAGTGGCCCTTAGGATACGAAAGAAATTGGGGTTATTTAGCTAGATACAGTTATGATTTTTTCCTTAAAGCTCATACAGATACGTACGTGACTAACGACATAAACCTACCACAGTTTGTACATTGTTAACTAATACTAGACAGACAAAAGTAAATACAAATAAAGCTTTGATAACTTACTCAATTATTTACTACAAATAAACACACGAAAACAGGCGTCGATTTGTAAATAGAGAAAGGACTCTAGGTATGTTATCCACTATTTACTTTAAATATATTATCTATACATAATGTAAATATATTATCTATAAATAACATTGCACGTTATTTAAGGACGATACTGTCAGAAATATCTTTTCATTTCTCATGCTCTAAAAGAGGGTCGTTGTTGTTCTAAAAAGTATGCAGAAAATGATACGTTTCTGCTTTAGAGCACTGTACTTTCTAAGTACGTTTTTTCTTGTTTTTTCGAAAAGCAATATATTTTTTTGTTTTAAATGGATTTGTTGTACTATTCTCATACTGATAATTAACTCCCCATTCCATAAATAACGATGTTTTTACCTAAATTGTTAATTGAAAGTACTCTCAAGAAATACTACTGAAGTTTATACTTAGTCGTGTCTATTTCAGTCTCGGACTATTGATGGGCTCGGACTACGGAGGAGGGCGGAAACTACCTCGACAGAAATGGGTGCCTTTCAGCCCTTCGTTAACAAATAACAATCTACTGATTGTTAACCAAGGGATAAAAGGCACCCAAAGTGAAAGTGAGTTCTAAAACGTAATAGTACTTTATCTCTATGGAACACAATTCTAAACAGAAACGTCTGCGATCGATGCTATTAAGCTTAGAATAAATTTAAAAGTGGAAAAATTACTGCTTTGGGTGACACTTGAACTCACCATCCATCCGGAGGCCGTGAGTTCAAGTCTCACCCAAGGCAGTAATTTTTCCACTTTTAAATTTATATTACATACTTATGTTGTTCACTAATACATTACTCATTGCATAAAAACTAGCACAACCATATTACTTAAACCAAATACGGTGCATAATCGAGATTATCATACGATCCATAACAAAGGCGATTGTCCCACAAAAACAGTAATTGTGGTCACCTTACATGGTCCACGGTTGGTTGCGTGCATGTGGTCACACACCTGGTAAAGACATATGCCACTGACGCTCTGATACATAGACATATATCTTAATATTTTATGTCGACGTTGCACGTGCGTCTTGTGTACGCCAAGCGTGTCGATATCTGTGGAAAGAAATGCATGTGGACATACGTGAGAAATTTTTACCATTGAAACAAGATATTCTAAATGCTAGAAGAACGACAAGTGAGGGTCACTACACTACGTATGGTCAAAGTCTCAGTTGTGTTTCTATCCTCCTATCCCTATTGTAGAAATGGGAAACAGTGTGGTTGTGTAAATGAATATCTTTATACATGTATATGCTTTCAGTGCCGATTTTTGATTCTTGGGTTGGATTTAAATTTGGACTACAATTAGAAGACACAAAATTGGGTTAAAAATATCCAACGTCGGGTAAAGTAGAATCGGATTCATCCAGAAATGTTTGAAATGTAGAGCAAGGTCCTTATAACGTGGTCTACACGGTACAGGATTATGTCTGGTCTAGGGGCTCTGATGCACAGACACAGGCATAAATTATAAGTCTACAATTGAGCAATTTTTATTATAAAAACCGACTTATTTTAGTAATTGTTTGAAGAAATTTGCCAAATAAGTCTATAATTTGAAGGTTAGAATGACTATGATATCATACTTAGCACCTTTGCAAATTTTTGTATGTCTTGTATTACAATTGGACGCCTATTTGTGAGTGTGACAGTGATATTATAAATTTATATTTCATAGGAATGCAAACAAAAGTTATGATTTTAATTAAGACGAAACAGGACGACGCTTCTCCTCATTCCCTTTCTGGATATTAACATTATTGAAAATACTCTTAGACGATTTGATGTATATTAGTCCTACCTCGCCCCGTTACCTTAAAGAACGCTATTTATCTAAATTCTAATAGTAGATGCTTACAAAATTTGCCTCTTTCCGTCCTTCCTTCCTCCTCAAAATTTTATAATTGTTCGTTCACTTTTCGGGCTGTTCGGCTGTAGAACTCTCTTCCTATCGAATTAGGACATTTAGGACGCGCTGAATCCTTTGCTTTTTTCCAATCCCATTTTAAATATATCTGTTCTTTCCTTTGTGTGTGTCTTTGTGTTTCGTGGAACTGGTCACAGTTAAAAATAAAAAACCCATTTTAATCAGTAGTTAAAACGTTATAAAACCGATAAATTAGGGAAGGACAGGCAAGTCAGGCAACAAATTTGATTCCTAGGCCACTAATATAACTTTGTCGCTTTAACTTTTAGCGATACATGACTCAAAAAGCACTGTCGTAGAAGATAACCAAATTGATTAATTATGACATTCTATACTTAATAGTGGCCTAGGAATCAAATTGGTTGACTATACACCAGATAAGTGTAAAGTTAGTTCCCTTTCCAATGTGAGATAACGACGCGACGTTTAAATGATCATTACAAAGGCGAGAACGAGACTATTCGCTGTTTATGTTAAATCAGTACGTTTAAAACGTTAACCATAACCACAACTCGTTTTATGTAGTCTTGAATCGTTTTAGTTTAAACTTACGTCCAACATAAACTAAAGGAAGTGTTGATGTCCCCTTAAAGTTGAGCATTCTAGTTGGACCACGCTAAGTGCTACGTCAAGTATGGGGCTCTCAGGGATATGTAGGTATGCATTCTTACTGCCAAGTTTGTGCAAAGTTAGCGTGGTCGTAGTATACCATTACGCCGAGGGTTCCGTACTTTTTAGTATTTGTTGTAATAGCGGCAACAGAAATACATCAACTGTGAAAATTTCATTAGCTATCACGGTTCATGAAGCCTGGTGACAGACTTATCTTCTTTCTACAGTGGAGTCTTAGTAATAGGGTCCCGTTTTTATTTTACCCTTTGGGTACAGAACCTTAAAAAACGAAAACGTCAAAAATTCATTTATTTTCAGTTGTATATCATTAGCCTGCACACTGTAGCACTATAATTTAAGTATAAAATAGCTAGTGATATAGATAGCACAGGGATCTGACAAGCCAAGTCGTACAATAGTTTATATTACTATTAGTGCAATAATATAGAATACAACATTTTCCAATTCCGATTTGTTCTAATTAAACGTTAGATAATCCACATATTATCTCCGCCATGTCCGCTTTCAACTTTCCGCATCTATTAGAGCAGAACAATAATGTACAAAGTGGTACCAATACCACATTAATGGTACCATTACGTAGTGTAAGAAATCTATAATGTGGTACAGTTTGTTTTCTCTTCGCGTCAATAAACTTTAAACTGTCGTGTAGACTGTAGGATTGCCAGGCGTATGATAATTATTGTACACAACGATAACTTAGTCTCCGATACGATGTACGATGCAATGACCATTATCGTACGCAAAAGTACGATAATTTTAGGGGCCAGACCTTGCCCACCAGAGTGTATATTTGAAGGCGTATACGAAAGTTACGAAACTTTCAATCGGAAATAAGTAAAAATAGGCTACAATTGGCACTACTTGGGTGATAGGCTTCTTGGAAATTATGCAATGGCGTCGAAAAGGCCAATATTTAATATTTCCTAGCCTAACCTTCAGGAGCCACAGTGCAAAATGTTCAAATACCTGCTTTAAAACAGATTTTTGCATAATATATAGTTGACATAAAGACTGTTTAAATTATTTTAGGGGTAGTACCTTATTTGACAGGCGTACGATATATATTTTTGATTACACCTGCCAACCCTGATCGTGTTTACGATTCTAGTGACAGTGACGATTTGGACCGGGGTTGGCGTTGAAGTTGTATTGCCAAATCAAGCAAGTTGTTGCCTTATTTGATGGAAATTGTAAAAGTGCCGGATTGGCATGATACATAACGAATATGCTTTAGCTTGAGCATGAATACTTTCGATAATCATGTGTTACTAGCTTCTTCCCACGACTTCATCTGCGTAGAATTAGCATATCCATATACCACTTCCATAATAAATTTCACTTAAAGGATGGTTTCCGGGGTGAAAACTATCCTTTGTTCCCCGCGACGAATCTTAAAATATCTCCATACGAAATTTCATCTAAATTGGTTTAGCGGTTCAAGCGTGTTAGCGTGAAGAGGTAATAGACAGACAGACAAAGTTACTTTCGCATTAAGTAAGTAAGGAAATGATCGATTAGTGTTTGCATTTTTGCAATTGTAGGCTCTAAGTAAACTTTTGTTACTAACAACTTTTTTTAATGAAATAGGAGGCAAACGAGCAGACGGATCACCTGATCCGATGAGAAAATAAATAAATACTCAAACAAGAATCTAAGATAGATCGTGCGTACCATTTTGTGGACTTTGTGTAACCATGTAATACAATATTTAGATTATTTAGCACCTGGGGTTTGCACACAGTTGCACAATATGGCGTCGTGTGCAAATTCAGTCGGTTTGCATTTGTGACTAGTTCAGTAATATTAAATATAGTATTATTTGTGCTTTTCGAACCTACTTAATTTTATAAACTTGGATGTAAAATAAAGCCTGACTTATTTTAGCGCACCTTTCAATTCAGAGTATGATGCGGGCATCGATAATTGCCACATAATGAAGCGAGCCGGCGATGTACGCTACACTAGTACACTACAAATCATTAATCCGCCCCATTTTCAACATGCGATAGCGTTATCTGCCCCGTCAGCCGCGTTTCGCGCCGCGGGTGCAGTGCAACGCGTGCACTTTTTACACACGTGACCTACTGAGCGCGGTCAATTTACATATTCTATTTTTGTATTGTACCTATTATGACTTACTAGCTTTTGTAAGCTATTTTCGTGCGTGTTACATATATTATCACGTTAATACGCGTTCCCGCCTTAGACGCGGTTTTGGTGTGGACATTTCAGAATTTTCCTAAGCGAGTTGTAATGATCAATCATAGCGTTAACTGACTCTACAAAACGATTTCTTTGTGAAACAACTTGAAAAACACCGACAATTTAACAAGTTTTTCTTCGTGATTTTTAAAGAGTCATCGTTACACTTTTTGTGCCTGGATCCGTACCGTTATAGAAAAGCAATTAATATTTGGAAAAAGCACTGACAGCTCATTTTAATTAAGATAAGACGTGATTACTAATGCATATTTAATTATGAATTGATTGTTATGTTATTCAAACAACGTTGCTTATGATTATAATTACCTATGTAGATTAGATTGATTGTGGTTGTGGCCCGAATTTGGAGCTCTGTTTTCTTCTGTAAGAACTGATTTCAGAGCCTTACAGATAGATGTATGTTATGTTCTATTTTGTCTATTTTGTTGCCTAAAGATGTAATTTATTAGACAATTCGGACATTTAATACACTATCCGCAAACCGAGCAGACGACCGTTATCTTTTTCACTCTTAATGGTTCTAAATCGATGCCATGCACGCGTAAAAGAAAACTACATACAGTACTGTTATCTATTCTATGCAACGTCCCATGACAATGCCATGGCGTTGCATCCTATCCCACCTTGACACCTGACACAGTGACATTTGCTATTGTCCTACTAAAGAACAATAGTCTTGGACGGACGTTTAACTGAAGGGTTAGACACTTTAGACCGTGGGGTGCAGTGATTTTTAGGCTTTGAAGGGAAACCTCTTTTATTGTTTACTACATTTGTAGGTATTTATTTTTTCTTTAGTAGTAGTAACTATAATACCTAGTTTCCTATCAAAATACCTATTACGAAAGCACCATAGGTACCCACGAGTATGTAGGTGCTGCCGGTACACGAATCTCGCAAATTTTATCAAATTATGGGTAATGGGAAAATTAGGTGAGGAAATGACAAAATAAAGCAATCATAATTGACTTTCACTTTCATAATCGAATGCGACGAATTTCAGATCTGAATGTCTATGCTTTTGTAAAAATAACAGTTAGAAATCTATCGAATTATCATTGTCATACAACTTCTGTATCCCATAGGCACTAGCTTCCGTCTAACCTTACTTTGCCACGACTACAGTGTAGACTAGAGTGTCATATAAACGTCACATTTTCATAAAAATTAGACATTAATGACATAGCCAGCTTTTGTCATTACAAATGGCATGCAACGTGGTCCGACTTTTATAGTAGATAGGACGGCGCAACTGTCAAGCAGCGCAACAAGTACTCGTTCACTGTTAGTGCTTGAAAATGGAGACCCAGACTCTCCGAAACATTGACTAAAAATTCGCGCAATTGACTAAAAATACGTGAGTTAAACCTTATTATTATCTTAACTTGGTATGACTCACGACAGTTTAAATTCGATCAAATGCAGTTTGCTTACGGCCTGTGTGCACGCGACAAGTCTATACATTACAATATATCCTAGACTAGACTGCAATATAAGCAATGTGAGCCTGCATGCTGCATACCAGCGTATCTTTAGCACATTGTACTATTTAGCAGGCTATGGGAATGCGAGGAGACAACGGTAACATCGTGGGATCGCACACTACTACGTTTCTAGATATCGGACATAGACAAACGGATATATAGACGCCGTATGTGTGAGAACTGGGTGCCTAGCCAAAGTGATAATCGCTTGCGCTACGACCTACGACAACGAAACGCTTTGTGTCTCTATACTCTTCCATATTAGTGCGATAGAGACAAATGGCGTTTCGTTTCTCTGCGAACGATTGTCATCTTGGCTAAGCCCCCTGAGCATGCAAATCGACAAAAGATAGGACGTGTTCATTAATACCCATCTTTAAGCATTTTATGAAACTAGAATCTAGATAGTATTAGGTAGCGTATTATTTGTATTTATCGCCTACTATTTAATTTACTTCCTTGCAAAAGAATAGCTACGTATCCTCCTGTCCTTTTATAAAGACAAAGTCAAATCTATTTTTAGAACTATAATGGAATAAAAGAAAGTTCCAAATTCATAATTGCTAAAATAAGGGTTATGACAAAAGAAAATACATCCATATCCTAGTTATCCTATCCCTAATTTTTTATAAAATTCTCCTATCGATTAGGTAAATTCTATAATTTCAGACACACAAGAATTATTTCATTCAACGTTAAAAAGAGAACGGGATAAAACTAATGCATGGATTGGGAATGGGATCTGCAATTGATTAGCATGCGATTGCGAAGCAGGTGCACTTGCGTAATTTACGTATACATATATATGTCTGCGCTATCGACCAACGGTACAGGGTTTTATCAAGACCTAGTTATGAGCTAACAATGGTGGAAGTTTTTCGTTTGCCGGTGGAAATCGAGTGAGCTTCGCTAATGGTTGCTATTATCGCATTTCTTTGAGTGTGGAATCTTAGTCAATAAGTTTAGTGTGTTAGAATTATCAACGGTTTAGATCATTAGACCATTTAGTACTTATCTTATACTTTTCTATCTTAATACTTAATAGTTAGGTAGTATACAGCAACAAAAAGGGTTACTATTACTGCTAAATTTATTAGGCAATTGCATCTATAGGAAAAAAAGAATCACCGACCAAGGGTAAACTTACCTGACTGACGGATAAAAGTAAAGATTTTCGGTTGTTTTAAATTCACAAAAAGAGATATTTCTCTTTACGAATGAAAGCGTGGTAGATAGTTTTGGACGCGAACCGTAGAAATACTTATATCTCTATTTGTAAAACAATTTGAGGTTTTTAGATACCTAGTTTTGGTGCGTTGCCCTATCCGCTGCTATTGATTTGACGACTACATGTCTAATCGTCACGTCTTTTTGGCACGGCCTACTGATCAACCTTTTTCGCGGATTTAATGTGCGAGACAGGTTTAGGTTATTCTTATTTTTGGAATAAAACCTACATATGTTTTTTCAACTCCTTTAACTTTACTTGCAAAGAATACACAACTTTAACGAGATGAACGCAGATAAACCACTTCATTTCCTGTCTATATAGGAAACAACCATCTTACAAACAAGTTAAACTAGTTAGATAATAAAATATAGATTAAACAATCGCAATTACGTCAACTTATATAGTTACTTTCCACATATGTAAAGTAGTACAATAAGTCAATAACTATAAAAAACAGACCATAGGCAATTATTGGGGCAGCGGAACGTTTTTGGCAACGCACGAGCTAAAACCGTTATAACTAACGAATAAAAGTATGAGCTGTTAAGTTCACGCCGAACATTCGGTAATACATATAATGGCCACTTTAACCTACTCGGTAATAACGATTTTGGCAGTAAATTTTTATACAAAAATTTTGTAGGTTAAATTAATAAAAAACACAGTGTTGCCAACTTACCAGTGAATCTGTTACATTTATTTGGGCACCATAATAATTATTAACTATCAAAACGAACTTGAATGCTATCAAGACAAATATTTTATACCAGCTAATAAATATTCAGCTAAATATTTTTATTCTACGAAACCTTTGTTCAGAACATGAACATCTCTTCTTTGTTATTAAAATCTCTTCCAAGAATCAGATTCAACTGAAGTAACTTAATCTCTGTTTATTTACGTATAGTTTGTTAAACAATCTGTCTGTAAGTCTATAAAGTGAGTTCTAATAAGGCAAAATAAACAGGCAACAGGGAGGGCTTTCTGTAAATAAGTTCATACTTGGGATCTTAAATTAGATTGGGACAAGATAAAGTCGTAGAAGTGAAGGGTTTCTGTTCGAGATTTCTCGAACTCTAGACAAGTCGAGAATTTTGGCTTCATTCGAGACGAGAAAAAAATGACCGGGACTCGAGAACTCTCGAGCCAGCAATTATCTAAAATCGCATGCCATTTGTTGCCTTCGCTACTTCGCTTATATATTTTTTTTTATATCACGTCGGTGGCAATCAAGCATACGGCCCGCCTGATGGTAAGCAGTTACCGTAGCCTATGGACGCCTGCAACACCGGAGATATAACACGCGCGTTGCCGACCCTTTAAAAACCTGTACACTCCTTTTTTGAAGAACCCCATACTGTAGCCCCTCGGGAAAACCTCGGCAGGGAGCTCATTCCACAGCCGAAGCGTACGCGGGAGGAAATTGCTCTTAAACCGCACAGTACGCGACCATAATAGTTTGTGATACGTAATATACACAATTCAATTTGCATGCACGAACTGTTCAGAAAAACATACAATAATCTGCTGCTTTTTGTCCCGACCAAATCATTCCGACTAAACTCACATTATCATAATGTCTATCTTCTCACTATTCTCATTGGCTAGATTTAGGGTCGGTTGCACAAAACCGTCTGTCACCGCTAAAGTGTTCGATTAATTTTATTGTATTGTCCCTTTTTATCTGCTGCGTGACGTTGATCAGTCTGTTAATTGTGGCTGGTGCAACTCGCCCTTAGATCGAATACTTACTATACTAAGTAACAAATGGACTACAAATGAACAAATGCATTCATGGATTTAGAATGTGTCGCAAAACCGAAGTAAAGCAAAGAAATTCCCACGAATACACCACAAATAGTTAATCAGATTGATTTTATTGGTATCCTTTCATGTTAACAATGCATGAAAGCTTTAATCGCACTTTGTTTTACATGTAACTTCGTGAGATTCTGTAAGGTTTATAATTATACAAACAGATTTGCTAAAACCCACTAAGAGCCACAGTCGAAATGCTTTTGACCCGGCATTAGACCTTGACCTGACCTAATTTTGCTAAAGTGCGGAGTACCCTTTGTGAATTCACGCGTAAGATGAACAAAAGCACAAATAAAACTTGACGGATCCCGAAATGTATCGACAAATGGATATCGAACCCCAACAAAAGTGTGTAGACCTTTTTCCGATTGTAAGTACATCCGACCAGTGCCTAAACAAACAGTCAATTTGTCATTTGAAACTAACTTTTTTCGCCGCCCCCGAGCAAAGGCCTGGGCGTATACACGTAATGCCAATACTTTCCAAGCGCGAGCGAATCTAAAACCTCGAAGTTTGCAGTCTTATAGAATAAGATGGTAATCCTTACTACTTCCTCATGCCTCTTGCTCTTGTAGAACTGTCCTGACAGTGAGTATTTGAGGACCAATGTATCTGGGACCTCTACTCGTAACAACTAAGCTTAATTGGAGGGCACGCTTACACTGGCTACCTGCTTGCATCGCTTAATGAGGGCTTGGAACGATCCCTGGAGCTTGCGGTTCGACCTTGGCCCGTTTTCGGGTAATGTCCTTAACCCACGTAGGTTTTTTGTGCGTATCATTTTATAAAATATTATACCTATGCGGGAACATCGGGACTTGTGTGCGAACCTTTTTCGGCAACATTTATTTATTTATTTTTACGACTCAATCTGTGCAAACGGAATATGTAACTTTGTTCCTTACGGCTGAATTGCGTAACCTATTTGGATGGCTCGGTATAGCCTTCTATGTCCCAAAATCCTTTTTGCAGTTTTCAATTTGGAACCTTCATTTATTCCATTAAAGTTCAAAATTCGATTTGATCCTTTGAACAGAACATCGGGACTTGGGAGGATAGAATAGTTTTGTGGTACGGAGTTCCGGACTGGAAAAGCCGGTTCTAGGCCTATGTGAAGGTGGGACGAGATTCGCGACGCCCACGTCCTGTGGTAGATAATATGTATAGTATAGGCAAGAAGGGAAAAGAAACACATATTTCAAGACCTCACCTTCACCTTTCATTATTATTTCGATTTGGTAAAAAAAATATTTGGTAATTATGCAAGTAATTAACATTTAGTGTAGAGCTAGTTAAATCAGCTGCTGTGCCTCCTATACGCTGTACACGCAGCTGCAAAAGTGCATAGGCACTTCATGAATGGAATTCATTCATAAAGTGCGTATGCACTTGTGCAGCTTGTTGTACATACAGATAAGTAAATTTTTAAAAGAACGGCAAGCAAGCAGGGTCCAGTTTTTAGGGACTTGTGCCTCTTTGTCGAAAACTTTGTAAATTATAAAAAACGCAGAAGTTCCTTTTTACCCGACAACGGAAAAGCAAAAGGAGGGTGATTAATAAAACGAGTTACATATTACATATAAATTTGTGTAAAACTGTGTAGATGTAGAGTTAGACCAAGCTAACTCTAGCATAAGCCATAATGAAAGTGTGGAAGTATCATAATTAACAACAAAACAAAACCTTGTTACTCTCGAGCAGAATCAGGGATCATTATTTAAAGTAATTCTATCAAAATATGTGATGTTCCATGCCTAAAGGGTTCTTATGCACATGGAGCATAAAGGACCCTTTAGGCATGGAACGCCACATATGATGCTTATCTTTATAATGACACTTTACACACGTTGCCACTGCAAAGTCAGTGCACAATTAGCTTAGACGGACTCTTAAGGAACCTAGGTAACCTTTTATCCCAATTATACGCCATGTTTTTTGTTGATCGACATTTAATTCTGTAAACATTGCCTCGGTTTAGAAGAAAGGGTGTTTTATAGAGCAAACCTATCAAATGAAGGCATCATCAAAGTAAAGCAAAACGTCCGGTCATAACTTTAGCCGGTGTAACGATGGGCTAAAACTGGTGTCTGTTGCAATTTTCCCGTGTACACTCAACACTATATGAATTAATTTTTGTCCTTATAATAAAAATCGAAGATTTCTAAGTATAGTTAACAAGGAAACAAGTGCGAGTCGGACCCGCGCACGAAGGGTTCCGTACCATTACGCAAATAACGGCAAAAAATCACGTTTGTTGTATGGGAGCCCTACTACTGGGAGCACTTAAATATTTATTTTATTATGTTTTTAGTATTTGTTGGTATAGCGGCAACAGAAATACATCATCTGTGAAAATTTCAACTGTCTAACTATAACGGTTCATGAGATACAGCCTGGTGACAGACAGTCAGAAAGACAGACAGACAGACTGACAGACGGATAGCGGAGTCTTAGCAGCCGGTTTTATTGCGGTGGGAAGTCCGTCAGCTGATCACATGAACATGAAAAAAAAAAACTTTTTTTCAGTCATCGCCTCCCGATTGATACTTTGTCAGGTGATAGTTTAGATAATGTTACTAGAATTCATTACGCATCGACGATCATTTCACGAGCTTTCGCCCGGGAGGCTTATGGTCATTGAAATCTGTTCGTGGCTCGCGGTCTATACCTTGTCATAGTGACAATCAATATGAAAGTCGCTAGGGACCTCATACTGTTTTCACTGTGACAAGGTGCGAAATGGTACTGAAATTCAATTCCTTGACCTACCCTTTATGTAGCCGCCCAGACATCAAAAATTGCCGATGCAAATGCAATTCTGATTTGTCAAAATAAGGATTCAAAATAGTAGAATGGAATGGGAGACCGTTTTAACCGACCTTTTGGGAGAGGTTAAGCTTTCATTAGGCTAAATTTCATCATAAGCGATTATCCGATTACGTCTATTCGATGATTAGGTATAGGTACAGTTATAATTTTATCAAAAATATTATTGTTTCTTTATGTCTCTGACTGTACGGTACGCGCTGACCCCATTAGACGGCTTAATTTTTCGTTTTACGAGTATTAAAGCCGGTAATAATGGCATCTCGCGGGGGTATCGACCAGATGATGGGTAAAAGGTCATGTTCGGTACATTGTGATTTGATTATGTAATAATAACACTAAAGAAAAATTAAAATGGATCACTTTGTATGCACTTCGACACGTTTATTGCTTTATATGTAAATCTATACTAATATTATAAATGCGAACCGAACCAACGAGTCCAACCGAAGTTTCGGTTTCGGAAAGTTTCGGCAAAAAATTATGTTTTGGCCAAGGTTCGGTTTCGGCTAACCAAAAACTGTCGAACCTTTCGGCCGCGCCGAAAATGTATTTTCGGTAGTTATCGACGGAAGTTTCGATTTCGGCATAAAAATCATGTTTCAGCCTAAGGTTCGTTTTCGGCCGAAATTAGACCAAAACCGAACCTTCGGCGGTTTCGGAAAAAAAATCCTGTTTCGGTCGGACACTTATTTTATTGAAATACGTAATTTAAAAAAAAAGATCTTACCTATCTTGAGCAAGTCACTAAAAACTTTATGACACAATCGGTCAAAAACTGTAGGTGCCGAATGAGAATATTAAATCTAACTGACCTTCTGTTTTGTCCTGCTTTCACACGATCATAAGATAAGATAAGATCCAATGCTTAGTCGAACGGCTATAAAAATATGGTTCGTAATAATAATCACCCCACGGAGCGATCTACGGCAATTATAATGTAAATTTATGTGCATTATCTCTGGCCTATTTGATAATATACAGCAGAGTATCAGAGATTTGATAAATGCGTGTGCTGGTTTAGTTTGCGTGTTTATATGTTATGCGATGAGCTTTGTTTTCAAATAGGGCTATATCGTTTTAGGTTTCGTATAGTCAGCACTAGCAGAACTAGCAGAAGTAATTAAGCGGGCGAGGTGTTCCAAACGACATACAGAAGCAAACATTTTCTTAACTTAACTGACTTAAATTTCGTTCATAGGTATGTTGGGTATACGCTCGACAGATGGCGATTTATTTAATTTTCCTACGTTATGTAGGTAGGTATCTAAGTATTTACCTAACTCCTTATAAATTACTTAAATACCTAAGTGGGTATACAATCAGCTGCGAGGAGATAGTCCCTTAAGTCTTTTTTAGGGTTCCGTACCCAAAGGGTAAAAACGGGACCCTATTACTAAGACTCCGCTGTCCGTTTGTCTGTCTGTCACCAGGCTGTATCTCATGAACCGTGATAGCTAGACAGTTGAAATTTTCACAGATGATGTATTTCTGTTGCCGCTATAACAACAAATACTAAAAAGTACGGAACCCTTGGTGCGCGAGTCCGACTCGCACTTGGCCGGTTTTTTTAATAGGAGGCAAACGAGCAGACGAATCGCCTGATGGTAAGCGATTACCGTCGCCTATGGACACCCGCAACACCATAGGGGTTTTAAGTGCCGGCCTCTAAGATGAGAGTACGCTCTTTTCTTGAAGGTCGTATCGGTCCGGAAATACCGCAGGCGACAGTTCATTCCAGAGTGCAGCTGTGCGAGGCAAGAATTTTCTGGAGAAACGCACAGTTGAGGACTGCAAACCATCTGAGAAATTCATAGAAGTTTGTTTGCGGGAAGGGGACAACAATCTCTGCATCTGGCTGTACTAATGTGTATTCTAAATGTTCGAATTAAGTCTAGATACTTTAGACTAGATTAAGAAGCAGCAGATGTTGTGCGATGCTAAATGCCTGATGCCTGATGGTGAGCAAAGACCATAAACATTTCAACAAGACTTTCTATTACCGAGCAGCGGTTTACATGTATATCTATGTACCTATAATAAGACTAGCTTACCATTCAAGCGACTTACCATGCAAAGATGACAGGTTAGCCTGAGCCTCTTGCACGGGATTGCAGCATCGCCGGGCGCCCGCTCACCGCACACACTCGCAACTCGCAAAACAACACAGCTAAATGTACATAAACAACAAAAAAGCCAACGGTCCCCGAAAACCTGTTCACGACACTAGCCAACTGCACTTGTTGCAAAACTTACAACACCCACGATACCTCCAAGACGGTTTACAACGAGAAAACCGACCAGAAAATAAAGAAAAGTCGCTTTTTACAATCGATTTTTGTATAACTATTTTATTTCTATTAATTTCGAACTTGAACACTTTACTCCTTGTTAATTCACAGGCACACTGTATTTGTTTATGTATGTTTTATAGTTTTTAATTAATATTTGTAAAATAAATGTTAATTTGACTGTCAATGCACGTTTTGGCTCGCAGCGCAACGCATACGTGCGTCTCAGAGCGCCACCTGCGCAAACTAACGGTCGGGGATGCCGCTACAACAAATCAAGGTTCCTGACTCGAAAATGTTGCCAGTGAAAAAATATATTTTACCCATTAAAGGATAAAGAAGTAACATTTTTAAGGATAAAGCGCATCACAGGCGGAGCGATCATATCAAGATAATATACCGTAAGATACCGAAATATAGTATAGCTAAGCAACACACACAACAACGATACCAAAATATATACATATCGCTGTCTGTCTAGCACCTACATTGTGAGAGAGACGAAATATACCAAATTATATCGTAATATACCGAAATTATATATTATAGCTTTGTGTGTGTTCTGTCAAATAGTACGTAACGTAAAATATATCGTGAATGCCTTTTTTTTAGGAGGGGAAAAATGCAATAGGGATTATTACGCGAAGTCTGCGTAGGGGGCGCCAGGGCGCCACTACCACCAAAGACTATATAACCACTATGACTACCACAATCTGAGGGTCTATCGTGAAATTCGTGAAACAAGAAAATTTCTTTATCTAACATCTCTATCACTCTTGCATATTCGAAAGATAAAAAGGCCGATAGCGAATTTTCGGATTCGCGTTTCCCGGTAGGTCCTCTGTATGCAAACCGCCTTGACTTGATGCATCAATGTCATATTTTATTATCTCTGAAAACTTGTCAAAAACCTATTAAAGGTACAGTGTATATAAGTTACTCTATGGTTTACTAAAAAGGCTGCACTCTGGTGGCAGAACATTGCAGTAATATCCCCTATTACGCATACTCGGGGGGCACGGGGACAAACCCGAGTGGTTATGTGGGACTCCTTGTTTTGGGCTAATGGGGCCCCAAATCTATAGTAGCGGTGGGCTGTAGGAATGCTCTACAGCACCACCAGCACCAGTTCCTGTTTGCGGACCACAATATTACAATATTGAAAAATTAAAAACGGCTTACACTAAATGACTTTCGGGCCAAGATAACCACGGAGTGGGTGCCCCGTGAGTCAAACCGGGGATCCGGCAGACCTCGTCGGCGATGGCGGGATAACTTGGACTCCTTTTTGAGAGACTGGCCAGATGTAGCTCAAAACCGGGATGAGTGGAAGAAGGGCGAGGCATTTGCCCAGCAGTGGGACGCAATAGGCTCGTAATAATAATATAAGTATAATAAACTCTTGTTTAATTGGAGATATAGGAAACTGTAACAAAATATATATATGTTAACTGTTTCAAACTAGGAGGATATAACCAAACGGAGCCGCCACGTCTGTAATTTGCTGTACAAAAAAGTATGCCAGTTTTTGCGGGGGAGGGGAACGTCAAATGTATACGTAACGTCAAAATAGCCATGTCAGATAAACGTCAGTCCATACGTTGTGTATGACCATTGAGGGGAATGCCTGTTAATGGCTACTCCGTTTGGTTATATCCTCCTAGGTTTCAAATGTACCTACAATAAGCTGCAGATTATGGCGGGCCATACACGGATTATTCAATAAATGTTGTAACTAAATTGTCCTGTGGCTAATAATTGAAAGCTTTTATGCATTGTCTCAATGACTATTATTACACAGCTTAATACATGAGGAGTACCTTGCTATGCGGATAAAAGTTAAATCCGAAAATTAGTCTTTAAGTATAGCCTTTACTTTGACAATGTCCACAGGAGAGACGTACCTAAACCTAAAACTGCTGTTATCATAACCAGAGAGAATGCTGAGAATGAAACCTTCATGGACGTCGCTTAGCCATCGAAACCATCGAGACGACAAAATAAATGATTGGTACGAAATTTGAAAAGTGATTTAAAAAGAAGAAAAAATCATGTATCAATTAAAAAAGAGGAAAATTTGTTATTGTAGATTTAACTAATGTCTTTCAAATTGTCGTCATTTTTATTACCTATTTTACCGTTAGTGTATGTTATATTAATTTGTTATTGAGTTAAATAGTTGTTTGCATGAGATGTCACATTGAATGAGCTTCGACGTGGATCGGTATTCGTCTGCGTGGGCCCACATCGCCCTTTGTGCGGATCTCACATGGGCTACGGAACCTCCTGATGACTTTATTATAGCTAATCAGGTACCTATAACTTCCTTTCAACACATACATTGACTTATATGCAACTTATATGGCGGTTGAAAACTCATGTCATTTACAGCTGATTTACATCAAATCGATTTGTTTTTGTAGTGGAAGGGAAACCATCGTTCAGGATTTGATTGTCTGCACCGGACTTTTACATACTGTTTCGGTAGTTATGAGAGAAACACGGTATTTTTCTCTAAGATATCCAAAAAAGGTGTCACTAATATCCACATATCTTGTCATATGTCGCGCGACACAACATGTGGAGAATTGGAGATGGAGTCGCACCAGTCGCAGTAAGCCGCGGTAGACGTGCAGTTTATTAATTCACCTTTACATCCGATTGAAAGAAATAGGGTCTGGTCAAGAGCGTAAGGAAAAAAAAACATAAGGGCAAAGTACCTACGACTGGCCTTGTGGAGATCTTTCCACTTCTCCAAAGGTCTTTCTTTGAGTGCTTATTAGATCTATACATCTACCTTTTTGTCTGACCTTTATGCTAAAAAGGAAGGAAGATTACAGAAAATGAACGAAAAGCTGGACAGCTCCAAGCCTAATAGACTAAGCCCTAAGGGCTTAGGCTGATGATGACTTGATGACTTTTTTATTTCAGCGCCTTTGGACACAACATTGTCGTGTTTCTCAAGCACTGCAGGACTCTACAGATTCACAATCTTCGCAGTCAAACAATAAATGTGAACAAACAGGCAAGTACAATAACCAGGCACATAAAACTAGAGTGGTGCACGGCCATGTTATAAGCAGCGGTGGTTTCCAGGCGGCAGATCTTTACGAGGCCCTTGTTTTTTGTGCTAAGTTAAAAAAAACTAGTTATGCCGCGTACAGACCAAACAGGACCAACCAAGGGCCTTTGTTCGCGTTCTTTGGCTTGGTATCTACCTAGGCGGCATTATGCCGCTGCATCGCCCTGTTCTCCCGTCGGTTCCGCGGGGTCCGAGGGGAACTAATTCCTTGCAACAAATATGTGGCTTTCAATTACAGAAGGGTCCTTATGCTTCATGTGCAATAAGGTCCTTTCCATCTGAAATTCTAACAGAAATTCTAATAAAAGGTCCACCACACCACCACCAAAGCCACATAAATCACATAATATTGACGGCTCGGGGTTCAACGAATCCAATTGATCGAACAATCGCCACGATGTAGGTATCAAGTCGCACGTGATTTGTTGCAAGATGAGTAGAGTAAAGGAATTTACATATTTGGTATACTTAATCAAAAAAATATCCCGCCGATAAGAATGATTCTGATTACCTACAATCATTATATCTATCTTTGCTACAATGCAATTCCAGAGAAACGCTCAACGTCGAGTCAAAGTCAAGAAAATGGCGGTTGTAGCCGGAAAAGTGTTAAAGACGTTATACCTGAATCGAGATTGGCACAGTTCTATGGAAATTTTTATTACGACGAAACAAGGTTTTTCTTAATCCATAATGATTTATTTTTAGATAAATTCTAGATAGGTAGGTACTTTTATTTTTCCTTCAGTCCAACTTAGGTTCGAAACACTATTTTAAATAAAAACTCTCATCTTGCCACTTATGTAATCAATCACTAATCAGATTCACATTTAAGATTTTAATATAAGAAATAATTATGTACACTGATTCAGCAATACACAAAAACAAATAAAATAAAACAAACTGCACATACTGAATCTGCAAAAAGGCGGGAGATTTTATTTAAATTGACGTCTGACTGAAGCTGTTTCGAGGTATACTTTTAGAAGCGGGGCTTTATATTTAAAAGTAAACAAAGGTAAAAGCCATAAAATGTAGGCATAAAGGGTTGTCCTCTCTTAGATTTTAATTTTGCACCTTTTTCAACTGAAACAGAGGGTTTGCCAGAGAATATTTTATTATGAGTAAATAGAGCAACATATATTTTTATTCAAGTGCCAAGTTATATTCTTTCAACTATTGTATTGCAGAGAAAAGTCTTACGCCAGTGCCAATGAGAAGTCACCGTGGCGTGGGTACAACGGTCAGGGGTGCGAAAACTCCGACCTCACAGAATGCTGGATGCTTCCCGAGGTTGTCCAACTTGATGTATTTTATTTATAAAATAGATCTATCGTCGATTTATTACTTTAAAGACTAAAGTAGGTGTTAGTTGGAATGGACCATAATAATTAAGTAATTATAGCTGTACCTAGCTGTTAAATTAATCATAACCTAAGTCCCCTAAGAATCTCCAAATCTTTTAACTTGAGGCTGCAGCTAGGCGCCCGCGTTTCCTCTTTGCGGGATTGTATGAAACTAGAGATTTTGCGACCCGGTGACTGTAGTTTGAAGACCACTACACTTAGGGCCACCACACACTAGCGTCGGCGTCCAGTCAGCGCTATTGAAAACGGCGTCGCTGCGCAGTTGCGCCAACGTTGCGTCGAGCAGCAGCCATACGAGTTGACTAGACGCCGACGCTCGGGAGACGCAAGTGTGGGGTGACCCTTAAGTGCTTCAATATTGTGCAGGTGGAGTACTGGTTCCGCAAGCTGCTAGACGACGCGCCGGATCGGACGAGCTCGCGCCGCCACCACCGCGTGCCTAGCGACGACTTGTGCGTACATTTTTTTATTTAAGAGCAGTTAGAGATAATGGAGTCCATTACATCCAACAAAAGAGCGTATTCCCATTTTAAAAGCCGGCAACGCACTCGCAAGTCGCAACCCCGCAAACCCTCTGGTGTTGCAGGTGTCCATGGGCGACGGATTGGATTTGGTTTTCATCAGGTGATTCGTCTGCTCGATTGCCTCTTATATCATAAAAAATAGGTACCTATAGGGTGTGTGTAAGGTTATTCTCATGCATTTCTAGAAACCACACCACAATCGTAATGAATTGAGTAAAAATTCGGGACAATTCGATTTTAATATTTTTAATCCCGAAAATTTCGGGCATCTTGTTTCCCCAGGGTAGGGCTCAGAAAAAGTAGATGGAATAAACGATGGCAATAGTGCCGACACCGACCAAATTCGAACACGCCGAGGTAGGCGTTATGTCTTATAAATTCGCCAGTAGGTAGAAGGTACCTAATAGTTGTGCTGACTATACATTGAACCAGGCGCGACACATTGATATTCTCGTGTCATCTGTTCTGAACCCCCTGTACTGTACAGTCAAGTGTAATAATATGGGTGCACACAATCACACATCATACGCAAAAATATGTCCCATAGTTCTTAAGTCAGCGAATTAACAACTATGGGACATATTTTTGAGTAAGATATATGCACCCATAATTGTACACTTGACTGTACCTAATAATGAGTAATAACCCAAGCGATCGGTAACCCGAGGCGGCGCTAACTGTAGGTACTGTACCTATAGAGCGGGAGCGCAGGGCATTATGGATCAAAATCCGAAATAAAGATTTTAAAAAAAGCGATCGAGCCAATGAGGTCGGCCGGTCGAAGTATTTTACAGGTGGCGCCAGCATAGGTTTTACCTCTCAATCCTACGAACAGTGTCAAATTCGTGTTTTTTTTGTAGTTTTATGGCCGGGACTGCTAACCCTTTAATCCAAATCTCGTAGATCAAACCCAGAGGAAGGCGAAACCTATGCTGACGCCATCTATACAATAGATAAACCTTTGTCAGGTGCGACAGTTGGCAACTCCGTTACATGAATTACTTACACGTGTTTATCGGCAGCTAGCGAGCGCTGGGGCCCCTGCGACGGGGCCGAGGCGGCACTGTCGGCGCGCGTGCGGGCCGCAGCCGTGCGCGCGCTGTGGGCGCCCGACCCGCCCCCGCCGCCCCGCCCCTGCCCGCGCCCCCGCCCGCCCTCGCCGCCGAGGAAGATGCGCGCGCGCCGGCGACAGCCGCGCCGACTGCCGCCGAGAGCGCCGCTGCCGGCGTATTGTTTGGCGCCGGCGCTGCTGTGCGATCCCAAGTGCAAGGTATTACCTACTGTTTTCAATCTAAGCCATTGTCGCGACGCATTTTCGCTACATACCGACATGTTATCGGTTATGGCGGAGCGCTGCGAGCATAATAGCAGAGCAGTAAATGAATCAGACCCGAAATGAACACGTGCAGTTAAATGTTGATTTTAAACGGAATCACATAAAAGATTTATTTATCTTTTCATAGATCCCAAGGTGACGCTATTGTAGGCATAGAAGCTTATACAAATCTTGTCACTTCCCTGTTGTTGCTCCGTAAGTGTAGTAACTGTAACGTTATAAAGTTTCAGTTCGAAGCGCCCCCCTCGCCGCTTCAGCGCGCCTGCCGCCTGCCCACCCTGTGCCGCACCACGCCCTACCGCGGCACCACCGTCTGCCGCTACGCCCCCACCAACCGAAGAATGCCAGAACGCCGCCTCGGGCAAAAAGATACCCCGAAACTAGTCCGACAAGAGGTCAAAGAAGAAAAAGTAAACGCCGAGGAGACTCAAGCTGAAGTTGAAATTAAAGAAAAGGTGCTAGATGACCAACAGCCAACTACAAGCGCTGCAGCTATGGATAGACAAAAACGATTGTACAGCACAGTTTTAAGCATGAGCGCACCCTCATCTATTAATCTACAAAACTGTGTCAGATTACAAAAATTCACTCCAGGACTTCTAAAGTTAAACCCAAAAATCATACCCGTGATTCGGGAAAATAAATTTGAAGAGCTGGAAAAGGAAGCTTTAGAGCAATACAAAGCGTCCGACGAAAGTATTGATACAAAGTTTAAAGAATTGGAGAAACAAGCAGAGGAACAGTATAGTACCAGTAATAGTAATACTAGTTGTAGTAGCGGCGAAAAGAAGGCTGTACCCGAAAGTCCAAAGCGCGCGGCAAAATTTCACAAAGAAAAAGTCGATAGCGTCATGATATATTCCCAGAACTTTCCAGATTTAAACTCGAAGACCGCCAGTGTTACTAATCTAAAAAACTTCCACACCCCCCCGAGGGGGGAAAAAAAGGATCACCACAGACCTAATAAAAGAACTGTCAAAAACGAAAGTCAAAGAGCTGCTTCTGACACTGACGAAGCTCGCGAAGCTAAGAGTCATAAGAGCTCGCGTTGGACGCTTCATATGGTGCCTAAGAAGAGGCATATGACTTTGTGCGTGTCGGATTTCTCGTCAGACGAGGAGATGGAAGATTCTACCCTTTCTATCAAAGACGCTGGATCAAGTATTAAACACCATTTAGGAATGCATTCGGCTCACGGCGGCGGCGATCTCATCATGAGAAAAACTTGACAGAGACTAGACTCGCTTAATGTTGAACTGAGCTGATTATACACTTTTGTGGAGATAAAG
The DNA here is from genome assembly GCF_947568885.1 of Cydia strobilella. Classification (NCBI taxonomy): domain Eukaryota; kingdom Metazoa; phylum Arthropoda; class Insecta; order Lepidoptera; family Tortricidae; genus Cydia; species Cydia strobilella. The sequence continues at coordinate 6,574,059 of NC_086061.1, read as the reverse complement.
CTCTGATGTCTTGTTATTGTGTGTGATTGTTTAGTTTTCATCAGATCAGGATTTTTTATACAATTCACGCAGACAGTACCGACTAGGCGACTAGTCTTATGTGCTTTTACTAGTCATAAATGCTTTGTATATACGTTTTTGTATTTTTGACGTTATTATTGATATTAAGAAAAAGAATTTCAGTTCTTCAAAGGATAATTGTGCAAGCTTAAACTTTTTAGGTATTCAACAAAATAGAAAAATTAAATTTATATGATTTTCTCTAAATTGGGGCTGTTATTTTAGATCATAAACATTTTACACATTTGTATTTAAATAAGTAAAGGGACTTCTAAACGGGCCATAAGACTAACAGAATCCAGACTCAGCCTTAAAGAAAAGTGGTCTTCTGACTGGCAGTCAAAGACAGACCTATCTGTTAGTAGCCTTATCTCACCCGGTGTGAAAGTGAAGGGGTTCAGTCTCCCGCGACATGAATGGTGCAAGCTGAATAGAATGCGGACAGGGTTCGGCCGTACCGCACATTTTAAACATCTTTGTGGATGGATCGACTCGCCCAGATGCGACTGTGGCGCCGAGTCGCAGACTGTCCAACACATAGTCCAGGAGTGCCCCCTCAGAGCCTACCCTGGAAGCCCCGATGACCTGTTCTCACTTACCCCTGACGCAGCCCAATGGCTGAGAACCTTGGATATAAACCTGTGACATACCTGTTATATTTTCGATTTATTTGTGACTTTTTATGCCATTCGATTAAATAATAAATAACGGGCCATATTTTCACTGCAATATGTGGCCGGCAACTATTGGTGTCCCTGTCTTACTCACATGTTAGAGAAAGACACCAATAGTTGTCGGCTACTATTAGTAATTTAGTACTACTAGTATAGTATGTACGAAGAATAAATGAAATTGCGCCCCTGGTAGGCCTTTAGGCCTCGCTTCATTTGGTCTATAAATAATATATTATTTATTTCACTAAGGAACTCTCTAAGAAAAACGACATTTTATCAACAATATTTATATTAACTTTGGAATAAAACTTACAAGTGTACAGTGTCCTCACCGTACATTGAAATAAGCTCTTCATATCACCCGTGGTCCATGACCGGCACATCAGCTCTCTAGGAACTGGTCTAACGCCGTTTGGTCCTCGTCTAATTGCACTTGCTCCAATGCTACCTCTTGCAGTTTAGATGCCACTGAAAAAAAACTTTCTTTCAGAATTTATAGGGTAAATAATATTTTGACGACCGGTCTGGCCTAGTGGGTGACTGGCCTGTGAAGCCGATGGTTCTGGGTTTGAATCCCGGTAAGGGCATTTATTTGTGTGATGAGCACAGATATTTGTTCCTGAGTCTTGGGTGTTTTCTATGTATTTATGTATTTGTATATTATATATATCGTTGTCTAAGTGCCCACAACACAAGCCTTCTTGAGCTTACTGTGGGACTTAGTCAATCTGTGTAAGAATGTCCTATAATATTTATTATTTATTATTAAATAATAATAGGTAAGGCTAGGAGAGGAATTCAAAATCGGAAAAGGTGTGAGACAAGGAGACCCCCTCTCCAAAACTTTTTATAGCGGTGATGGAAGAAATCTTTCAAAAACTTCAATGGGAAAAGGAAGGCATATGGAAACCAAATAAAAAACTAACACATTTGAGGTTTGCGGAGGATATAGTTTTATTCAGTGACACTGCCAAAGGTCTGGAAACAATGTTAAAGAGTCTAAATTCAGAGAGCCAAAAAGTGGGCCTACACATGAACGCGTCTAAAACCAAAGTTATGAACAGCCACAAAAGAAGTATAACTGTAGAAGGAAAACCAATAGAATATGTGGACAACTATGTATACCTAGGAAAAATGATTTCCTTTGACCCCAATAGCAACATAAACGAGGTGGAAAGGAGGATAAACATAGCTTTGAGAAAATACTGGTCACATAAAGAAATCCTAAAAGGAAACTATAGTTTAAAAATAAAGAAAATAGTTATGGATTCCTGCATCCTCCCCAGTTTAACCTACGGATGCCAGACATGGGTCTTCACCGAGAAAGAAAGAATTTTTTTTATCATGCCAACATGCAATAGAAAGAAGCCTATTGAAACTAAGAAGAATAAACAAAGTAAAAAACATAGATATCCGGATGAAAACAAAACTGACAGACGCACTACAGTCTAGTTTAAGACAAAAATGGAGATGGGCTGGACATTTGGCTAGATACAAGGACAAGAGATGGACCATACAAACAACCAAATGGAAAGGCCCACTGGGTAAACGTAGCTCAGGGAAACAAAGAAAAAGATGGGTTGATGACATCATAGCAATTGCAGGAAATACTTGGGAGAATAATGCTACAGACAAAGAGAAATGGAAAAAGATGGAGGAGGCTTTTACCCTCAAGGGATCACACATCGTAAAAACATAACAAACAAAAGAAAAGTCAATTTTATAATGGATGTGCGAGAAAGAAAGCTTAAATAATAATAATAATAATAATAGGTAAGTTAACCATTGCTGGCATTTTATAAGAATGGTGAATTTGTTAAAAAATATTTTTTGCTGCCAACTACCAATGGTACTTTTCTGTGACGCTAGTACGGTTAACCACCCAAAGATAAAGATTCTTTATTTGCAAGAATACTTAATTGTAAAATACAGGTGTTGTTTTGTATGATGGAAAGCTGTGGCACTGTTTTTCCTAAGGGCTTGACGCTCTGCATGGCATTTGCAATGACAAAGTGTTGAATGTTATCATTAATACTAATATGCTGTCGGAAAGTTACCAAATTTGCGAAATTTCCATTAGGAAAAATTTCGTAAAACTCATATTTTTGTATACGCAAGTTATCTAAATTTTCCATTTTGTATACTTAAGTTATCTAAATTTCTGATAACTTCCAATCCAACTTCTTCCGAAACTTGCACATATCGGCACTACTTTGAAAAAAAAAGAACTTGTATCTTGTTCTGTCAATCAAAAGAAAGATATATGTATGTATGTATGTATGTATGTATTGCCTGTCAACTTTGAGAAGCAGTATATGAGATTTTTTCAAATATTAATACTGACACTCCCTCATTTTGTTCTGTTCAAGTTGGTGCAAAGTGAGCTTAGACAGACACTAGATACATTTTCATGTAACAAACATTGTCTAACCTGATGGCATACTACCACTGGCCAAGTATCTGACCATATCCTGCTGAAAAGCCGAGGCACTGTTGTCCCTCCGGGCCTGGAGTTCTGCTAGCTGCTGTTTCTCCCGCTCCTGGTTGTGGACAGAGTTCTCTCTGGCTAGCTTGATCCGTGTGTCTTCCAGGGTAGCTGAAATTTTGGATAAAATGTTTTGGCAAATGTTTTGGTCTGCTCAACAACCGTAGGAGCAGACATAGGCCTGGTACAGAAGTATTAACATTTTGTGTTTATACATAATTACACTGATAATATTTCACTAAATGGTTAATAATTTACAGATATTAACTGAATACCTTTTAATCTAATTACAAACATTTGTTGGATGCACAAGACAAATAAGGATAAAATTTAGTCCTTGTCCTTGGTAACATTGTAACAATGCAATACGGTATCAAGCTGATCTAATGATGAAGACAAAGGGTGGCCATAACAACATTACATTTTTCACACATTATTTCTTATTCTGAGCTTACTTAAAGTGTGAATGGACCCTTAATGTAACTTTATATCGCAAGTGAATGATGAGATGACGGGTGACAGAGAGGTATGGAAGAAAAAGACATGCTGCGCCGACCCCAAGTGAATGGGACAAGGGCAAGCGAATGATGATATTACACTAGTACATACTAATGAAATAAAACTATGAAAACGGATTATATTGCGTATATTGAATTTATAATACATCCCGACGTTTCGAACTCTTTACAGCGTTCGTGGTCAACGGGTGACGAACGCTGTAAAGAGTTCGAAACGTCGGGATGTATTATAAATTCAATATACGCGATATAATCCGTTTTCATAGTTTTATTTCATGAGTAACTATCGCGGTAACCGAAGACAATACTAGTACATACTAATTAGAAACTTATTTGATTTTGTTAGTCTTATAAGACTGCATACAGTTACATATCTAATAAGAATAGAAGAATAGAACTATTTACAGGATCCTTATTCTTTGAATTTAAATCATAAAAAAATCAATTTACCCATTTTTTTCTCCTTGTACAAAGTGAGGTGATAATGATGATCTAGTTTCCATCTCTCCATCTTACTCCTTTCCACAATATCCTCAAATTCCACCAGATCCTGCTCCACAGTCTTCATTAACACCTCCAAGTTCTTCAAACTGTCGATACACTGTGCTACGGAAGCCGTGAGACTCGGTAAATGAGCCAAGTTTTGCGCCAAATCATTTGCAGTTTGCAACTTTGTTTTCGCTGTTTCATGCAGTTCCAATATCAATTTATCAGCATCATCTGCTGTTTTAGCGTTTATATCAGCATTTTCGTGTAAGCTCGCCCATTCTGACTGATACTTGTCCAACAAGACAGACCCAGCACCGCAGTTCACCTGACTTTCGTTCACCAGCTTTTGTTTGTCCTTAAAAATATTCTTCACCTTCTGTACTTCTTGCAATGTCTGCCGCAAATTAGTATTAGATGTTAACCCATCTTGTACTACTGAAATAAACTCTCTCAAATTGCTTAACATTTCAATGGGAGCAGTGAAAACACAAGTTTTAAAATATTCGCAGTCCACATCACATGCAATGCAACAGAGCTTTGTTTTGACAGTTTTGAAGGGTTTTTATGGTATGGTCAATAAAGTCTTTGTTTGTGAGATTTTGTAAAAAACGCTCCACGCGCGAAGCCGCGAACGCGAGTGTGGAGTCGATTTCGCTGATTAGTGAACAAGACTCCACACTCACGTTCGCGGCTTCGCGCCGTGATTCACGCACGTGTGTGGAGGGTCCTTAAGATTTTCTCATGCAAGTGAAAAAAAACTTTCTGAAAAACTCCTGAATTAGGACTCGTTTTTTTGCTCACCAGTTGGCGCCTCTGTTGATGGTGGTCCAAAAGACTATGGAATGTAGAGTTGTTGATGGTTCGAAAGATTTCTCCTCTACATTAATAATATTAGCTTGGAGTTCATGTTCAAGTATGGGAATAAACTGATGCTCAAGCGTGGGAGAAGCTTCTTCCTTAAGCGTTTTTCTTTGTGTAGGAATATATTTGACCTCTCCTTTAATAGTTAACTTGTCGTACATGTATATATTTTCTTCTTTAAAATGAAGATGGCAAATATAATCATTTGCTTTTAATGCAATTCCTAACGACTTTTTCCAACTTTCTAACCGTGCTGGAGTCTGGGAATTAAGAAACATGAAGAATGGTTGAAGTAAAATTGTTAATTTACTAAAAAAAATTATAAAAGTAACAATTTAATACTTTTTTTAAATATTTTACAAACTTACCGTTGGTCGGAAAAATGATATGGACTTCGTAACATTTTTCAGATTTTTCACCTTACGCCCACTTTGGCAACTGTTTACGACGCAAATTTTTCCCATATTTATTTAATTTATATATATATCCTATATAGCGGCGGCTTTGCCCCAAGGCCTGGTTGGTAAGCCCAGGCCCGGGGCGGCGGTGGCTAATAGATAACAGGGGTGGCAGTCTAAATAATGCGTACTGAGAAAGGGGCGGCTAGTTTGACTGCAAGGTACCTAGCACTTGGTTCCTAGGCGGGCAAGACTTTAAATCTGCGAAATATGAAATCCTAAATCGTTATTAAAATAAATATGTATCTTAAACATTTAAATAACAATTTTAAATCACTGACAGCGCACTTCACTCCGTCAATGAAGTCTAATTTCATGTCATATCGTTGTGCCACCCTAGCGCTACCGGACAGATTTCGAACTATTATTTACAGCTAACTGCTGTACACTTTTACACTTTTGGATACATGAAGATTCGTTTCCTTAACTCTACATTCCATACAAAAGACTAAAGAACAGCTGTCAGTCATTGAAGTGACAAGTGAGATTTGACATTTCGAACTATGGAAAAGACCCATCTACACTAGCGGCGAATTCATACGCGTTAGCCCTCATTTAGCGTTTACAAATGGCTTAAAGGACTCGCATCCAGGCCATAAATGTTAAAAAAAAAGCGTTTACAAAGTTAAATGAATCATATTTCGGAGACAACAAAAAATATACATTATAGTTGGTCAAACCAAATTGGCAGTAAATCTGGTGTTGCGGGTGTCCATGGGCGGCGGTAATCGCTTGCCATCAGGTGATCCGTCTGCTAGTTTGCCTCCTATTTTATAAAAAAAAAAAAATAAGAACAAAAAAAACTATACTCATCCTTGTCTTTAGGGTGCTGGTGCTAGTACTAGTGTAAGATAAAGATAATATGATTCTCTCTGTCTATGTTTGAAATAAGACAGTCCTTTGACAAACGATAGTATATATTTCAAAAAATTGAAAAATGTACTTGGTTATTTACTAAAAAATAAGCATCAAAGATAATATCTTTTAAATCATTATTGAACTCACCAACAAATACGTGAACCTTCGTAAACCACATCCAGGTAATATTTTCTCCGGGCAACCCTTCATTTAATTTCAAATTTCGAACGACCCGAACGACTGACGGGCTGTCAAGTATTGTTATGAATGCACTTATTGCACTAGTGTTATGCTAGTGTATTCATTTGAGTTTTAATTTGTTTTCCACGCCTTAAACAACAATGAGTGAGACAAAACTTAGTAGTGCTGAAGTGCCCGCAAAATTTGCAGACTGGCTGCTGGCAATGGGTTGTCCCCCTGAAAAAGTACCGACAGTGGACAAAACCTCACAGTATGTTTCTTCTCAAGTGATTTTAAAGTTACAGCCTTGTTTTAAGGTATTAAATTTCATTGTTATGTTTGCAGGATGTGCTGTGGAACATACTATTTAGTGTGGCGTAGTCTTATGGAACAGGTAGAATCAAAAGACATCATAAAACAGAAGAGACTGCAAGTTTTCGCTGATGATGTCAGGAGGTGTAAGAAAAAGAATCTATTTACAGTAGTAAGTGAAGTTTAGCGATGTTTTCATAATAACAATAATTCCGTTTAGTTCTGTAATACTCTTGAAGTGTTAACAATCTCATTAGAAGCTGGGAAAGCTTTAACAAACATCAATTAAAATTCAAGTGATTTTTGCCAAAAATTCTGACAATCCTATCGCCAGTGGAGATTCTGGTGTACCACCTCCTATTCTTTACTCTTGAATTCCTTAAAAACTTTTTTCCTTAACTTTAACAAACTTTTTTGCTTCAAATTCTCATTATAATTTTATGAATCCTCCACCAACATTTATGTCTCTGTTTGACCCAATGGTTGACTGGTAGAGTATGCCTTTTGGCATTAAGTCCGCCATTTCTACATTTTTATTTGTTTGTGCATTAAAGTTTAAATAAATAAATAAATAAATAAAGGTAATAAATAAATAAATAAACATGTCTAAATTAACAAATTTCAGCTTGACACAAATGTGCTGATACCGCCGGAGCTCACTCTGTGGAGGCAACAAACTGAAGTGCGGCAGGAGGTGCTTGAAGCCGAAGCCCGCATCACTGAAGCTAAGAGAGACCTCAGTGAGGTCATGGACAAGGTGTCTAGCAAAAGTAAGAATTTCAGTTAACACTTTAATTGGAGTTATGGCTGCTTCTTGCTATGGAGTTATTGGCTAAACTTTGCATGCTATTATTAGATACATATCATGGTTTACATGTTATCTGCTTTTACATGTGTTTAGTCAGTCATATTCATTCAGAAAACTAAATTTAGTCATGTAAGAATTGGCTCATAGAGCTATTAACCACAGCTGATGTTAATGAAATGAACTAAACTTTCGTTGTGCTCATTTTGACAGATATTGCCATATGCAATATGTTATGTGAAAAAAGCGTAAATACATGTTTAGTATAGCCTAAGCAAGCCTACATATTTTAGAGCCAAAACAAAATGAATATTTGAAATACACACTATACTACTACTACTACTACACACACACACACACACACACACACACTACTACTATTACAAATTGAAAATGGAGAATGAAAAAAGACAACCCTTCAGTGGGCAAGACTGAAAAAAATCCTCAATTCAAGCCTCAATCAAAATCCTAAAATTCTGATGGTAATGATGATGTTATCTTCTTCTTCTCAGTCGGATACTCTTGTCAGAGCAGTCGTGGTCATTGAGGTCGTTGTACGGCTTTTTTTGTAGTTTCCCGCCATGCTTCTCTATTTATTGCATTCCGCACGCACAGATTTAAAGGTGACTCGGTGAGAGCTTTGACTTGGTCAGTCCAATCATACCTCACAAAAAGACTGCAATATACTGAAATTACTAGAAAGTGTATTAAAAGGAAAACGGACGTAGTGTACATATCGGATGCAAGATGTATGGGACATGGCGTGCCTCAGGGAAGTGTTCTTGGCCCCTTGCTTTTTTTAATTTATATAAATGACATGCCCAAGGCCATTCCCTATCCTATGATCTTGTTTGCCGATGATAGTACCTCTATTATAAAATGCAGTAACCAGACTAACTATGAAAATGACATTAATAATGTAATAACTGACATAATAATTTGGCTTAGTAATAATAATTTAGTAATTAATTTGACAAAAACGAATATTATGCATTTTTACCAGCGAATTAAACCAGAGGATATTAATATTAATTATAATGGAAATATAATAGATACCATAGGAGTGACCAAATTTCTAGGATTATTCATTGACAGCCAACTTACTTGGAAATACCATATAAATGATGTGTGTAAAAAATTAAGTAAGTCAGCATTCGCTCTTCATAAGCTTTCCAAGGTGGTAAATAATGAAGCTTTACTTGTTGCTTATCATGGACTTGTTGCATCGGTACTACGATATGGAGTCATCTTTTGGGGCAATGCAGCTGATAAAGACGCAGTACTTAAAGCCCAAAAAAGGTGTATACGATCTATGTGTGGTTTAAGAATGATGGATAGTGTTATTCCGTACTTTAAATCACTAAATATCCTAACTCTGCCCTGCCTATATATCCTGGAAATTTCTGTCTTTGTAAAATGTAATCCAAACCTTTTTGATAAAATTTCTGACACACGAAAGCTCCCTGTACGATCTCAATATAAAAATGATTTATGCCACAAAGTATGTAAAACAGCCATGATGCGCAAAAGTGTGCTAGGAATGGCACCTCAAATATATAATAAAATTCCGAACACTATAAAAGAATTAAATATTGTACATTTTAAGAAGACTTTAAAATCACTGCTAATCAAGAAATGTTACTATAGCGTACAGCAGTTCTTGAATGATAATAATTTATAGCTCGTTTTTCTATTTTTGTAATTCTTTTGTAGTTTTCTTTGAAATTTTCATTGTTGACATTCTTTAATATTTATTGTTTTAAATTTTATTATTATTGTGAATTATCTTTCTGTTCTTATTTATTATTTTTGTAATTGATTTGATTATTGAAGCATGAATACCTTAGACTAGCGCATGTTTAACTTAGTTTATATAGGTAAACAAATTCGTACGCCTAGCGGCAAAACATAGCGTTCGCAATATGCTCTAACTATAAGACCAATACAATGTACCTATGTTATAACGAATAAATGCATTCTGATTCTGATTCTGATTCTGATTCCATGATGTTATAGGTTGGTCTTTTTTGAGACCATTGCCCAATACAGAACACAATTTAAATTAAATGAAATATCATTTATTTCAAGTAATTTATAGACTCGTATTGACAATACAGAACACAATTTAACTTGAATTAAATATCATCTTCGGTTACCGCGATAGTTACTCATGAAATAAAACTATGAAAACGGATTATATCGCGTATATTGAATTTATAATACATCCCACCACCAACCACGTTGACCACGAACGCTGTAAAGAGTTCGAAACGTCGGGATGTATTATAAATTCAATATACGCGATATAATCCGTTTTCATAGTTTTATTTCTTGAATTAAATATCATTTATTTCAAGTAATTTATAGACTTATATTTAAAACAATACCTGAGTTGTTTGTCCCCTAGGATTACCTAGCAGTTGAAACCATGTCAGGATAATTTACCTCCATTCACCAGTGTCCCAACATAACCTGGCCCGTCAGCGACTCCAAGACCTGCAGCGTAAAGGTTGGCTCCTCCAACTCCTTGCAGAGGAACTCCGCACCAAGAAGCAGGGCCTTGTTGAGGCACGCGCTATAGCCGAGGAGATGTGCGCTGTACAGGACCATACTGATGTGCAGGTGGGCCATTTAGTGAAACTTTTTACTATTGGGATCAATCAGTGGGTCTTAATTGGGTCAAAATTCTTTTCATTGTCTTGTTTTTTGTCCCCAAAAAATGGAGTGGAGCTTTTTGTATTTTTTCTCGTGTGAATTATAATCTACGGCTAGAAAGACACGCGATAGCATTCGACTTTTTTATTTATTTGATAAAAGACAAAAATACAAGCGTGACAGAGTGGTCAAAAACAAGACAACGAAAAGATTTATGACCCAATTACCTGAATAACTTTAACCAGTTTAAGCACACATTCCCTTTAAACTATACTTTGGTAAGCCCTCTCTGTCAGAGCCTTTTATTTTCCGCCTGCTACTGACGAAAATGGCTTGCCAAATTATAACTAACATTTTTGTTGCAGCCTAAATTAGACAGATGCGTATCGTCCCAGCGTCGTCAGCCAGCCGTCGGTGCGGCCTCCGCCGTGGCGTCCTCCACCATGATTAGCAATAGCAGCACAAACGTAGCCAACAATGGCGATTTGGAAGGTGAGACGACGTATTTCACATAAATACACGCGTAAAGCATGTGCCAGACGGCAGACAACCACAGTTTCTGCAACATGACCTTGGTAGAAAAACAGTGGTTTTAAGCCATGTAGCAAGTGGTTGAAACCAAATTCTGCATGACCTTTAAACGCCCTTGGTAGACAGGCGTGCTCTGCCAACCAATGGCAGAAGCAGTGGTTTAAAATCGTCTAGCCGCTTGTTGTAAACCACTCGCTTCTACCAAGGTCATGTTGCAGAAACTGTGGTTGTCTGCCGTCTGGCACATGCTTAATATAAATACATGTGAAATACACTACTATTTCACATTTGAAATAAGTACACCATGCCTTTCATTTTCCTTAACCAAAGAGTAATTGATTTTAAACAAGGTATAAAGTCTAAATAAAATCTACTACTATTAGGTACTTCAACAGTAACTAAATCTTGAGGGAACCCCTTGCCTCCTAAAGCCTCTTAAATGACAGGCTTGACTGTCCCATAATATTTGGGTTAGTCAAGCTTGTCAAAACAAATAAAGAAATTTAATTTAATTTTTAAATGGGGTTGGCAGCTGTCAAGGTTTTTATAGATGGTGGTTTTACCTGTCTTTAGTTGTTCCATGAGATTTGGTTTAAGGGGCTAGCATCCAGATCATGAAATTCCAAAAAAAAAAAAATTGATTATTTGTAGGATTGAAACTTGAAATTTTAAATTTTAATTGAAAGTGATGAATGCAATACAACAGTGAATTTTGAACTCTACAGAGGAGCACATAAGTCAGCTAGTGGCGTGCCGCGGCGACACGCTGTGGGCGGAACTATACGCGCGTAGAGCAGCTCTTGTCAACTCATTGAGCAGCAAAGAAGAGCCCACAGTTGATAATAACCGGTAAGTACAGCAACCAATTTTGAACTCTAGAGGAGCACATAAGTCAGCTAGTGGCGTGTCGCGGCGACCCACTGTGGGCGGAATTATACGCGCGTAGAGCAACTCTTGTCAACTCATTGAGCAGTAGAGGAAAGCCCACAGTGGATAATAACCGCTATGTACAGCAACCAATTTTGAACTCTAGAGGAGCACATAAGTCAGCTAGTGGGGTGTCGCAGCGACCCACTGTGGGCGGAACTATACGCGCGTAGAGCAGCTCTTGTCAACTCATTGAGCAGCAAAGAAGAGCCCACGGTGGATAATAACCGGTATGTATAGCATCCAATTTTGAACTAGGAGCACATAAGTCAGCTAGTGGCTTGTCGCGGCGACGCGCTGTGGGCGGAGCTATACGCGCGTAGAGCAGCTCTTGTCAACTCATTGTGCAGCAAAGAAGAGCCCACGGTGGATAATAACCGGTATGTATAGCATCCAATTTTGAACTAGGAGCACATAAGTCAGCTAGTGGCGTGTCGCGGCGACGCGCTGTGGGCGGAGCTATACGCGCGTAGAGTAGCTCTTGTCAACTTATTGAGCAGTAGAGAGCCCACAGTGGACAATAACCGATATGTATAATTAAGTTATCTACAATAATGTACGCAAGAACAATGAAAACGGTAAAGTTTGTATGATTTTATTGCAGTTCATTGAATGAAAATTGTAGTAAGTATTGCTTAGTCTCTTAAAATAACAGTTTGACTAGACAGCTCGGATTTGCCTTAAACAAACTCATTAAATCCGAACACGTTAGAATCTTGAGTAATCTAATCTATGCCTCACTAAAGAAGACAAAAAACCAAACAAAAATTTCATGCCAAATGCTGTCACGTATGGCGCTCCCACGGTACATGTAAGCATTGTCACTGTCAAGAGCAAACTTGGCGTGGTCGAGCGTCTGGTCCGCGATAAAATGTATATCTAATTATTTCCAACTCTTCATTCTCTACCATTATTAGTAAATGTGTGTACTTAATATCATTCTTACATTATTATACTTAATAATTTAATGTTTTTTATAGGCCTAGTTTCCAAGCGGTCCTAATCGAGACTGCAGCACTGCAATGCACTTTGACACTAGAAGCTTTCAAGTGTCGTGAAATGACGAGACTCGCTCAACAACGTCTTGCACAAGCTGTTGATGCTTTAAACGTAAGTACAGGTTGCACCACAAATACTACAGTAAAGTACTGTAGTGCAGTCAGCAGAAGCTGCTAACTGTACTAAGTACAAAATTCTTGCTGTGTAACTTATCAAAACCTATATTTTTGAGTCTGAAAAAAAAAAGGCTACGAATTACTTTTCCCTTTCGTGATGTATGTCGCCGATGACGCATTATCTAATGCCCACCAGCAGTAGTAGACTTTTCTTGCTCCAAATAATTGAATGACATAATATTGGAACATCACAATATTTTTATTAAACCGGCCAAGTGCGAGTTGGACTCGCGCACGAAGGGTTCCGTACCATTACGCTCAAAAACGGCGAAAAAATCACGTTGTATGAGAGCCCCACTTAAATATTTATTTTATTCTGTTTTAGGGTTCCGTACCCAAAGGGTAAAAACGGGACCCTATTACTAAGACTCCCTGTCCGTCTGTCTGTCCGTTTGTCAGTCTGTCTGTCACCAGGCTGTATATCATGAACCGTGACAGTTGAAATTTTCAAGTATGATGTATTTCTGTTGCCGCTATAACAACAAATACCAAAAATACGGTGGGTGAGTCCGACTCGCACTTGTCCGGTTTTTTTAACAACAGTTATACCAAAGATAGATATAACTCCGTAATAGATGGATACAGTCTAAGGAAAAAACGTGCCTCGAAAATCACGAAAATTTTATTCTCGATCAGATGGCGCCACTAGATTTGGCCTACTCTCGTATAGAGGGCGTTGACGGTTTCGTTTGTTATTTATAATTTTAACGCATATCAGTGAAAGAACATGGGTCAAAATCATTTAAAAATAATTAATGCAAATAAAAAAATCATTAATCCATCGCATTTATTTATTTTCGGATTTATTTATTATTTTTTATCATATTTTTATGAATCTTCATTTTTAGTTTTAAAGTATGTCGATAGATGGCAGTGAATTTACAGTGGTTACAAAATTTACTATGACAGTACCGCTCTCTTATTATATCCTCTTTGGTTATACTGTTACAGAGTCAACTAACCGGCGAATCCTGCGAGCTGCTGGTGCTCCGGTGCGAGCGCGCGCGAACAGAGGCGCGAGTGCTCGCACTGCGCGACGCGCTGCGACTACTCACCCAGGCCGAGGGGTTGTTTGCCACCAGCCGAGCTGAGCCGCAGCCTGCGCACAACCAGATATATAAGATTGATAAAGCTATTGTAAGTGCGTGTAATCGCAGTGCGTTCTAAGCCATAGTGACCAAATTGTTAAAAAAAAAAACTGTTACTATTTTTAATAGGTTATTAATAATAACTAGAGATGTACCGACTAGTCGCCGACTAGTCGGGAAAGCCGACTATCCGGCCACATTTGTAGTCGGCGATTAGTCGGCGACTAGTCGGCCAAAATGGCCGATTAGTCGGCCTATTATTACTTACAGGAAACCATACTAAACAAACCAAATAAACAGCAAACATTTATTAAATGGTGAATACTCATTTTATTCAAATTAATAAAATTGTACTTTAAACCTATTAATGGTGCATACGAATATTTTAGTCCATATTAATATATTCAACTTATGTGTAGGGAGTAGATAACAAGATAGATTCATTAATTTTCTTAAAGAATAAGACATAGTTCTTTACACTAAAGGATATTAGCAACCAAATCTTTTCACTAAAAGATCGTCAGCTTCAAATTGAAACAGCAAAAACAACAATTTATGAAGTAAAATATTTAAATATTGTTATTATTTATTGTTAATAATAAATAAATGAACAATGTCACACACAAAAAAGAGATGTCAATCTAGGGCAAACCTTGGACAGGTATTGTCGAAATATCAAAAAAGTATGTATGTCGTCACAGTCAGTACAATAACTATTATGTAGTTGTACAATAATAATAGTATTACAGTAGGTAGGTAATTTTTATTTGAGGTGTTTTCAATTAAATTCCTAGAAGCCACTAAGATATCAACCTCACAAAACGCGGGTCTCTTAAGGAAAATATATTTTGCTCAAAATGCTTAAATGGCAATTGGCTTTTGGACGGATTTTTTTTATTCGGTTTGTTGTCGTAATATGTATCACGTTAAATATGTATTTCCTTTATTAAATTATCATTAAATTGCTTGAAATATTAAATAAAATGTACGAAAATTGCACACGGAAAGCTTAAGCGACGCAAGGAGCAAAACAATTATTTTTCAAATGCATCCGAACTTAGACAAAGCTACTGCAGTGATCACCCGAATGTAAATTTAAAAAAATAATGATTTATGGATTTGGCCGACTAATCGGCCATCCGAGCGCCGACTAGTCGGCTAGTCGGCCAAATCAATAGTCGGTACATCACTAATAATAACATAAACTTTACAGGAATCCAAGAGAGACGAAATTAAAAGCGTCACATCGTCTCTAGCTACGACGGAGAGGAAAATACAGAACGTGAGAGAGTGTCTAACAACCATTTTTAATAGTTTTCGCAACGATGCACCGGAGGAAAATATCAGCCACGCCAGAGGTAAATAGATGTGTCGTTCTCAAGCAAAAGGTACCACATTGTCGCTTACCATAAGGGTGAAATTTGCTTGCACCTCTATACGAATAACCAGTCAGAGCGTCCTTCTGGTAAGCGACAATGTGGTACCTTTCACTTGAGAACGACAC
This sequence comes from Cydia strobilella, assembly GCF_947568885.1. Lineage (NCBI taxonomy): Eukaryota > Metazoa > Arthropoda > Insecta > Lepidoptera > Tortricidae > Cydia > Cydia strobilella. The sequence continues at coordinate 6,558,479 of NC_086061.1, read as the reverse complement.
AAATAGATAATTGTAAGACATTCTTACATATATTGACTAAGCTTCACAGTGAGTTCCGTACCTCAAAAGGAAAAAACGGAACCCGTATAGGATCACTCGTGCGTCTGTCTGTCTCTCCGTCTGTCACAGCCCATTTTCTCCAAAACAACCTACCAATTAAATTGAAATGTGGTACACATATTATTATGTGAATTGGTTACCCAAAGACGGACATGTAACGTAAACAAATGAATTTTAAACATGGGAGCCACTTTTAGGACGTAAATGAGAAAATTAAAAAATAAAGTTTTTCAAACTACCTATATCGTGTTACACATCAAATTAATGAAAGACCTTATTTTAAGAATCTCAAATATATTTTGTTTTGTAATTTTAAAATAAATTGTTTTGAAGTTATTAAAGAAAATAGACAAAAGATGACCATTCCCCCCCCCCTCCTTTATCTCCGAAACCACAGGTTTTAGTTTTGAAAAAAATACACAAAATAGTTCTTTACCTATAGATGACAGGAAAACCTATTACTCCTATTAGATATGTGCAGTCAAGCGTGAGTCGGACTTAATTACTTAGTTTTTGATCCGACTCCTACGGATTTTTTAAAGACATTTCACTCACGTTTGAAAATTGTGTAATGTACGGAACCCTTGGAACGCGAGTCCGATTCGCACCTGCCCGGTTTTTCCTTTTGAGGTACGGAACCCTCGGTGGGCGAGAACTCGCACTTCGGTTGTTATTATAAAGTAGTGTAAATTTCAAGATAGGATTATACTGAATTCCACAGGTTTGCAGCTAGACCTGCCCTCAGACTCCATAGCAAGCCTCCGTCAGTTCTACGAGAAACGGCGTTCGCGAGCCAAGATGGAACTGAGCATGGAATTCGACGTCTCGGAAAATTCATTTAATGACCAATCAGGTACTTGCAGCAACTCTTAACTCATCATCAGTACACCTCAAACCTTAGACCTGCCCGCGGACTCCATAGGAAGTCCGTCAGTTCTACAAGACCTTAGACCTGCCCGCGGAGTCCATATCAAGTCCGTCAGTTCTACGAGACCGCAGACCTGCCCGCGGACTCCATATCAAGTCCGTCAGTTCTACGAGACCGTAGACCTGCCCGCGGACTCCATATCAAGTCCGTCAGTTCTACGAGACCGCAGACCTGCCCGCGGACTCCATATCAAGTCCGTCAGTTCTACGAGACCGCAGACCTGCCCGCGGACTCCATATCAAGTCCGTCAGTTCTACGAGACCGCAGACCTGCCCGCGGACTCCATATCAAGTCCGTCAGTTCTACGAGACCGTAGACCTGCCCGCGGACTCCATATCAAGTCCGTCAGTTCTACGAGACCGTAGACCTGCCCGCGGACTCCATATCAAGTCCGTCAGTTCTACGAGACCGCAGACCTGCCCGCGGACTCCATATCAAGTCCGTCAGTTCTACGAGACCGCAGACCTGCCCGCGGACTCCATATCAAGTCCGTCAGTTCTACGAGACCGTAGACCTGCCCGCGGACTCCATATCAAGTCCGTCAGTTCTACGAGACCGTAGACCTGCCCGCGGACTCCATAGCAAGTCCGTCAGTTCTACGAGACCTACCTGCCCGCGTACTCCTTAGCTAGTCCGTCAGTTCTACGAGACCTTAGACCTGCCCGCGGACTCCATATCAAGTCCGTCAGTTCTACGAGACCGCAGACCTGCCCGCGGACTCCATAGCAAGTCCGTCAGTTCTACGAGACCTACCTGCCCGCGTACTCCTTAGCTAGTCCGTCAGTTCTACGAGACCTTAGACCTGCCCGCGGACTCCATAGCAAGTCCGTCAGTTCTACAAGAGACAAGAGCGCGCCAAGATGGAGCTAAGCATGGAATTTGCCGTCACGTAAAATTATTTTAATGACCAATCAGGTAAAACCAAAGAGGATATAATAAGATAGAGTGGTACTGTCATAGTAAATTTTGTAACCACTGTAAATTCACTGCCATCTATCTACATACTTTAAAACTAAAAATGAAGATTTATAAAAATACGTTAAAATGTATTTCAATATGGATAAATGATTTTTTTATTTGCATTAATTATTTTTATATGATTTTGACCACTGTTCTTTCACTGATATGCGTTAAAATTATAAATAACAAACGAAACCGTCAACGGGCGTTGCTAGTAGCTAGTAGGCCAAAGCTAGTGGGCCTATTTGATCGAGAATCAAATTTTCGTGATTTTCGAGGCACGTTTTTTCCTTAGACTGTATCCATCTATTACGGAGTTATATCTATCTTTGGGTAAAACTGTTTTGCTAGACTTATATTGACCGGGATATAGACCGTGACCGTTTTGTATTATTTGTGTATTTGGGTGACGAGTCACCCGTGAACATGATGCATGTAACTGCGTCGAAATATTGGGAGCTCACAAATAATACAAAAGGTAATCACGGTCTATATCCCGGTCAATATAAGTCTAGTGAAACTAACCGTGAATCATTCAAAAACTCTAAAACTGTTTTGGTTTTTGTTATGCCAATTTCACTGAAAGAATACAATTTTATTGACTGGTTACCCACAAAACTTGATAAAGAACATATTATAAAAAGTGGTCACAGCCATGAAGGTTCACCTGATTATCTACTTTTTGGTATTTATATTGAGAGCAATACAAATACCAAAAACAATACAATACAATACAATATATACAATTTATTCTAATTGGTATGTGTATACCTAATTTCAAATTTGTATGCCTGTCGGCGAAGCATAGCGTTCTATAATACTTTTTGTACTTACCAACACTGTTACCTATGTTTACAAATAAATCATTTGAGTTGAGTTGAGTTGAGCAGTTTACAATTTTTTATGTATATCTTTTAGATTTGGGCAACGCACGATTCATTGATGAGCTGAGGATATACTTGAAGAAATTCAATTTGGAGAAAAATAGAAAACTTGTTTTAGAAAGGTGTGTATACTGTGTATCATACATAATCACTTTTCTTAAAATCTCTGTTTTAGGAAGAGAACGCAGAGTTTTATACGTAATATTAAAAAAAACTATGATAGCAGAATGTTTTCTTTGTCGAATTATATTTTTTTATTTTTTCAAAATGGCGGATTGCAACTTACAGGCATACTATTTAGTAAAGGTGCATATTCAGCTAATTCAGCTTACATTATTTTCAAGTTGACAACGAACACCACAAGTAATTGCCTCATTGATTAAGCGCAAGTCAAATAATACGTATAGCTTTATTATTTGGGACACTGAAAGTTATTCTTACTCATTCATATTTTTACAGTATATATACTACCTACTATCAGTGCCAGGGGATGTTAAAACCATATCAATATTATTGAGAAATGTTATTGAGAATATATCTAAATCATGTTAATGGTCTATACGTCATTGAAAATTAAAGGTTCTAGCTTTAGCCATCACAAAATTACAGAACGTTGAAAATGGCCTGAGTGGCCTCGAGAAAAGGATGGTACGGCCGTGCCTCTTTGTTTTGCTCGACTTGGCGGAGGCACTGCCGTGCCCCTAGATACACGTGCGAATAGGCAACTTGCCACTCGTTGCGAATTTCCTATTTTTCGCACTTGTATCGTAAATAACTATTACAGTACGAGCCAAAATCTTTGTCACTTCTATATTCTTATTTTCAGCGGCGAAAAAATCTGGATATTCGAAACGCTCCGATCCGCCGCTTCCCGCCTGCAAACTCGCTGGCTCACCGCCGACAGCGCAGGCGGCCTTACGTGCCCGTCGCAGTCTCTTCCACACAACGTACTGAGCCTCGTCAAGGCTGTCGGTCATAAAGCTAGGCTACGGAGCATGGGGCAAAGTGAAATAGATTTCAATGTCAATATTGGTGAGTATTCTAACAAGTCTAACAACTCATGTTGTCTTTTTAGGGTTCCGTACCTCAAAAGGAAAAAACGGAACCCTTATAGGATCACTCGTGCGTCTGTCTGTCCGTCTGTCACAGCCTATTTTTTCCGAAACTACTGGACCAATTAAGTTGAAATTTGGTATACATATGTAAGTTTGTGACCCAAAGACGGACATGTAACGTAAACAAATGAATTTTAAACACGGGGACCACTTTTGGGGGTAAATGAAAAAATTAAAAAATAAAGTTTTTCAAACTATATCGTGTTACATATCAAATGAAAGAGCTCATTATGAGAATCTCAAATATATTATATTTATAATTTTGGGATAAACAGTTTAGAAGTTATGCAAGAAAATAGGCAAGGGGGGGGGGGGGCTTTATCTCCGAAACTAGTGGGTCAAAAATTTTGAAAAAAATACACAAAATAGATCTTTACCTATAGATCCACAGGAAAACCTATTAGAAATGTGCAGTCAAGCGTGAGTCGCACTTAATTACTTAGTTTTTGATCCTACCCCTACGGGTTTTTTAAAGACATTTCACTCACGTTTCACATAAAAAATACATTGTTTAAACTGTGTAATGTACGGAACCCTTGGAACGCGAGTCCGACTCGCACTTGGCCGGTTTTTAATAATAAAACTTCCTCAAGACACAGATATTAAATATATTAAAACGGGCACTCACATAGGTATTTGAAGTCAAAGATTGCTCGATATGTTTCGCTCCATAATGAGGAGCGTCAACGGGAGCACTAGTTAGTCGTTTGTTGACCGACGCAGATTATCTGCTTCTCTTTGATTTAAAATACGTAAGTGACACGTTTTAATATATTTAGGGTCACTTGCACCATTCACTAACCCGGGTTTAACCGGTTAAACCTGGAGTTACCATGGTTACCAGTACAATTTGACACTGGGTTAACGGTTTGACGGGTTAACCCCGAGTTAGTGAGATGGTGTAAGTAGCCCTTACAATTTGCTTTTTTTATTAAACTTGAAATATTTCCTTGTTTCAGACATCAACAAACACATAGACGAAGAAGACCAAATCATAGACAAAATAAAGAAACGGCTCAACGAGAACCTTCGCAGCCTCCAGAAGACCAGCGAGACCCTGGACCAGGGGAAAGAAAACCTTAGTCTATGGTCTAATAATCAGTTCAAAAACTATATATCGCATCAGAGAACGGTCGACGGCAAGCCGTATAAGGCTTATGAGGCATATTATTTGGAAGCGTTGAGTTTCTGAACGTTGTTTGTGGTAATCTTTAGATAAGTCACATGAACCTACCCAGGTAGCGTTTATACGTCATTATGACGTCAGCGACGTGACAGGTAAAGAACGATTCTGTGTATTTTTTTGTAAAAATTTTAGACCCAGTAGTTTCGGAGACAAAGGAGAAGGAATGATATCTTTTTTTAAACTTTTTTGAATAACTTCTATACTGTTTATCCTAAAATAATAAAAAATTAAATTCTCACATTGAGCTCTTTGATTTAATATGTAACACGATATAGTTTGAACGACTTTATGTTTTAATTTTCTCATTTACCTCCAAGTGACCCCCATGTTCAAAATTCATTTGTTTACGTTACATGTCTGTCTTTGAATTACAAACTTACGTATGTGTACTAAATTTTAACCTAATTGGTCCAGTAGTTTCGGAGAAAATAGGTGACAGATGGACAGAGAGACAGACGCACGAGTGATCCTATAAGGGTTCCGTTTTTCCTTTTGAGGTACGGAACCCTAAAATTAAAACAAAAATATTGTTCATGAGTTCATGACATGATAGATCTGATATCTAAGTAAACGAAATAGCTTCTAAGTTTATTCTCATAAGGCTTTATTTTGCATGAGTGACATTTTTATATGGCAAACAAAGGAAAAATGTAATGTTGTTAATTCTTATAATAATAAATGGATAACAAATATCATTGTTTCTTTTTTCATAAGCTTTATTGAGCATAATATAGATTATAGACAATTCCAATATCTATTCAGACATGTAATCATCTATACAGGTGTAACAAAAATACTGGGGATCCGAAGGGCATAATACGGTATCGTGTTCTGATCAGGAAAAAGTGGAAGAAATAGTTATTTACGATACAAGTGCGGAAAAGAGGAAATCCGAAACGAGTGGCGATAAATTAAAACACGACCGCAGGGTGTTTTAAATCGACACGAGTTGCGAATTACCTATTCGCACATGTGTCGTACAACGTTTTATAGTACATATGGCCCTTTTAAGCTTTCGACATATGCACGAAAAGTGCTCTTTACGCACCAGTGCGAGAAAGTAGCACCATATGTACTGTAATAGTTATCAGTGTCAGGCTCTTGATACCGGCTGACGCTCCACGCTCCACCCCGCACCAAAATGAGTTACTGCACCCCTTCCCTTACGTCTGACTGAAAACTGACAGAATAGAATATCAACTTAGTTCGATTGCCACCGCCGTGCAAAATGCCCGCATATTGTGCCTTGTACGGATGCTTGTCGACTTCGAAAGATGAAGAAAGGAGTTTTTTTCGTTTCCCGAAAAACGAAAATAGGTAAGCAATACGCTAGCATTGGATTTCCTTCAGCGCTAAAATACTGGTGCGAGTAGGTTCGCAAGTTGCTCTGGACATAACTACATTAGTAAAATATAATATTTTAAATTTAAGAGACGAAGACAAGATAAATATAATTCTTCTTCTTGAATCACTCTATCTATTTAACCCTTAAATGCATGATTTTTTGTATAACTTTTTAATAAATTGAAATAGATGTGTCATGCTGTATAAAAGTAATAAATGTGATTTTGGATAGCTGCATATTGAGCCACGGACCATCAAATATACGATGCATATATACATCATTTTTTTTTTTTTTTTTTTTTTTAATTTTTTTTCAAAAAAGTATAACACATTTTAAACTTATACAAGTTTCGCCAAACTTGCGTTTAACGGCGAAATGGTGCACTCATTTTCAATGTTAGTACCTTAATCTAAATTTAATGATTAACTTATATTACTAAGGTTATGCATTATGCATTTAAGGGTTAAAAAAAAACCGCATCAAAATTCGTTGCGTAGTTTTAAAGATCTTCGCATACATAGGGCATACAGCATAGCATAGGGCATAGGGTTGACAAACAGACAGCGGGAAGCGACTTTGTTTTATACTATGTAGTGATGTATGAATTCACACAACACTAATCAATGTCACAGAATAAGTAATAATAATATTATTATCATACAGAACGGCCACGCACCGCGCCGCCCCGACTCGAATTACCTCGCCCCGCCACAGCAGACTGACGACCGTTTGACGACCGCTCAGTTCGGTTAGCGACGCGATCACGCGATGACGTAACGTAACGCTTACAATGCCGATGTATTGTGCGATGTATGGGTGCCTATCAGGTTGGAGAAATAAAGAAAGAAGTTTTTTCCGCTTCCCAAAAGACGAAAGCAGGTAAGTACAGAAAGCATTCGGGTACCTACCGTTCCCTTGTTCACTGTACACACAACGCTGAGTATTTGCGGCGTTTGAGTACTTAATTGGGCCTGGTCAGCCGCAACGCCGGCCCGAATGCGGGTCCCCTGAATGTGGGACTGTGCAAAGGTGTCGACACATGTTGCGTCCCACACCAGGGCCTTTCCTAATTTCCACGGCACCAACGTGGCTCCGTCGGGACGCTTGCCACGCCCACAGGTTCTAAAACCGCAGGCAAAGACACGGTGGCAAGCGCGCGACGGACCAAATCGTTAATAGTGCCGTGGCGGAATATTCAGCCGGCGCTTCTTGAGCATGAGAGGCCATGGCGGCCCAACTGGTCCACATCCTTGCCGCAGACGCACGTATGAGGAACACATATTCTGGACCCAAGCCTCAAGCATATTGCTATCCTTAAGCTACTTGGGTCCAGAACAGTGCCGCTCTGTCTAGATGGGAGAGCTTTTAACCAGTGGCCCGACTCGGGGGCCGAAGCCGAAACTGCCAGAATGCGCGCACGTTCTGAATCGTCCGGGCGGCGGGGGGCGGGTGTGTTCGATGAGTGAGGCATGGGCTATCTTTAGAAGAGGGGAGTCCCAATCCCGCTGACAATGACGAGCAACTGGGATGTCCGCACTTCATACTTAAATAGGTCGAATATTCGACATTCGAATTGCAAGCCATGTATGGCGAGTAGCGCGCCCGCCGTGTGTCAATGTGTAAAAAAAGCCCTAACCTAACCGCCACGGAAACTTTAGTTACGGAGGTAAGGCCACGGACTGGACGTCGGCGGTCAGCGGAGCGACGAGCGTTTTATGGGTTTTTTTTTGGGATTTGTCTCAAATTTTGAAAAGTAATTTATTTCAACGATTACCATCTTTTAAAATAACGATACTAATTACAAAACAAAAAAGAATAAAAAAATATGTGGTACAAACACTACTTATTTACTTTATTTTTTGAAGTTGTACGTTGTACCAACTGCATTCATTGAATTTCGATTCCAAAATCTACATAGGCGACAGTCGGTACTCGTTTGTGGTTTTGTTTTATTCATTATCATTTGGTTTTTTTGCAGGTGCAGACAATGGGTCATAGCTTCTGGGCGATATGATTTCGCGGATAAAGACGCGAAGTTTCTATATTCAAGTTACTACCTTTGTGATTTGCACTTTCTGAAAACAGACCGCCTAAAAAAGAAATTAAAAACATCAGCGGTTCCAACACAGAATCTGCCACAAGATTATGAGACCCGAACGAAAGCTACTCAAACTGAAGACTCTATTTTTAAGCAGATCTCTACACAAGATCAAGACATTGACAAGAAATTGCCTCTTGCGAGTCATTACTCGCAAGAGGCAATTTCAAAAAATTCAAATTGTTCAACACAAACTATTAAGTCTAGTAACTTACTTCGTAAAAGAAAACTTAAATGGGAAAATGATACTGAGAGTAAAAAGCGGAAGAATTCTGATAAACGGCATGAAAATGCGGCGGATTCCCAAAAAATACGGAAAAATTATTCTTCATGTACCCTCCAGTGACATGACGTGATCTTCTTCTTCCTTGGGTGAAGAGATGAAATGACTTTATTTGTAACGTAAAATTGGTTTTACATTAAAACTAATAATAAAATACACTACACTAATAGTAAATACTCCGCTCTCTGAAAACGACCGCTAAATATTGTTGCAGTGTAACTGTTACCCCGGATAGAGATAGATTCATGGTCACATATTTGTAATATATTTTTTCCTAAGAATAACTCGTGAATACAACTTTTCGAATTTAATTATTGATGTTAGAAAAGACAGATCCTGCAAAGGAAGTTTTTTTAGAATATCTAAGGGTAGGAGGGTTTATTATTATTTTTTAAATGAAGGTGCTTATTGAATAAAACATTACATTACAATATTTTTGATATCGGTTTTATTTATTCCCGTATAGAGTCCTCGGAAAGAGAAGAGTCGTGGAATGTTTCTGGCGCCATACATTTCACGACTCTAATCTTTCTGCACAGACTCTAGTATAATGTTATAGAATAGACCCCTTAGCGCCTACTTACTCTTACTCCATCGGGCTGCGTTTTTGGGCCAGCGGAAAGCGGGACGACAAACGAACGTTCAAGACCATTTCTACGCAGAGTTCAACGTACTTATGAATGGCCTTGAAATGGCGCTCGTCACTTCGCTGCCGCTGGCGCCTATTCCGCAGCCTAAGGCCACGGACTGGCTGGACGCAAGCAGCGAACGGCAATTCAAGGCCGTTCATACAATGTATCAATTGCTGTGATTTGCCGCTTGCGTACAGTCCGTGGCCTAAAACCGAATGGACACCACCCCGCACCTAAACGAATTACCTATCCCGCTGCAGTCGATTGACTGAAAATTGATGTAATTCCGACGTTTGTTTGTTCAATTCAAGGTGTATTTTAGATTTTGGAATCTTTATATAATTTCCATGCACTCAACTCAACATACGAACATGAAGAAACAGGGTAGATACCCCAAACTAATACTCACGGATTGGCTACGATACGATTGCCTAAAAAATTAGCCGCACTCCCGCCCTTCCCTTTCGCGTAAAATGGGGACGCGTTTTTGCGCGTCAACCCCTAGGGCTGGCATAAAAGTTACATAAGTGGCAAGTGCTGTGGGGAAATCATTGAAATTAAAGTGTTTATATACTACAACTAGCTTAATTAAAAAAATAGTTATTTGTGCAACAAGAGAGGAAAGTTGGTTTTTCTTGCGAGTGTTTATTTTGAGTCCCGAGAAAGCAAAAGATTCTAAGGTAGAATCTTGAGCGTAGCGAGGGACTCAAAAACACGAGATGTAAAATAACTTTGCTCTCGTGTTGCACACATAATTTTTCACCTCAGTAGTGAGAACATATTAAAGGTTAAAATGTATTTCGAATTACACAGAATAAACAGAAAAAAAAAAGTATTATAATATGTACGATACGATACGATACGAGACGAGACCGGACCGGACCGGACCGGACCGGACCGGACCGTACCGTACCGTACCGTAGTATGAAGTTCATGGCCTTCACTAAATTAAAAAGCTAAATTGTTTCACTCCCTGGAGTGAGGAAAGTCGCACTTTCCTCACTCCAGGGAGTGACGAAAGTAGGCTTGTTCGAGCTGCTGAGGTGAAAAATTAAATTCGTTATTCAAATAACAAATTCGGTTCGGCTTAAACTCGGGAGAAATTAAAATTACGACAGTTCGTCTATTTGTTATTATTTAAAAAATATACGTAACGTTACGGGTCTAACAAAATACGTTTTTATCCAACTTGTAGGTAGCGTTATATGTGCGAACTGCGAGGGTCACATCGTGCATCGGGGCGGTAGTAAGTTTGAAAGGCGGTAGGTATAGGTAATAGGTAAGCAGGTAGATAGGATTCCAGGAATCATGCATTTTGAAATTCCGGGAGTTTGGAAACACGCACGGGTATTCGAGAATGTGGACACCAGGATCCCTTGGACTGGGAATCTAGGACTTCTGATCTCCGGCATTCCGTGGGAAAATACGGATTTTTAAACCCCAGAACCGGGGATTCCGGAATTTCGTGATTAAGAGATGAGGGCTTTCAGTCAGAAACTTGAATTTATTATAAAACATGTACGTACTTATTATAAAAACCAGCTGACCCTTGCATAATGAAAGGACCCACCCTTTTGGAACGCTTTCAATGGGATATTTGTCGACAATCTCGTCTCCCCGTGAGATTTAGTGAGATCCGACCCTCCCTCCCCTAAACGCCTCACGTAAATGAACGATCCGCTGAATCCGCTCTAAATTCTATTACGGTTCGACTGAGACCTTGAATACATTACACAAGTCAATGTACCTTGCAAGGTTTACAATCATTGCAACAGCAAACTTAGTGCTTATAAGTATTTACAATATTTACATGCATAATTATATAATATGTATAAATAAACTAGGTATGCTAAACTAGATTTGCTAATAATATTCCTAAAGCGGGACATTACGAAATTAGTGGCGTGATATTAATGTCGTGACAGTAGTTTTACCAACAGTTTCACGTGTAATTTAATACTTGCGTAACCCCGGGATACGGAAGGTACGTAACTAGTTGGTTCCTGTTTCGTTAAGCGGGATTTATATACATTACGAAATTAGTGGCGTGAAATTAATGTCGTGACAGTAGTTTTACCAACAGTTTCACGTATAATTTATAACACGTGAAACTGTTGGTAAAACTACTGTCACGACATTAATTTCACGCCACTAATTTCGTAATGTATATAAATCCCGCTTAACGAAACAGTAACCAACTAGTTACGTACCTTCCGTATCCCGGGGTTCTGGGTGCGGGAATGTTTTACCTTTACCCTAGGCCAAAAAATAGGTAAAAACTGTAACAGAAATATAGCCGGTCAAACAACTTCGTCAGTAGAAAAAGGCGCTAAATTCATATTTTCTATGGGACGTAGTGAATGCAATCCCGACTCGGAATTGCAAATTCAAGATCCCGCGGGATTAGAAATATCAATCCCGCGGGATCCCGGAATTTTCGGGATCCCGAATGGATTTAAAAAAAGTAAAATTCGATTGAATTAAAACGATAATAACGGCATGTTTGTGATGGTGACGTTAATTAAAATAACATTTTAATAGACAGAAATAAAAACCTTTATTCTTTACTAAATCGTCATCAGTTCTCCTTGGAAATTAACAAAGGTAATCAAAACAATAAGTATAACTGTAATATGAATCAAAACAATAAGGAATTAGAGAGTATTACAGGTGATTTTGAAAGTGACTTCTTAAAAAACAAAGGGTATAAGAGTGTTATCTGCTAAACGGCATCTTACATCCGTTGCAATGTACCCAGCTGCTGAGAATGCCCTCTCCGACTCAACACTGGTTGGCAACAGCGTGGCGAAGCAATTATATGCAAACTGCAAAAATCTCCCTCTTGTTCCTCCACACTCAAATAAATCCATTTCCTTTTTTATGACAGACTCTAATCTGTCTAAGCTCGTGGATACACGTGTAAAGGGACTTTTAGATGCTCGCAGAGTTTGTTCTAATTCCTCTTTAAGTGACATATTAGTTTGTACAGCAGTAACACGTAAATTCAATCTTCAAGTCATCTTCGTTTAATACTGCCGTATTAATCTCTGCTTGGCCCCGAGTGGACGTGTGTAGCGTCGCTGACGACTGCCGCCCAATCCCGTCAATCCCGAACGGGATCCCGTCATATTATGCGTCGGGATTGATCCCGAAAAATTACACGGGATCTCGCGAGATCGGGATCCCGCGGGATCGGGATTGCATTCCCTAATGGGACGATTACCCTTTGCGCCTACATTTTTAAATTTGCCACTTTTTTCTACTGGCGGAAATGGTTTAACAGATTATAATTTTTACATTTCTAAGTAGGTACATTTATTTTAGAGCTTACTTTACTAGGTACCTATTTTTTTTTAAATCATATTTTGGCCCGCACTCAAAACCTCGGGGGGCTCGGGGTACCTACTTCGATCTGCTACTTTGGTACTAGGTTAGGCATCAAGGATTTCAAAAGTAACCATAGGCACGTGCATATAGGTAAGTCCAACCGAACATTCTCGTAATGGGTGGGTACACCTACCTAAGTAAAATGCATTGAAGGTAGTTATGATTATATTTTAGGAATCTAAATAGGTAAGTTATCTAATTGCCCTAAAAACGACATACATGATATTGCATAATAGAATAGAACGCAATAACATTTTACAATTCAATTCATAAAACCCGCACGAGCAATTCATTATCAATTACACAGGTAGTCGTTATCGTTTGCCACTTTGCCAGTTCCAATGCGATTACTCATCACGGCGTAGTCATTAATTCTGAAAATCATTACGTTCATAATCCCTGCGAGTGCGAGCGAGACGGCGAAAACCGGTCGAAACCAGTTTGGGGCTAGTACGCATGCACGGCGGGCAACGCCACGCCACGAGGGACCATTGGGACCAACCGCAAGAATAATACCTAGATCTAGTAAGTATGTACCTATTACAGAAGGCTTGTAAGTTGTAAGTATGATAGATTTGACGTTTGATGGCTATTACTAGGTTTAATATTTATTAATTTATTAGTATCTATATTTATATGCTCACGCGTCACCGACCTATGAATATCAATGTGTAAGAAAACGCGCATTTTATAGAATTGTGTACAAAAAGATGAAGATTAGATGTCTTGTACGTACAATTGTATCGTAAAATATAATTACATATTATTACAAAATTACAGATTTATTATGAAACGTAATTACAAATTTATTACAAAATGTAATTATAAATTTATTACAAAATGTAATTTCAATTAAATCACAAATGGTACTTGCAATTGAAGTTACAAAATTGATTTAAAATTGAATTACAAAATTTACAAAATGTAATTTCGTTGAATCACTAAATGTAATTTAAATTGGTTTGCAAAATGTAATTTCAACTCAATTACAAAATGTAATTGCAATGGAGTTACAAAATGTAATTGCAATGGAGTTACAATACTTAAATTATATAATTGCAATTACAAGGACAAGTAATTGTCCTTTCAATGAACAATTACAAAATGTCATCAGAAATATATTATTAATAAAGGTGATTTAAGATTTTTTTCTGATTATAATCGTGTCACAATTTAAATTTTAAGTTTGACTCCAAAGTACATGTCCGGTACCTCTCTCGTATCTGAGTGGGTAATTGGGTATATTGTATGTTTCGAATCAGATTCAGGTCGTAATCGAACTATCGAAGTCTAACCCACAACTACCTTCCTTGGGAAAGCTGGAAAAGTATAATGTGCAGCAGTTTGTTATCCGATATCGAATCAAACATTGTGAAAACATAAAAATTATGCAACATAATATTTTCCTTATAACTAATTACTTCAACCTTCAAGTATGCTCCTCTTTATCAGCTCATATGTCATATATATACTGATATGTGTGGGTAGATGAATAAAGAATCAGTCTTACAACTAGCTTACGTGTATTACTTGCTCCTCCGTCCCAATACATATTTTACATGGCGCAGCCGGTAAAAGTTAATAGGTAAGTACAAATACAAAGTAGTTTAATTACTAGTTCACCTAATTCCAATTACAAATTATTTTGTAAATGTAATTACTTGTAAGTAATGCAATTACATTTAATTCCATTAGCTCGATCCATGGATGGAATTAACCGATTTGACCTTGTGTTAATTTAATCATAATACATACCCATAGAGTATAGTCATAATGACTACCTAATACCTATTAGTCATTAGAATAATAAAAATAGGTACTTACCTAATTTAATTCGTTACAAATGTAAATGTGTATAGGTACCTAATTTAACTGTTCACTAATCAAATAATACAAATTGCGGAATAGTAATAATTAATAATTATGAACAGTCAGATAAATTCTACGTGACGTGATTTATGATAATGAAACGAGGTCATGCGAACGAAACGAGTTCGTCGCGCCGCGAGCGATCATCCGGTTCCACGCTGCATAATAATAACGACGAATTCTTATTATTACTCCGCTCCGCTCGAAACTGCTCGAGTCGGCGCGCCAGCGAGGTCACGCCAACCCGAGCCGAGCCAATAATAATACCCGTCGGTACCTACCTCGCCTCGTCGCGTTCCTACAGATACTTGTGTTGTATAAAACCGTCACGTCACGTCTATAGAAAGTATATGCGAAACAGCCCGACATTACTCCACGGGTGCGAACGGGACGGAAGATATTAGCGTCAGTCTCCGTCTCTGTGCTAGGAATTGCCAGCCAGCCAATACTGTACTGGCATACTACACTACACAGGCCGGTTGGCATCTGCGTCGTCGTCGTTCGACCATTCGGTTCAAGCCGGTCCGACGAATTGAATCGACCTTAGCTTGAGTACATATCGTATTCAGAGTTTGAATTCATACCTCTGATTACTGTTGTTATTTGAATAAATTAATAAAACGTTCAAGAATTTTTCCGATTGGATTACATTGAACACTGTTCAAGTTCATTTGGTTGTTCATGTCTCGGGTTATTTGATCGGGTCTCCGCGCTCGGCGTTTTGACAAGTGCTCGTTTATTTGGCCAGCCATTTTGTATTTGTATTCACTAAGAACTGTGACAGACAGAAAGTACGCGGATAAACCATTTTCGTGTTTATTATTCATTGTTTTGGCGGAAAAGTGAATAAGAACTTGTGTAATATACTGTAATTACCGTTGTGAATTGGACTGATATTAGTTTTATGCCGGGTTATCGGGCCTGACGCAAACTTAAGCGTTTCAAGTGTGGGATGTGATTTAACGCGTCTTTTTGGAGAAATCTTGTAGAATTTACATTTATTAGAAGAATCTATTCCTAAATTGTGGTTGAGTGGACGATGCACGTGAGTAAATCTCAATAATAAATCATTAATATTGATGTACGGTGCAAGGGCGGCATGTTATTGTTTTTCTTTAGTTTTTGTGCGTTGTTTTAAAATGGCACGTACTGTAGTGATTTGTAGTTATTTTATATTGTGATGGAATAAATACATTGGTGCATTTCTTTAGCACATACTCATTTGTATTGTTGTTGTAATCAAATCATTTCAAATGCCTCCCTGCTTTAATTTCATAATAGAAATAGAACCAATAATAACCACTAAACCAAGAATAGTTACCTATTGCATTTACCTACGCAAACGGACGAATTAAACTGTTTCCTAATATTTAATTTATTTGTAAAAAAATTGAATGAAATGTTTACGTACTGTTTCTGTTTGTTTTTTTTTTAAGTTCTTGATGTTGCAATGCCTCTGCACCGATTGGCCATACTCAAATGAATAAGTCTACCCAATGACACGCTTTTGGCACCAAATCATGCTGTGCCTAGTTCTTGGGTGCTTATTTAATCAAAATCTACTTACTTGTTTACAGGTAAATCATGGCTACAAAGTTAGAACCTGATTACCCGTTACCTTCCACAAACAATGATTCAGGTTTGTTTTGTTTTTGCTTTATTTGTCGCCTAATCATTATTTTCACTACTTTATCTAGTACTAATTGTTTGTGTTCAGTCTTATTGTCCTTAATATAGCCCGTCAAACAACTTTGTCAGTAGAAAGAGGCGCGAAATTCAAATGACCTTTCATATATACATTTTTTTAAATTTGCTTCTGTTTTCCACTGACGGAAGCGGCTTGATAGACTTAATATCCGTGTTATGTCACTTTTATCTTGTTTCATGCCTTCTTGAATGTTGACTAAGTAAAATATAACTAATTTAACATAGATGTGTGATATTGCACGGTTTTTAACATTTTGACTTGAACCAAATTGTATGTGTTCTGCCATCTACAAAAAAAAAACTATCCCATTTCTATTAAGACACTATGGAAAATAACAATAAGTGACCATATTTAGTGAGTGATAAAAAAAAAATTACCATTTGTGCCATTCTCAATCAAAAGCTTCAATGGGGTTGGCTGGTTGAAGTGTTTAGCAGATGGCGCCAGCATAGCCTGCCCTGTCAATCCCTAGAATTGTGTCAAATTTTTGTTTTTTTAATGCCCTGGATGCCAGCTCTTTAAGCCAAATCTCATAGAAAAAGGGGCAAGCTATGATGGCGCCATCTCTGCGAACCTTTGACAGTTGCCAACCCCATTTAAAATCAACCTTATCGACAACCCACAATGTGGTACCTTTTGGTTGGAAACGTCACATTTAATTTTTATTACATTGTAGGAGTTACCCAATTTCAAATTTCAGTATAAAATAATTTGTAGAAAACATAAATAATCAGTCTAATGATAATTCACGATATTGCCTATTTTCTTTTATTTATTTATTTAAAACAAAATGCAATGTTACAGGACTTTTGCGGTATTTAATTTTTTGATAATTTCATGTCATGGTTTTTCCTTTTTCATTTGCTAGGTATTTCATCTATAGGTCATTTTCATTTCATGGTTGTGCCCCATTCATTTTGATATTTTATTTCACGTTTAAAAACCGGCTGAGTGCGAGTCGGATTCGCGCACCGAGGGTTCAGTACTTTTTAGTATTTGTTGTTATAGTGGCAACAGAAATACACCATCTGTGAAAATTTCAACTGTCTTAACTATCACGGTTCATGAGATACAGCCTGTTGACAGACAGACGGACAGCGGAGTCCTAGTAATAGGGTCCCGTTTTTACCCTTTGGGTACGGAACCCTTTTTAACTGTAATAAAAAAACGTCGTTCAATACACGTGCGGAAATGTCATTCTTCACTCGTCCCGAGTCTTGCCACTCGCAAAAATAGATATAACTCCGTAATAGATGTATACAGTCTAAGGAAAAAACGTGCCTCGAAAATCACGAAAATTTGATTCTCGATCAGATGGCGCCACTAGTTTTGGCCTACTCTCGTATAGAGGGCGTTGACGGTTTCGTTTGTTATTTATAATTTTAACGCATATCAGTGAAAGAACATGGGTCAAAATCATATAAAAATTATTAATGCAAATAAAAAAATCATTTATCCATATTTAAATACATTTTAACGTATTTTTATAAATCTTCATTTTTAGTTTTAAAGTATGTCGATAGATGGCAGTGAATTTACAGTGGTTACAAAATTTACTATGACAGTACCGCTCTATCTTATTATATCCTAATAAAAGATATCTCGGTACTCGTGGACTAATGGCATACTTTCCGCACTAGCATCGAGATGTACTATAATCAGTTTGACAACGGGTATTCAGGTAATAGTAGTCGCCTCCGTGGTGTAGGCCTGCCCCAAGCTCTTCGACAGTGCTCTGTTACGAGCCTTACGCATCTAATCGACACCCGTTATTTCAGTGAAGACATCCTTCGTACGGGTACCATTCCACCAAACGCTTCATAGACATAGGTGTATGTACACCATATCTACGGCATATGTGGCCTGCCCATTGCCATTTTAGATTCCTCATTTTGGTGTTAACATTCGTTGTTTTTCTTATTTTGTAGTTGTTTACCCTGTCTGCTAGCTTCAACCCGAGCATACTCCTTTCCATCTTGCTTTCGCAAACAGCGATTCTTTCTTCATCTTCCTTCCTTAAAGACCATGTTTGGCAACCATATGTAAAGCGTTAAGCATGACAGTATAGTCATGTCGTGTAGTTTTTTCTTTATATTAATATGGACAGAGCCGTTTTTCATGATCTCCTTTAATCCCCAGTACTTTTTCTGCGATGTAGATATTCTTCTTTGAATTTCCTTTTCCGTGTTGTCTTCAAACGACACTGGCCAAGATAAATATACTCTTCCACGTATTCTATGTTTTCGCTTTCTACAACGAGACTCTGTAGAGAGCGAAAGATTCCTCAATAGGTAGGAAACCAAAGTCAGTCAATTGTAGTCAAAATTGTGTGTGTTCTAGCGCCAAACAACCTCTGCAGAAATGAGTGCCTTTCATCCCTCGGTTAACAATCAATGCAGTTTCTCCAGCACGCTGATATCTGAAATTAAGCCAATTATTTTTAATGGCGTTATTATATTATCAGGTATGAGTGTGGCCTCTTTACTGAACAATAACTGAAACTGATAAAGTTTTGTTTGGCTTATAAATAAGCTCAGTATAACCTGAATCTATTACTAAAACTAAAATATCTTTTTTAATACAGTTGCTCAAAAAGTGCTACTTTTTGTGGCTGTTTAGCGTGCGGAAAGTTGGTTTTCGCGAACTAGTGCTTTTTACTTTCCAATTTTTTTTAATTTTTACTTGTTCCAATTCATGACTACTTATTGATGAGTGTTAATATTAGTTTCCTTTAAACGTCGTAATCAACATAAAAACCTACTGTTAATGTAAGAATACGAAAAATATGCATATTTCATATTTTATTACTTACCTCTTCATCATTATAAGTATTATAACACGTTTATTTTTTAATGTTGAAAAACCGTTCTTAATAAGTTGTCTGAATGGAACGGAACGCCTGTCAAAGAAGAGGCGTATTTTCTTACTGCAAGAATGTTTTAAGTTTCCAAAGGCAACATTAGATATTGTTTTTATAAATATACGATACACAAATAATCGTAAATAACGATATTTAGGTAATAATAGTACAATGTTTTAATATTTACAATTGTTTCTGTTTTATAGAACATGCATTTGAAAAAAAAACTCATTGAAGTGGGTTCAATAATAATAACAAAATCTATTCTAGTCGAATAAAAGCTAGAAGAAAAACACCTCTTCATAATGTCAATGTCAATGATGTCACAGAATTAATAATATAAAAGTTCAGAATTCCATTCCTTACCTACTTGTTCGCTTTTCTTATTTTTTCTCAACTGTATTAAAAAACGTCGTTCGATACACGTCCGGAAATGTCGTAATGACATACTTTCCGCACTAGCATCGAAATGTACTATTACAATGCATGTGCTCGAAAAGTGCGTTTCCTATGGAGCCATATCATGCGGAAAGTACTACTTTTCCGCACTAGTGCTTTTTGTTTTCAATTTTTTTACAGTACATATGGTGCTACTTTCTCGCACTAGTGCGGAAAAGAGCACTTTTCGTGCATATGTCGAAAGTTTAAAGGGCCATATGTACTGTAAAACGTTGTACGATACACGTGCGAATAGGTAATTCGCAACTCGTGTCGATTTAAAACACTCCTTTTAATAATTAAACTTATTTGCCATGATATGTTTTTTTATTTACTCTCACAATGCATAGTAAACATTGTATGATACACGTGCGTAAAGATGATTTCCGACTCGTATTCCTTTATACACTCGCTCGCTTTGCTCGCTCGTGAATAAAATTCCACTCGTCGAAAATCATACACTTTCCGCACTTGTTGCATAAATAGCTATAACCTACGTCAGGTAAAATTTGATTTATGTATAGCGGTCTCCTGCCGCGCGTATCGTCTGTCATTGTCAGCACGTCAGCTCTTTCGCTTTAGGTTGTAGGTAGGTATAAATGGACTTGGAAACTGCAACTTAGATTATGATACCGCTTAACCAATGAGGATATAATAAGATAGAGCGGTACTGTCATAGTAAATTTTGTAACCACTGTAAATTCACTGCCATCTATCGACATACCGTAAAACTAAAAATGAAGATTTATAAAAATACGTTAAAATGTATTTAAATATGGATAAATGATTTTTTTATTTGCATTAATTATTTTTATATGATTTTGACCCATGTTCTTTCACTGGTATGCGTTAAAATTATAAATAACAAACGAAACAGTCAACGCCCTCTATACGAGTGTAGACCAAAACTAGTGGCGCCATCTGATCGAGAATCAAATTTTCGTGATTTTCGAGGCACGTTTTTTCCTTAGACTGTATCCATCTATTGGCTTAACTGAGGCGGTTCATAAGAAGTTATTTCGGTCAACTACGGACTGGCTGAAGGCTTACTGGATGAAGCAGATTCCTATTAAATCCATACTTAATATTATAAATGCGAAATTGTGTCTGTCCGTTCTCTTCACGCTTAAACCGCTGAACCGATTTAGTTGAAATTTGGTATAGAGATAGTTTGACTCCCGGGGAAGGACATAGGGTAGATTTTATCCCAGAAATAATCCTTTAAGGGGGTGAAAGGGGGGGGGGGGGGTGGAAGTTTGTATGGGGAATTGATAAAAAGCAAATTGGATAAAAAATAAGCTACCCAAATTACTAACTCCATGCACACGAAGTCGTGGGTAATAGCTAGTATGTATACTACATACTACCGTATAACTGCACCAATTGTAAGTGTCTCTGTTTGGCCCTATGGTTGACTGGTAGAGAATGCCATTTGGCATTAATTCCGCCATTTGTATACATTGTTGTTGTTATATAACATTGTAAAAAGCACGTAAAAAGTTTTTTCACCTCACTCGCTCGGAAAACCTCAGTTTATAGCGCGAAATCTACGTGCAAAAGTGTATTTTTATGTCAATGTAAATTTATTTGTGTGTCGTTGGCGTACGTGTCGCCATTATTTTTTTAGATCAGGGACCGGACAACCCTTTCCGCGATAAAACCCTTTCAATGGGCGACACTTAAACACGGCTAACACATTGAAAGACTTTCCCTTTTGAACTGCAAGCCCATTCATACCCTTACCTTTGACTAACCCTTACCGAAAAGCTAACCAAAAATAAGGCTAGCTCTTAATAAGGGTTAAAGAAAGAAAGGAAGAAAGAAAAAGCATTTATTAGCACAACATAACAAGACTAAAACTAGAAATAATTAAACAGAATGAGGTTGCGCTAAATGGTCCTTACTCAGCTTGGTGTCACGGTGTAAGCCAACATGGCACACTCCGCGACGCTGATTTTCAGTAAGGCCCAGTAGATGGACTAGTAAACACAATGTAAAAAATAAATAAGGGAAAGCTTAAATACAAATAACAATCAAACTACTTAATTAAAATTAGCCTATACCTAAGTCTTATGAATGTTACCTTTATCTTTAAGCGCTTTTTATAAAGGTTTCCCTTTGCGTGAAAGAGACAGGATTAGTATATATCTACGGTAGTGTATGAAAAGAAAAGAAAATACGTGCCTAGTCAAAAAACACCGCCGTCGCCGCCGACGATCGCTCGGATTCGAAGTAATGTGTGCTTTATGAACAAGGTAGACGACTTAAATTAGCACGCTTATATGCTAAAAGTGAAGCCCTTTATAAGGCTAACCCTTATAAGCAATATGCAAGGTGTTGGTGAGCGGATGATAAGGGTTTTGTACGGGTATTTGGGCTACCGATTACTCAAATGTGGTAGCTTTATATAAGGGTTTTTAAAAGCAAAACAAAGGGTTTCGTCTGGCAAAGGGTATGGTGAGTTAAGCCTTATGCAATACCCTTATAAAAACCCCGATAAGGGATAGCGGGCCGGTCCCTGTTTTAGATTAAGCCAGGTCCCCACAGAAAACCAGCGCCACGGTTTGCCGCGGCACTATTCCGAGTGGGGACTATGCTCCTTTTTGGCGTCCAAATGTTTTTTGTCTGCATGCTTTTCTTTTTTATGTACTATGTTGTGGCGTCAAATAAATGTATTTTCTTTCTTTCTTTCTTTCTATTTTATCCGCTAGCGTGCAAAAGTCATTTGAATTTCGAACATGATGAATATGTGTGCTTTTCTCTTGTTTATTTTGTTTTGATTTGAGTGTGTTTATGTCGTAAATTTGATATGTTAAATAGAGGGCAAAATTAAATATGATTATATATATATATTTATTTATTTATGTCGACGCGCAAGTGATATAATTAGTAAATTCAAATAATGGTCGCTTATATTATATGGCATATCGTAAAAACTTGTAGCCAACGACTGTTACATATTAGAATATGTCGAGCTATTCGACTTGATAATACGTGAGTGACCTAATATATTGCTCTGTTTGGTAATAAATTAGCTCATGGTTTTTGTAGACGTGAGTGAGGGTGCAGCTCGGTGATCGAACGTGGTTCTGTTCGGACAGTAGCAATGAAGGGACTTTAAATATCTACGCCTACGGAACGTACTATATACCTAGTACACCTAGCCATTCCTGAATAGCCTGAAACCTACATAGTGCTCCGATATATATACACCGTGTTTTTTTTGATTTCCGTTAATTTCAAGGGTGCATATTTGAGCTTAAATCAAGTAACTTTCTAAAAGACAGTACTACAGTACTATCTCGAACGATCGATGTTCGAAATGACATTGATATGTCACAGTATTCAATTGTTTGGTTGAGGGAAAAGTAATGCCCATGTTATAACAACCATATAACAACGCTATATGCAACATTTAATTACTTTTTATAAAAATAAAAAATAAAAACAAATTAATTTTTTTTTTTTAATTAACTATGCCATTTCGTTTTCTTAAACATACTTAACCATACCCCGAAGTTAACGGAATTTAATAAAAACACGGTGTATATTTTTCTCTTGCATCTCGCATTTTCCTCGCTGTAGTGTGGTGAAAAGTTGTGTGTTCCGCACGGCTGCAAAATTATTTGGCGTCTCGTGCCTCGCTTTCAATTTCAACACTCACGCCAAATAACCATTTTGCAGCCTTACATAACAAATAACTATTTTAGAAGATGCGCAACATCTTAAGTGCGTTCTAAGAATTTTGTTCACTGAGCATTAATTTATGGGATCCCTTCCGTGTTCTACCTTTTTTTTTACAATTATGGCCTGGTTGCGAGTCCTTTAAGCCGTTTTTTTTGTCATTTCAAAGAACTCCGTAGAAGTAAGCATGAAAAATTATATTGGGTGCTTTATGCGGTGTAAAATTTTAACAAATGTTATTAGCACTATGATTACTCATTATTTATTTTATATTAACCCCTGAGAGTGTTCTATTATGAGATTAAAAAATAAGTAATTAATTAACATTAAATAATTTCACGGTTTAGACTCACTTGTTTTAGTCACTCGCGCGACCGAACCGTGACGTGGTCTAAACCGTGAAATTATTTAATGTCAGTATGTTTCACAACAGTTTAAGTAATTAATTGAATTTTATTTAAATATGAGCGCGCACAACGAGCAGTTTTAAAAGTAATGTTCTATGTATATTCCATATCGATACCCCACTGAGCTGCTTATTAATATAGGAGAAGTTTTAAGTGTACGCAAACTTTTCATTTATCAAACACTAAGAAGATATCACAGACTATAGCTCCTACAATCACAATTGGCAACAAACGCATAGCTCACTACACTACCCAGTACCCCACTGTAATAGTGCATGGTATAAAAGGCATTTTTCTTTCTTGGCTCCATACTTATATAATAAAGCAAACAAAACCCTTAATATAAATAACCTTAATTAGTTATTTTCAATTAAAAAACATAATTAAGATTTGGTTAACATCATTAAACTATACTGAAGCAGAAGAGTTATTACTAAGCGTGTTCTAGGTTCTAGTACAATCCAAAATAACCAGACACACACGCGCGTTAATACACAGAAACACACACATATCCCAAAAATCTGACACACATAATATACTCACAGGGAAACCAACTTTGAGAGCCAGGAACCAATGTTATACCTAGTCGGCTCATAAGTTCTGTCATATACATAGTATCAAATAAAATCAAAAGTTTAAGTTTATTCCGTATAATTTGTACAGCGTTTGAAAGCTTATAAACTAGAGAATCTAAATGTATAACATTTATTCAAAATGACCGCCATAATTATCTACACAGGCTTGAAGTCTTCGTGGCCAGTCGTCAATGGATTCACGCACCACTTTCATGTCGATATTGGCCACTGCCGTAGCAAGAGATTTTTTCAGCGAGTCTAGATTTGCATGAGGTTTTGAGCACACCTTTTCCTCTAAATACTGCCATATTTTATAGTCTAAAGGATTAAGATCTGGGCTAGAGGAGGGCCAATCTTTATGCCGTATAAAGTCGATTTTATTGGAGGCGAGCCAGGCTTGTGTAGACTTTGCCTTATGGGCTGGAGCAGAGTCCTGCTGGAAAACCCAATGCTGGTTTAGAAACATCGTATGGGATAGTGGTTTCACAATATTAGTCAACACCGTGTCTTGGTACACTTTGGCACTAGTTTTTACTCCTTTCTCACAAAAATGCATACTAGTGACGCCCGCATAAGAAACTCCCAGCCAAACCATCACAGATGAAGGGTGATGACCTCTTTGAATACGGGGAATGCTATTAGACGCTTCTTTACTATTGCGAGCGTACACTCTATCATTTTGTTTATTACAGTTTTCTTCTATGTCAAAAATTTTCTCGTCCGAAAACAGTATACAACGGTGCTTATTTTTAGCGTACTTCTTCAATAAAGCTTTAGATCTTTTAAGCCTTAAAGCTTTAAGCCGACCATTGAGAAGATGGCCAGTTTTTCGTTTATAAGCACGAAGTCTCAGGTCTTGATTAAGCACTCTTTTCACCGTGTTTTTGCTCAAACCCATCTGGAGGGCCATAACTTTTTGTTTCCTAGCGGGATTTCTGGCAATGCGTGCCCTAATTGCTTGTACAACCGCTGGAGTCCTAGCTGTACGCGGACGACCGCTTCTTTTCTTGTCATTTAAACTAGAGACCTCACTGTATCTTTCTATGGTACGATACACAAATCTTAGAGAGAATT
The DNA here is from genome assembly GCF_947568885.1 of Cydia strobilella. NCBI lineage: Eukaryota > Metazoa > Arthropoda > Insecta > Lepidoptera > Tortricidae > Cydia > Cydia strobilella. The sequence continues at coordinate 6,532,986 of NC_086061.1, read as the reverse complement.
TTAAATTTTCAAGTAGCTTAAAAATTTTAGTCGGCGAGTGACCACAACGATATAGTGCAATTATTGCGGTACGGCTATCTTTAAGCGTCCACTCCATGTTGAAGAAAACAGAAAATTGCAAAATTATACTACTCAAATATTTAATAAAGATTCGAAATTCAAATGCAGAACGGTTTTTGTTTTAGGAGTTCCAAATTTAAATTTTAAAGGCCAGTGACAGAACTTATGAGCCAACTAGGTACATATAATAACTTAGTTAGATATTAGAAAAAATCTGAAAAAAGGTACCTTCAACCCCCCCCCCCCCCACCCTACCTACACCCTCAGCCCAACCCCCACCCCCGAGGTCTTTAAGTATGTTCATCTGGACACCACAAGGTATAACTATACCAATTTTCAAAACTACACGAATTATTTCAAGTTGTTCCAGTGGTAACTTACGGGGATTTTTTTTTCGCACCATTTACCACTGGAACAACTTGGTGGTAACTAGTGGGAATAACCTCTTAAAAGAGCAAACATATATTGTGCACAGTAAACTAAATAGAGGCAATTTTCTTGACGACCAAGCTATTTAAGTAGTAGGGAAAGTAGGTAACAGTTCTCTACAGCCAAAAAGGCCCCATTTGTAACAGCTTATTCATCAATCGTAATCATTATAAAATAATACTAATGCTCCATTTTAACGAAACCCTTTTCCTCTTTTTTCAGATGGGGAGGAACAAGAAGATTCAATAGAAGATCCCGACCCAGATCAAGAGGAAGAAGACCCGCCTCCTCAACCCTCAAATGTCCAGACTCTTCTGGCAAAGCTTCAGTCCTCTGGAGCTCTTATAAAAAAACCTGTTAAGCAGGAATACCGGTGTTTCACGTGCGAAGAGGATTACCCTGACTGGGAAACGCTAGAGAACCATCTGATTCAGCACGTCTCCCTACCGTCCATCGTACTCGACAAGCTGCCGTCCGACGATGAATATGGCCCCTCCGGCGACGAGTGGTCCGACGAGGACCAGCCCTCCCCACCACCAAAACAGGAACTCCAGAAAACGCCACAAAAAATAGAAATATCACAACTCCTCAAAAATACCGGCATCTCCATCAAAAAGTCCGGAGAAAACACTTCCAGCACCAATTCTGAATCCGCATTAAGCAAACTGAGCGGCCTCGGATTTACTATTAAAAAGAACACGACGCCGATAAAAGAGGAAAAACCAGATCCTCCATCTACTGATGACGTTATGCAAAAGCTGGGCAGTCTCGGAGGCATCAAGCTTAAATTGAAATCTGATGGCAACGCAAACTCATTTAAAGTCGTAAACGGCCTTAAAGATTTTAAAACTTCTGATGACGAAGGCCAAGAGAGCGGGAACGAGGATGATAACAAAGATGATGCTAAAGATTCTGACGATCAGGAGCAGGAGCCATCAGGGGACGAACAAGAGGACGAGAAAAGTCCCCCCGTCAACAACAACGCATGCAAACAAATGACAATCAACAGCCAGGCTAATCTTAGAAATAAAAAAGTTATCAACGTGACCAAAATAATCCCGCCTAAAACTGAGGCCATTACGACTCCGTCTCCTGTCAAAGTTCAGCTCGCAAAACCAGTAAGACCAGCTGTTAAACAGACACCTAAAAGGGGCGCGAATTTACCCCTCGCGGCAACGTCTGCACCTACCCAAGGGAAAGATATTTCTACAACTTCAACCCCTGAGCGGCGGGACTCGAATGCGAGCCAAGCTATCGCGGAAAATGTCACCGTTAAGCAAGAAGTGGAGGATACGTCGGCGCAACAATCTACGTCTGGAACACCCTTGTTCTCAGGTCAAATTAAGTCTGAAAGAGACTCGCCGCCTCCTCCGGGAGGAAATAAAGCTCCACCGCTTGAAAGCACCCCTATTATAGCTAGAATCAAATCCGAACCCGACGCGGGCCCCGCTGCCGCTCACTGCTCAGCCTCCACGGCATTCAGTCGAGCGGAAACTCCCCTCCTCCCCGTAACCAAGAAGGAGGATACCGGCGTAACCGTAATAGAAATCAATGGTGATTCTGGCGACGATGATGACGACTGTTGTGTAGTATCAGCCACGCCGGCTTCTGATGTTAAGCCGCCTTTGATCCCGAAAACTGAACCGGTGGGACCGCCTTCTTATCCCCCACCAGCATACCATACTCCACAGTCTAGCTACAGCTCCACACCAGTCCTAGCATCAACTTTAAGTTCTATGGCAGGTGGGGCATCTACCGAAAAACAGCATTCTTTCAACTGGAACGCACCCGACACGAAACCGGCAATCGATATGCTTGAAAAAAGTGCAGACGAAATATTCGAGAGCCTTCTCTCCAGTGCCACTAAAAAGGAACATTCTCTGTCGGATGCCAGTGAATACATATCTTTAGACACCCTAGGTCCGCAGCACTCCTGTGACGTATGCAATACTAGATTTACAAATATATCGCTGCTCGACGATCATATCAGAATGACGGGTCACACGAAAAGTCTCATCGCACCGACTTCCTCGTTGATGCCTTACAATCCAGGGGGAACGAATAGTATTTTATCACAGTTGCTGCCGGTGAAATGCTTGGCGGATCAAGTCGGGAAGCTCTCCGGAATGAACAGCGGCCCCGGATTTACGCATCAGCAAAACGTCATGATAAATATCCAGGCTTACCCTGGAGGAGGGATGGTGCCACCCCAGGCAGGTTACAACGCGTATCCCCCTGGACAGAACGTGTACCCGCCCGGTTACCAGCAAATGCCCGGGAACAGCATGTTCGGCAACGCCCCCGGGGCGATGCCGGGGCAATATCCGGGACAACATTACACGGGCGGATACGGCCAGCAGTCATCAATGGGCTACCAATCGCCGATGTCGAAGGCGGGCTTCTCCCCGGGAATGCAGCAGAACTCCTACACGACACCCTCCTCGCCCTACTCGACCGCCTCGCCGCTTCAAAACATGCAGCAGGCGTACGGGCAGACCGCGCCCGGCATGATGAACCCGCCCATGGGGCAGATGGGGCCGCCCGGCTCCTCGCCCGGCCACCCCTACCCCGCCAACAGCCCCGGCGGCATGAAGCCCCCGACGAGCGCCTCCAGCGGCATCAGGATACAGAACGTGCAGACCTTCCCGCCCGGCCAGCTCGCCCCGGGCGGGACTCCGAACACACAGATTAGAATGGCGGCCGGCGCCAGCGTGACGGGGGCGCGCCCTCGCATGCCGGGCGTGCGCGGCGCGCGGCCCTCCGTGCGGCCCGGGGTGCAGGTGCACGGGCACGGCCAGGTCCGCGCCGGCAAGGGCCCGGGCCCGCGCATGCCCATGAAGAGGCCCGCCCCCATGGCCGGCGGCCCCGGCCTGAAGCGCCGCCCCGACATGCTGCTCCCGGGCAAGCACGACAACGAGGACTGCCAGGTCATGGCGATGCAGAAGCAGCGCGAGGGCCTCCCCATGATCTCGAGCGTCCAGGGAGCCAAAGACAAATTGAATCTCGGCAGCCAGATCTCTATCACCAAGAAAACTGTCAACAAGGAGGCGAACGCGATGGCGAACGTCCTGGCGTCGCGAGGTATCAGTATAAAACAGAAGCAGAAGAGTCGGTCGCCGACGCCGGAGCGGCCGATCCCGCACATCCCCAACCTAGGCGCCGGCGTTAGTATTAAACACACTTCTAAATCTAGTAATTTCTCCATTCCCGAAGCGCAAGTCGGTTCCAACATGCACACGTGTAAGATCTGTAGGAAAATGTTTTCAAATTCGACTTCGCTGTCGACTCATATGGCGGCGGCCCATCCACAGAGAGGATTTAAATGCGACGAGTGCCCCGCGTCTTATCCTAAGTCGTTACAACTGCAGCACCATAAGCGAGTGTTCCACAACGTGACCGGGCCTAATAGGGAGCTAGGTTTGCCCGTAGTAGACCTGTCTCAGGAGGAGAACTTGCAGCGGCTAAGTAGTTTAGGTATATACAGTTTTATTCCCCTAGCGAACCGCGAGCAGGCGAGCGGCTGCTTCGGCATTCCAGTGATATCGGTGCACAACGTCAACAACGGCATGACGTCGGGCCTCCAGGCGCTCGGGGCCGATGGCCTCCTTAGTTTAGGACCTTTGAAACCCTTACCAAACACGTAAGTTAAGTAGATATCTCATTTAATTTGTTGGACTTCCTGAAAATATGAGTTATAATTTTACAAGTTAACTTTTTTATTATGGAATGATTTTTACATCGTGAATTGAAATGTGTTTTGTGATTTACATAACATGTGACGATAGCTATATTGACATAACAGTAAAGTATGTATTGTTATATTTATATATGAAGACAGAAAAACGTGTTTCTATTTGCGATACTTATATGAAATGCAATACACAACATACAAGTGTTGTACAAACTACAAAAATATGTTTAAAAATTATTTATAGGACCATCACGCTTACGTCTGGCATAAAGCATCAAAGCGTCCACGGTCCATAGTACTAATTGGTTCAATGTTGTGGCTGTAGTCAAAAGGGGTACCAGTCTCGCGCAGCGCAGGTGAGAAGTTCCATGTAACACTTGTACCCTTTATTCACTTGAGCTGCGCGACACTTGTACCCCTGTGTCACTGGAGCCTAAATAATTTATTTACCATTTTCAATTTGCATACTGCATAGTTTGGTTCGATTTCAAAACAAAAGGTGTTTAACCATATTTCCTTCACTATTGATTTCAAATTAGTGGCATTTTTTTGGGTGGGCTTTAGGAGGTTATGTCAGAACGTGCTATATGGTGTGAAGTTTTAATGGACTCGTAAAATTCTTACTCATATTTTAGTATAATGAATGAAGTCATTGTGTAAATGTGACTTAAGTCAGAATCTTTCACTAGACTTTATAATTGTAAGTTTAGACCTGTTAAATTTGTCAGTATTCTACCTTTCAGTTGGCTCAAAGCATTAAAAACTTAGGTACTTATCACTAATTTTTATTAGACATGTGTTATGTATACTCATTTTTATATTATAAAACACAAACGAAACTTTATAGGTTCTTTTGTAATAATGTTGTTATAACAGTTTATTTTAAACGTGTATGAAAATAAAATATGTACTTTATTCAAAGTGTAATTGTGCCGTTGTGATGTCGAGAATTCCCTTTTGTATGGGAAATATTCTCGCTGGAGAGTATTCCCGATAGTAAATTGAAAACGCTTTTGAGGACGGCACATCTATAGAAGTGTAATAATACTCGATACATCCCCCGAATTATAAAAGGAAGTTATTACATTGGATTGTATACGAAACGTACGCGTTAGTTTTATGTAACATGATGATTTCTACTAAACATACCGTTCTTCAAACTGACTGACTATTTATATATGTTTGTATCAAACAATTTCGTTGTTTCTACATGTATGTTAAAGCCATTACAAAAAATGTATATATTTACTTTCTAGAAAGAAAGAGTGCATTAGTAGTTTAATGTATAACTCGAAATAAAACTGGCTTGCTAGTAAATACTGCATCCTATTTGTACGCATCTGTAGGCTTAGCACGAGTACGCCGCGACAGTATCTCGCGCGCGAGCTAAACTAGAGCAGGACCACGCTAACTGCATGGCGTTTGCAGTGACAAAGTATGAAATGCCATCATTAATGGCAAATTTCTATGAAAATATGATGTTTCTAATGACACTCCCACGCTTTTTTCTGTTAAATTCGGTGCAAAGATAGCTCGGACTCTAACCGTCCTTTTCCCATTGTATTAATTCAAAAGGGCCAAGTAGATAGTCTATCGCGCGGGCGGGACACTGTCGCGGCGTACTCGTGCTTAGATTACTGAACTGTTTTCATAGTTTATATACGTAGTAAAATAAGAACCGAGTTACATATTAGGCACCTAGTGTCTGTACCTAACAATTATAATTATGTTTTCTACAACAATTCTGTAGGCCTAGCACAGGAGCGGAGCGACGGTATCTCGCCCGCGATATAGTCAACTTTTCCTCACTGTATTAAATTAGAGAGGGACGGGTAGTATTTCTCGCGAGCGAGATACTGTCGCGCCGCTCCTATGCTAGGCCTACTGCATAAAAGTATAAAGGAAATTAAAAAGAGTAACCAAAAAAAGCGACCACCATTGTTTTAGATGGCGACATTTAGCCCTAGGAATAATAGTGCATTGCCTCCTATTTTAACTCAAGATGGCGTTGCGCTATGATTCTAGGTCTAGACCATAGACCAAGTAGCGCCAATCTACAATAATTAGGCGCTCCACAATCTCATTCAAAAGTCCTTAATAGATTGATTCTTATTAATTCACTCCTTGGTATGAGTAAGTACCTAGATAACGGCACGGCAGTTAGGGCGATTGCAATCACGGAACATATATTAATATGTGCATCCAATACTCTTAAATCCTCTGAGTAAAGCGCTTAAAACTAATACATCTAATAAACGTTCGCCGGGCACTATGTAGGGAGGTCGACCGGATTTCCTACAAGAAGTGGCTGGCGACCGTATAGATGTAATAAGCGCTTTAGAGTCTAATGTAAGATGTAAGTAAGTATGCTTATAGTGTAGTATAAGTGAACTTATAACCGTAATGGTTGCAATTGCCTCGTTTAATAAAATTGATATAGCATACTAAACTAACCTATACAGCCCGTAATTCCCTTGAAATAGTTAAAAATAAACAATATATATAACATTATGTGAAAAGCAACTCTATTATTATGGTGTTGTACAGTTACTATATACTAGTACTTCCTAAGATATTGTCAAAATATTTTTATATACAGAGGTAGAACTTTTTATTTACGTTATAACTAAAATACTTATGAGAGACTTTATAATATAAAGTTTATATGCAATTATTGACAAGATTTGAGTTTAGTTCTGTGTGGCATGACAGATTATGATTTGAAATTTTGAATATTAGGTTAAGTAAATAAATAGATATAAGAGTAGAAGTTTTGTAATTTTGTTCTAAAATAAATTCCTATATTTATGAATAACGTATACAACGTGTTTTATTTGAGTAGTAATTTCAATAGGTAGATCAAGAAAAGAACAGCAATTATCAACAGAATAAAGACTAGGTTTCTGCCATAATATATAAATAGGTAATAAGTTTTTGGAAAAAATTCCATTTTTGTTACAAGCTTTTAACGCTGACTGTACTTTTCTTACCACAGAACAACAGGCACCTAATACCAAAGAGAATATATAGGATAGGACTTCATAGACTGGTACTGCCATAGTAAATTTTGTAGTCGAACTAAATTTACTGCCATCTATCGACACGATTAAAATTAAAAATAATATAAATATATATATACAAATAAAAATGTATTATTTTTATATGGTGTTTACTCATGTTCTTTCACTGATATATAACAAACGAAACCGTCAACGCCATCTAAACGAGAATAGACCAAAGGTTGGTATTGGTGGTAGCGCCATCTGTGCGAGAATCAAATTTTCTAAGCACGTTTTTTCCTTACTCATCGAGACAATTCTATAAACCCCAAACAACTAGGTTGCGTTGTTTTATCACAGAGTTCCTATGGCTATCAGTCTTCATCATCAGATCAATTCGATAGTACCATAATATTGGATTGTCACCCGACTTACATAAATATTTATGCAAATTTTCAGCTTAATCGGAAATCGGGAAGTTGGTCAAATTTAGTTTTCAAGATTTGACCCACACACTAACGCACCAACAAATTTACTAACAGGGCAATATAAAAGCTTGTAAAAAGTACAGATAATTAGTGCATAATTGTTATCCATCGTATTTTCTCGGAAACGTTCGTATTTGTCACGTTGGGCGCCACTGCTCCGTTTTAGGCTGTGAGGTTCAAATTAAAACAAGGAATCTCACTTTAAATTAACAATTTATTTTTTTTACTTAAAACGTCGCGAGCCTACGAGAATGTCGAAGGGTCAAAGTTCGATAAGCCGTCTGATTTCTACTCCCGGTTGACGAAAGTAGTTGCTCCCACACGCTAGTACTTCCCTGGACCCGCTGTGTTGCTGTGCTTCAGTCAACCTCAGTACTTTTTGTAACGAGACTGACTGAATTAGCAAGATACGTTGATACGTTTTCGTGAAAATACGAAGGAAAATAATTATGCACCATCTGTTACTATGTAATGAGCTAAATTATTAACAGCGCTTCGCTCTTGTTTGACTAACTAGCCGAACAGGCGTTATCTACAAGAAGGAACTTTTAACCTTTTAGACGCCAATGGCGGTTATATCAGCACCGCAGGTCCAACGCCAAAGACGGATTAATCGGTCAAAGACCACAGACCTACGTGCATGTGCATAGTTCAATTTCAGTTTTGACACTTCGTTGACGTGGCGTCCGAGTGACAGCTTCTGTGTTTGACACGGCGTCGAAAAGGTTTTTTATAAGACTACAGTCCTTATTCATTACTTATCTTTGGCCGATAGCTATCATTTTTTTAAGGGGCTAACAAGCCTATTAAAGTAAAGGTAAGTAATATATATCTCACCAAAAATAAACAAGTTAAACCAATAGCGAATATTACACGAAACTGCGTAGGGGGCGCCACTACCACAATCTGAGGGTTTATCGCAAAACAAGAAAATCGAAATTTCGTTATCTAGCATCTCTGTCACTTGCATATTTGAGCGATAAAAAGGCAGATAGCGAAATTTCGGATTCTCGTTTCTCGGTAGGTTCTCTGTAAACAAACCGCCTAAACCTCATTTTATTAAACTTGGCATACTTACTCTACCATCTATATATATTTTTGAATTGGGCATGTATGTAAGGAAAAATATTAACTTATTCAGAGAGCTACCAAACAAAAGACTAAAATATAAGCTTGAGCAACCTGTCCCAAATCTAGAAATATATCGGAAAAGCCCTCATTATGCAGCAGTAAAATATTATAATCACATCCCAAACCATATAAAAGCAGAGGAAAGAGACGCGACATACGAAAAAAAGTTGAAATCATTCCTTGCAGAAAAAGCATACTACTCAGCCACAGAATTCCTAGATGATATTTTTCATAAGTAATTAATATAATTTTGATATACCGCTATTATAAGGCTTGTTAAATGTTCCAAAGTTAGTACGTAAGTAAACTTATTAATACTTAGCTTAAGAAAATGTTTGCAACACCCTTCTGGGGTCCATGTGATACTTATATCCTCTGTATTTTTTTGTAACAACTTTTTACCATGGTGCAATAAACGATATTATGATTATGCATCAATGGTTTACTAAAAAGGCTAGTGCTGCACTCTGGTGGCAGAACATAGCAGTAATATCCCCTATTTAGAGGAACGCAAAAATAGGTTTAATTACAGCACCCAAAGTAGTTTTGTCCACGAGTGTATCTTGCAATTTATAATAATACACTGTCTGTGCACACATACAATGCACATACATTTCAGTCTCAAATCTCAATACAATAACCACTTGCACCATTCAATAACCCGGGGTTAACCGGTTAAACCTGGAGTTACCAGTAAAATTGGACACTGGACGAACAGTTTAACCCCGGGTTAGTGGGATGGTGCAAGGCGCTAAGTAATTTAAAATGGAGGGTAAATCTAGCAATAAAACGCAACATTTTCGCAATAAATTTATTCTTAGTTCATTTTAGAATTTGACTGAAATAATGTATACATATATACGGCACATGCGTGCACGACCCAACCATCACCAGAAAACATTCCCATTTTGTGCTTTAAAAAGGATCTTATACAAAACAATACAAAGGCTAATTCATCTACTGGTCAAAATGCTTCTGGAATGTCATCGAGTGAAAATGTGATTGAATTTTCGAATGGGGCTTGATGCTAGGTTTCTTAGCCTAATTGACTGGACTTAATCTAGTGTTTGGCTGAAAATAACCCAAGTGCTAGGTGAAAAGTACCCAAGACTCTCCTTTCCAAAAACTACAGGTAGCTTTTAGGTATAGTAAACCCATTTTAGATTACCAAGCAGAGATAACACACTGCTTTGGGCATTGGTAGACAAATTACTGCGTTTAAATTCATGATCCACTGTACCCCACATCATTCACTGTCCATAGCAGTTTAAATTGCACATAAGTGAGTACAGGGAACATCATCTTAAAAACTTGACGCTTTGCAGATTCACTGTGCCTGGTTGAATCACTGTTGCCCATAGCAGTTTATATTGCACATAAGAGCAGGGAACAGGGAAACCCGAGTACAGGGAATGACTTAAAAACCTAACGGTTTGCAACTGATCTACTGTGCCTGGCTGATTAACTGTTGCCCATAGCAAGTACAGGTGATATAGCTAGGTAGGAGTTGTCTTGAGTTTCTTGCGGTGGTTTATTCAAGTTTGATAAGCTCGACGTCGAAGATGAGGGTGGAGTTGGGGGGGATGACGCCGGGGTGGCCCTGCTGGCCGTACGCGTAGTCGGGCGTGCAGGTCAGCTTGGCGCGCTCGCCTACTGACATCTGGAATCGAGAATGTTGGGTTAGATTGGAGGCAAAGTTATTAGGCTGACAAAAAAAAAACTGGGTACACTAGGCTTGTGCACAGTGCACACCGGATGCGTAGACGCGCACGTGCCACTTTTTTCATTTGTGGGCAGATTTGTTGATTCTGGTTCTTTTCACAGGATTGGTAAGTTTAGGGACCCCCTGGTATAATCTAAGTAATATATTACAGGTAGTCTCTAACACCAGACAGTGTCACATTTTATACATAAAAGAAGTTAGCTTTTCTTGCAATGTGACATTACATAGCTTCTGATGGTGTGCAGCTTACTTTTAACAGACCTGTTATTTTAATATTAATCATATTTTAAAATCACTAAGGTTGATATGGGTGAGTGTGGCTGCTAGTTAAGTGTAACTGGCCTTCATCGGCATGTAACAACCCCGGTATTAGCCACTAAATGCAAGTAGCAAATGGATGAACTCACAATAAACACTAATCAATGTCTAAACAGAGTTAAGGTAAATTGCCCTAATAAGAGTTCATAATAGTTCCTGTTATCAGTGTTAATCTTAAATTATCTTTTGTTTCTCACTTTGGCAACACCCTCATCCCAGCCCTTGATGACCTCTCCCTTGCCGATCTTGAACTTGAAGGGCTTTCCGCGGTCGCGGGACGAGTCGAACTTCTGTCCGTTGGTCAGCGTGCCAGTGTAGTGGACCACCACAGTCTGGCCCCTCTTCGGGTATGTGGCCTCTGTAAAAATAAATATTTAGGGACAATCTCACACAGCTCGATCTAACTTATCCTATGTGACAATATACATAACTCAGGAACAAATTTTTGTGCTTAAACACACAAGTAAATGCCCTTACCGGGATTCGAACCCAGGACCTGCTTCACAGGCAGGGTCACTACAGACTAGGCTAGAAGGCCATTCCATGTATATTTGTTCTTAGGAGGTACCAATATTTTAGCACAGTTGCATATGCCATATTCACGGAGTACCAGAGTTTATACTTATAATGTGAATTACCATGGCTAAGAGCATTTGCCTCAATTTTATAAATCTACAAAAGTACTTGCAATTGCTGTGGGGACAAAATTACTAATATGAGGTTAGGACAAATCCACATTAGTGTTCAAGAAAATGTACACATTGAACTTGTGTTTAAATATCTTGATTTTCATTAGAATGAATTTAGATACAAGAAAAGCGATAAATAAAAGATAAAATAGTGTGTGCAGTACTGCAGAAAATAAGTGGAATCAGAAGTTGAAAATAATGTGCTCATAAGATCTAATTATAGAAACATTGGAGATATCTGCTAAGATAATTATATCAGTTTATATTTATATATCACAGCCTTCAAGGCTTTTACACTAATGGGCCAACACAATCTTGCAATACTATACTACCTAGGCAATCTAGAGTAGGTATATCTATTGTACCTGTTTATAGAAGTAGTTATATTTATAAACTTCAGCTGAGCGCAAGACCTAATTAAGTGTACAATAATTGCTTAAACACCTAATAAATTGGAAGTAACATAGGTAAAGATTGACGATATTTTTGCATCGATAGAACAGCATGTGTTCTAAAATGGAACTAGACATGAATAGGTTAAGAACCCGCTTATGGCGGCGTCTTTAAGGTCACCTTATGAAAAAATAACAATCAATAAAAGAAGTTACCATAACAAATAGATTATTCCCGTATTATTTTCAACTTAATTTATGATAGTTCTAAGTGAATTAAGCACTGACAATTAGTAAAATACGATGAATGACAGGAAAAATCTTAAGGCTGTAGATTGGTTAAATATGGAAAGTAAATATTTTAATTAGAAGTATATTTGCTTACCATCGCCAGGGCTGATTGTGTCCACAGTCACTCCCATTATTGTTGTTGTATTTACAATTCAATTACTTATTTCGAAAACCACGCTAATAGCAATGCACCGCCTCTCCTTCACGCCTACGAACAAACACAATCTACCTACAGACCTACACCTACGCTACGCACGCCGCTAAAAATAATTAAATTCTAGTCTATGGTGCCATGGTGCCGATTCAAAGGACTGTGATTAGTCCATTATTTGACGTTTAACCATAGACAAATTATTTGTTTTTAGGCAGGCAGCAGTGAACATAAAGCTCAATCACATGTAGCTTGTTTATATGTTGCAGTTGGCAAGATTGATTGGAAACTTAACCGTAACACACTACCGCACCGCACCAAGGTCACGGTACGCCGCACCCATAAGTGTGAGCGAGAAAGAAATACCTTTTCGCTCTCACATGTGTGCGGCGCACGCATGGCGCACGGTGGTTAAGCTCGCTCCAGACTACGCGGCGCGAAGCCGCGACCGCTAGTGTGAAGTCGATTTCGCTGATTAGACTCCACACTCACTTTCGCGACTTCGCGCCGCAATTGGCGCACGAGCGTGGAGGGCCCTTTATGGCTATCATGGAGGCGCGGAAGCGTTTTTTTTTAAATTTGAGCCAACGTCGGTGACATTTTGCATTCACCATAAATCTTTAATTGGTGATAAAATTGTGTACGTGTGGACACTTGATGAGATTGACGCCAATTTAATTTCTCATCAAGTTGTCAATCTGATTGTCTCGTCTCGACGTCTCTTACTCTTGCAGTAAACATAAAATTAGAACACGAAAACCTTAGATTTTGAGTTTGAGAAAGCAGCAGGGTATACGCTGCGACTGGAGGGTCTACCGTGAAAAACGCCAATCGTAATTTCTTTATTCGCCTTTCTATCGCTCGAATGGGCAAGAGCGATAGAGACATAGAACGAAAATTCTATTTTCGTTTTTCGCGATAGGCCCTCGGATCGAATATTAGCTGCGGGGCGTACGGGGCTTAATTTTGTTTCTTCGGTCTTCGTGTGCGAATTGTACGTGACGATTAAACAGGCAGACAGAGAGGCAACACGTGGAACGTGGTTCGCGGTAGGCCCTCAGGGAATTGGGGATAAAATAAAACAAACATTTACAAATATAAACATTTTATAACAAATATCGTATTTCAACACGCAGTGCCAGGCCTGGGAGTAACAGCCAGAGAGGGCCTACCGCGAACCACGTTCGAAGTGTTGCCTCTCTGTTGCACTTGTAAATTCGTACGTAAGTGTGACAGGGAGGCAAACTATCGAACGTGGTTCGCGGTTGGCTCCCAGATGTCTAAATCAGTTACAATACAACTTACTCCAATACTCTGCCTTAGGGTGATATTACACCTGTCTAATTTCTTTGTCCAATGTGTATTTTGTCGCACATTTTGCTCCATGAGAGAGTGAGATGCAATGATATTGGACAAAGATATTAGACGGATGGAATACCACCCTTAGACAATGACATCAAAATACATTTGTGGCTTTCCATCACACTTAACACACACACGCACTTAATATGCTTCATGTGCAATAATTAAGGACCTTTCCATCAGAAATTCCAACAAACATCATGATAAAAACGTCCTTATTGCACATGAAGCATAAGGATCCTTCTCTGATGGAAAGACACATTTATTTTACAAGTACAGTCGGCTCCAAAAATATCAATCTCGAGTTTGGCTAACATTTTTGTGGTCCGTCAAAGAACTTTGCACGGACTTGAATGGAACAAAGTGAGGAGTGGCATTATAATAATTAATGATGACATTGCCATACATTGTCATTGCATATGGCATGCAGAGTTAGCTTGGTCCGACTGTAAGTCTGCTAGTATCTAGCATAGGTAGACATTTTTAAAGCTAACTGTGCTTAAGTACTTGAAGTATCTTAGGTAAGTACTTAGCTTTTAGCAAAATAAAAATCCTTGGATTGTACAGCACGAATACAAACTTTATATACTATATAATAACTATCAGGCTACAAGGTGTCCAGCGAAGGTTTGAAATGAAATCCGCATTTATCTTCTTTTCATAAAAATAAATAGTTGTAATTTAGATGTTTTAGTTAACTTGAAATCAAATTTTGAAATAAGATATCTGCCACTGGACACCCTGGAAATTATAAACTTTCCATGTGAACTGAGATATACTCTGACAAGCCAACTTAGTCAGTAGATAAAGGTGCGAAATTCAAAATTTGTACGGAAAATCGATGCCGCCTTTTTCTACTGACAAAGCTGGCTTGCCAGATTATAATAACCACCTGTTTTGTTTACATTACTATCCAAGGATCTTTCATCAGCTCAACACTAAATATTATTTGTCCTTATCATATCTATAAATATATACCTAATATATTAACACAGATAATAATTATTAAGAGCATGCAGTGCCATCTAGGGCGATTAGTTAACATTATAACCTTCAGATAATGATGAGAGGCGATGTGGTGGCGATATTAAGGTCTTATTATAGGGAGCGTGCATAAACTGTAGGCCGCAGCACAGGAGACAGATTTTTGGCGCAAGGCGTACATGTGAAGTTTATGCTTCCAATGTAGCCCACAAGATGGCAGAACCTACTATGCACAAGAAAACGTACGAGAACGGTAGATGGCAGCACTCGCTTTGGTGTGAAGCTTATGTTTCCGATTCAAGATGCTAGACTCCAACGCGCACGGCCCCTATACCAAGCAATCAACAGCGTAGAAGCAATGACCGTCATTTACTTACATTCTTGCAAATATGCGAACCTGCGCGCATTCGCGAATATGCATCTGACAGCCATCACTTACTATGCGTGCAAATTTTCGCTTAATTTACGAATGTTCGTAAGAATACTACGAATGTTTGTGGCCTAGGTATTATGCCGAGTCCACATATTGGGCCAACTTGGGCCAATCGAGGGACGCAGCTATGCGGTGGAATGAGATAGCAATATCATATGCTCCCTCTAACACATAGCTGCGTCCCTCAGATTGGCCCGAGTTGGCCCAATATGTGGATTCGGCATCATAGATGAATAGATGACGTATAGTCACCACGAGGTGTACTGAATGAGTTTACTGATGTGCCGTCAGAAAGTTTCCAAAATTGTAAAATTTGTACTTGGTAACATTTTGGAAACTACTCATATTTTTATACTAGCTTTTGCCTGCGACTTTTTCGCGGCTTCTTTTTTTATCCAATCTGCTTTCTATTAATTCCCTATACCATGAGAGACAATTCTAACTTCTAACGCCTTGATAAAATGTCGGCAATGATTAAATTTGAGCATTATATGTACATCAATGCCAGGAGATGCATTAATTATCTCACTTGGGGGATGGGTAGACAATTAATTCTTAAGGGATGATTTCCAGGATAAAAACTATCCTATGTCCTTCCCCGGGACTCAAACTATATCTGTCTTTCAACTGAATTGGTTCAGCGGTTTAAGCGTGAAGAGGTAACACACAGACTTTCGCATATATAATATTACTAGCTTTTGCCCGCGACCGCGACTTCGTCTGCGTGGACTTATTAACCGCAGTTAGAGTAAGAATAGCGCCTGGATAAAGTCTAATAGCAATTATTCAATTTGAGCATATGCTTAATTGTTTACACAAATTATTATCAGGCATTTCATTAATTATCTCAATTCCACCCCGCTTTTGACCCTCTTAAGGGATGATTTTAGAGATAAAAACTATCCTTCTCCGGGACTCAAACTATCTTTATGCCAAATTTCAAATAAATCGGTTCAGCGGTTTAAGCGTGAAGAGGTAACACACAGACAGACAGGCAGACTTTCGCATTTATAATATTAAGTATGGATTAGTATGGATAAGAATCGAAATTTTCCATCTACAAAATGAAAGTTTCCTTTGATTTTTGGCCTGTAATATCCGAGAGCTTTTTAAATTTTATGGAAACATTCCACAACTTTCACACCTATATACCTGTCTGCGTTACCACACGATATGGCCCAACAGTGGTTGTCTAGTTTTGTTTGCAAACTTCTGCTATTGGCTGAAATAACCACTGTTGTGTATAAAAATATTGCATTTCGTAAATAATTGTGATTGATTTAATTTTTAGTTGAGACCAGATGCACAGTTGCCATCAGATATATCGGATCGGCCGAGGTGCTCACGAATATTTGAACACGCCTCTATTGTCAAGGCGTTAGAATGTGTAAAATGCCTCATAGCATTAAGTCCGCGTTTGTACGATTGTATTTTCCTTTGTACAATAAAGATTAAAATAAATACACTTGATTAAAATTTACAGTAACAAAATACATGTTTACAACATATTTTCATTCGGTTACCGAATATTTGTCTTAAACCATCTAATAAATACATCATTGGTAAATAGACATTCTAAACATTCATATACATATAACATAAATTAAATTATTAATTAATTATATACTTAAAATAGACAATTAACATCAACAAACAACAATTAAATACATATTTTTGTTAATTCTAAATCCATTATTATTTATAGATAAAAAACATTACTTTATGTTTTACACAAATACCAAACTGTTGTGTTTTAGTCCATTTCATAATGGATTGAATTTTACGAATAATAATAGGTTATAATAAAAAAATACTTTGCAAAGGATGTTTGAAGATTAATACATTAATATCTAAAATTATTTTTGTAAAAATAATGATTTTAGTTTACTAATACATATGCACGTTATTTTATTTTAATAGTGCTGTAATATGTAGGATATTTATTTCATAAAAAATTCATATAATAGTTAAAATGCTCTTGGAGACTGTTTTCTATTAAAATGTTTTGTGCTTATAAAAATGTTTTACTAGGTGTTTTCATTTAAAACTTTTAAAATGTTTTATGATATGTAGGAGTACCTTTTTGTAATGATATTTATGGATGTAAAATCTACATTTCCTACAATATGATTTATGAAAATATGTAGGGAAATCTTAAATATTTGGCATTCGATTTGGCTTAATATTTTTAATCGCGAGTTAGTTTACAAGAGTTTCAAGAGTTACAAAATAGTTTTTATAGAAATAAGCTGAGTTATTAAGAGATTTTCTCATGGATTACTAACGACAACTGCATCTACACAAAGTTAAATTATAAAATAATGGTATCTACTTTTTATAAGTTAATTAATTACGTTAACAACCCTGGTTACACGTTCTAAATATAATCATTTTTACACATTTTCCAATTACATTAATGTAATAACAATTTAACAATAAAATATTGTTAATTCTAACAAACGCTATTTTATTGTTAAATGGTGGTGGTATGTTTTGGTGATGTCGTATACATTTTCAAATATATATTTAAATGGCAAATACCACGCAAATTATCTAATGTTGCATTTACATGACTAAGACAATTACAAGATATCCATCAAGAGAACATACCTACATCTTTTTCACTCAACCATATGAATTACTGATGTGCCGTCGGAAAGTTGCCAAAATTGCGAAATTTCCACGTGGAAAATTTTCGGGAACTCGCTTTTTGTATTTAAATCGAAATTTTCCATTTCTGAAATGAAAGTTTCCTGTGATATTTTCCTGATAATTTCAAAAACTTTTCAGCTTTTTGGAAACTGTATGAATTTATAATTACGGCCTGCAAGTTAGCTTGTCGCCACCATATAAATGCAACAAAAGATGTAAAAACCAGATGTCAACTATATTTCAATGCGCGAATCATATTCGTAGCGCTACGCCTGGTCTCTCGTAGCAACTACGAACTTCGTAGGCGCGTTTCGCTACATAAGTACGGTTTTTCGGTATCGGATACGCTCGACGCTCATAGCGCGTAGCTCGCGCTTTGAGTAAATGTGTTCATTCGCTGCTGAGCTACGGTCGTAGCGCTACGTCATAGCCGATAACATGGGTTTCCTGGTATGTAGCGGAAATGCTTCGTACAGGCAACACGACAACGTGTTTATGGCTATATATATTAGGCACGTGTAGACTAAGTGGCTACGTAGATACGTCTACGTTATTCAGTAGTGAGGTAGTTACGTGAAACTTTTGTAGAGATTTCCATATCACGGAGTCTCTATCGTTAGGGCCTAATTTAAGGCGATATGATATTGCAGATCTACTTGATGCAATAAAGGGGCTAAAACAAACAAACCAGAGGGAAATTAGCTTGTATAGGTAAGGTATTAATTTCTTGCCATTATTAAAAATGTTTTTTTTTTTTAATTTCTATTCTTTCATGTTGACCCATTACTTGATGGTACTTATGATAATATGTCCGTTATTACAAAGTGGGTACCTATATTGACTAGATATATGTAAATATTCACATTCATCAGGATCGTGCGCTGTCCGACCATATTTTCATACATAAGGTGTACTCTGGTATTCGGCAACTTGAAAATGTCAGTTTATTTCTGGAATTTTTGGAATTATCCACAATTCTGAACTTTTTGGAATGACCCAAATACACCTTCAACCACATAAAGTGCGTTTAAATTCGCATCTAGCAAAAAATGCGAAAATCGCGAATGCACTGAATGTGCTAGTAAACGTTCTTCGTAGCGTATGACCATATTTTGTTTATAAATCATCTAAATACCTATTTAATTTTTTATATCAATAACATAAACCAATACAAATATCTCGGAGTGTGCAACGACAGAGTACCTATAGAAGAAACTATAAATAAAATAATCTTTGAATAAGGTGGTCACCAAGTTAGAAAAAAAGTTTTTCAGAGATTATCTACAGTACAACGACAAATCCTACTTGCAATTCTGCAGGAGCATGAACAGCCAGTGGCGTGACTAGGGGGGGGGGGGGGGCAGAGGGGGCAGCAGCAGGGAAACTTTCGTCAGTCGTCAGGGGGCGCAAATTTGGTGACTGCCCCGGGCGCCATATCCTCTAGCTACGCCACTGTGAACAGCCACCTACTTGCAAGAGCTAAAAGGGATTTATCAGTACAATAACTATCAAAGATTCTAACCAAGACTCTTAACAGTTGACGCAATAACAAATCGAAGTAAAATCACAGAATAAATAATAGTACTACCGTACAGAAAGGACACTTCCTACAAAACCGAAGTTTGACAGCGATTCAGGGACGAATCACGCTGTCCCTTTTTAATGTATGGCACTATCTCTTCGGCTATTTAGGGTTGTCAAAATTCAAGTCATTATCTCATCTGTGGTGCACGCAAAGGGACGTCAAGTTGTGTCAACCCTAATAATTGCTCGGAGCAATGCTGAGCCGAACGGAGCCGAGAAGGCCCGAAAGGAGGTGTCCCCCCACTGGTAAAATCGTACAATGTGTAGACCGCTTAAGTGGTGACAGCTAGAAAATTCGTTCAGAAATCGGGACGGAGTGAAGGACGCGCGCTCGCTCATGTTTACGGCGTGGTGACTTCTTCTTCTTGATGGTGCTTGGCCAGTGCTAGAAGGATCATAGTCAACTGTTTCCTGCTGATTTTGCCGTCGCTACTGTATTCGACGCCTTGGAGGATGGTTTCTTCAAACTCTAGGAGGTCCTGGGCGTCGTAATCCTGGAAGTTGTGAAATGTATTTTAGTTTTGATTTTAGTGACATCTTTTGGAAATGAACTACCTACTTCACGTTATAAAATAAAAATAGTGGAAGATAAGATTTAATGCTTTTGAATTAGCTTGATATACTCTGGCACGCCAACTTTGTCAGTAGATAAAGGCGCGAAATTCAAGATTTTTATGGGGGAGCGGTCCTTCGCGCCTACATTTCTCAATATTGTCGCTTTTTCTACTGATAAAACTGGCTTGCTAGAGACATTAATAGATCATACTCTTCTCAATACATGTGACTGCGGTATAAAGTTATATCTGTATTATATTTAACGTTTCTCCTACCTATATATTTTAAAATAGGTATTTACTATTAACTAAGTAGGTAACTAAATAAAACCTGCTCCCGTCCCAAGTCCATCGTTACTAATCGTTATTAAGAGTTTTTTTAATTGAAATAAGAAAAACCCAAGTATAATAGCTAGAGTAGGAAATTAATTACCTTTTTCACTAATTCTAATAAATCCTTCAGAAAGCCGCGTAGCTCCTCATTCTCGATGGAGCCATTATTGTCCTAAAATAGAAACGTTAGGTAAGAGTGATGTTGGCTGGGCGTTTTGCATTCACAAAGCCTACTAAGCATTACCAGCAAAACCCGACCAGCAAAATTCAGGACCAATATAAAGTGAAACTGGACGAAAGGCAGTGTCAAAGTGTGTTAGGGCGTCCGCTTTCTGACGCTGTTGCACGGAGCGGGTGAGCGGGTTAACGAAAAATACTAAATAATCATAATAATCATAATTTTATATAGAAGTTTCACGTTTAAATTAACACTTGCATAGTCTATCAAGATCGCTAACTCCACGAGCGTTGCTAACTAGCGCGGACGAGTGCAATGACACCCTCGTGCGTGCGCCCGCTCCGTGCACCCGCGCCAGCTTGCGGACGCCCTCATATAATCGCAGAAATGTTGTTGGTTTATATCTGTAAAATGTTGACTTGTAGCTTGATACCTAATACGGGGTCCTGCGATGAGGACTTTAAGTGGAATTGAACACATAGTTCTTGAGTTAAATTTAAAAAGGTTAAAATTGGTTCGTGCAAATTTTTAACAGATACGGACGCCACGTCCGAAGTTCTTCCTCTTTTTTCAACTTGGCTTGACACGTTCTACAATATCTAACATTAACATAACAACGGCGAATGCCATCTGTACATATTTAAAATACAACAACATGCAATATACAGATTGCGGGGAATATTTGTAACTCTATGAAGTTTAACGTTCACTATTCGCTAGGTGCACGACTGGTGCTGCCCTCATTTTGTCGGCTTTTGTACGTCAAATCTTATGGAGTAAAATTAGTTCCAACGGCTGCCGATAGCATAAACGTTTGACATTCCATAAGATTACGTGTGTTTGTGACAATCACCACTTATCCCTCTACCGACTTCGCACCTTGCCGATTAATTTACTGCTCTACCTTGATTGATGTTCTATTTGTATCGTAAAAACTCAAGTTTTCTTCCAAAGCCAAATGATACTGAACACAAGCTCTAACACAAACACAAACCATTTTCGAATAGATCCATTATTCGCAAGGAAGTGAATGAACTTACCCGGTCGTACAGCGAGAAGACACGTTCAATGTCATCCTTAGTCAGCTTCGTCGCTCCCTGAGCAGGCATAATAAATCGAGTATCATTAATAAAAATATATGATTTGGGGCTAATGATTGGTTATGTTGCGATATAAATCAGAAATGATACATTTTCACATGACCATGGGCGTCGCCAAGGGGGGGCAGAACAAAATTTCTAACTAAACGTATGAAAACGTGGCGCCCTCAATAATTTTCTACAATGTCTTGTCGGACTATAATTGATTGAACAGTAAAAAATACATATGTAAAGTGTACCTAGATTATAGGTGCGCTACTAATTCACGTGAAAAGTACACAAATACTCGTACTAAAATGTTCATATTTAGATGGGTATTACAATCACTCAACTTCAATGTCTTCAATAAGTAATCTTTCTTTAAAATTAATTGTTATTTTTTGTCATTGACAAAAAATTAAATGAAAGTAAGAAGTATATATATATATATACTTGTATCTTAAATGGATAACAAGTATCTATACTAGTGCGAAATTACCTGTGACAGTATATCTCAGTGACTCACCTCTATCCCCTCCATGCCTTCCTAGAGTGCGAAGTGCAACACAAGCTCAGTGTTAAGACATAGACAGGCAAATTAATGATAGATTCAAGCAAGTAATAATTATACTAAGTACAAATACCTAGTATTTGTCGTGTACTAGTTCCTTTAAAACAGTGCGAATACCTAGTATTCTTAGTCCGTTATAACGTAGAAAAATATTTATATTTGATCAGTTTGTTGCAAACATTACATATTTACATTATTTACAATCATAGTGTGAAATATTCGTGTTATGACAATAATATGTATGGTTTTAATGTTGTGTGACAAAATAGAAATGTTAAATCTAGATCAGGTTGATTGATTATTACGGACAATGGTTACATGTATATCTACTAGGTTATTGTATATGTAGTTGTGATAGGTTTGGGTAATTACATGTTTAAAATGACTGATATTAAATGTGTAGGTGTGTATGCTGGTTTAAACAAAAATATAATAATGGAAATGAGGATAGAACAACGAAGTTAGGTTTAAGTATGCGTTGCGTAAAATAAAATAGACAAATTCCAGCAATATTCTCTTTGAAATAATTTTCTAATTGTCGATTATTATTATGAAACTGAATTAATTTATCTTATAATTAAATGAATATTGCCAGAATCAATGTCAACGTCAAAAAAGTGACATCTATAATTAAACACAAAAACTTTTCATGCAGAATGCGAAAGTGAAAATATGGCATTTCATTTCACACTAGCTCTACAAATTTCGTTATCTGTGGTCATATATCGTGTCAGACAGAACTGTGCTTTCGCAAGAAGAAATAGAGTTTATTTTTCATGTGCACTTATTTAAATATACAAGGCACGTTCTTACACTTGAATGCAAATATGAGGGTAGATTAAGTATGGAAATACGTTGGAATTGGAATTTTCATATGCCGAGGTATTTCAAAGATATTTCCATATATAAAAAGGTTATCTTGGGATGAAAGGGTTAGGTTGGGTATAAACTCGAGGAAAGTGGGTTATACAGGGAACATCTGACATTCGGAATTTAAACGCAGGATCCGCAGGGATCGTTCGTCCTTCTCCACATATAAAAGTTTTGTTCTACAACAACTTTAAGAATAAACAAAGTTGTTTGATATAGTTTTGTTTTCAAGGCCAATAAGATCATACAATGATAGTTATACCTTAATGACTTTTACTGAAACCAACGATGAGGGCGTCCGCTGTCTGGCGCGGGTGCACGGAGCGGGAGCACGCACGCGGGTGCCGTTGTAGGTAAAATCCGTCGCACGCGTCCGCGCCAGTTAGCGGCGCTCATACTATTTTTCGTTAACCCGCCGCTCACCCGCTCCGTGCAAACGCGCCAGCTAGTTTTAACGATACGAAAGTTAAACGATATTTTTAAAGTTAAACAAATTAGTCTATGATAAAGCGTAGACCATTTCGATAAATCTTAGTATTTCTAATTTAACAATCTAAATAATATTGACGTAAAATGTGAATTGCTTGAAATGTCAAGTGAATTTTTTAAAGTTCTAGATCAAAGGAGTTTTCCAAGGACGACGTTAATTGAATCCTTGGATTTAAAAATTCGACTGAAACGGAACTAATTAAATATTATAACTAAACTTAAAACTGTAATTTTTAAACCATTTCAAATTTCCAAACTTCATCAACCCTCTTTTTTAAAATAGCTTGTGTACGGTGACAGATGTCATCTCAATACAATTTTGAAAGATTATAGGCGTTTAGGTTTATACATTTTATGGAGATGACAGCTGTCACCGTACCCAAACTATTTGAAAGATATAATAATAGATATTTCTCATTCAATCAAAGAAGTCACTCAAAAACACAGACATTTGTGAAACAAAATGGCCGCCTCTACGATGGAAAACGTACCTTGAATACCTGCCTGCAGAGGAAATTCTCCTTGACGGGCAGGAGTCTGTGGAATAAGGGTCAGTCAGCTATTGTTGCATCACCATCTTCCTAGAGTTCCATAAGTCACATTAATTATTGTTTTACCCTCGTGCCTTGAAATCCTCACAACGCTCGCGTTTCTCCTTTTCGAATCAGTCATTATTTCATCATTTTGGAATCTTGAGCTTAGCGAGGGTATTAATATTAGCACGTGGGCCACAGCTTTGCCCCTACAGCTATTTTCATCTAACATTAAATTAAAATTGTGATATAAGCCTATTGAAAATAACTCACTTAGCCATTTCGGAGAGCTGCAGCCTGCCGTCTTTATTCGAATCGAAAACCTGGAGCTGAAACAGGACATATCAATTATCATACTTAATACATATAAGTACATTAATACATATACATAAGTAGAGTCAGCATCCAATACCAATACTAGCGGATGAAACAACGCTCCAAAAGTATGTCATTATTTTCTAAATAGAGGTAGGTAGAGTGGAATACGTTTATTATGACTTCGCTAACTTCGCTTATACTGACCAACCGATTACTATGACGTAATTACTGTATAAAGTATTGGTTTTCATATAAAATTCTTTGTGACAAAGTCGGATAAGATATAAAATGATTTCGCTTATGGAAATTGAAATTGAAAATATTTATTTCAGGCACAGATCCCATAGTGTTAGTACAAAAATTATTATCTATAATATTGTCTTCGGTTACCTCGATAGTTACTCATGTAATAAAACTATGAAAACAGATTATATCGCGTATATTGACTTTATAATACATTCCGACGTTTCGAACCCTTTACAGGGTTCGTGGTCAACGGGTGACTGAGGAAAAACTACAAACTACAATATACGCGATATAATCCGTTTTCATAGTTTTGTTTCATACCTATATCTATATTAGTAGATTACAATATGTAAAACAATAAATACCTAAAACGAATTAATACTAATTATTTTGATGATGCGTTGGGTTCATGCAATAGGTTCCAACGCCTCATCGGTGGGCAGTCCACTCTGATGACAAATGCGTTTAGGAGACCGTTGGTGCTACCCTGCAATCTATGCAATAGGGATGCCGCTCTTTTACGCATAGCGTAAAAGTCATTCGTACGGACATCGGCGAACATCCCCGACGCACTGCTGTACCGAGGCAGACCCATCAGTATCCTAAACGCATTATTATATTGCGCATTATTTATTTATTTAAACTTTTGGGAAACAAACAGGCAAAAACAACACACATAGTAAATCAGATAACACATTCACAAGCCACTCAGTTTCCACTAATTAATGATAACAGTTATGTTGCTCAGAAACTAACATTAATAATACAATTTAAACTTAATTTAACATTAATACAATTTACAAAATGCAAAACTCAAATACCTAACTGGAATTATTATTGTGACAAATCGCTTACTGTGACCTATAAATCCTATTTTTATCGATGACAGTTTATTTACCGATGTACCTTCGGAAAGTTTCCAAAATTGCAAAATTCCCACATGGAAAATTTTCGTAAACTTCTCACATTTTTGTATGGTAATCGAATTTTACATTTTCAAAATGAAAGTTTTCTCTGTAGGTAAGGATTGAGGTTCTGAATTTTCCGAGAACTTTTCCAACTTTTTGGAAACATTCCGCAACTTGTTTTCTGTAGGTACTAGACCTATAGTCGTACCATGAGTTGGCACTTGACGTTTACGTTAGCGACTGCGTAAACTCGATCGAAGTCCATCTCGCTCGCACTGATGTATTGGTGCGATAGAGGAGGAAATAGACGCTAACGTAAATGTCAAACGCCAACTCGTGGTAGCCGAGCTAATAATCTGACAAATCCGAGTAAAAAATATCGTTACCATGGTATCCGTGTACTCTATGAGCTTATCTTCGGATACGTCGTTGATCTTCTTCGCTTCTTTCAAAAGATCTCGGAGGAAATTCTGAAATAAATATTGAAATTAGACATCCGTTGAGAAACTACAAGTAGAAAATCTTTAATATGTTTTGAAGAGTTTTGAAAGATAGATTGTTAACCAAAGGGATAAAATGTACTTATTACAGTCGAGGTAGTACTCAAACGCAGTGAGAGCGCCAACAGTCCAATGCTGAAATGGTACCTTTCACCCGAGTTAAACGCAAAATTTCGAATAGGTATACGAGGAAAGTAAGTTTGGGTGTCTTGAAGAGCCGCTATTGCAGGGGCAGGGGCGGTATTAGACTAATATTATTTGTCGAATCGTATGGGTTTCTATGACAACATAGTTACATACCGTAAAATGGGGTGAGTAGGGTTCGCGGGGAGAGTTGGGTTATGAATGGGGAGAGAATGTTTGGAAGGGGGGTGAGATGGGTTTTTAGAATTCCAATTTAAAATGGAGCTATAGTAATACTCATAATAATAAAAAATCGATCCAACAACCTTTGTATGAAAACCCATCTCACCCCAATTACGAGGGACTACGGGGTGAGGTGGTTTTTCCTGTTTATCGTCAAAGTTATGAAATGGAATTACCAAAAATAAAATGAAAACTAAAATAGAAACGTCCGGAACACTTATTGTCGGAGCGAGACTCCAGAAGGACACATTGCAGCGTTACATTTCAGTTTTAGACGCCTGTATACAAATGATTAGCAAAGTGTTGCTATGTATTACTTAGTTGATAATGTAATTTATCGAGTTATGTAGAGAGTAACGCCATCTATTGGCATTCTTGTTGAAATAAGATTAGGTACAGGCTTCGGAACGTCAAGTGGTTTAGCTTGCGTGAAGTTAGGTACGAGTTGGCAGTTTTGTTGGTAAGACTGGTCAAGCAAGTTGACCTACATTCACTTTGGCGGAAGCGGTGAGGCCGCCGCATTCATTCTCGATCGGACCGTGCTAGATATCGGACGTTAGCCAACCTCGTGCCTAAACTCACTACGTTCCTGAAGGCTTATACCTGAAGGATTATTTTGAAAGCTTATAGATTCCAACATTATTTAATCATTTAGCTAAGTGTTTTATCCCGAGTGTTAATTTGATTTCTTATGAGTCATTAGAGGTTTACTATTGTAAAAATTAGAAAATAAGTGTTGTTTTGAAAAGATATGTCCCGCCGAGTTTGTTGCCGGTCCCATATAGGGTTAAATCTTCTCGGGTCAAGAGGTGTACGGTTGGAACCGGAATAGCTTTGTTTGACGTTCATAATCGCATTGTAATATGCCCACCTACTTGAATAAAGATTTGAACGTTTAAATGTAATTCTTTTATTTTAAATTAAATCGATTTCCGTTGCTAGTGTGACTAGTTATTTTTATTATTTAGTACGAAAGTATAATAGGCACTAGGTTGATGAGTCCGTAGTATTATTTCATACACTGGTAGCAGTTGTAGCATACTATTTAGCTGTGTAGGCATACATCGATGTACTGCGCCCACTACCGCCACCGCTATAGGCCACACCACGCACCACCATGTCCACGACATATACACCATTCAGTTTGCATATGTAAAAATAAAATGTTGTCGAGGTTTGAATGACAGTTTTGCTTCTTCTCACCCCATTTTACGGTACTAATTATATTAGCATAATAACGTTCGTGAAATGGGCCCCAGGTGAAAGGAGCGACATGCGGATCGCGAGCCGATAAAAGATAGACAAATTGTAAATATTTAATCAGTCCATCGGAGTCACGAGTACAATTCCCGCTTGAAGGTGAAGTATTCCTTAAATTTCAATATTGTAATTTCATTCTCTAGGTCCTTCCTTCCTTATTCATCAATTTAGTTGACGGCCATGTTTGGGTCTGAATTGCGCTGTCACCGCCGAGAAGTTTAATAATGAACGCTCAGAAAGTTCCGTTTAATCGGCTAAAGAGGGGTTACGAGTTTGCACTGACGTTTCATTGTGATTAACCCTCTCACTGTCAAATTCCTGATATTCTGACTAACTTAGCTACTACTTATTAAATATAAGAGATTAGCCTTTACATTGAAAAACATGATGACACATTGATGACAGATGCTACGAATTGTCATGTGACTACATCCATATACGATTTAAGTTTCTATCAAGGATTGTCATCTTGGCTAGGCCCCCAGCTGCAATTACGATGCAGCGCGGCCGAGATAACGACGTCCGTTCAGAGATCATGCCATGGGTACATAATAATATGAAATATGACGACCTGACAAAAACAAAGCGGCAAATTTAAACAATGTAGGCGCAATAGTTATCGTCCCATAGAAAATTTGAATTTCGCGCCTTTTCCTACTGAGTAAGTTGTTTGTCAGACTATATATTATCTACTGAACTTTAGATATCAAATCGATCTCTAGTAGCCCTACCACGACTGCCTTAGCAGGCTCAAACTGACATAATCATTAACGTCTGTGTAACTTACTTTCTATACATCTCGCGCGAGTGCATACTCGGTCTAAATGCCTCACTAAACTAATGTCATACGCTGAGGAAAACCTGAGCCGCTTACGACTTTCTTGACACGTAAGTCGCCCAGCGATAAGGAGTTCACGGCCGGTTGTGTACTTGAGTGGGAGCTATTTTGTTTTAATCGCCGATAATTTTATTTCTTGTAATTAAGTAATCTCATTTTTAACTTTATATAATTTTTGTTTTTCCTATGTACCACAACAATGTTTTTTAAATGTAAAATGTATCCACGAATGCAGTGTCGATACAAACCCGATAGGGTTTCACGGCACTTTTCTGTCTGATGTAATGTAAGATTTTAATATAGATAAATAAATAAAATAAAAAATAATAATATAAAAAAGTACGAGCGAGATGTAGAGATAGAAAGTAAGTTACGCACACGCTAGCGAATATGTCAGTGTCAATCTGGTGGTAGCCGTATTAGTTCACTAAAATTTGCCGCCTTTTTCGATAAAATTGGATACCCATAGTATATTAGTGAGATGCCTTGCGAGATTTATGAGATCAAAATGAGATCAATTCGTAAAATTTGAATATGAATACTCTTGAAAGAATCCTTACCTTCAGTTCGTCGGCTTCTATGTACCCGCTGCCGTCAGTGTCGTATTCTCGCCATATCTGAAACAAAACACATAAGTTGCACATTGATGATGATGACATATATTTGTTCGAATTGGGCGCTTGTAAACCGGATTTATTTATGTAATCCTCATGGTACAGTCACGTTGAAAATATCGATACGAAAAAAGGGCCAAAAATATGTATAAACTGTAGGTATATTATGAATCGGTATATGTGGGTATTCCCAGATTTGAATAAATCTGTATCGAACTTGTGTTTGACTTACGTGTCCCAATACATAACATGGCGCAGTCGGTAGGATTTAAAAAAACTTTGAAACGAATTCGTAGTATCGGAAAACTAATTGCGATTTGGACTTAAAAAGTGATTTCTTTATGTGTCGTGAGTGTACGTCGGGCGTAGATAGTGTGTTTTCGTTAAAAAAGCGAATATATATTACCCATATATTAAGGACTATATAAGTTTTTGGAACTTTGACATCCGTTTGATATACTGTTAGGTATATTTATAAACATCTATACTTCTATAGGATACTGCAGGACTACTTACTTTCATAAATTCAACGCTGGATTCTAGCGGGTTGTCGAATCGGAACAGCAGGAGGAAATTCTCTTCCATAGGCAATAGCTGCGCCAACTGTAACAGTGATCTCATTTTATAGACTTACATCCAAATAGGGTGACTGTTGAAGTGGAAAGTAATGCCGGCTGTTCACACTCGTCGAAAGTTTCTCGCCGAGAGTCTCAGTAAATAACCGACCCAATCGGAGAAAGGCGAGAAGAGTAAGAGCGAGACAAGAAGGGAGCAGTATAAGAGATGGATAGAGTGGGAGAGGAAGGGAGTAGTAGTAAGGGTGTAGCAGGAGACACTCGTTCTCGGACTGTCTCTCAACGAGTGTCATAAAGAATCATGGGGGTCTATATTCAACGATCTACAAAATAATCCCTAAGACGGTATATAATAAAAATATAACGAGATATTTTAATAGTTATTTGATGAGAAGGATATGGTGGAAAGATGCGCCTCAATCAACTAAGATTCGGTAGCTCAGTCGATAAAGCGGTGGGCTGGTGCCTCAGAGGCCGCCACTATCATCAGTATGAATTTTTCCAATTTTGTTGTATAGAAAAATATTATAAATACCTCTCGTATATCGATTTTTCCATCTTGGTTGTCATCGTAGGCCTCCATGAAACATGCTTTCAGCTCCACTAACATGGAATCGGACACCGCCTTAAACAAAAAAAAAACAACCTCAGATAACATATAATCAGGTTAACAAAGTTTTAATTTTTATTAATCAAATTATTTAATAATAAAAGTACATGTCTGAAACCTTGAAAGCAGCTGTTAAGCTACATTCAGGGGTAAGTGATGGAAAATTAGTATGACATCGTTCAAGGTCATATGACATAACGAAATGGCATAAGGGCTATTACATCAGTGAACCGAATAAAACATATTACATCCATACGGCCGCCGGACACGGCGGACAAAAATTATAGCCATATAGTTTCAAAACAGCAATTATAACTATTTAGAACCGAAATAAGTGAAGATACTAATTAAGCCCGCTCGAGTCTGTAGAGCAATAATAATAACAGACAGCTGATAATGATTGCCTAATTAAATAACTATAACTATCAATTTTCAACGAGTGGTCATTAGGAAGACAAAATGTAATTAAAATGAATTTAAAACGCAAAAAGAAGGGTTATATGTTTGACGCCAATGTCTGTCTGTCTGTATAATATATGGTATCGCAGGCCGATTTCGATGCGGTTTTTTACGTGAAAGAGAGCTTTTACGTGAAAGGTAGTTTTTAGCTATGTTTCATAGAAATCGATCCAGCAGTATGGAGAGTATCAGCTCTTTTATAAAATGTGTTTAAGCATTTTTGGCATAAAATGGATTCTGTTTGCATATATATATGGCGTAGGGTTTTTTTTAAATTTTAAACTTAAAAGTTATTGACGGGTTATCTGTCTAGTGCCTAGTCTATGGCGGATTATCGAGTCATTCAATGGTGAGTTTCCAATTCTTCTGTTTTAAAATATGGCTTCAATTAAATTTATGATCATTTTGCCAATGTCAAGTGTGTTTATAGAGCATGACGTTGTTATATAGTTGCTTTTAGTAAAGTGATAACTATACTTTACAAATAGCCACGATGGTTTGCCGGGTGATGAATAAAGAATCGTTAAATACATTTCAAGACAAATTCGTCATTAGCTGCACACTTCCACGTTACGTTAGTTCACTACATAATAGAGTAAGAAACAAAGAAATATTCTCGAGACGCCATCGACATTTTGAAGTTCAACCGACCGACCGGAATTCACCGAGTTTGATGTCAAAATGTAATTTAAGCATCTGATAACTATAGTCTGACAGGCTATTTCCGTCAGTAGAAAAAAGCGGCAAATTTAAAAAATGTAGGCGCGACGGGTAATCGTCCCATAGAAAATTTAAATTTCGCGCCTTTTTCTACTGACAAAGTTGTTTGACCGGCTATAAAAGCGGAGTGTAGTGGAACTAAACATCTTTTTAAAGCAAACCACCAATTTAAAAGCATTCTAATTTCTCCTTTCATTTCAGCCAGCATAAAAGTATAAAACCCACTTTTAAATTATCATTTGCGACTTGAACACGTCCATTGTTGTTCGCCATTTTGAATGGGAAGCAATTTTAAACTCGGAACGCAGCCGTCGCCACGTTCCGTTTCGAAATAAAAAATTTCGCTTATGATATTCTAATCATGTTCAGAAATATTCCGGTATTGCTGTGATGTTTGTAAACGTGATTAATCAGAGAAAATCTGGTTGGCCGACGATTGATGTTATCATCGAAATCGCTCGTGCTAAATTACAAACTTTGCTCTCGTGTTGCACACATAATTTTTCACCTTAGTAGTGAGAACATATTAAAGGGTAAAATGTATTTCGAATTACACAGAATAATACAGAAAAAAACTCCAGGGAGTAACGAAAATAGGCTTGCTGCTGAGGTGAAAATTATTTTGACTCGGGCTACTGAAAGTATACACAAAAAAATGACGGCAAAAAAACGGATTCTTTACCTACTAAAAATGTAGCGTCAAAAATATTATGCTCTTAACAAGCTTTTGGTTCGGAGAGATCCGCTCAAAATAGTTCCACAGTTTTCAAATAGGTATTCCCACACGAAATTTTGTAAAATTGGTTCGAAAATCCGTATAAAAAAAATATAAGCGCTAGCTGGAGCGATATTGTGTAACCAAATTAAAGGTTTTTGTCATGTTCAGCGAGTGGGCTCTGAAAATCAGAACCAATATAGTAAAATTGCGAACGCTTGGTTCGAGAGACAGCGTGAAAAATATCACATTTGCGAGGACTAAATAAGAGCAATTCAAACCGGTTGCATTGTATGATAATTTAAATATAATAGAGTACTTACTACAGACCCTCGACTACCGGTAACAAAATTAACAATAGGTAGGTAACAAAATTATAAGTAAACTGGAATAGAAAAAAAAAACCGGCCAAGTGCGAGTCGGACTCGCGCACCGAGGGTTCCGTACTTTTTAGTATTTGTTGTTATAGCGGCAACAGAAATACATCATCTGTGAAAATTTCAACTGTCTAGCTATCACGGTTTATGAGATATAGCTTGGTGACAGACAGACAGACAGACGGACAGACGGACGGACAGACGGACAGACGGACAGCGGAGTCTTAGTAATAGGGTCCCGTTTTTACCCTTTGGGTACGGAACCCTAAAAACAACCAGCATTGCAAGTCACCAGCATTTTGCTGTGATGTCAATTTCTTTTCTATGTTTTATATTTTTATAACTCTAGGTCTTTTGTATTAATATTAACGAACAAATCATTTTTTACTCTCATATTAAGAATATCCACGTTAGAGGCAGTTTCAGAGTAAGACCAATCGAAGAAAAACTCACCGTAAATCGACTCCGATGGTATGGCCAGGAGATGCCTAGGGATCGTGGGAGGCCCAAGACAACATGGATAGATGTTGTAAGAACCTTGAAGAAAAAAGAATACCACCAGAGACGACCCAGGACAGACGCTCCTGGCGACGCCGTATAAGGAGAGCCGACCCCAAGTAAATGGGATAAGGCTAGGAAGAAGAAGATTTGTTCTCAATTTTGCCTCTCAAACATCAAACTAAAACTTCAATGTCGATAAAATATGCAAAAACACCTAGTTACAACATACGATACGATACGATATTAATGAAACTTGAACAGATAGATGAAGTATCGATGAAATCGTCGGCTCTCTGACTAGGAATGTTTGGCGACTGGCGACGCGCCATACAGACAGTATACGGACAAATTGCCGTAGATATTGTGCAGCTGTGATATCGCATATAACATATTGCTACTAGTAGGAATAGTTAAAATAAATATGTAGCTTTAAGAGGCAACGAGAAGGATTTTTCCATACAAACGTTGTCGGCTGTATCCTTCATGGTTGGCTGACCTGTGTGAGTGACACTTATCGGACACATAAGTACCTACCTATCGCTAAAAGCTACACCTTCATAAATATACCCCGCTCGCAGTTTTGAAAATTATCCAATAAACATTTTCCCGCCATTAAAAAAGTTGTGATTGGTCACTAAACGTTTTGATCAGCTAAAACTATATTTTATATTTCTAACATCTTGCACGACATTATATGTACACGTGTACACGAGGGATAATTTTTAAACTCTCGTCAGACTTCTATATAGTAAATAAATTTTCCAAAACCCAAAGTTGTTTGCCAACTTTGATTTAATACCCAACTGACCAAAGGTCAGATGCATGTTATAAAGAAGCGATTAATCTCCTAATCCGGGTTTAAGGATCAGGGCCCTGATTAGGCGGATAATTTCTCACTTGATGTATTATTGCTATTA
Organism: Cydia strobilella; assembly: GCF_947568885.1. Classification (NCBI taxonomy): domain Eukaryota; kingdom Metazoa; phylum Arthropoda; class Insecta; order Lepidoptera; family Tortricidae; genus Cydia; species Cydia strobilella. The sequence goes on along the minus strand of NC_086061.1, from coordinate 6,499,078 downwards.
GCTCTTATATTAATTGACCGAGCTTTAGCGAATTTTATGCTTGTCACTGATATTAATTCAAATACGCGAACAAGCAGCTTCAAGCTGCTGTCAAGTGTCAAGCAGTTTGGCGAAACCATATTTAGTAAGCTGTGTATTAATTAATTAATTAAACTTTAACTAAAATTAAAATTTAACTAACATAGCGGTTTCACTCACGTGTTTTTAGTCGTTACCGTTACTCACTCAGGCACTGTTAGTGCTTGAAAATGGAGACCTAGGCTCTCCGAAACGTCGCGCGAGTGACTAAAAACACGTGAGTGAAACCGCTATGTTAGTTAAGTTAATATGTCTCACGATAGTTTAAATTCGAAAATTAAAATTCATTTATTTCAAGCTATTTAGCTCATATATAACATTACAACATTACGATTAAAAATACAATTAACATTAAAATAATAAATAACACTTATAATAAGTAATTGTGTATATTTGTAAGAATTAATAAATAAAAAAACCCGAACGGGAGCCCGATTCCGATTTAACTACTTGTTACGGTTCTGATCTTATTTTTATACGAGCTTGAAGATGGGAGTACGCTCTTTTTGGAGGCAGTTCATTCCACAGTTTAGCTGTGCAAGGCAGGAAGTTACACAATTTGCACATCTTCGTATGAATGATAGTGACTCGGATTAGCTTTTCCATAGTTATCAAATAATTTAAACATTTATATCTATTTATCAGTTATTTTCCTTATGTCTATCACGTAAACAACAGGTGTCTCTAGGTACAAGTTATTTCCAAAGAAAGGATATAATCTACATTAAAATAGAGTTATTTATTTACAGTATAGATCAATAGATAACAGAATAATATTAGCACAAAGTAGATCATTACTGTTGTCTCATTCTGACACAGATAATGAAGGACAGAACGTTCACTTGGGGCTTAATCCGCTTCCGTTTATCACTTAATAAGTGTTCCAAAATTCCTTGTCGACTTGTCGATTTGCTTTGGTTATAATAGGTACATACTCTGTTAAAATAATTTTAAAAATTATCAATTAAATTTTTATCTTAACCGCGTCAAATTGTATACTATTATATATCTAAAAGATCAGCATCATAACACCAATGCACAAAACATATACATACATATATTTGTGGTTAATGTTACAGAGATCGACCCAACCCACACTATGTAAAAATGGGACTAAGCATACTTAACAATATAGACAAAAATCATTACCCTGTAGCTAATAAGTTATTATTAGTAATAACAGGCAAAGTGGCCTTTATTATTAATGATGTTCACATGTTATGTTTGCGAATTTATAATTAATAGCCTCAACAGAAGTATCAGTTGAATCTGCTGACACGTGATCCCAGCGGCCCGGAATCTCGGAATCATCCATCAAGCGCAGCCGCTGCGTGTGTCAGCAACGGAGATGTATAGCTGTGATTATTTGACCAGGCCGTTTAGCGTTTTTGCGCGTATTTGAGCACGCGAAACGGACATTTAAGATAAAAGGGCGTATTACATCTTTCTTCTGTTGGAAATTTTATGCTGAGAGGGAAATAAAAAGGTTTAGTGATAAAACCACAGTGTTACTTCTAATTTAATATTTGTGATTTGTACTGTTTTTTTTGAGATGTCAATAGATACTGTTATGTTATTTCCCTTTCTCTCTCAGAAAAACAATCCAAAAGTTTGCGGGTTCAAACCCCGGTTCGTACCAATCAGTTATTCGGAACTTATGTACGATATATCATTTGATATTTACCAGCCGCTTTTCGGTGAATGAAAACATCGCGAGGAAACCAGACCAATCCCAACCTAAGGCCTAGTTAACCCTCTGGGTTGGAAGGTCAAATGGCAGTTTCGTAAAAACTAGTGCCTAATACGCCAATTCTTGTGATTAATTATCAAGCTCCCATGAGCCGTGGCAAAAAGCCGGAACAACGCAAGGAAAACGATGAATGATGAAGATCATTTTACTGAACTGATGGTGTGTGTCCGACTCGCGCTTGACGGTTTATTTATCGCCCGTCACACGCTGAACGCCCGATGAGGAAGTATGGCGCCATAAATCGCCGACAATTCAATCGGAAACACCAAACTGACGGTTTCCAGTGATTCTTTATATTTATATCCCGATCAAAGCTGTCCAATATATTTTTATACCAACTTGTGGATTACGTCGTAACACAGGTGCACATACTTGCTGCCCAAGCTATGCAAAATTATATCAGGAGAAAAAAATCAGTCCCATGTTTTAAAAAAAAGTGTTTTAAAAATATAAGGGTAAGGGTTTTTTATGATATAGTTAGAAGGCAAATGAGCCGACGAATCGCCTCGTGGTAAGCGATTACCGTCGCCCATGGACACCCAACAACCGCCGCACCAGAGGGGATGTAAGTACTCGTTTCTTGAAGGTTTGAATGTAAACCGGAAATACCGCAGGCGACAGTTCATTCCACGGTTTAGCTGTGCGAGGCAGAAAGTTTAAGGATATGTAAATAAATATAATAAATAAATAAATAAAATAAAAAATAAAACAAAAATAATTTATTTCGGACCACATAAATCCATAACAGGTTAGTCGAACATGCAGGAACTTAAAACTATGTTAGATACAATTATTATTTAACTTACTAGATATCTACAACTACAATACATACTTAGCTAGGGAACGATGCAGGCTCGACCAGTGCTGCATATAGCGACTATCGACCCTACCCGCTATCACACTCAGGATACTGTTGCTACTGCCAAGCACTCTGCCACGCGTCGCGGCGGCGCGCTTTCTTATTGTGGCAAGAAAACCGTCTACCTGCGCGTCCGCGAACATGCCTGACGCGCTGCAGAAGCGAGGCAGACGCAACAGCACCCTGAAGGCGTTGTTGAACTGTATCCGAAGGGCGCTGATCGATCTTTGCGAATAATTAGCCCACAAGCTGCAGGTATAAAAAGAGGTACAGTAGGCTCTAAAGAGAGTTATTTTGACCTGAGCTGTACAACCTCTGAACCTATGTGCTATCATATTCGCTCTTATCGCCAGCGCCCTACGTTCCCTATCTATATCTGCGTCGTCACGCAGATTTTCATCGACTAAAAGTTTAAGTGGCCTAAATATTTGACACATGTCACTCGTTTAAGGGGTGTGCCATTTAGATATAACGGCGGTACAACAGATGGACATTTCGTCCCAGACTTAAAAACCATAAGTTCACTTTTAAGAGCGTTATATTTGAGAATATACATAAATTATATACATAAATTATTATTTATTTGTTCGGAAAGCGGACAAGTTAAAGTGGGACTGGGCTGGTCATGTCTGCCGCATGCCGAATGACTTGTGGGCCAAAATAACCACAGAGTGGCTGCCCCATGAGTCAAACCGGGGATCCGGCAGACCTCGTCGGCGATGGCGGGATAACTTGGACTCCTTTTTGAGCGACTGGCCAGATGTAGCTCAAAACCGGGAGGAGTGGAAGAAGAGGGGGGAGGCCTTTGCCCAGCAGTGGGACACAATAGGCTCGTAATAATAATAATAATATATTTTCAAGCGATTTTTATACAAAACACTTCTCCAAATTAATCTGTGTCAAGTTCAGTCATGCGATGTTTGTAAACCATCACTTCTCCGAATCAGTGATAGTACAGTCTTATCAGTTGTCAAACTATGTATATAACTGTCCTAAGAGCCGGTTTATCAAAACTAAACAATACCAGTAGCGTATATTGAAGGATTTCTTAAAAAAGCAAAGTGAGTTTGGTTCTTATTGTAAGATTTTATTTACTTTTAAATATCCCTATGTTTGTAAGTTAGTGTTTTTGTAATCAAATATTGCAACTTTTCCGGCTGCGGTGATTGTTTTACCTATGCAATTTCGGTCCCATAATAATCGGAAATCAAAAAGATTCCTATTTATAAAATAAAAATTCGCTTTTATTCAAGTTTGCATATAATTTTTAACTAGTGTCCCACTGAAACCTGTTTTTTTTTACGAAACCGATGGTTCGGTTTTACTCTAGTTTCGGCAGAAGCCGACCCTTTGGCCGAAACATATGATTTTACGCCGAAAACTGTCGAAACCTAAATGTTAACCGAAAGTTCGATCGCATCATACTAACAAAAACAATCACTCTCGCTTCTTGAAGTTGGTTAAAATAAAGGCATACCTAGATAACATCTGTCAATAATCTTTAATTCCTATATTTTCAGATGAATACCCTATTCTGTTTATTGGCACTGGCCGTGATCGCTCAGAGCGCTGTTTTGGTGGATAAGCAGGATAAGAGCGCGGCGGCACGGAACAACATTAACATCGGCGGTATTTACCCCGGCGACCGGCTGCTTTCCAGGTAATTAGGTCTAATGGGGAGCAGTCATTGTCGCCTATGGACATAAGCAACATTGAAAAAGCCACTTATACGCTGCCAAACATTGGGAACCCTGAATACACGCTTCTCAAAGAACCCAATGTCATTTCACATATTCCATATTCTGATCTGCACTTTTAGAATTATCATTTCGTACACGTAGAAGTCCTAACAGTGATCCATACCTTTTTCTTCGTACCTCCTAAGTTTCAACTTTGCATCCAGTTAGGGGATTAAGTATCTGTGTGCCTAATCTTGCCGCAGAAATGCAACGTATATTTATGTTTATATGCAGTGCGCCCATATACGAGAAAAAAATAATTATAGCGCGATTCTAAAATCGTAGTGCGCGCTTGGCCTTAAACAAACATAACGCGGGAATCTCATTTTATTATACGCTCGCAAACATGCTTTCAGGTACTCTATCTAGTTTTGCCATTTTAGCATTAAGATGTCGCATTTATCGTGTGCAGTAGATAAAATTATTCCTTGTCACTGTCACCTGTCGCCTGTCACTTTGTGAAGCAGGTTCGGAAAATACACAGACCCTCGAGCAAAGAATACAATACTCACTCCCTCCAGGGACACATACATCGCATTTGCAACATTTTTGCCACGTGTGACAAAAATAGTCTGGAGGTCGAATCCAATTTCACAATTTGTTATGGTTTTAATCTGGTTTTGACACGACCTTGATGATCGTATTTCGTCTTGGTGATTGGCATGCATCGCACGCACGAGTGCACGACTCATTCATAATTAGACCTAGATCTTTTTCTAGCCAGAACGAGAAATTCTTCAAAGTCTTATCAAAATATCAAAATAAGATCAAAAACGTATGTTGTTACCTTAATCTGAATCTGGCTCGTGGCTAATTATTTCCGCCGTCAAAAAAAAAAACTGCTAAAATTAAGTACCTAATATATATGTTGGTTCGAATTCAATAGAAAATTGGATTTTCCGTAATACCGCGATCTTGTAATAAAGGACTGTGACGCAGCAAAACGTTTGAGTGACGGGATATATCCTTAGTTTTGAAGGGATGTAGGTTATCTCATTTACATTTGACGCTGGAGGCGAATTTCAGTCTACTTAATTTGCTACGTAATGATGATACAAAGAAAAGCGAGCCCTTTGACTTGTCTAGGTGTTGACCATCTACATCTCTCCTTTCAATGGTGCCGTTTTTCCAGTAACGACCTTTATTCATCGTACGATGTTAACTTACAAAAATAAACTTATTGTGTTTTGTGTTAGACTTACGAAGTCATTCTGCTACCTAAAACGTACCTAAACGTCTTGTGTCAGTGTCTTTTTAAGCTGATGTCTAAACATTGGTTGGATACTTGTTTTACAACTGAAATTTGGCATGGGTCAGTTCGCGGTGACAGGTGTGACATTGGCTCCTAACTTTATGATTATGAATATTTATCAGTATGGTTAATTACACGAATGTATGTAAATAAAGAGTTTTTACATTAAAAAAAATTACACGATTGCTTCACTTTTGTATAATTGTCATTGCAATTATAAGAAAAAAATGTATACAATTATTTACAAATAAAGATATGACTGTTCAGTCATGTGACGGGTGTGACGTCAATTATTACACGTATCACAACCTATTGTTACGTAATATGCACGTCTAGCCAATTTAAAGAGCTTTTTCGTACTTAATCATAAGTAATGTGTTAAAAAAGAAATTATTATTTTATTTCTATGGTTTAAAGATAAAAAATGGCTGTTTTTTTATAAATTAATATTACCTGTAACGAGTGTGACAAGTTGATTTAAATAAAAAAATGTAAGGTTAATTCATAACAATCACTATTTATTATTATTATATTTATCACTTTTACAAGAAATTATTGTTCATGAACATCAATAGCATCATCAAATTTGAAATAAATGCGTTTACCAACACAGATGAAGGCAACACATACTTACCTATTGAGTTTTGTTTGTGTGGTTATGAAAATATAGGGTTTGTAAATTTTATATTTTAGTATGGCTATTCGTATTTTTTTTGCACTTGTATTATCGATTACCGCGGTCTGACCCAATTATAGGTACAAAAAAATAAAACAAAAAATCATACACGATCGCATGATATGACCGATTGTAAAGAAATACTGTTTTTTTTAATTAAAACTTGTAATTTCAGATCGTACGTATACAAACCCGCAGTAGCCAACACCATACAGTTCGAAAACTTCGTCTACCGAGAGTACCGAGGCGACACCAGGACCAGGATATCAGCCATCTATGTCACACAACAGGGCTACTACAAGCAATGTTCTAGCACTTGGATCAGAAGTGGCGGTCTGGGCTATCCCGATGTGACCATAAGTTTCCAGTCTTTGAGGGGTTATGGGTATTATTATATGATCGATATTTGGGGTCGATAGATCTATATTTAGGTGAAGGTGGAATCAGAAATAGACCTATTTTTTTTGTTTAGCTAAAAGATACAGATTTTTATTGGTTCCCGTTTATTAAAGTATTGTATAGTAAGCCCAGTTTGTTAATCTTCAAGGTACAAACAGTAAATTGCATTCTGATAAACTAATTTGTGAAACTAAGTATCTCGACTATGCCTAAAAATGTACAAATAAATGTATATCTATAAGTTAAGAATTTATTTTTATATGCAAAAGTGAGACAGCTTCGGCTTTTAGATTTGGACGGAGGATTGAGAAAGTTGAAAACTATGCAGTTCCTAGTACAGCTGTATCAGGCAAATAGCCAGTGACCGTGACTTCTAGTTCATACTACAAAGATTTGAAACAGTAACCCGTCGAAGTAAAAAAACGCTGTTTTGTCGTTACAATGCGCGATCCGCTAAGAACTTGTAGAAAGTTCTTAGCGGATCGGTCTGAAACGGTTTAGAGATGTAGGTTTGATTTTGATTTAGTGGTTGTTTATAACATTTGACACTTAGCGTTGGGCTCGACTCATAAGTAGATCAGCATGGGCAGTTACATATATCTCATGCAGCTACGCGAAAATGATCTTAGTCCGTTTTTCGACATTTTCATGGTTTCACGTCCGCGCTTGTCTTGCAGCATCCAAAAGCATCAAATTTGTTTAAATAACGTAAATTTCATACTGTTCTTTGAACACTGTGTAAAATTTAAAGTTTAAATTGCTTGGAAACCGGTCCGGTGCCAAATTTGCGGTACACTGTTGCAGATTCTGCTTAAAAATGACAATTTATGGTTTTGACATTCGTATGTTCGAAATACATGCGTATTTTTCTGGCAGTTGGATCCAGAAAGCGTACTAAACTTTAATGTTACTGCATCTGTAAGCTATTTTATAATATTTGGAACCTATTTATTTTCATTTTGCTTAATTTCTTTACGATTACAAGCCAAGATAGACTGCGAACTTATCTTTGGTTTTTATAATTACTTATGAATAATAACTTTTTTTTAATATTAAAAAGAAACCGAATTCTGCGAGACTTATATGTAAGTAGGTTATATAACAACTTTTACTATGGACCCAGCGCCGAAAATGCGAAAAAAAACCATTAATTTTTCATACATTCATATTTCATACAGTCTGTTTGCACGGATTTGAGCAGAAAAAAAGTTTGATTGTTAAACTTGACATTTTCATAGAAATATGTCATTGCAATTGCCACACAGAATTACCTTGGTCCGACTTTAGAAGAGATGATTTTGATCGATATTCGGGGTTGGCTACTTAGCGCCATAGTATGTATAACAGTTGCATATACCTAATACTCTCTGAGTAAGGTCAGAAATAACAAAATCCCTGTATCCCTGTGTGTTTATAGGTATTATATATAACGTAGGTATCATATATTTTTTACTAGCCTATTATGGTGTCCCACTGCTGGGCAAAGGCCTCTCCCCTTGTCTTCCACGACTCCCGATATAGTGCGATATATATATTTGTTATACTGTTACTTCTTATTTTTATATTATTTTATTTATTTTCGCCCTCTTTTATAAATTTATTGACTTTCCTCTAGTCTATTGTACGCAGTGCTATATTTGTCTACCGTTCTTCATCAAATCTCATCTACTCAATGGTTAACTGGAATAAATCCCTTAAAGGGATAAGTTCGCCTGTGTACTGCCTATTTCTGTGCCATATTTGTGTTCTGTGTTTTGTACAATAAAGAGTTTATACATACATACATACATAAGTCGTGCGAAATCTAGTACAAATACAAAATAGAATAGAATAGAATACAGTAGTTCTTAGTAGCGCTATAAAAGTATCACGTGTTATTTGCCATCAGCTCGTTTCATTGTATATCGCTTTCGTCGAGCTTTACTAAAGGTAGAGTTACATTGCGTATCGGTTTCCGAGCTCCGTCAATAGACGCTTTATCCGACACTTGGGGAAATAAAATAAAGCTGGGACAAAGGCTTAGCGCCGCAAGCGGCTGAAATAGGGGATAAAATTATGTATTTGTGATAGACGTTAGGTATAATCAAAATACAAAAATTACAACAATTATCGTAACATACCGCCTATTTGTTTATTTGTTCATTAAAAAAATTGCCAAAGGCGTTTTTTATTAAGGCCCTTCATTGGTAAATACCTAATAGGATTTTTGAAACGCGGCAGTGATTAGACTAAGTAATATGCGATTTGTTACAAGCAGAAGCACGAATGCTTAAAAATTTATCGATAGATAAAAATCCAAAGTTACGTGTTAATTTTTCGATTTTCCCTTAGCGTAACTAAAAAACCGGATAAGTGCGAGTCGGACTCGCCCACCGAGGGTTCCGTACTTTTTAGTATTTGTTGTTGTAGCGGCAACAGAAATACATCTGTGAAAATTTCAATTGTCTAGCTATCACGGTTTATGAGATACAGCCTGGTGACAGACAGACGGACAGCGGAGTCTTAGCAATAGGGTCCCGATTTTACCCTTTGGGTACGGAACCCTAAATACATCATAAACCGGAGAGTATTTTATAAATAAAAGAACTATATTCAGGCCACCGCCTAACGACGCAGGGGAAGGGACCGCATTTTTTGTACAAAAACTACTGACGAATAACGCGACGCCAAATGAGTTTCTTTGAGGCTACTTTTCCTGTTTCTTTTCTAAATAGTGATGAGACTTTTCAGACAAACTAGCTATAGTTTTAGATTAAGATGTACACAGCTCAACCTTAACTAATCTGTTTAGTAGTCGAGTAATTACAATATGAGGCATTTTCTATGAAAAGGGACCTTATTGTTGATGGCGCTTACGCCGCACAGCGTCGCGCGGCATTGTTTTTATATCGGAGCATCGTTAATAATGGCGTAAGCGCCATCGACAATAAGGTCCCTTTTTATAGAAAATACCACATGTTTGCGATGACGTATCAATATTAATTAATAATCTCTAACAGCAAAAAAAAAACCGGCCAAGTGCGAGTCGGACTCGCATTCCAAGGGTTCCGTACATTACACAATTTTTAACAATGTATTTTTTATGTGAAACGTGAGTGTAATGTCTTTAAAAACCCGTAGGGGTAGGATCAAAAACTAAGAAATTAAATCCGACTCACGCTTGACTGCACATTTCTAATAGGTTTTCCTGGCATCTATAGGTAAATATCTATTTTGTGTATTTTTTTCAAAGTTTTAGACCTAGTAGTTTCGGAGATAAAGAATGGTAATTTTTCGTCTATTTACTTAAATAACTTCTAAACTGTTTGTCCTAAAATTATAAAAAATATATATTTAAGATTCGCACAATGATCTCTTTCATTTGATATGTGACACGACATGGTTTAAAAAACTTTATTTTTGAATTTTCTAATTTACCCCCCAAAAGTGGCCCCCATGTTTAAAATTCATATGTTTACGTTACATGTCCGTCTTCGGGTCACAAACTTACATATGTGTACCAAATTTCAGCTTAATTTGTCTAGCAGTTTCGGAGAAAATAGGCTGTGACTGACAGACGGACAGACAGACAGACAGACAGACGCACGAGTGATCCTATAAGGGTTCCGTTTTTCCCTTTTGAGGTACCGGAACCCTAAAAACCTACGTTACAAAGCAGTCGGCAATGTCAATATATAGATAATTATTTACACTCATAGTCCATCTCATTACAATTAGCCCCAAGACGTAGAATACTTATCGCGGAGGAGTTCCATTCTGGTCTTTATGAGCAGTTCCATTTCACCAAATAGCACTGTTTAAATGCAAAATCTTGGTTTTTAGATTAAAATAAACAACCGATACAAGTGTGCTCGTAAGATTTGAGTAGTTCAATCAATTCCTCATGGATCAGAACTCGACCTGGACAAAAATCCTGCTTAAAATCTAATTTGCTGAGCAAACTTAACGAAGAAGACATCGCCAAACGTGAAGTACGTTTAGTTGAAGTGTTCCATCATCTTTTATCTGCCAATTTGGCTAATAATAAGTAAGAATTTTACGGCGCTTACGACGTTTTGGTAGCGTGGTATAAGTTGCGATTGCGACAATTTCGTTGTTTAGTATGGCTTCTCTATAATAATAATAACTCAATGGTATATTATTTTCAAAGATATTTTTACGAGTAAAACGGCGCAGTATCCCCACACTGTCGCAGAAGGACCTCTCCTTTGTTAATGCTCAACGAAAAATTCTCATAAATCTCTCGTCCTCTCCAATTAGGTTTGAGCTCTGTTATTCCAAAGAACGCTGGGAAGTCGAAACGTTCAACAAACGATATTGTGACGGATTTCTAAATGAAATAAAAAACACCGTTTTCTAAAACCTTTGTTCATTATCGCCAATGGATAGGGTGTTTTTTTATTGACCCCGCAATATGAAGAAGACAATCTGTCATGTTTGTTTGCATTATGACGACACGTAGCGTATTTTGATAACCTGTAAAATGGTCGTTAAAGTGAAAGTGGTAAACGCATAAACAACACTTTAAAGTGGTACAGGTATACTTAATAGGAAGTCCCAACAGCAAAGGTAGCAAGCAGCTTTTAATGTAACATTGTATTAATGTAATAAAATATTTTCATTTTCATTTTATTTTCAAAGTCTCTACGAGTTCAAGTTACATTAGTTCTCCCGCTGAATACTTCTTGTCCGAGCCGCGTGAAACCCAAGCCCTATAGATAATGATTAGTGTGTTGGCCGCTGCCCAGTTAGAAGCCAAATACCGCTGAAGCTAAATAAGGAGAATTTAGTCGATTCGTAAATTTACAATAACATTGTAAACGGAAAAGCTCACTTCACTCAGACACGTCTAACGTCTAAAGCGATTCGACTCTCCACCAATGAGAACGCTTCATGACCCCGGGTCCGAGCCCCGAGCCCCGTGAAATGCAAGCCCTGTAGATAATGATTTGTGTGTTGGCCGCTGCCCAATTGGCCAGATACGGCTGAAGGTATATTTGTTTGGATTTACAAGTCAAGGTCGAGTGTTTACTTAAAAAGTTAATAGGTATCTGAGAATATGTTTGTTTGACAGCTTTCAGTGTGTTAAGGTCATATAATTACGATGGGAGGTTATTTATTCTATAAGTATTTGATGGGTATCGAGTAATAGTGTCTGAGTAATATTTATATTATATATAAGTCTGAGACGTTTTAGTCAGCTAGGACTAGTGTAAATAAAGACGCAAACTTTCGGAGTCTACATCTTTAGACTTGAGTCAATATGCTGAAAATCTAAACTTTCTAAAAACTTGAGTTCTTCTACTCAACATTCAATATTTCTGCAAAAAAGTTTCAAGACGATTCTTTTATCTACAATTCCCAGTTTATTGTGAATAAAATTAAAATTTCTACTATATAGAAAAACAGTTGGTACCTAGGTTATAGAAATGAAATGTGGTGTTCACATTTTGATTCATCAGTCTATTAGCTCTAAGGATATCAATTAAATAAAACAAAAATTATCGCAGACACAGTGCACCGATCTACCACATATGACAGCTGACCAGTATTGCTAGCGCATCTGCCCATTTATTCAGACATCACAATCAATATAATTGAAATATAATCTTACATCGCAATTCAATTGAATTTTTGGTCGAAGTAATGTTATATTTGAATGTCGGATGATTGAAAATCGATATCAAATACCATTCGTTCATAATATATTAGGTAATTTGTATCGGTTTCTACTTTTTATTTAACTATGAGGAGGGTTATGATTCTAGCAGTCTATTTAGGTATGTGTACTTGTGCAGTCAGCATTAGAAGTAGCAGAAAACACTAAGTGATCTTCACACACTCTCTTATTCTTTAAGGGCCGACTTACACATTGATTAGTGTTTAGTGCGAGTTTATACATTTGCTAATCAATATGTAAATCAGTTCTAAGACTAGGGCTAACGCAAAGTTGTAATTTTTATATTGAATTTTTACATATCTTAATTACCTAGGTAAGTACAAATGCCATGAAAAGTTCATCCCTTGAATGGCAATATCTTCCGTCGCAAGTTTCGTGCGGCGCGCTATATCTTTCCCTTCTAATTTCTTGGCTTTATGCCCCCTCTTAAACAATAAAGATATGTCCACTTCATTCTGAACACCTTGCCCACTTCGCATCTTCTGCTGTTGACTGTATGTATAAGTATGTACATGTCATGTTTTCCGCCGTAGCGTCGACACTGATAAACTAATTTTCATAATTGAGGTGTCAGTCGATTTGTCAGAGTTTGGAATTAAAACGGAGACCTAAAAAATTTCATGTAAAATGTTGCCAAGACAAAACCATAAGGCTCGCGCTGTCAAAAAGTTATCAGATCTTTTGTAGAGCCAAGCTTCTAACTCTACAGGCCCTAACTTCACAAACTGAAGGCGTCGTTATATTGGATTCGAAGGGCGTTGTATGCCTTTTGAGTATAGTTGACCCATAGACTGCTCGTGTAAAATACTTGACAGTACGCCTTGAAAACGGTAATTTTGACTTGTTTCGAACAGCGAGCAAATCTACGGGCCAACATGTTACTCCGCACCGCCAACGCCCTCCTTTCCCTTTCGATATCCAGGTCATCTTTCAAATTTTCACACAGGATGTGCCCCAAGTATTTAAATTGTGTAACTCTTTCTAGTGATTTACCGTACAGTTGTATTTTATGATATACATTGGGATTCATCCTGTGTGACCTGAAAACCATATATTCACTTTTAGTGGTATTGTAAATAAGTCCATGTTTTTTCGCATATGACTCACACGTTTGCAGCATTTGCCTGAGCGCACATACCGAGGGGCTCAGCAACACCATGTCATCCGCGTAGCTAATATTGTTGACACTAACTCCATCTACATGACAACCCACATGCATGTTGCTGAGCTCCTCGATCAGACCGTTAACATACAAATTGAAGAGCTTAGGGGAGGTCAACCCCCCCTGCCTCACCCCACACTCCAACCTGTATGCTCCCGACAGTGAGTCATTCCATTTAACATAGTTAAACTGGTTGTTGTACCAATACTTAAGAACACCTATGAGCTCACGTGGTACACTCGTGCTGGCTAGCTTATCCCACAGGATACCATATGACACCAGATCAAAGGCCTTGGAGAGATCCAGGAAGCATGCGTACACTGGTGTACTCCTATCGGTATAGTACTTGACGGTATGCTTTAGACTCAGAATGGCCGTCTCGGTTGATACCCCCTGCCTGAACCCAAACTGCGCATCGTGCAAGTCTAGGTATTTACCGAGACGGCAGTCAAGCAGACCGTCCAGCACTTTTGCTATAATCGTGGCCAATGAAATGGGTCTATAGTTTCCTTTGTCTGAGAGATCACCGGTTTTGTTCTTAACTATTGGCACAACAATCGCTTTTAACATATCACTCGGCAAATAGGAGTGACTAATACACATCGAATAAAACATAGCTAAGACTCTCGGCATGTGAGCACCAGCCATCTGCAGATGCTCGATGCTGAGACCATCATGCCCAGGTGACTTGCCCCTAGTCATGTGAGAGATTATATTTGACACTTCTTTGACAGTAAAACTTGTCACCTTGGCCTCCGGAGGAACCTCGGCATCGAGCGTCGGCAGCGTATGCCCCAACGGCGATTGCACCATAAAGTGGTTCTTAAACATATTCGCAATAGTTTTAGCATCGCTATTTCCGTTAACAGCCGCCGGCAAGCCAGGTCGAATATTCAGATCGTTTGTACATTTCCAAAATGTTTTAAAATCATTTTTTGACCGATGCAAGGCTATTGTGTCCATCTTAATTTGGTCTTGATGGTTTTGACACCATTTCAAATATAAACCCTATTGCAGTACGATAAGGCTCAAATTACATCCAATCGATTGTCAAGATGGAACAGTCGCCATCAGATATATCGGAGCGGCCGAGTTGCTCAAAAATATTTGAACACGCACTCTAACGTCTTGACAATAAAGGCGTATATCTGATGGCGACTGAACAATTTTATAGGATAGGTCTTTGGAAATTCTCGTGCTAAATCAATGTGTTTACAAGGGAAATTAGCCTTTCTGCCTTTGGTGTATAGTCGAGAGTTATGTGTTGGGATCGTGGGACACTTATGGACTTGTTTGTTGGCATATTGATTGATTCTTTATGGCTTTCGGTATGGAGCCTTCTTTTATGGATGCTTGGAACATACGGATTAAACAAAAATTCCTATTGATATTGATATCATAAATGTAGGTTTGGAAATCTAAAAGCTTTGTAAAATACCTGTAAGTGATACCGGGTGTCTCCTGTGACACGAGCAAATAATCAAAACATACATTGTGCCTACTACTTTTTTTATGAATTTTATGATATAGGAGCCAGACGAGCACATGAATAGCCTGAAGGTAAGCGATTACCGTCGCCCATAGACACCTGCAACATCAGAGCGGTTGCAAGGGCGTTGCCGGCCTTTAACATGGGAGTACGCTCTTTTCTTCAAGGTTTAAAGGTCGTATCGGTCCGGATATACCGCAGGCGACGTTCATTCCACAGTTTAGCTGTGCGAGGCAGGAAGTTACTGGAGAAACGCAAAGTTGAGGACTGCCAACCATCTAAGTGGTGAAGATTGAAATGTTGTAGCGTAGGGCGATGGCGGAAAGAAGCGGCAGGGATTAATCCGAACAATTCCTCGGAACACTTCCCGTAATACATATGCGATAGAAAATGCAGAACGATGCTACATCTCTACGCAGCGTCAAGGAGTCAAGCCGATCTGAAATACGCTGCATCAATTCAAGGTGACATTCTGAAGGCAACTGCAGCAGCACTACTGTTGCTGTCGACAAGTGGAGACGGTTTTCCTTGGATGCCGTCCAGAGGGAGAACCTCAAACGTTAAAAAATTCGTTCAAAAAAGTTTTAATAATTATTTTTTTATTTTTTTTATTTAAAAGACAACCTAGCACAACCTAGGTACCGATGGGCGGATGTGGTGGACGCTGATCTGCGCGAACTCCAGGTCCAAGACTGGCGAGAAACTGCACAGGACCGGGATCAGTGGCGAACTGTCGTGTTGGAGGCCAAGACTCACTTTGGGTCGCTGCGCCAGAGGAGTAAGTAAGTAAGTAAGTAAGTAAAAGACAACAATGGCCCATAATGGTTAGTAACAATTAAGATTAAAAACTAAGTGTTAGTGGAACAAAAAAACAGATAGCGACAAACAAAAAAACAGACAGTAATAACATTAACTATCACCTAATAGCGGTTATGACATACTTAAAAATGCCGCATTATAGGTGAGTCGTATCGGCCAGGATGGGGTTGGAGCTGGCCCGCACTCTGCAGAGCAACGAGGCAATTCTCTTGCGTATTATGGCATAGTAGTCATCCCTGCGAGCTTGTGCAAACATGCCCGATGCGCTGCAGAAACGGGACAGCCCCAACAACATCCAATTATGAAGTCTCTGAATAGTGCACATTGAAATTAAATACCTATTATGGCTATTATTTTCTACGTACGCTATCATTAGTGCAATTGACTTTACTTGTCAAGCCTTAAACATAAGCAAATTCGCAATACATTGCGCCTTAGAATAAACTTAAATGTGTGTCAGCTTGAGGAGTACAGCCTACAGTTTAATTTATTGCACCTGTTACAGGCCACACCCGGTATGAAGTCGACTTTTTTGTTATTAAAACTTCCGAAGTGAAGTTATATTAGTATAAATTTTAAAGTCAAAATATGCGTTTTGTGAATAAGATAGCAGCAATTACAACTAAAGCAATTTAACTTTGACACCGTTGTTAGTTCCCATAAATGTCGCGTCAGATGGTAAATTTTAGATGGAAGTTTAGGGTTCGGCTTTCGTGGGACTTTGGCTTATTAATTATTTGTAAACGTTATTAAGGATTAACATATATTAGGAGCAGGAGACGATTAATTTATTATTATTATTTGTATTATTATTTGTAATGCAGGCAGGCAGTTTAAACAACTGATAATGCCTGTATCCAGAGTCATAAACCGAGTTCTCAGTGTTGAGTAGAATTTGCTTTGTGCTTATCTAATTTATTCTTAAACTCATTGACACTTTGGGCCGCTACTACATCCTCTGGGAGTTTGTTCCAAGCGTTGACCACTCTGTTGCTAAAGAAGTGTCTATGAGGATTATTGTAGGACCTGTGAGACACCAGCTTATACTCATGACCTCTCAGACGGTTGTTACTATTGCGTTCTAGCATCTTATGGAAATCTTTAAGGTCATAGTGTTGGTTTAGTATTTTGTATGTCTCAATCAGATCTCCGCGGTCTCTGCGCTCCTTCAAGGTTGTGAGCTTTAAGAATTGTAGTCTTTCTTCATAGGACATGTTTTTGAGTTTCTTCGGTATCTTGGTGAAACTACGTTGAACTTTCTCCAACATCTCAATATCCTTGATAAAATAAGGGCTCCAATTTAGTTTAGAGTTTTATTAAGAAATCAGTGGAAGGCCGCTTCTCCTAACAAACGTTTCTTCCCACATTTTTTTTATTCGTATGGCATAATTGTTCAGTCGTTTATAAGGATATTGTAAGGTTCTGTATCTTCTTCCCACATGCAACTAAGACTCATCAGTTTGCGTTCTTTTATCACAAAGTTCCCATGGCTACCCGTCTCCATCATCATTTCAGCTCCATGTTATCATAATATTGCATTGTCATCCGATTTACATATGTATAAAAAATTTCAGCTCAATCGGAAAGCGGAAAATGGGTCAATTTTAACTTGCCTTGATTTGATTTGACCCTTACATAGTTAGATTCATACGTACATAGGTAGGTACATTGCAAGTTAAAAAAGCGACCATGCGCTTTTTCTCTTAAACATTAATCCTTCAAACTTAGATGGTACTGCCAGGCATGGGACATTAGTCAGCTGTAAAATAGTTTTTTTTAATACAGTTGCTCAAAAAGTTCTACTTTACGTAGCTGTTTAACGTGCGGAAAGTTGGTTTTCGCGAACTAGTGCTTTTTACTTTTCCAATTTTTTTAAATGTAATCTTGTTCCAATTCATGACTACTTATTGTTGAGTGTTAATATTAGTTTCCTTTAAACGTCGTAATCAACGTAAAAACCTACCATTAATGTAAGAATACGAAAAATATACATATTTTATATTTTATTACTTACCTCTTCATCATTATAACACGTCTATTTTTTATATATATTGAATATTGAAAAACCGTTCTTAATAAGTTGTCTGAATGGAACGGAACGCCTGTCAAAGAAGAGGCGTTTTTTCTTTCTGCTTTAAGTTTCCAAAGGCAACATTCGATAGTTTTTATAAATGTACGATACACAAATAATCGTAATTAACGATATTTGGGTAATAATAGTACAATGTTTTATATTTACATTCGTTTCTGTCTTATAGAACATGCATTTAAAAAAAAACTTTCATTGAAGTGGGTTCAATGATAATAACACCCAGCTAAAAAAACACCTCTTCATAATGTCAATGTCAATGATGACACAGAATTAATAATATAAAAGTTTCGAATTCCTTACTTGTTGTTTTTCTTATTTTTTCGCAACTGTATTAAAAAACGTCGTTCGATACACGTGCGGAAATGTCATTCTTCACTCGTCCCGAGTCTTGCCACGAGCCGCAGGCGAGAGCATATCTCGGTACTCGTGAAGTAATGACATACTTTCCGCACTAGTATCGAAATGTACTATTTCTACCACGTCGGTGGAAAATGAACATATGAAATTGGGTAAATACGAGAACCACAACTAATTACTTCCCGTCCTCATATTTCCAATAATCAATATCACTTTGGCGTACCGGCGCCACAGATTACCTCCAGTAGATTCTGTTCCAAGTGTTCAATGACGTGAACGAATATATCTGGCTCGTGTCAGTCGTACAAGCTAGGCCACCAAAGGTAAACTCGTATCTAGATTAATTCTTCATTATCCGCACACTTCCTCATTATTTTACTGCGTAATAGGCTATCAGTATTAGACTTTAATCAACGTTAATGAGCAAAAACTAAAAAATAATCACGACTCGATATCACCAAGATGGCGGTCGACAAGCAACTCCCGAGCAATACTAATAAGAAGTCACAGCGGTACGATACCGATCTGTCAGTGTCATAAGTGACATTTCTTCAACCAAAAAACGTCACTTTTGACACTGACAGATCGGTATCGTACCGCTGTGACTTATTATAAGCATTGTTCGAATCGGGCCATTAGTTTAGGAGTTTATTAAGCGGGGCACTAACATACGACGCGACTATGCCATTCAGCCTTAGTACTTATACGCTTCAAATGTAGATTAGTCTGAGCTTACAATAATACCCTAATGCAGCGGTTCTCAAACTGTTTTGGTGACGGAATCCTTTTGGAAAGCGAAATCTGTGACGGAGCTCCAAATTAGAAATTCTCGTTCGTCACTGTGAAACTGACATTCCTATAGAAAAGCTGGTTCTTTTTCTTAGAATAGAATAATTAATTTTCACCTCAGCAGCTCGAACAAGCCTACTTTCGTCACTCCCTGGAGTGAGGAAAGTGCGACTTTCCTCACTCCAGGGAGTGAAACAATGTAGCTTTTTAATTTAGTGAAGGCCATGAACTTCATACTTTTATTACATTTTTTTTGGTACGGTACGGTACGGTACGATGCGGTGCGGTGCGGTGCGGTGCGGTGCGGTGCGGTGCGGTACGGTACGGTACGGTCCGTCCGGTCCGGTCCGGTCCGGTCCGGTCTCGTCTCGTCTCGTATCGTATCGTATCGTATCTTATCGTATCGTACATATTATAATACTTTTTTTTTCTGTTTATTCTGTGTAATTCGAAATACATTTTAACCTTTAATATGTTCTCTCTACTGAGGTGAAAAATTATGTGTGCAACACGAGAGCAAAGTTATTTTACATCTCGTGTTTTTGAGTCCCTCGCTACGCTCAAGATTCGCGGAGCACCAAAAGGGGACTTGAGGACCGCTAGGGGTCCGCGGAGCAAACGCAAAGCGAAACAAAAATGAGAATGGCTGCCCTAATGCCACTTAAGATTTACGCTGCACCGCGCCGTTTAGTAACTTTAGTACCGGGTGGTAGGGGTTGTAGATGGTAGGGGGTGGGGGGTGTAGGGGTTATCGTCAATCTGGGCAACAGGTGTTAGCCATGGATAGTTAACAAAGCTGTCGGTTGGTGAGAATTTATTACCATTTCCTATGTAGGCGATAGTCTGACTCTTAAGAGGAAATACCAGCGGAGCCCATTTTCAGATTTGAGAATTTTAGGTAAATATCTCTGTCTCGCTGAAGCCGCCTCCTTCAGTTAGGCCGCCCCCTTCAGCTCCTAAAATAAGTGAGATAAGGACAACTGCAGGTTAGGCGAAAAATCCTGCGTAAAAATCAGAAATCGCTAGGTTTCGTCCTCGACATTTTCTTCCTCCAAAACTTAACCAACCGTATCGAAATTTTGAGAACGGATTGAGAAATAAATTATCAATCAGAGAATCAAATTATCTGTATCTGTGTCGAAATTATTGCCGATTTTGTATAAATGTATTTTACAGTACATATGGTGCTACTTTCTCGCACTAGTGCGTAAAAGAGCACTTTTCGTGCATATGTCAAAAGTTTAAAGGGCCATATGTACTGTAAAACGTTGTACGATACACGTGCGAATAGGTAATTCGCAACTCGTGTCGATTTAAAACACCCTGCGGTCGTGTTTTAATTTATCGCCACTCGTTTCGAATTTCCTCTTTTTCGCACTTGTATCGTAAATAACTATTAATGTATTGATTGTGCCTCACGTAGGTACCTAATACGACTACCGGCCAATTCGAACAATAAGATACGTCATTTACTAGTTCTAGAAACGATATGGATTAGATACACGTGCGAATAGGTAATTCGCAACTCGTGTCGATTTAAAAACGAATTTCCTCTTTTCCGCACTTGTATCGTAAATAACTATTTTTTACTTTTTTTCCAGTCGTTTTTCTCCTAATCCATTACAGCTAAGCATCGAAACAAAATCACAGCTACGTAGATTGAGTGGGTGTACACTATAATTATCTGTATTTTTTTATAAAAATCTGGAGTCGCTTTAAAACAATTGTTTTGTCTGTTTAACTATTTTATCTTATCTTTCTCTGTACAAAAACATATGCACTATGCACTCTAAGAAAGTGCATTAAGAAGTCCAGTAAAGTTTGGCGCCGTAAGCTGCACGTAATACAACTTTGGAAAGCTCAACAAAGTCGTTTTATTGGGCAAAAGCTTTTAGCTGGAGCTTTCGGGATATCCGGGGAATGTGGGCTTTTGTTTCAATATTTCATAGCTAGGGCTGCCGCTGTATTAGTTAAACCTGTCGTATGTGTGTAGTGGTGTAAAATTGTGGGTACCTTAGTTGTACCGTAGCAGGAAAAATCGTTCTAAAAATGCAAATGATGACTAAAATTTTCTGTAAGTGGCTGTCCTTGTCAATACATCTATAGACTAAAGGAAAATAAACTTTTTATTTTTAACAGCTCTTTTTTTTACTCTATAGCTAGAAAACAACGACAAAATCACACTCTGCTCCTGAACTCTCAAACATGAACTATCTTCTTCTTTCGCTTGATCGGTACCGAAATCAAAATGAACACTAGTAGCAAAAATTAACTTTGCGGCTCTCTTGTTTTCCACAACTTATTCTTATATTTGCTTTTTTTTAAACACCACAAAATAAGACAGAACAAGAATTCGCTTTCTTGTCACTTTCGTTTGCCACCAGGGACATGTCATTCATAGGACGAAATAACATGATTTGTAATTACACAAGTATATGAATATATTTTGGTATAAAGTATTAACTTTATGAAATAAAACTATGAAAACGGATTATATCGTGTATATTGGATTTATAATACATCATCCTTTATACCAAAATATATTCATTTCTTTTTCCTTCAAGCAATAATGTACTTTACTGTATATGTCTAGTTTACGATGGTATGTCAAATATTCGAAATATAATTTTTCTTTTGCTGACGCGAAAAATGCCGACTGCTGTGTTTTCTGTGGATTATGGAGGGTAGAGGTAAGGAGAACACTCTCTATGTATGAATGTGTCCGTAAATTTTTTTTTGAATATTTGATAAAAACTCCGTCAATAACAGCTGAGTTAATTTCATGTCTTATACGAGTAGCAGTAATTGTACCATTTACTTTTTTCGAAAAACCATCAACTTTTGGGTTATTTAGACTCAGAATCACGAGTATGTACTATTGAATGAAACAAAGAAAAAAAAGTCCCCAGTTTTACATACAAGAATTTTGGGTGTTAGAAATAACCCAAAACTTGATGGATTTTCGAAAAAAGTAAATGGTACAGTAAGTGAAAATGCCCAGCTACTCAGGTCCAGCTGTATTCACTTTTGCAACTTTTCTCTCTACCCTTTATACTGTGGATTTACATAAAGGGGCGTTGATTAAACCCCACGGTAAGCTCAATAAGGCTTGTGTTGTGGGTACCTACTTAGACAAACATATATAAATATAAGTATAAATAGTATCAAATAAAAGCTCTCGAAGGCAATGAATTTAAGCAAACCTTAAGAAATTGGCTTCTTGCTCGGTGCTTCTTAGTACACAAGATTTTTTTAAATAACGTAGAGTAACAGTTTGTGTAAAATTGTAAATAATTGTTATCTTAATGGTTATGGTTATAACTACCATATATGAATGGCTGTTATTATATAATATTTGATAATATTAATAAGATGTTGTTAGTTATTAAGTTGTTGATAGTTATTAATTTTTTAAATGTAATTACATATTTTTAAGATGCCTTCGTGGATTTGCATGCTGTTGTACACAGCTGAAAAGGTGAAACAGACCACTGTTTACTTACATTAACACCTGTAAACGTTACCCTTTTTTTGCAAATAAAAATTATTGTATTGTATTGTATTGTATTGTATAAATCGTACAGCGACACAAAACAAAAAGTGAACATAAAATACATCAAGGCAGCTTATACAAAAAGTATGTCAAATCCAATATTCCAAAGTATGAATTTTGCCGAATATTGTTTATTCACGATTGTACTCAAGTCGTATATCACACGAAGACAGTGTAATGAAAATATACGTAAGCATTTTGAATAAATCATTGCTCTGTAATGTAATAAATATGTGATATTATGAATTTACGCTGTGGAGTTTTCCTTCGGTTGAAAATATCATTTTGCGCTCCCTATATTTAGTTGGTACTATAATGCTCTAGCTACTCAGGTATTTATGTAACTTTCGTATTCCTCACACAGCGTTTTTAACCCCCCGTGCTACAAATTAATATCTGACAAAAAGGCTCTTTATCATGGTAGAAAGGTAAACAAGACATTTTTTTACCATGCAGTTGTCAACAGCCAAATGATTGTGATGTCTGCTGCGTCATGAATGTGCCAGAGCCATCAGTCCTACTCGCGCTTTACTTTTTTTTATTTTTCCTTGCCCACCTGAATTTTTTTTATGCCTGTACTCACGTCAGGACTGATGTCGGTGAAATTGGCACTAGACACGAACTCCCGCAGAAATCCGTCCAGCTCCGTGCCCTCGATGTAGCCATTACCTGGAACACAGACACAAAAAACTTTAGTCGATTATATGTAAAAAATATTATACCAGACCAAATGTTTCAAATTTGAGGTATAAATGGATACCTAAGTACATATATAGTCAACCAACGATAAATACTTTTGACCCTAGATTTCGGACACTTGTACAAGGATTTCACTTTATAAGTTTAATTCCAAAATAAGCACTGTCCGTCACCCACAATTAAACTAAATATATGTTTACTTAAACTTGTTTGAACAAAACTATCGATCCATGATTACATTGATTATCTTTCATTAGGCAGACGCATTTAGAAGTCGTCACTAAACGATGACCTACTTTGAAACTATGAAGCCTGTTGTCAAAGATCAATAGACTTATTTTGAGGCTCAACAAATTGATGCTATTGGAAAGTTGTCTGTTAAAGGTAAGGTTCTGAAAATGTTTGTATTATAGCGTACCTATAAGGCCCCTCCAGACTATGTGCGCGAATCGCGGCGCGACTTCGCGGAGAGAACATGTCGCGACGTTGACGTATGACTCCATACTCGCAAACTTCACGGCTATTTCGCAGTTTGGTTCTCGTCAAGATGGCGGAAAAGCGTCAGCTGATCGAGTTTAACTGCTAGTTATTTATGGCATCATACGTGATTTAGCTATTTTTTCATTTTGTTTTGTAGTAAAACCGTAAAATATAGCCGCTTTATATAATATAATTATTATTTGTCTTGCCACATATGAGTCAAAATAGTGTGTAATGTGGAGTCTTGCCAGTTCGCGCTTCGCGCCTCCTTTGACGCGGGCTAGTAAACCGACAAAAAACGGCGAACTAGGCGCGAAGGCGTGAACAATCTGCGAAATCGACGCCACAGTTACGTTCGCGGCTTCGCGCCGTGATTCGCGCATGAGTGTGGAGGGCCCTATATAGTTACATATTAAAGAAACAGAAGTGCAACATACATGGCTTCGCTCGAAAACTAAATCAGGTTGTAAATATTTAAATAGGACTGTTAAATACATATATTTACTAAGTACTACTATAATCAAATCCTTCTCGAGCAGAAGAACTAACAAGAACAATAGGTAGTTGACCGAGAGAGAGCGAAGGTTTTCATTAAAAATGTCTGCGTCTGGCTGTCCGGATTTTCTCTACAGGACGCATTTCACAACCGATTCTCCTGAAATTTAGTAAGTTGTGTGTAGATTTTTGGTCTATTCCGTTTATGGAATTCTTTCAAAATGGTGAAACTAAGGGGGTTTGCAAGGTCTACCTACAGCTTACAAAGCAAATAGTTTAGAAGATTTGAAACAAGTAAGTAATATCATCAGGCGTCAAAAACAATCTGGTCTCCGCTGCGTGTGAAACTTCTGCAGTAGGTAGTCAAACAAAAAATGCTTGACTTTTTTCATTCGCTCTTCTGTGGAAAGTTAAAAACTGGACTCTAGTGTAATTCTTTTGGGTACAGTTAAGGCAGTTATTGTTTTCCCATGCATTACAGACATTACAATCATGTAGTAGTGTATTTAGAAGTTGGTCCCGTTATTAAATACCGCAACCTAGTTTGGGTTCTATTCGGAATGACCGGTTGGACATTAATCTATATCTGTATAGGTAAGGTAAGATATTTGTGAGTATCGGTAATAGATTAAGGTAAAGTTACTATATCCACATTCCACAAGTTCAATAAAAATAAATCTATATAAATAAATGCGTGTGTCCTGATTGACTGATTGATTCATCAACGCAGAGCCGAAATAACTACAAAAGCTAGAAAGTTGAAATTTGCACACTAGGTTGGATTTATAAAGTGTACAAGTGATAAGAAGCGATTTTGAAAAAAAAACAACCCCTTTAAAAAGGGCAAGAAGGTTTGTATGGGGAAGTTAGGAACTTGAAACTTTCGAGAAAAAGTATTATATTAAAATAGAAAAAAAACGAATTTCAGCGATTTTGGAAATTCATCCCCTAGGGGTTTAAAAGGGAAATGAAAGTTTCTATGGGGATCAAGGTTTATATTAAGTTAGGAACTTGGAACTTCGTAATAAGTCATTTACATGAAATACGAGAAAAGTATTTCCACCGTTTGTGAGAATTCATCCCCTAATAGGGTTAATAAGAGGTTGAAAGTTTGTAACGGGAAACGATTTGAGTAGGGACTTGAAATTAGTAGTAAGTAAAAATATTAAAAAGTATGAAAAATAATTTGTGCTTTTGAAAATTCAGCCCCGAATAGGGTTAAAAAGGGGTTGAAAGTGTTTTTCAGGAAATAAATACACGCGGACGAGGTCGTGGGCAACAGCTAGTGAATCTAGTGATTGTATATTATTGAATAGTACTTATACGACCAAATTATGGGTCAGTTATTATGTAAAGTGTATTGGAGTCATTCCGATGTGTTTTTGGGTAAGTATATTAATGGATTAAAAAATCATAAGTTATGTTAGTTTTGCTTTAAATGAGATGTCTTTACTTTTAATTAGATATACCTATTGAACACCGGATGTATAAAGAACTCGTCTAAAAGTTTTTCTTATGTCGAATGCAAAGCAACTCTGTCAAATTTCTTAAATTTTCTGACGTACTAAGATATACCTATAAATATATATTATTGTATTATTTTATTAGCAGGAGCAGACAGGTATGCACTTACATATGTACATGTTATATAAATGTAACAGAACTACCTAAGGTAGAACTTCCAGTCCAACTTACGTTAGTTTGGCCCAAGTTTCTCGCTCAACATGACGTAACTATGAAGTTCTACGTAGTTACAAGTAGTTTTATTTAAGTAGTGAAAATGCGGTTTCGCTGAGGTGTCCCGGAAAACTAGTTTTAATTAGGTAAACGCGTATTCACTGAAAACGGAGTTTCACGGCAGCATACACACATAAAAAAAATATCCCGACAAATTCAGAATCTACTTCGAACTTCAACAGAATTAAGAACCTCCTTTTAAATCCCGAAGTCGGTCATTAAATAAAATAAAAAACGAGACATGGAAATGCCGGGTAAGGCTTGGTTCACACTTACCTTCAATGCAATAAATAGGGAATATTACGCAAACCTCTGCGTAGGGGGTGCCACTAGCACCAACAGTAAACAAACCGCCAGGAAGCATCGATGTCATTTATTTGTAATAAATAATCTGTGAAAACATGTCAAAAAACTGTTTACGGCATAATATGTATAAGTTCTACGTAGTTATAAGTCTATCGTTTACGGTTTGTGCTAGTGCTGCACTCTGGTGGCAGAACATTGCAGTAATACTCCCTATTTGAAAACATGTTATAAAATAGCTCACTGAAATTTAGTTATTTTACTTCTCATGTTGGTGTTTAAGTCGCATGTGAGCGGCATAAAGTTACTTTTATGCTCAAGTGCATAAAGTAAAATAATATGTTACGATCCTTATTGACTTAGCAATAAAGTGCAAAATCTGCCATACAAACTGCGACTGGTGCATCCAGGTGCAGCTCTGCGCGGGCCCGAGAACTAATTTCTTTAATCTTGAATAAATACGGTAGAAATTAAATATTTGATATTTTCCTCGTAATTGAAGTGAAAAGCAGAGCATTTATAACTCAGGCATAAATCCTCATTTTATCCTCGATCTATATGGGCTACTTTCCCTAACAGCATTTATACGTCATAGTCAGCGACGTCATTATAACGCCATAATTACGTCATTATGACGTCGCTGACGTCACTTTGCTACCTAGGTTATGTCTTTATCGTATATCTAATTTACTATTGCCGAGTATGGAGAAGATTTTTTTGTTCTATCGAGCCAAATTTAACCTAGTGAGGTTTTAATTTAACCTTTAAATGCATGTTTTTTTCTTTTTGCCCGAAATTAATATATGTACCTGTGACGTAATTGTTTGCTGATAATGGGAAAAATGGCAAAAAATTATAACATCGATTTTTACAGCGAAATCATTGTTAGAAATTGCATAGGCGAAATCATAATTATTTATGTAAACATATCATTTTTAGTAAGAGACATATGAAAAAATCTTACTACCATTAGAAAGGTACACTATATGTATACTTAATCATAGGTATACCAATGATAAAGTTTATAAAAACGTCCACAATAACATACTAAAAATCATCCATTTCTGGATTTTTCCAAGTTTTACGACATTTAAACGAATGTAATTTAAAAAAATTAAAGTACTGCATAAATTGAAGTAAAAAATCGGAAAAAGGATTAGTTTTACTATTGAAATAATATATAGGAATTATGTATAAAATTAGAGGTTTTTGTTGTGAAGGCTGCACCTAAGGGTGAAATTTGCCCTTGCACATATTTAATCCAGTGTCCGTGTAAATTTTTTCATAGAATTTGCCTTTGTAAAAGCATGTTACATTTCAAAAAAAAACTACAAACTTGTGTTGCGTGTAGCCCCTCTTAACCAGCGTCAAAAGTCTTATACTAGTTTTCCTGATTTGCCTATTCGTCCTTTCTCGGTTACCTACAGATTGAAATCCCCCAGATCTGATAGTGTGAGAGATCAATATGTAAATCGTCTCTCAAGTTGTCCGTCAACAATGAATATTATTTTAGCGTTCCCCGCTGATTTAAAAGGGAAATGGTCAAAATTTTACTAGGCAATTTGCTTTACAAACTACTTGTAAAGTGTATTTTAACCGACTTCTAAAAAAAGGCAGTTTAACTCCCTACATTCTGAAATAAAACTATGAAAACGGATTATATCACGTATATTGAATTTATAATACATCCCGACGTTTCGAACCCTTTACAGCGTTCGTGGTCAACGGGTGACACCAAGCGATATAATCCGTTTTCATAGTTTTATTTCATGAGTAACTATCGCGGTAACCGAAGACAATATTCCCTGCATTCTATTAAATTTATAAATGTTAAAGGTTTGTACTTATGTTCAGTTTATTTTGCTGCTCAATTACGCAAAATCGGTTATCTAATTGTAATACAGATACAAAAAAGCCCTGATGGCCTAGCGGTAAGGGCGTGCGACTTTTTCAATCCGAAGGTCGCGGGTTCAAACCCCGGCTCGTAGGTACCAATGGGTTTTTCGGAACCTATGTACGAAATATCATTTGATATCTACTAGTCGCTTTTCAGAGAAGGAAAACATAGTGAGTAAACCGGACTAATCCCACAAGGCCTAGTTTCCCCTCTGGGTTGGAAGGCAGATGGCAGACACTTACGTAAAAAAAATTAATACCCACGCCAATTCTCGGGATTAGTTGCCAAGCGGACTCGAGGCTCTTATGAGCCGTGGCAAAAAGCTTGGATAACGCGAAGGAAGATGATGATGATGATGTGATACAGAATATCAAGGATTTAATTTCAGTACCATTTCGTACCTTGTCATAGTGACAATCAACATGAAAGTCGCTAGGGACCTCATACTATTGTCACATTAACAAGGTACGAAATGGTACTGAAATTAATTTCCTTATTGACCGTAGGTACAATTTTTAAGAAAATATTTTTTAAGAAAAAAAAACCGACTTCTATGGGGGATGCCGCTGAAAGCATTCTTAGATTCCAGACAATGAAATGAAAAAGACAGCATCTTTTGCCTAATTATGTAGAAAAGGAGGTAAACCGACCCACTTTTCTAGTAGCATTTCGTTTTTGTAAAGATCGCAGTTCTAACCTAACCTAACCTACTTTTCTGGTAGCATTTCGTTTCTGTAAGGGTCACAGCTCGAACCTAACCTAACCTACTTTTCTGATAGCAGTTCTGTTCTGTGAGAATCGCAGTTTAAAACCCACCCACCCACCTAACCCACTTTTCTAGTAGCATTTCCGGGTCCGGGTCTGGGTCCGGATCCGAGTCCGGGTACGGACGTGTCCGGCTGTCCGGGTCCAAGTTTGGGTCAGAGTTCGGTCCGGGTCCGGGTCTGAGTTGGGGTCCATGTTCAGACCCGGGTCCGGGTCCGAGTCCGGGTCCAAGTTTGGGTTTAGGTCCATAAGGAAGGAACAAATCGCCAAACGTGAACTATGTGTCATTGAATAGTTCCATTCTGATCATCATCAGCAGTTCCACTTCATCAAATGTCACTTTTTTAAATGTAAATGCTGGATTTGTTGATGAAAATACAAAAATCACTATATGTATGCCTTTCACATTTGAGGAGTTCCCTCGGTTCCTCGTGGGTCTCATCATCAGAACTCGAGCTTGACAAAAATATGTCTTAAAAACTTAAGTTGCTTAACAAACATAAAGAAGTGGACAAATCGCCAAACGTAAACTATGCGTCATTAAAGAGTTCCATTCTGATCATCATCAGCAGTTCCACTTCATCAAATGTCACTTTTTAAAATGCAAATGCTGGATTTGTTGATAAAAATACAAAAATCGCTATATGTATGCCTTTCACATTTAAGGAGTTCCCTCGATTCCTCATGGATCCCATCATCAGAACTCGAGCTTGACAAAAATGTTTCTTGAAAACCTAACTTGCTTAACAAACATAACGAAGAGGACAAATCGCCAAACGTGAACTATGCGTCATTGAAGAGTTCCGTTCTGATCATCATCAGCAGTTCCACTTCATCAAATGTCACTTTTTAAAATGGAAGTGCTGGATTTGTTTATAAAAATACAAAAATCACTATATGTATGCCTTTCATATTTGAGGAGTTCCCTCGATTCCTCATGGATCCGATCATCAGAACTCGAGCTTGACAAAAATGTTTCTTGAAACCTAACTTGCTTAACAAACATAACGAAGAGGACAAATCGCCAAACGTGAACTATGCGTCATTGAAGAGTTCCGTTCTGATCATCATCAGCAGTTCCACTTCATCAAATGTCACTTTTTTAAATGTAAGTGCTTGATTTGTTGATGAAAATACTAAAATCACTATATGTATGCCTTTAACATTTGAGGAGTTCCCTCGATTCCTCATGGAAGCCATCATCAGAACTGCTTTTTGACAAAAACGGGACCAATCTGTATGTATATACTTACAATCAAAAAAAGAATTTTCAAAATTGGTCCAGAAATGACGGAGTTATGGAGTAACAAACATTAAAAAAAAAAAAAAACCGAATTGAGAACCTCCTCCTTTGAAATCTTGAAGTCGGTTAAAAATGGTTTGTTTTGTGATCACTTGGATTGTCAAAGGTCAGACGTCAACTTTGGCAACCAGAGGTACCGCATAATGTACGGAATCGCACAGCGCTATCTGATTTAGGTACATCAGCTGTCAAAATTAAATAATCAATTGCTCTTAGACTTTACTCTTATCTTATACAATTTTAAAGAATCGTTGAAGGTATTATGGGAGGACGAGTTGAACGACCTCTACGCAAATGAAGTCGCGTGCGAAGATAAATAAATACACGGAAAGCCTTTTCTAAGCCGTAATAGAGACGAATCGAGCTCGTCCTTAGAGAATTTTTACATTGTCCGATGCGATATCGGATGTAGGATCCAACATCCGCATAGTCAGGACGCGGGAGCGCAACGGGCGCCGTCCTTAGCGGGTGCCTACACATACGCACACAAACAAATAATATCGGTCCGACAGCTGACGGGGGGCTCCGACATGGCTGAATTTATCGAAAGCGCCTTTCCGATATCGGATGTCGGAAGGCGCCTATAACAAAAACAGCTGCAGGAACTCTCCTGCAGCTGTTTTTGTACAGTAATGGCACTACCCATTGGCATTAAGTCCGCCGTTTTTGCGTTATTTATCGTTTTTTAGTAATTAGTAATAATGATTTATTAAATGCATAAATAAATACAGAGAAACACATATATCTTGCTTTTTAATTCCTTCCGATATCCGATATCGGATCGGACAATGTGAAAACGCTCTTAAACTCCTTAATATCAATTAAATAGGGTGAAATATGGCCGAGAAGGGCCCGATTTAATTGGAATTTACGAGGGCCTATTTAAATATTGATGAATTTGTACCTGTCAATGAAAATTGTCATCTAAGCTCCGTTCAGACTTATAGGTAAGTATCGTCAGAAGAGTTGAGGTGAACGATTACACACACAGCTACACAGAGTACTAATCGCAGAACAGAGTATGTATTTGATTTTTATATAATAAGATACTTAACATTGAATCTCAAGGCCTGGATAAGGGTATTTTTGAGTAGGCACTTGACATTGAACCCCGAGAATGCCGAGATCTTAAGAACCTTCAGTACCGATCCTCTTAGTCGTATTTTAAGATTTTTAAGCATCTCTCATTTTCGCTTTCGTCGTAAGGCCAAGAAACGTTTGAAAAAATATAATCCTACTTTGCATTTTTCGCACAAAACCGATTTTAAGAAAGTCAATTAAAAAGATAGGTACCTAATCTAAGTAGTTACATCGACTGACACCTCAATGATCAAAACCGGCTCAGTAGTTTTAGCGCTGTGTTAGAAGACACTATACAGACATACATACCTAATCATACGTTCAGTCAGCATCCATATATAGTATTTTTTGTTCTTATTTACTGACAATTTGGTTTGACCAACTATAATTACACGCATAGATATACCTTATGTCATTGTATGTGCCAAGTTACGTTACAATTCAACACGTAGTTTTAAAATGAGAACGAAACTCCGTTTGTATGGAAAGGTGAAGTTTGGCCGAACTTGCTTTATCAGTCTTCCATATTAGTGCAACAGTGACCGCTGCGTTTCTTTGGCTACGGATCGGATACGGATATGCATGCGGGCTACGCACCCTGGTTACAATAATGAACAAAATCGTTGAATATTTAAATGTGAAGTTAAAGGCGTTATAATTTTTTGTCATGAAATAAAAAAACTATCCTATTGGAGCGCCAGTCATCATGAAACGCGAATTATACTTACAGCATAACTTGGTGAAAACATGAAAAATTTAAATTATATTAATGCATTCACCCATCGCGGAACAATGATTTTGACACTTACACCGAGCGCTTGCGTGGTTTGTGGTACCTTTTGATTGAGAACGCCAGAACATGTGTATGTGTAAAAACTAAAGTTTTAAAAGACCTCTATAAAAATATTATAAAGTAAAGCCATGCTAACTCTGCAGCGATTTTGATAGCACAGACTGTACAATATTTTAAAAGTCAAACTTCTATGAAATTGTTATGTTTACAATAAATAACAGTAGCACAGTCTGTGCTATTAAAATCGCTGCCAAGTTAGCTTGGTCTGATTTTATTTAAATGCGAAAGTCGCCGCCGACGATCCTTTCCCTTAAGGATGGAATAGTTTTTATCAATCATCGTCATCCCATGCAGACGTCGTCGCGGCCGTCGCGGGAAGTTAGTAGTCATATACTCTGCTGCCTTCATAAGTAAGCCCAATAGCGGCAGGGCAGTTGTATGGTTCGCGGTTTAATAGTATCTGTCACAGTGTAATTCTACATGGAAAGACAGAATTTTTTACAAGCTTTTATTTCTTTTCACCTGTCCCGTTACTGTCCGGTCCTGTCGTCCTGTGCCTCTGTAATCAAATCTTGCAAGTTCAATTTGACCCATTTCCCGGTTTCCGATTGAGCTAAAATTTTACGTAGGTTATTTGTCGGGTGAGAATGTAATGTTATGGTACCATCAAGCAGATCTGATGATGGAGACAGGTGGTGGCCATAGGAACTATGTGATAAAACAACGCAACCTGATTGTGTTCAGATGTTTTTAAAATTGTCTCAATGAATATTAGTTGCCTGTGGAATGAAAAGTACAGTCAGCGATTAAAGCTTGTACCAAAAATTTATTTTTTGCCAAAACTTATTACAGTAAACGGTACCCACCGCTGACTGTACGTCCACTGCTAAAAATTTCAGGTTTGCCGTTGTCGGGTCCATAGTT
This sequence comes from Cydia strobilella, assembly GCF_947568885.1. NCBI lineage: Eukaryota > Metazoa > Arthropoda > Insecta > Lepidoptera > Tortricidae > Cydia > Cydia strobilella. The sequence goes on along the minus strand of NC_086061.1, from coordinate 6,465,908 downwards.
ACCCGTTATCAGAAATCTCTCAAGAAAATGTGTCTAAATATCCTTCAAAGTTCATGCTTTGTTTCCTTTTAATCCTTCTTTATCCCGATATAAAAGTTTTAAAACAACTTATCCAACTTGTAAAATTCATTGGTTTTTTAAACGGTATTAACGCAGGTTAAGGTTGGGTTTTCAATGTTTTTCGTAATATTTAAGCTGAGTGTTGAAATGTCCTGTGTAAACTTTATGGTAGGATATAAAATGAACGTTGTTTAAAAGCTTTTAGGTTGCTTTTTGCGCTATAATGAAATGGTTCATAAGTTGTTTATGCATTATTTATGAAACGAAGTTTTGTCGGTTGATTGACTAAGATTAATCAAAAAAGTTAGACGAGGGTCTTGAAACAAATGATGAAGGATGGACGCGAATGAAGAGTCAGACTTGTTTCAAGTTTTTTAGTATTTCAGGGGCAAAAATATATTTGTTACAGAACTAGTCAACTTTCCCTCTATGCCTAAAAATAAATTTTAATACAAATCTGTTGAAGTAGAATGTATAAGTGTTATAGCAACGCTACTATTTTTCGTAGAAAATAGGTTATAATTTCGACAACACTATATAGGTATATGACACAGTTTCAAAAGTAAAACATTGTTGAAAAATTTAAGTAAGTAAAAAAATATGGAGAACCATTTAATGAATAGGTATTTCATAAATAAATTACAAATCGATAACGTTGTAAATTACTAGCTTCTGTCCGCGACTTCGTCTGCGTAATAAAAACTATCCTATAATTATTCTATTTATTATACATATATGTATTGACATATATTAATATATTCATAATATTATATAGTAGGGATTTATAACGTTGAGGTAACAAAGACGAGAGACAAGTCTATCATTCCCGTCTACCATTCCTATCATCCCGGTAAGGGCATTTATTTGTGTGATGTTGTTTTGGTGTTCTATGATCTTCTATGTATTTAAGTATTTATTATATTACAAGCTTTTGCCCGCGACTTCGTCTGCGTGGACTTCATAAGCGCAGCTAGAGTAAGAATAGTGCCTGGATAAAGTCTAACGGCAATTATTCAATTTGAGCATATGCTTAATTGCTCACACAAATTATGTTTTAATGTTTATTTGGGCACAAACGGTACATGTTTCTTATAACTAGTGTCTTATGCATAATTCATAAACGAAGACAGTTGCCACCACTTAATTAAATAGCTCATTAAAGAAAAACAGAATACGGGATAACCAAACTTAAAAATTAACAACAAGGGTCGAATTAGGACAGGGGCTTAATTAATGAAGATAAAACTATTTTTATACATTAAATTTGCAATTAAGTGTAAAGTTACAGTGTATTTATTTCGTTTGTTTATTTAAAACCAAAAGTACTTGACGTTTAAATTTAGTCAAGGAGTCATTAAATATATAAATTTTTGAGAAAATATTATTGTTAAATCTGCAAGCTCTTATCAGAAAGGAGTTTGATTTGTATTTCTTTTTAGTAAAGGGAATATGAAATAATTTATTGCTACGTCGTGTGTTCAAACGGGGAGTTTTAAAGCTAAGTCTACTTAACAAATAAGGGGAGTCAATTAAATTTCTTAATACTTTATACAAAAATATTTGATCTTTTAATGTGCGCCGGCTTTCGAGCGACACCAGTTTATCCAGGTTAAGCGGTTGAGTTGATCCAAGGTTTTTATATTTTAAATGTTTGATAAGCTTCTTTTGAATTCTTTCAATACTATGAATATAACATTTATAGTTAGGGTATCTGAGAAATCTGTTCAGCGGTTTAAGCGTGAAGAGGACCCAGACAGACAGATAGACAGACAGACACACTTTCACATTTATAATATTAGTATGGATAGTATGGATATATCGTCTGAGTACCCACAATACAAGCCTTCTTGAGCTTAGTGTGGGACTTAGTCAATCTGTGTAAGAATATCCTATAATATTTATTTTAGAATAGAATAGAATAGAATAGTTTATTTGTGCAAAAAAGTGTGTGTTTTGTTTATTTATTTATTAAAAAGAATATTCTCGAGACGGCTTCCGGTTTAACATCAAAATGGCGATGTTAAACCGGAAATCCTCCAAATACCTAACTTAAGAAAGTAGGTATCTCAATATGTTTTGATAGTGATTTGACACTGTTGTACTGATTGCTGCCCGCAAAAGTGAATTATAAAGTTAGAAGTTAGAATATAGAAATCCTTTTTCCCCTCACTAGCTCGGAAAGTTGTCTTTTATCCTTCAATACAAGCGGGGAAAAACGCGTTTTATCCACTAGTGGGGAAAGTAATTTGACCTTGGATGGAGCGTGTTTAAGTAGCTTGACAGATAACAAAACGTAAATCGTTTATGATAGTGATTCGTTCGATATTAATTATCATTAAATAAATGGTTTGAGAATCTAATGAAAAATACCAAATTTAGCTTTATTTAATGATTTTAAGTCATAAACCTTAAAATTCCATAATAAACGTTTGTTTTTTTATAATGACGTTAAATATAATTCTGAACGCACAAGTTGAGTCGATGCAATTACAAAACGCATCGTTGACATTTCATACGTCAGAAATGTCAACATTGTCAACAATTTTTTTACTAAAAAACTTTTCTCACCGACTCGCGTAAAAATACACAACTTCCAGAGTTTTCTGTTATAATATCGTAAAGAAATGAGTGATTCCAGTGATGAAGATGATCTAACGCCTGTGGATGTTGCATTTTCCTCGCTATAGTGAGGTGAAAAGTTATGTGTTATACACGGGCGCTAATGTATTTTACTTCTCGTGTGTTGAAACACTCGCTACGCTCAGGATTCTATTTTAGAACCACTCGCTTTGCTCGTGGTTCACCTATAGAATCCTTTCGCTTGCTCGTGTTTCAATTCTACACTCGCGGGTAAAATACAACTTTGCACCCTTGTATAACAAATAACTATTTTCCCCTCACTAGCTCGGAAAGTTGTCGTTTATCCTTCAATACAAGCGGGGAAAAACGCGTTTTATCCACTAGTGGGGAAAGTAATTTGACCTTGGATGGAGCGTGTTTAAGTAGCTTGACAGATAACAAAACGTAAAACGCTCATGATAATGGTTCGTTAGATATTAATTATCATTAAATAAATGGTTTGAGAATCTAATAAAAAATACCAAATTTAGCTTTATTTAATGATTTTAAGTCATAAACCTTAAAATTCCATAAGAAACGTTTGTTTTTTTATAATGATGTTAAATATAATTCTGAACGCACAAGTTGAGTCGATGCAATTTCAAAACGCATCGTTGACATTTCATACATCAGAAATGTCAATTTTTTTTTAACTTAAAACCTTTTCTCACCGACTCGCGTAAAATACACAACTTCCAGAGTTTTCTGTTATAATATCGTAAAGAAATAGGTGATTACAGTGATGAAGATGATCTAACGCCTGTGGATGTTGCACTTTCCTCGCTATAGTGAGGTGAAAAGTTTTGTGTTACACACGGGCGCAAATGTATTTTACTTCTCGTGTGTTAAAACACTCGCTACGCTCAGGATTCTATTTTAGAACCACTCGCTTCGCTCGTGGTTCACCTATAGAATCCTATCTCTTGCTCGTGTTTCAATTTTACACTCGCGGGTAAAATACAACTTTGCACCCTTGTATAACAAATAACTATTATAGGTCTCTTTTATTTCTCGGCCTTTTTTAGTGGGTAATATTTTTTTTATCCTCATTAGCTGTCTTATGTTATGAGTGAGACTTAAGTGAGTGTTACAACTCATAACTATTGTAAGAAGTAGGTGTCTCAACTATTACAAGTTTCAGTGTACCCTCAGCGCTCCAGAGGTGCATGAGCATAACTGTATTTGGAGTCCCTTTGTAACTCGGCACGACAGTGATGTCATCAATTAGGGCTCTGCCGGGCCTAAAAGCAGTTAGCGACATAGCATTACGTAGTGTTACTTCGGACGTAGTACTATAGATACGTAGAGTACATGCACTAGTGGTATTTAACTTAAATTGTTCGAGCGCGTTTACGAAAACACGTAAAGCTAGGTAATTAGAAGAGAACCAAAGATATGCCGCGCCGCGCGAAACTTACGACCGAAGAAATAGCTACAGCGCGGGTTTTTCGGAATTTGTCTCGTCAGGGCTCTCGGTCATATTGCTAGCTATTTTATACTAAAATTATACTACTCTGATATGAAATATATGTTTCATAACCGTTTCATAACAAGAAAGTGCTATCTGAATAGGTAGACTCTATTTTCTTATATTAGACAACTTCAAGCGGTGGTGGCCGCGTAGATCTGACGTCCGACTTTCAATCCGGAGGTCGCGGGTTCAAATTTCAAATCTTGGGTCGTAGTACCAATGAATTTTTCGAAACTTATGTAGGGAATCAAAAAATCAAAAAAAATCAAAATATTTTTATTCGGTAGCTTAAAAAACACAAATTACAATATCTGCGCTGGTGCCTCTTTTTAAGTGAGAAAACACTTGTGCTAAGAGAGCACCGCTCTTCCATGCGGTTAGTTAACAGTTATCTTAGAAGTATATTAAAGTATATTTAACTACATTTTTTTTTTACATTAACAAAACAACTAAACATGATTTCAATGTAATTATACTACTATAGGGTACTTAATATAGAAGAGATGTGTGTGTGTGTGTGTGTGTGTGTGTGTGTGTGTGTGTGTGTGTGTGTGTGTGTGTGTGTGTGTGTGTGTGTGTGTGTGCGTGTGTGTGTGTGTGTATGTGTGTGTGTGTGTGTGTGTGTGTGTGTGTGTTTGTGTGTGTGTGTGTTTGTGTGTTTGTTTGTTTGGGTCTGTACTAATGTTCGCTATACTTATTTTGAATTAAGTTTTCTATGTCGTTGTAGCTTTTAGTTTGTAACCATTTAGTTAACCTACTTTTACACTCGTATGTAGTGCAGGAATAAATGTCAATGTGTTTGTTTATTTGATTATATAGACTGCAAGATTGTGCCTGTTGCTGTCTTCTGGCAAATGCAGTTTTCACTGTATGGGTTTTAATTACATTAGTCTTTTTCCTACGTGTGCATGTATTGTCTTTTTTGTATGTGGTTCGCTTGTGTGTTTTTAGAATAAGATTTAGAATATACAATTTTCTTACAGATAACAGATTGCAGAGTAAATAGAGGTCGTTAGTAGGGAATCTGAATGGCTTTTGGTGCATGACTTTTAGCAATGCTCTTTGAGCTCTCTCAAGCTCAAGAAACTTAGTCTTTGTGGCACCACCCCATACAGAGATACAATATGTGATGACGGATTGAGCCAGCGATACGTAAACTTGATTTAGCACAGTTTTTGTTACTACATGCCTAAGATTTTTGAAAGTCCAGGTCAGTTTGCGGATCCTATTCATTATGTTCTCAGCATGAAGATGCCATGTGAGGCGCTGGTCAATTGTAACTCCAAGGTATTTTGTGTATTCCACTTTGCAAATAGATGGCAGGAGCAGATGGCCAGTGAGTTGCCGCAATTATGTATCCTAATTAAGAATTCTTTCTCTGGCTGTGAACGGTTACAGTTGGCGAAGCAAATAAAGTTGGTTTTGATGGTGTTAAGGGTGAGCAAGTGTCTCTGCAACCAGCTAGCGATTTTTGTGAGGCCAAGTTCTGCAGAGAGGCGGACCTCCTCCCACGTGTCTCCTGAGAATACCACAGCTGTGTCATCTGCATAAGTAAATATAGTTCCCGCCTCAATAGACATGTTGCATAGTTCATTTATATAAACTAGGAACAGCGTAGGGCCTAGAACACTACCTTGTGGTACTCCGTAGGATATGGGGCGTTCATTCCGAAAAGCTAGTGGTAAATATCATTTCATATTTATCATTTCAGCTTTTCGGTGAAGGAAAACATCGTGAGGAAACCTGCGAAGAAATCAAAGGTCTATGTGAAGTCCTCAACCCGCATTGGGCTAGCGTGGGGACTATAGTCCTATCCCTCTCGCGCTTGAGAGGAGGCATGTGCCCAGCTGGGACGTAAGTGTATAGGCTGAAATATTATTATTATATTATATTAGATAATTTCATAAAAACTCTTCATAAGCAATTACCATGTCAGGCCAATTCGAACAATGTGATACGTCATTTACTAGTTCTAGAAACGATATGGATTAGATATGTCAGTGTCCAAAGTAAAGTCAGTGGCCAAACAAAAACGTCATTTTTGACATTTCATTTTCATTTCATTTATTTATTTCTATAACAATATGATATTGTGTTAGAAAAATCTTACAAACTATGTATTAGCACATAAATATAAGCGGGACATGTCAAGAAATAAAATTCCAAAAATACAATTCAAACAAAAAACAAAAAAAGTACAGATGAAGTACGTAATAAAAATGTCATCATTCATGTGTAAAAGTTACATAAGATAATTTTGTAAAAACAGTTTAATTTGCAAATATCTCGTCGATGCTGTAAAACCTGACACCGACATATCTAATCCATATCGTTTCTAGAACTAGTAAATGACGTATCTTATTGTTCGAATTGGCCGGTAGTCGTATTAGGTACCTACGTGAGGCACAATCAATACATTAATAGTTATTTACGATACAAGTGCGAAAAAGAGGAAATTCGAAACGAGTGGCGATAAATTAAAACACGACCGCAGGGTGTTTTAAATCGACACGAGTTGCGAATTACCTATTCGCACGTGTATCGTACAACGTTTTACAGTACATATGGCCCTTTAAACTTTCGACACATGCACGAAAAGTGCTCTTTACGCACTAGTGCGAGAAAGTAGCAACATATGTACTGTAAATTATATTAATGCATGCTTTCTCTTTTTTCTTTTCTACTAACAATAGAATATAAGTCACAAATGTAAACATTTAATTAAGTAAGAGTTGAGCGCGGCGCGCCAACAAACTCGTTACTCCAGTTTGGCGTTTATATGTAACTGTGTAATTGTTTTATATGAATAAATGAATGAATTAATTAATTAATCAGCAACTTAAAATCTTCATTTATTTTACTAAAAATACTACAGAACAGTTCTATTTTTAGTTGAAGGCACTGCCCTGTTGAGTTTTTAAACCTAAGACCATCCCATTGTCAGCATACACTTGACACAATTTTGTTGTTACAAGTTGCATCATCTTTGCACCTAAAGCACAGACTACCTTTGTGATCTAAAGTGACCTAAGGCACCTAAATCTTATTTTATGTCCTAGAAACTAAAACGACAGTCCCATTGTCCTAATTTGTCCGACCGATCTGTCATATTTTAATGTCAAAAGCCGGATGATTTGGATTTGATTTGGTAGTAAATTAATTTAAATATTTGATTATGATCGTTAACTGGCTTCTGCCTGGCGACTGTCTGCGTGGAATGATGACGTTGATTGATAAAACTCTTTTCCCTGACTTCAAACTATCTCCTTAGCAAATTTCATCCAAATCGGTTCAGCGGTTTAAGCGTGCGGGCATAGCTAGTATATTTAATATTCCATAACGAGTCTAGTCTAAACTAGGCGGCCTCAAGTGTATACACTGAAAACATCTCAGTTGGCTCTGTAAGCACTAGACTTAAGTGTTTGCTATTCTCTGCCCATACAGAGCGACTTTACCAACTCTCAGCCATTCTTTGTAAGGTGAATGTATCGGTCAATCAAAGTGAACAATCTTTGCGAAGAAAATGCCTGTGTCATACTTTCCAGTTGATCAATCGATGTTATTGGAGCATTCCCGAAAAGTGTCGGGTGCGTAACGCTTTTATTAACCCCCGGTGCAAAAAGAGGGGTGTTATACGTTTGACGCCAATGTCTGTCTGTGTGCCCGTCTGTGGCATCGTAGCTCTTAAATGGATGGATTCGATGCGGTTTTTTTACGTGAAAGCGAGTTAGTTTCCTTGTGAAGAGTATCAGGTCCAAAATGGTGTAAGGCAGTTTTGGCATTAAATGTTCAAAAATTTTATGATTAGCGTAGGGTTTTTAAATTTTAAATTTAATTAGAATTAGATGTGGCTGACTATGCTGATATTGGTTTAACTATGTCTTTCCCGAAAAACTTGTAACACTGCTCCGCTAAGCTAAGAATCCGACATTTGCCATGATAACGTTTGGTAACTTATTAGCTTAAATTTCATAGGTATACCTAATTTAGGTTTCTGCAGGTTATTAAACTTGTTAAGGCAGCTGCCATACGCATCACGTCCCCGAAAAAGTAGACCGTTTGTGGCCGGTGTAAAAACTAGCTCCTTTATAAAAGGGGGATTCTTTTATAAACTAGCCAATTTTCATTAGGATTTCAAGAGCTTACCTGTTTTGGTAGCAAATAACTCACTGTATCGAGTTTTATCGAATTTAAACTGTTGTGAGACATAAACTCACTGTATAATGCTTATGCTGTACCTGAGATTATTATATCTGTTAATTCTGTTATAATATTATTAGTATTTCACTTTGCATTGAAGATAATATATAAGGGTTCTTTATCAATGTCAGCACAAATGCTCTGCGGAGGACATCAAGTGTCTGCAGGGTCCTAACTCACTCTCTGAGTTACCTACCTATATACCAGTTTGTGTATCGGCACATACGAGCAGGCCAATTCAAACGTACACTGACATAATCGGAATGATAATTAAATCAATTTATTTAGGTCGTTCTGTATCGTCTGTTCTGTTTGTCGTGTGTTGTGTTCTGTATGTGTGTGTGTGTATGAGGAATGTTATGAAAGTGAAGGAAGCGAAAGAGGTATGTCAGTATCTTAGCAAGTGGAAATGTGATTATACGTGTATCATTCACGCAAAAAAGGCACCAGTCGTCGAGTTGCGGAAAATCGCCCGAACTACAATACAATATGTATGTATGTTCTGTATCGTGCGTCTCGCCCCCGTTAATACGTGTACGGATAAGTACGAGCGAAATGCACGATAACTGAATGATATCAGGGGGCCTAGCCAAGTTTACAATCGTTCGCAAAGAAACGAAACGAAACTTTATCTGTCTCTATCGCACTAATATGGATGATAGAGAGACAATAGCTTTTCGTTTCGTTTTCTGCAAACGATTGTCATTTTGGCTAGGCCCCCAGTTAGATGTCATTCTAATATCAGTGTACAATTGGTGGACGCGCCTCATGGCATTTTCTACCAGTCAACCAGAGGGTCAAACAGAAAAATGTCAGGGTGGGTGCAATGAAATCATTTTAAAACATTACATATTTATGCTTGACTGTAAATAAGGAGATATACAATAATAAATATGATAAACAATTACAAGAATAGGAAAATATTCATGCACACCCTAATATTATATTATTAGATCTTACCGGGGTTTAAACCCATGGTCCAAGAACCGCCATCTTAGCAGGCTAAAGTTACAGCGATCGTCAAATTTTCAATCAACATTGTCAATTCATTTTAAACCTTTTACTAAACTATCTAAAGTTAGTTTTCCAACTCACCGTCCCGATCGTAGTGACTCCACACTTCCATGAATTGATTCGCGGACAGTTTCTTCAACTCCCTAGAATCCGGATCCCTAAATTGTCTCATAAAATTATTGGCCCGTTCCAAATTAAGCCTTTTGGCAGACGATGGCGAATCAAAGCTCATTTTTAAAAAGTTATTTCAAATATGCAATGGTAAGATCTAGTTTCGTAAATGGAATATGAAAATAATTATATTTTTAAACAGTTTGGCGTTTTATTGTCAATGAAGGTATTTTGTTTGTAAATAGATATTTTTGTGATATATTGAAGGTAGTCCTGTTTTTATGTAGGATTTAGGTCTTCACGGCATCTGTAACAAAAGAAAAAAACATTGTTAATTTCGTAAATATTTATTATGCGTATTTTATTGTAAAAAACCCTTTCTCTTACCCTATTTTCACAGAGAAAAAAAAAACTATGTCAAGGTCTTAGTGATTCCGTGATCGTGTTATCTGTTTATTCATAAGAATCATAAGCCACCGACTACCAAAATTCATAATTCTGGATCCAAAAAAATATTCTGCCAATATTGCTGAAGGGCTCTTTATCACAACAATCGTTTTAATATATATTTAATATGTCTGTGTCTCACGGAAGTTGTTAAAATTAACCTACATTTGAAAAACTTGTACATACAGTAAAGTATCAAAGGTGTTAAGGTTTGCAAAGTTAGAGTTGGCGGCGGGACCTGCACCTGCACTTACGAGTATCCTTAACCCTGTCAACAATTAAATTATATATCTATATGTTTGTCATGCATATATTCAGTAAATCGGAATTTATTTGCAAGCGTCCATAACGTGACCTCCTTGCAATAGTCGAGCCGTATGCTAGTTAGTTAGTTAGTTAGTTTTGCTGGGCATTTTCCGCAACTCGACATCCAATGTGCCTATTTTGCGTGAAACGAGGTAGCGCTACTCTAACCACCCCAGCTCCTCCATGAAGCCTAGCAAAGTCTTCAGGTTGCTAGTTGCCTCCTTTAGTGTGCATGGATTCCCTAGGTATTTGCTCCTATATACTTCTACCTGTTTACAGTCTAGGAGAATATGTTTTGTTGTTTCTTCTTCTGCCATGCACGCTCTGCACATGGGGCTGTGTGCTAGTTTGCCACCGTCGTGGTATAAAAAAGTGTTGACAGCATGTAGATGTTAAACACAAATTATGCGGCAACCAAAAAAAGTCTCAATTTGCGCCGCTTCACATAAAAATACAAATAATATGCATAATATTCCCGATCTCTGTTCACCTCACTTGACAAAAATACATTAAATTATCTAATATAAGGACGAAATTTGTATGACAAAGAAAGACCGGAAGGCAGGTAAAAATGTAAATTGTGAAAAGAAAAATGGACGTGTTACGTGACAACGCAAACACAGAAATAGATGGTAAGGCGACAAATTGTATCCCTGAGTCGAAAATTTACGCTCACGGGGCAAAGTATCTTAAAATACGAAAAGGTACAACACGACAGAAATATTCTAACGTTCTAGAGTTCGACCGAGACAAGTCTGCAACTTCTATGAAATTATGACGTATAAATAACACTTGCACTGCGTGTGCTATCAAAATCGTTGCAGACTTGTCTTGGTCTGACTCTATAAATATATGTGAAGACTTTTATGTTACCTAGTTATCTCTGAATAGCTACAGGGTAGCCCAAAAACACGTTAATAATTTGTAACTGTGCATATGTTAGACAATAACAAACGTTTTCGTTTGTATATCAAAGTCAAAGGAGAATAATTTGAGGATAATTACGTTTAGTTTGGGTTAAATTAATTTAGTTTCATTTTTTTATGACATTGTAAAAGATGTGTTGGTATGAAAATATTAATAAAAAAACATTTTCCCCTCACTAGCTCGAAAAGCCGTCTTTTATCCTTTAAAACAAGCGGGGAAAAACGCATTTTATCCACTAGTGGGGAAAGTAATTTGACCTTGGATGGAGCGTGTTTAAGTAGCTTTTGACAGATAACAAAACGTAAAACGCTCATAATAATGGTTCGTTCGGTATTAATTATCATAAATAAATGGTTTGAGAATTTAATAAAAAATACCAAATTTAGCTTTATTTAATGATTTTAAGTCATAAACCTTAAATTCCATAAGAAACATTTGTTTTTTTTAATGATGTTGAATGTAATTCTGAACGCACATTGAGTCGATGCAATTTCAAAACGCATCGTCAGAAATGTCAACATTGTTAACAAAAATTTTCTCACCGACTCCGACACGTAAAAATACACAACTTCCAGAGTTTTCTGTTATAATATCGTATTATCGTAAAAAAATGAGTAATTCCAGTGATGATGATGATCTAACGCCTGTGGATGTTGCACTTTCCTCGCTATAGTGAGGGGAAAAGTTTTGTGTTACACACGGGTGCAAATGTATTTTACTTCTCGTGTGTTGAAACACTCGCTACGCTCAGGATTCTGTTTTAGAACCACTCGCTACGCTCGTGGTTCAACTATAGAATCCTTTCGCTTGCTCGTGTTTCGATTCCACACTCGCGGGTGAAATACAACTTTGCACCCTTGTATAACAAATAACTATTCTCGAAATCGGTCAATTTACTTATATTGTTAATGTTAAAGCTTGTAAGTTCTCTGGCCTTTGTTTGTTTCGTACTGAATGCTACATGCCCTGTATAACTAACTAGCTTGCGTTTCTTATTCAAACTTAATTCCACCTCTTCTCAACAAAAAAAGTACATAACAGCTTAGCTTAAAATCTGAAACTTCTAACGACTCCCTACCGGCCGAGATATCTACCACAGAACTTTGAACATTAATTCTAACTTACGTGCCCCAAGTTTTTGAAAAATAACCCCATTGCCTTAAAGAGTTGGCGTTTTTAACAAAACGGCGCTTACTGAGATTTATCAGGCTTAGTAGGGTGACCAGTTACTGATACGCAAGATATTTTATTGTTTTCTCAGTCATAGTTACTTTTTGCACTTAAATGGATATTAAAAATACTATCAGCTGGTATGAACACATTCCATGATTAATAAAATTACACTTTATTTTTACTAACTTACTAAACTTTATTATGACGACCGGTCTGGCCTAGTGGGTAGTGACCCTGCCTGTGAAGGCGATGGTCCTGGGTTCGAATCCCGGTAAGGGCATTTATTTGTGTGATGAGCACAGATATTTGTTCCTGAGTCTTGGGTGTTTTCTATGTATTTATGTATTTGTATATTATATATATCGTTGTCTAAGTACCCACAACTGTTATTTTACTGTGGGACTTAGTCAATCTGTGTAAGAATGTCCTATATTTATTTATTTATTTATTTATTATATATAATAATGTTAAATGAAACTAGTACTTTAAATAGCAAGCAATAAAGCTATATTTGTCAATATCTGAAAATGGCGGTAAAATTAAAGAGAAATTGAGATCTCAAATACGATATCTATCACACAAATTATTGTGCGTCTCGCTTGCAGAGTTCCACAGAATTAATCATATTTTCCCAGATAATTGATCTTTAATTTAAAATTAAAAACAGTTTATTTTGGTTTTAGTTAAAACACTATTAATAGGTCGAAAAAATAGCACCTGTGACATAACAAAAGTTTCCGAAACAGTGTTCTCCGATTATGAAGTCTCACAAAAACCCAGATCCAAGATCACCAGAAAGGAGTTTCCATTTATCTTGCCTCCACTTATGCGAAGTTGCCGGACAAATTGCCAACCGTTTATAAGAGAATTTATATCGTGGAAACGGGTCTTCGATAAATAACTGGATCAAACCGAAGTGAACGAAAAATATGTAAATTATTGCTAAAGAAAGGACGATTAGCATGAGGTATTACATTGACCCGACTGTCCCTATTTTGAAATAAAGTTATGAGAAAATTAAGAAATAAAGTTTTTCTCAACTATATCGTGTTACATATCAAATGAAAGAGCTCATTGTTTCAAATTTTTTTCAAGATGTTCAATTTTTTTTTTATAATTTTAGGATAAACAGTTGAGAAGTTATTAGATATTATTGTTTAGAAAATAGGCAAAAAATGACCACCCCCCCCCCTTTATCTCCGAAACTACTGGGTCTAAAATTTTGAAAAATAAACAAAATAGTTCTTTACCTATATATTACAGGAAAAACTTTTAGAAATGTGCAGTCAAGCGTGAGTCGGACTTAATTACTTAGTTTTTGATCCGACCCCTACGGGTTTTTTAAAGACATTTCACTTACGTTTCACATAAAAAATACATTGTTTAAATTGTGTAATGTACGGAACCCTTGAAAAGCGAGTCCGACTCGCACTTGGTTGGTTTTTTTGTTTATTTCTCAGTGCACCCACCTTGACGCTTTTCTGTTTACCCCTAAGGTTGACTGATAGAGAATGCCTATAATGGCATTAAGTCCGCCTATTGTACACTTTTTTTTTGCAATAAAGCTTAAAATAAATAGTAGCATCTTGGCATATTGAAAATGTTGACAAGATACACAGGCGTATTCGGATTTTAATCATTAGATCTGGATTAGATAGGGATATAATCTAATGTATAACCTGTTATTAAAATTAGGATACGCCTGACGCGCCAATAATGAGGGCTAGGAAAGTAAAACGCCCGTGAAGAAACGTGTCACTTTCTGAGAAATGAAAAAATGGGAACTTACCTACTTAGGATGCAGACATTTTGTAACATCTGCAACCAGAAGATCTATAGTAGATTGTTAACCAAGGGATGAAAGGCAGTCATTTCTGCTGAGGTATTTTTGGCGCTCGAACGCAGTGAGAGCGCCAATAGTCCGAGGCTGAAATGATGCCTTTCACCCGAGTTAAACACTCTACTTTTCATTTCGAATACGAGGAAAGTAAAATGCATGTCTTTTTTAAAACATGACCAAGTATAATTTTTTATAGTATTTTTAGGTACCCTACCTTCAGTTAACAATTTAGGCAAAAGTGTCTCTATTTATAGAATGGAGAGTCAAATATCAGAATGGAAATTGTATAACAAATACATTTAAATTCAAATTTCAATTGCTTATCGTAAAAAAATTCAAAAATCGTACTTCGAACGTAAAATGCTCTAGTGCAGACACGTATCATTTTCTGCACACCTTTTAGAACAACAATGACCCTCTTTCAGAGCATGAGAAATGAAAAACATTTCTTCTCAGTCCCTTTGTCATTCATACATTTTAATAACTTTACAATAGACTTCCAAAGACAGTTAATGAGCTCGTGATCCATGGGCTCAGGTAGCTCCAAGTCAGATGGAATATCTGTCTGAATACTCGGAATACAGGAGACTGCAGCAAAGACAGACAGTAATAGAATGGTAAATATTACGGCTTTCATCTTGTAAGTACTTCTCGTAGCCTAAGTTGCGAAATAGTATTACTTATTGTGCGCTAAAGGAGAGTAAGGTTGTGATGCGTTTGAAGATTTGGAGGTGTTTAAATACATGCTAAAACTCCATCGTACTAAAACAAATATGAAGAAAATCACGCCATTATAGATCTTGTTTGAATACAACTAGAAAAATATTTTACAGAAAAACAATGGAGGTATGTCACAGTCTGCAATTCAAGATAAACTTATCACAGGGGACTTCCGGTTCGAACGCCATCTTGATAGTAGCCTCGTGATTAATTACTTTGTTTTTTGCTCATTAATATTGTTTAAAGTGTAATATCGATAGCTTTATTATACAGTAATCTAATGTAGTAGTGTGCAGTGAATGGAGAATTAATCTCAAAGCGTGTTTAACCACCATTTTGGAGTCAACGGCCGGTAGTCCACGTGCTTCTCGTAAAATCCAGCTATCGGTTTTACGAGTCAACTACAAATAATAACTACCGAACAACGTCGTGCTCTAAGAGCATTTGGTATTTCTACCTCTAACCGTGTCTGGCTAGAGTCCTAGAGGCCCATTATTTTATTATTTACCGTACACTGGCTGAAATATTAATTCGATCCCACGTGGATCCCACTTTGACGTTGGCGAAATCATCGACAGTATCGATGGAGCCATACTACCTAAAGATTGATTGAACACATGATTATAAATGCAATAAATGAATTATGAATTATGAACTTGTCACAGGAATCCTGGAAAGTTTTTTATTGCCTTGCTTTATTTATGATGGAAGTATTTTACAAATTCACTTGTATTTTTCACTTTGATATATATGTTTGTTTGAATTTTAATATTTATTGTATATGTACCTAAATATGAACACGTTTAGGTACAGTCAAGGGCATAATTAAATATTATACATTCCCAAAGTTACAAAAATATGTGTACGCTCTTAGACCTTAGACAATAAAGTATTTATTGTCTAAGGTACATATTTTTGAGCCATTAGTCTGGATCGATATTTTTGCCTTTGACTGTACACGTGTCGTTATCAATAAGAAACGGCTTGTCTTCAAGGCTAAATAAATAAAATTATATAATAGATAGAAATAAAAAAACATGTTAAAGTTCCACAGGAACTGACCAGTTTCTTGCGCACGTTTTTCACAAATTACAAATTGTTACGTGCGTACTGAATAATTATTTAGAGCATAGCCCATCGTACAAACGGTACATGGGTGACTCTTGCTGGTGACCGTCCACGGTGGATGCATATTGTGCAGACGCAGGTTCGTGAATTTTAAGCCAGGCGACGCGCAGGACTTGACGCTAAGCGTGACGAGCTAAAGGCCAGGCCACTTATGGCTATCACATCTACGTCGGAGGAATGCTGATCTGCAGCGAGTGTGACAGTACATTCGCTGCAAAGATTGGCTTCATCAGTCACCTGAGAACACACCAGCGACGCTCTCAGTGGTAAAATGCAGTCGCTGTGGCCGAAAACGGCTAGGAGACGATGATGATTGTACAAGCGGTAGAACACCTACAAGGAGGCAAAATCTCTCCTTAGACTTAAAAGTTCAATATCACTTGTGTGTTTGGAATTCGATTCATACAGAGATACAGAGGGCCC
The DNA here is from genome assembly GCF_947568885.1 of Cydia strobilella. NCBI lineage: Eukaryota > Metazoa > Arthropoda > Insecta > Lepidoptera > Tortricidae > Cydia > Cydia strobilella. The sequence goes on along the minus strand of NC_086061.1, from coordinate 6,449,469 downwards.
TTGGGCTGAGTCCCTTTTTTGTTAAAATCAAGTTTTTGAGGATTTTATTTTATTTCATCAAAGTACACTTTGGTAAATAGTTTGAAATAGCTTGAACAACCCGTAAATCGTATGGCATTTTAAAAATACTTGCTTGTTTTTACCACTTACACGTATTACTTATTATCTTTAATATTATCTTAAGTGTTCTAGATGCTGAATTTGAAGTCAATTCCTTGTTGAACTATTTCAAGATCCAAGATGAAAGACAATTTTAAGCCCACCATGAGGCGTTAGTCTAGAGTAAGCTGATGATGCCGGTTCGAATCCGGCTGGAGGGTTTGGTCACTTTTTCTCTACTACCTATATGACATCTATTTCAGTTAATAAACTGAATTAAGTTCAACAAACATGAATGAACGCGGCCATAACTCGGTTAGTGACTCTATCGGCATAAATCGGCAGCCTCACCCGGTCGGCACGCAAACCATTGATTAAGGCTTTTAAGGGGAAACCCGAGCTTTCGCTCCATTCTAATGAGTATGAGTTGAACCTCGCTAAACACCGTACAGCCGAGCTGGGATCGCGGATATCATTGTTATTATTTAGTCATTTATAACAGTTCGATCAGTAACATTTTCGGCATACATACTTCCGTATTATCGATGACAATGCAATCCTCTTGCAATCTATTTCAAAGCCGTTGGCACTGCTTGAAATAAAAGGGACTTAGTACAATACTATGCTAACATGGAGCATGGAGCTGATCTGATGATGCAGTCGAAGGTATCCATAATAGGTAATTCTTCAATGTATAAACATATTTAGACACATTGAGAATAAATTGAATTCATTAGAAAGATTTGAACCCGGGTATGTCCTTTGGACTCGGGTATGTCCTTAAACTACGTCCGGACCCGGATATGTCCTTAAACTACGTCCGAAGGAGAGGTATGGGCACTGTGAATGATATCTCGCTTTGTGTTGTTTAGGGCACAGGACAGCGGATGTCATTCCAGATCTAGAGCAGAGCCCAACTGGGGAAGTACCTCCACCTTACAGAAAACCGCAGCCAATTATCACTAGACCCTACTCATAGTGTTGTGTTCCTGCCGGTGAGTAAGGTTGTCAGAGCTCAATGAGGTTGCGGAGTGTTAGGGTCGGCAACGCGCATGTAACTCCTCTGGAGTTGCAGGCGTACATAGGCTACGGAGGCTGCCTAACATCAGGCGGGAAGTATGAATTGCTTGCCACCGACGTAGTAAAAAAAAACCGGCCAAGTGCGAATCGGACTCGCGCACCGAGGGTTCCGTACTTTTTAGTGTTTGTTGTTATAGCGGCAACAGAAATACATCATTTGTGAAAATTTCAACTGTCTAGCTATCACCGTTTATGAGATACACCCTGGTGACAGACAGACGGACAGACGGACAGCGGAGTCTTAGTAATAGGGTCCCGTTTTTACCCTTTGGGTACGGAACCCTAAAAAGATCTCAGGAAGTACTTAAAAGACGTGCAAAGAAGAGAGAAGAAAGAAGAGAAAGTACAGTCGGCAATAAAAGTGAGTAGGTATCAAAAATATTTCTGACGGTAACTTGTTTTAAGGTCACGTTCCCCCTTAAGTGCCGATTAGGGGGGCGCAACTAGTGTTCCTGCCGCGGGCACTTTGGCGCTATATCGCCGATTGCAATCATGCCGGTTGCAATAATCATGTTCTTTAGTAATGGAGTGCTAATTTTAAGCTCTTTATAAAACACACGGAAAGCAAGTTACTTGTACATAGAAAAGAAAAAACTTGATTTTCCTTGAAAACAGTGTGCAAAATCAAAAAAATATTGTAATTAACTTAACATACTTGTATCATAAATAAAGGAGTATTATTTCACCTTGAAGATAAATATAAAGTATTCAACAATAATAAGTACTAAATACAATAAATAATAAAGACATGTGTAGGTAGGCCTTAGGTGGTAACGACAAGCTTAAAAATTACAAATAATTTTCAAGTAAAAAATACTGGATTTACTGGTAACTATTTATTGTTGCTAGGAACACAAACAAATAATAAAAAACCGGCCAAGTGCGAGTCGGTCTCGCGCACGAAGGGATCCGTACCCATTATCAATAAAAACGGCAAAATAATCACGTTTGTTGTATGGCAGCCCCCTTAAATATTTATTTTATTCTGTTTTTTAGTATTTGTTCATTCATATTATCTGTGTTCTGTGTATTCAACATCTGTGAAAATTTCAACTGACTAACTATTACGGTTCATGAGATACAGCCTGGTGACAGACGGACAGACAGGCAGACGGACGGACAGCGGAGTCTTAGTAATAGGGCCCCGTTTTACCCTTTGGGTACGGAACCCTAATAAATGATATGATTCTAATTTTTTCAAGTTTTTTGTGATGCGTCCATCTTACTGCAGTAGGTTTATTCCGGTATTCCGATTGGCAGATTCCGAACGACATGGATATACTTATAGGTGGTTTTCTTAATTAAGGACCTAGATTTGGACATAATTCGCAATAATCAAATACACCTTACCGCCTTTGATTTCCCAGAAGAAAGTTTTATTATTTATATTTGTACTAAACTATGTAGAATAATTTTAATCGTCTTTTTTTTTTGTTTAAATAATAATTTTAGTTAAATAAAATAACCGTCACGAATCGTAACTGGCTCAAACGTCCCCATTACGCTGGCAGCGTTACCGCGCTGAATGACCAACGAGATCTGTTGGACCAGGTACGATCCATACCGAGGGTCGTAACCCCTGTCCCTCAGCCGCCGACCCAAATCCCTCACAAAGTCCCTGGCCTCCACAGCCCAAGGTCCCGCAGTCTCGACTGCAACTGGCACAAAGTCGTACTTTGGTTCCAGGGCAGAGTACTTGGCATGCTTCATTTCAGAGGCATACTCCGCGGCAGTCCCAGCAGACCCAACAGTGAGACTCAAGTGGGAGGGCGCAAATGTACTCACGCACGTTGCATCCCACAAGAGGCATCGTCCCCTCTGCCGTTATGGAACCAATGTCAGACCATCAGGCCTTTTGCCATCCGTGCGGCACAACCCTGGAGGCTCCAAAACGCAAGGAACATTGGTCGACACCAAAGCCCTGCGGATGGCATGATGCCTGGAAAAACAACCCGCGCACTTCATGCAGCTAAGGCCATGGTGACCGTCTTCTTCAACCATGACCCCACCAATGCATCGATGTGCTTCGCACACCTTACACCCCTAACGCAAGGCAACCGCGATCCTTAAAGAATCATTATCTAATTTTAATTAAAGCGTAATTAATGTAATCATCTACGTCTAGTCACTATTTTTTTATGTAGTCACAATTGCTTTACTTACAGTTGGACAAAGCATGTTATTTACGGTACGCTAGCTTAGATATAATAATATATCAAACGAGAGAAGATATTATGCATTTAATCCATTTATTCCGTTATTCTGTATAATACCCAGTATACAAGGCTTTAGATGAGATTACAGTAATTTATATGTGGATCAACCTTGTCACATTAATGCTGAGTTAGCTCGTGGAATTTCATTGTGTGACACATAATGCTGGGTGCACACAGACCGATCTTCATACGACTATGAAGTGTGCATCTTGCTTTATATTTAAAAAGGCCTTAATCTCTAGATACTAACATATTAGCGCGAAAGTAACTTCTGTCTGTCTGTAAGAGACGTGAAATGATAGAGGATAGTGTTTCATAGATCAATCATCATCATCACCTCAATCAGATGAAGTCGCGGGCAGAAGCCAGTATCAAATAAGTGCATAAAATAAAATAGAATCAGAAAAAAAAAAAACGATTAACGAAACAAAATTATTTTTTAACAAAGAGAAACGTCTGCGAACGATGCTATTAAGTTTAGAATAAATTTAAAAGTGAAAAAATTACTGAATCGATTCAGAGGCCGTGAGTTCAAGTCTCACCCAAGGCAGTAATTTTTCTACTTTTAAATTGATTAACGAAACAGTTTGAAACGTCACTAAAATTATTTATAGTGCATCTGATAAAAAATACTGTAATTGAGCAGTTCCATTCTGGTCTTTATTAGTTAGCTATTTCATTTCAGAGGATTTGAGGAGTTCTCTTAATCCCTCACAGCACCCATCATTAAGACCGGACCTTGACAAAAATGTTGCTTAAAAACTCACTTGCTTAACAAGCATAACGAAGAGGACAAATCGTCAAAGTTCCGTTCTGGTTTTTATCAGCAGTTTGACTTCATCAAATGCGACTTTTCTGATGCAAATATTTTATTTGATGATGAAAATATCACGATAATTACTCTGTTTGCATACAAACACATATGTACTGTACATACTATAAGATTTGAGGAGTGACCCCTTTTATTGTATACTGCGCGGATGAGTCTGTGCGGAAAGAGAAGAATCGTAGAATGTATTGGATCTCATACATTTCACGACTCTTCTGTTTCCGCACAGCACAGATTCTATATATTGAGCCAAGATAGGATAGGTAACTATATATCATGCCACCTTTGCTTAAAGAATTAGCCACTGTACAAAATCTTATAATATTTCAACCTTGATTTATATAATACCTACAGGAAATGAAATACATACCTACATATAATCTACATATATTTATTATTTAATAACCTTTAAAAATATATTTTTTACGACCGTGTTTACCATCATTAACACACAGTAATAAAAAAGAATATGCAAATAATGTACAACAGTAAGAATCCTAAATAACATCACTATCGACAAGTATTTAGTTAAAAAATCCATATACGTGTCCTTGCTACAAACTGTCGTTTACAGTAAAATCATCCTTATTGAATTATGCGTTAGCACTTTATTTTTTCCCCATTAAATATAACCATACCTACTTAGTAGACCTTATATATTAGCAATAAGGTATAAAACGATCAATTTATGTTTTAAAAGTTATGTCTTCAACTTTGCTAAAGTCGTAATCGCTTCCTGACTTAGGATACTTTTTATTCCTTTTTTTCCTTTCGACAATGTTTGAAAAAAATCTGTATTTAAACACTTTCCACATATCAGTAGCATCGCACTTCAAAATGAACGCGGTCGTTTTAACCGTTCTCTTCGCCATTTTCTTGGGGGTCCATTGTGTCCCCCCTGAAACTGAGGCAGATGGAGATGTGGGGTGCCTCCTAAAAGCGATAAAAGACTTCACACACTGTATTAAAGGTGTAGAGGCTGTAGAGGGCGAGCAGGTTTCAGATTTGAACGGGAATGTGCTGCAATGTTTGGTGAAGCTTTTCACTGATTTGTTAGGGTGTTTTAAAAGATTGTAAGGTAAGTTGCATTATACAATATTTTTCTGCTCACTTTTTGTCAACTTTCGGCACGCTTTCCGGCACCGCCGAACAAAAAAATAGTATACACATCTCGGGCAGTAAATAAGAAAGGCTCAGACCTGTCATCTGGAGCATTTCTTATTTTACTGGCCTATTTATGTAATATACTATGCTCCATTACGACACCCTGTGCTGTAATAAGCACATTACGTAACTGCGTCGAAAATTTAAAGGGTACTGTAAAACGTTGCACGATACAGGTGCGAATTATTTATTAAAGTAAGATACCTATATTAAATTGTGTTTGTTTTTTGTTTACTTATTTTAATTATTTAACGAACATAAGCATAAATATCAGTCAGAAAAAAAAACTATTTTATATATACTTTCCATTGTAATTTAAATTTTCGCTTCTCCGGTACTTGTATTTTTTAAGAGTAAAAAGTTGCCTATGTTATGTAATGTATCTTTGGCCTATGACCTATTTAAAATGTATCTATAATTGTGATCAGGAGACCTAAAGATAGGATATCTAAAATAAATCAATGCAACCCAGGGCGTAGACCTCTTACAGATAGAGTTCATTAGAATCGTCAGCGATAGAAACTTGCCTTTATTAAGTTTTTGATGAACATATAAACATATAACACTTCTTTTTCTTTCAGATTGTTATGATGCGATGCAGCTTTTACTCCCAAAAATGAAGGCAATATTTTTGTTCCAAAAATAATCTTAACTAAGTTAAATGTATAATATCATAATAATGTATATATAACATTGTATATTACCTAGTCGGTTACTAAGTTCCGTTAATAGGTTTTCAATTTGATTAAATATAAAATGAAGCTTAAAATAAAAAAGTTTAGGCACAGTTTGATAGCTTATTTTGCAATTATCAAAACGTGATATAATAATATAAAATTCAGATGAAGAATTTATGGGGATCCTTGGAAAGCTCCAGATTGCCTGAAGACGTAAACACGCGGTCAATTTATGAAAAATATACTTTACAAAAGTGTGTCCAATGCAATCTTGAAACTTTACCAGAAAGCTCAATTGCTTGTTTTAATGAGGCCTCTATATTACACCAAATTTTATGCCTAGCAGTTTTTTTTAGTACCTAAGAATACTAGAATAAAGGGGAATACCCTTGAAACATTGCGTATTTTTCAGTTTCGCACGAAAACGTATACTTAGGTTTAGACAATTGTGCAGGAGGCAGGCTTGGAAAACTCTGTAAACTATGTAGGTATTTAATCAATGAAACCCACTTAAACTATATATTAAATTAAAGATAAATCAAGCTATCTAATTGTTCAAAGCTGATACATCCTTAATATGATTAGAAATACATGGCATTTAAAAACGAGATGAACAGGGAGCGTACTTTTGATGCGTTTTTTTACGCCATTTTTCCGAGTGCTATAAGGAATTCTGCAAAACCAGAACAACAATGTTTATTAGGTTGTATTGTAAGCTGTATACACGAATAATTAAAAATCGCCACCTATTTCCTTTTACTCTGTGAAAACTCTGGTAACAGAACTTTTTAATCAAGTTAACTTAATTAGTATGAAATAAAACTATGAAAACGGATTATATTGCGTATATTGAATTTATATTACATCCCGACGTTTTATCGCGTATATATATATCTTTACTTGAAAATAATTGTAGTGTATAACTAGCCTTTTGAACCGATTTTGCATGTACAACCAGCCTTAAAGTTTGTAGTCTATGATTGTTCATTATTTTAATATTAGGGTATTTTTGCACTTTGTAATTTTTCCTCAGTCACCCGTTGACCACGAACGCTGTAAAGGGTTCGAAACGTCGGGATGTATTATAAATTCAATATACGCGATATAATCCGTTTTCATAGTTTTATTTCATGAGTAACTATCGCGGTAACCGAAGACAATATTTTAATTAGTATGATTATCTACAAAATAAAATACTTCTATTTTTGCATGTAGTTTGAATTTATATAATCAGTTAACAAATTACGTTATTATAAGATAACTTTGATAACAAAAATACTTTATGACGACTGGTCTGGCCTATAGTGGGTAGTGACCCTGCCTATGAAGCCGATGGCCCTGGGTTCGAATCCCGGTAAGGGCATTGTGTGATGAACACAAATATTTATTCTGAGTCATGGGTGTTTTTTTATGTATATAAGAATGTATTTATCTATATAAGCATGTATATCGTCGCGTGACACCCATAGTACAAGCTTTGCTTAGTTTGGGGCTAGGTTGATCTATGTAAGATGTCCCCTAATATAAAAATAATAATAATAGTCAAATTAATATTAAGATTTATAAAGTTCTGCAAATAACCCACCATCTTAAAAATGATATCTCCTGCCTTCCTTCGCTTTCCGAAACCCATTTTCACATAAAGTCACTAATTCGATAAAAAACCTTTCCCCTGCTTTTAGCGTCTGATTAAATACGAGCGACCATCAGCGGCCATTATGAAGGGCGGGCGGGAAACCGGCAGCCATACACGCAGTCACTCTATGAGGCCAATTCAAACTTAGGTACATTGTGACATCAAAATGATTGAAGTTGCATGCACGCGCATTTCGCTCCTAGTTGTCTGTACATGGACCTAATAGTGAGAACGAGATGCACGGGCGACTCAGTTCAAGTCAAAGTAAAGTTATTTTTATTCAATTTGTTGATATTAAAAACAATCCAGGTTGCAAATAGTGAAAGGAAATAGTTGTAGCAATTGTATGCCTCAAGGAAGATAATCAAAAAACACAGCAGTGTTTTTATTATCACGAAACGATAATTACGAAATTACCTAGTATCTAGTTACGAAGCGCTTTTTTATATCTAAAAATTATAATATTAAAAAAGTGATTTTTTTGTAAAATGAGATTTGTAGGAGCACTGGGTCGAGCAGGCAAATGATAGGCAATTTTCTATGGTTTGAATTTTTGGAATATTTAATTGTATCCACGAGTTGGAATAACTATGTGCTTAAGAGTCACACGAAACTGCCGCCATAAACCCTCTAATACAATCTCAAATCTCATTTTAAAAGAACACATGTAACTTGGCATGAACATTTATGTAATATATATCTATGTCTGGTACTAGTTTTTGTTGCTGAAAAATTGTTATACAATAAAATAAAACAAGTAAGTGGAAATTTTGTGTGTAAAACTTCTATTAGCTTCATTTCTTGATGAATGTTCATGTTAAATTTAATCTTATATCGGAATGTCGTTTTATAGCTTCAATTGTATGGCAGCGGCTAGGTTCGTGTGACTCTTAAAAAGGAAAGCTGATACACTTTTGTAGAGCTGCCGGTATTGAGCAGCCAAGTCTTAAGAGCCTATTAACTCGAGTGATTGGAGCTAAAGCGCCGGCCGCGACTTCTCACTCTGTCTTTACGGGATCCCAGATTTACCGTAAATTACGGAGGTGAACGTTATAAAAGTACTTGGGAAGCGATCGAAGATCAAGGTGTTATAGGAGTGGATCAGATTTTTTGGTGTTGTTAAAAATACATAAATAAAGGGACAATCTTACACAAATCGATGTAGCCCCACAGCCACCCACAGTATATAAGCTCAATAAGGCTTGTGTTGTGGGTAATACACAACAATATTTATTATATTATTAATATTATTATGTATATAATAGATAGCTGATATAGATACATGCATAAAAACATCCATAACTCAGGAACAAATTTTTGTGATGGAAAAACAAATAAATGCCCTTACCAGGATTTGAACCCCCAACCACCACCACCTGTAGGCAGGATCACTACCGACTGGGCTTCCTAGCCCAATTGTTGACAGTTGTTGTTATTTTGTCCCGTTGTCCAGGCGACAAAAATATAACTATGGTTGATGTATACATCAAATTATGTAAAAATATTTTCCAGAGGAAAATGTGAACTACATTTATAAGAAAAACGGCCATCCCTTTTCCTCTTAATTGTTGGTCTGGTGGAAATTTCACATATAAAATTATATAAATATCCACATAATTTACTAAAACCATCTTCCATCAACCAACAGACATGGTAAACTAATTAATCTTGCACAGTACACAGAACAGTAAATCAACGACCATCACATAAAGAAAGGAGAATTAATAACCCATATATCTCTTTGTTAATATGCAATTTTTTTCATAGATTCAGATTTAAAAAATATATAGGAATCGCACTTAAACTATCGTGAGACATATTTCAAAATATTTATCAGTACGGTTACGGTACGAGGCGGGCGGCGCGGGCAGTGCACGACGTACAACCGCCGCGGACACTCGTGCCTGAGGATGGATTCCCAAAGAATCCGAAACATGTCGCCAAAAGCGACTAAAAATAATAGTGAGTAAAAACCGTACTGATAAATATTTTGATATATAGGAATTTTGCCATAATTTTTTACACGATGTTTTTTGGAAAATGAGTTCATTATTTATTTTATTATGTCTTTCTCAAGTTTCTCATCACGGAACAATGGTGTTCCGGACCTTTGGGAGGCGTGCGCGGAGCCAAAGCGAACACGTAGAGGCCCTTTTGACAAAAGTGTCAATGAAATCTACGACTAACGGGTACACCGAGCGGATGCTGCCTTTGCCCGTGTCATGTGACACACGCAGAGGCAGCACCCGCCAGGGTGTAAGGACTATTGAGAGTTGATGGAATCTACAATGAACTAGGTTATTGGGTGAAAGCGATGGACCAAGTACGGAGCTATGGGATAAAAAACCGGACGCCTGCCTAATAAAACGGCATGCAATTTTATTTCCGGCAGACGGTGGCTCGCCCTCACAAGATGGGCCCCCACAAAAAGCGACATCTAGGATGGCTCAAGGGCAACACCGGTGTGAGCGGCTCAGGGGTGTCGAGAGGTGTACGCCGCTTTCTACCCAGTGGCTGTTAACAGCTACTGTGCCAACTCACGTCTTATGCATATTTCACTTCCACCCCTGGACCTTCTAACGATTCCACTCTGGCCGGCCGGTTAAGGCAAGCCAGAGGCAGAGAATCCTGTCCCGCCCACCCTCCTTGCGGGTAACAGAACTCCCCAGGAGCACTCGGGTACGTGGGGTCGCTACTCCCCAACAGCTCGCCACAAGCTGCTCTGCGTTATTATTATTATTATTTATTCTAGGGATTAAATCATTTTTTTATTTTTAAGATTATTGTAATGTATTTAGACCGTAACGTTTACCCAGGTAGTGGATATTGTCTGTTGTATTTATAAATATTGCTACCTATGTATTGTTATGTGTAAATTGTTTTGTGTTTGTTTACGAATAAAATATATTCTATTCTATTTTTCATATCACTGTAATATGATGTCACTATAAATGCAACAACAAGATATGACGATAAGGAATTTTAGTAGAAATACATAATTGTTTCATACAAAAGTCAAAAGTTTTAATTATAACAATGTTTCAATCATGACCATAATAAAATCAGTCACTCAATTTTTCACTTGAATAAGTACTAGATTTATTCAAATTTAGGGTAGAAATAGAGCAAAAATCGTTTACGTATATACACAAAATAGTTCTTTACCTAATATAGATGACAGGACACCTATAAATGTGCAGTCAAGCGTGAGTCGGACTTAATTAATTAGTTTTTGATCCGACCCCTACGGGTTTTTTTAAAGACATTTCACTTACGTTTCACATAAAAAAAAACATTCTTAAAAATTGTGTAATGTACGGAACCCTTGGAACGCGAGTCCGACTCGCACTTGGCCGGTTTTTTATATATTTTAATTTTAGAATATCAAGTGTAAAGTTTAGAAGGTTTTTTGTTGGGGTTACACACGATCTTAACAATTATACACCGAAACCATCCTCAAGGATCACTCTATTGGTAGGTGGAAACCGCATGAAAATCCGTCCAGTAGTTTTTGAGTTTATCGCGAACATACATACAGACAAACGCGGCGGTGGACTTTGTTTTATAAGGTGTATAATATATATCTAGTTTTAAACATCATAAATGTAAATATTCTTGTGTCTGATATCTAGCTTAGTAGCTTTATATGTATGTCAAAAAAACTATGAGAGGCCTCAGAAATGGTCTCATCCCAGTAAATAACGAGAATGAAGTTGAACATCGATTAATAAATACTTGAGAGATAAGAAAACTCATTTGTAACCTATTTAGTTTGGCACTCGTAAGGCTGTAGGTAAAACTCTTAAACTGAAATAGATATCTAGAAGAATACCCAAGCCAAGATGTGAACTGTTTGTAGAAAACGAAAGAAACGCCATCATTTTGGTATTTTGTTAAAAAGTCTTGGAGTAACTGAACACATTCCTTTACATAGAAAGTTGTAGGGAAGTGCGAATTGCCTCGGAAACAAACAGCTACGAAGTACACGAGGCAAAGTTTGTCTCACGGACGGAAATTCTATTTCGTTCCGACGCTGTCGACTGGCTGCATGAGTGATACCTATTACAAACAGTACCACATGTAAATAATATTGGTTTATACGACTGCTATATAATGAATGGCATTAAAATACGAGTGTGGGTTTATGAAACGAACGAAGTGAGTTATTTGCATTTAAAACGTAAAGGGGTAAAGACATTTATTTCTCATAAGAAATTACATTTCACTTAAACGACACACAATTTTCCCCGTGACGTTTTAGTATTTGTTTAAAACAAAAGGGGTAAAGTTGTTGTTTAACTCCGATACCCGACAAGCGAAAGATTCCAGAATTGAAATCATGCGGTCTCGAAAAGTGGAATCTTGAGCGTTGCGAGAGTTTCAAGACACGAAGGTTAAAGAAACTTTGCTACCGAGTGAAACACAAAATTTTCACCAAACATTTCAAATGAAATTCAAATAAACACTGTTAAATATTTATCATTCAAAATAAACCTAAAATTTGGTCTTGAAACGGGGTACAATATTTTGGTTTGCCTTACTCTTGAAATAATTTCTACTGTGCCAAGACATACGAAACATGTATGTCTTCCATTCCAAAAGAGCTTAAAAGTACTACTTTTACTGTTACAACTTACCATTTCAAATACTAAATACCTTAAGGGCAGGTAACATTACATCTACCAAAGACAAGCAATAATAAGACTGCAAGTTTCCAAAGTGGTATTTTCGTCTTAGCCCGCTTTAGTTTTTTAACGCCACAGCTAAATATTAAATTGTCATTGAACATGCATAGAGTCCAATGCCTATTTAGCATCGAAATTAGTTTACGGCCCACGGTGTTGTCAAAACATTAAATGATTTCCGTAGATATTTTTGTATGATACAGGAGACAAACGAGCAGACCTGATAAGTGATTACTGTTACCCCTGGACACCTGCAACACCAAAGAGGTTAAAAGTGCGTCGCCGGCTTTTGAGATGGGAATACGCTCTTTTCTTAAAGGTTTTAAGAGGAATCCGGAAATACCGCAAAGATTCCACAGCTTAGTTGTGCGAGCCAGAAAGTTCTTGGGCAAACACACAGTTGAGGCCATACCATCTAAGAATTAGTTAACCGGTCTAAGCTAACCGGTTAAACCTGGAGTTATCATGGTTACCAGTACAATTTGACACTGGGTTAACGGTTTAACCGGATAACCCCGGGTTAGTGGGATGGTGCAAGTGGCGCTAAGTGGTGAAGATGGAAATGTAGCCGCGTATAGCGATGGCGGAAAGAAGAAGAAGATTGACACATATCACTTTAAACTCTTGCTATTTGAACACATATTTAGTGAGCAGGTAGTTTAAATTTATTTATTTACCTCGAACATTTTTATTAACTATTTTCGGGTAGTTTAGTTTTGTTTACCCATATCTCTACAAAAAAACTATATGAAATTAGTGACCAATTAACAATCAGGAAGCTGTATGTTTTGAGTGCAACACTCAGGCTACACAAAACCCTAGATTTTTACCCTACAATTGAAACCCGTCGACGTAAAAACAATGTTACCCCCCCTATCATGCTATAAATCTATGTTTGCCAAAAGGCAATATAAAGCACAATCGGCATACATGTACAACAATATAAATAAGTTAATCAATATCTATCCATTACTGTTGTATAAGTGTAAGATAGAACTCACTAAATGGCTGAAACAACTAAGTTATGATGATACAGAGTCATTATTGTACCGCATAAATTATTAACTATACATAAATATATTGGCTGAACACATACGCAAATCCACACACGCGTGCACTCGCACACACACACACACACACACACACACACACACACTTTTATTAGGCTTTATTTTTTCAATCTAATTAGGCTAGAACATTAATTAATACCATAAATACCTAAACTATAAGTTAAAATTATAAGTAGTTTATAAATAACATCATCATCATGTATACCAACAATATTTCCTAAATAAAAAAGACTGTTATATTTATAGAAGAGCGGGGCATCCTGATACAGGTACATTCACCTAAAAGGAAGTCCCAACCACTGATGGCAATTTGTAGACTAAGCTTACAAGGAAATAAAACAATTTTCATTTTTCAAAAACAATTTTCATTTTCATTTTCATTTTCAACTCTGTTAGTATTTTGCTGGGATGTCAGTCATCCATGACCCCAGTTGGTGCAACTCAACTGAAACGTCGGATTTAAGGTAAAATAATGAAATTATATCGCGGTTCATATCACTAAATGAGAAAATTAACAGTTTGTATTATTTTCTAGTCTTACCGCTGCCGTCTCAGAGGAAATGCTTTTATTTCTCAAAGATCTCAGCTCACATTTAAACCTTAAACAGGAATGCAGGCAGCAGCTAGATTCAGTTCAAGATTAAATATCTGTTTTTATATATTTATTCTTTTAAGAAGTACTTACTTTAAATTATGTACAAAGACGAGCTTATTCCTATCATCTCTTTCAACCAACGTTTGAAACACCTATTAAACTTTAAAAAAGTTATATTTTTACAAGTTTAAAATGACAACACTGGAGGAAAGGCCAATCGTCATTGGTCAAGTCCATATCAAATGTGTCAATTATATTGAACATATATACCTATAGTTTGGCAAGCCATTTACGTCAGTAGAAAAAAGCTTCAAATTTAAAAATTGTAGGCGCGAAATGTGATTTCCATAGACAATTTGAATTTCGCGCCTTTTTCTACTGACAGAGCAGGTTTGCCAGAGTATAGGTACGTAAAAGGTATTTTGAGTTGCGGTAAGCGGTGTTGGGCGAGTGGATCTGACGTCCGACTCACGTCACGTCAATCCGGTGGTCACGGGATAAAATCTTGGCTCGTATAACAAATGTACCAATGAGTTATCGAAACTTGTCCAATATCATTTGATATTTACCACTAGCTTTTGGGTGAAGGAAAACATGGTGAGGAAATTTGCATACATCTGCGAATAAATTCCAAGGTGTATGTGAAGTCCTCAAATCACATTGGGCTAGCGTGGGGACTATAGTCCAAGCAATCTCGCGCATGAGACGAGGCCTGTGGTAAGCTGAATTATTATTTAGATAGGTACGTACGGTCATGACCAATTTAATTTGTCTCAGTGGCAATAATATGAGGTCCCTAATAGCGACTTTCGAATTGATTGTCACTTTGACAGGGTAAGAAATCGTACTGAAATTAAATACTTTGAGTGTAAGTACCTACTTACACCTACACCTACACCTGTAAAGTTGTAGACTTATAATTTGTAGCTTTATAAAATAGGGTCAGTCCACTAAATATATTAATAAACAATACCTATTTATTGCGATGAGCATAAATATATGTTGTACAAAATGGCTAGTTACGTCATAATTTCATAGAAGTTTGACGTTTAAATAACACTTGCACTGCGTGTGTTATCATAATCGTTGCAGACTTTTCTTGGTTCAACTCTATTATTTCTGTAATTGCGTCGTCAATCAATTTCTGAAACTCGATCGGAAGAAGGGTATTGAATATTAAAAATTATGACGACTTTACGACCGTGTAGGCGGAACATATTATTTTTAAAGCTTTTCAGATTTATATTTATGTTATAATCAAGAATATCGTTTTCATGTTTTAATAGATATGTGCCGTCATGGTTAGGGTTCCGGACCTACAGTCTATGTGGGTAAGACCGTCTATCGGGTAATACCTACGTTTTAGTCAGGTACTCCACTTACTAAAGGTCAGTAGAGCAGAAGGGAGTGAAGCTCTTCCTTCCCAGACCGATCCATACCCATTCCAAAAAAAATGGGTCTTTCCAGGACCCATTTGCATGCTGTCAAAAACAGCTAAAAAGGCTAGACCATGTAACTTGTATAATATCTATGTAAAACCCTTTTTATGTGCAAATAAATGATTATGATTATGATTTATGACTGTGTCTGAGCGAAGTACCATCGCCCACACTGTTAACTGACAGTTTCGTAAACCTTATTATAAAAGGCATAAGGTACCCCGATGGACCGTTGAGAGCTGCTGCTTGTACTACGTAAGTATACAAATGCCTGTCTTCTCCTCATTGAGTTTTAATAAGGAGAGGTAAGGACGACAACGTAAACTAATAATTAAGCCTGAAAAGAGAAGTCTGTCGATCTTAATTAAGAGTGACACGAATCCACCGCTAAAAAGCCGCTTCCATACAATCGAAATTAAGCTCTCTTTTAAAACGACATGCTTATATTACATAAAACTTGGCATGATCATTTACGTAAGTATCCAAAAATTCCTATACGTCTTTCGTTCCTTACAATCCGTTACCGTCATACAAAATTTATGAAAAATGGTACCTAACGGAAAAAATTATCTTGGGACACTTTTTCTCTCCTATCCCCTCGTGCGGCAAGATGCCTCAAAATTTAAAATATTGCTCTGTCGCCCGAGGGGCTATTAGAATCAGACAGTTCGTGATTTGAGTAGATATAATATCTGGAAGACCGAGCTTTGCTCGGAAAACATGTAAAAACTCAAAAATGCGCGTTTTTCCAGAAGACCTAGCTAGATCGATTTTTCGCCCCCGAAAACCCCCATATAGCAAATTTCATCGAAATCGTTAGAGCAGTTTCCGAGATCTCCGAAATATATAAATATAGATAGATTATAGATAGATATATACAAAAATTGCTCGTTTAAAGGTATAAGATTCATAAGACTTATATAGACCGGGATATAGACCCTGATTACCTTTTGGTTTATTTATGAGCTCCCGATATTTCGACGCAGTTGCAAGCATCATGTTCACGGGTGACTGAAGATAGCGGGTGGGTCAATATAGGTCTAGTGAAACTAATCGTGAATCATTCAAAACTCTAATTATAAGATTCATAACCAAAAACATCCTAAATAGTAAAAAAAGTGTAGTGTACAACTTTAAATAATATGTCCCACTTACATTAATAGATAGTTTGTTATCATTTTGAACCCTTGGTGATTCAAAGTTTCACATTGCTCATTTTCTCTTAAAATAACATCAATAACGCGAATAATGTTTTCCCGTCGATAAAAATGCTGTTAAGAAGATTATGTTTATTGATTTAGATACTTTGAAATACATTTCCGCCGTTTTCACGAGAAAAATATTTTATAGCTAGCCTGTTCGTAGAAATACTATGTTTATAAACAAAGAAGCTGATCATATATACTTGGAACACAAACAACTTGCGTCGTTTACAGTATGCCGTTGACAGTAGGGCAGCGAGCAGGAGAATGAGCAGGGACTCCATCCTGTAAACTCCACCCTGCCCATGATTCTACTTCTGCACCTACTTGCCCTATAGGGCAAGGGCCCCCGCCACATTGTGTTCCACACGCTACTCCTTGTTCTGCTCCTGACGCTGCTGTGATCTTGCTCGCTCTGGGCAGACACTACTCTACTCGAGCATTCTATCGCGACGCTCCGCACTAAGTAGATAGACAGATATGTAGATAGAATATTCTTTATTGGCACACCTCAGTAAAATATACAAAAGAAAATAACAATTGATTGCCGGTCCTTTGCCAAAAAACTGTCTAAAAGAGGTGTACCCCTCGTCGAGTAGCATGGGAAGTAGTGAGGGAAGTAGGCAGAAACGTTGTTGTTGACGCCGCACGTCATGCCCACCACTTATTTTCTCGGTTGCCGTCAAAGGCGGTTTTTCGGACGGCAGACAAAGGATCGGCAGCGTCAGGAGCAAGAAGCAAGAGCAGTGAGTGAGAGCATGTTCGATCAGGGGCGTAGCTAGAGGATATGGCGCCCGGGGCACTTGCCCCCTGTGCCCCCCCCCTAGTTACGCCACTGTGTTCGATACTCGTAGTTCGTATTTGGAACATTGTTTTTAATTTTGCGATTACTCCTAATATATCCAAATAGAGTCTGCCCGGAAAGAGAAGAGTCGTGGAATGTATGGGGCCCAATACATTCCATAACACTTCTCTTTCCGAACAGACTACAATTTTATTGTATTTTTGTATGTGTAGTTGTATACCTGTATACGTACAGCAAATAATTTATTAGTTGACTGATTAAAACTGCTCTCGACGTGGTTTTGCCGGAAAGAGAAAGTACATATTAGGACTTCAATCTATATGTATATGACCTACAAATTTTAGGCACGTGTAAATTATACACGTGTAATTATAAAGGCGTAAATAATAGGTATATCATGCGTACACGTGTAACACTCGGCTGCAAAGTAAATTCAACTTTATTTCGAAAGCTGTGGCTTTTTATTCATTTTAAACACATCAAAATATGTACAAAATTCAATAGAAAGATATTTGCAAGCACATGGAACGATAATAGCAAAAACACGCGATAGATAAAGAATTAAAAACAGTGGGATGTTACAAATTCTTTTTCATGTTATTATATGATAACACAAAGATAGCTTTCAAAATTTTTTTTAGGGGTCGCTTTAAATATTGGGTACAAAAAATTCAATAAGTGTAATGCCCAGATATAATGATGTTCGAAAAATAAAACAACTAATTAAGTTTCACCATTAAAAAGAGAATATATAGGATAGAGGGGTACTGTCATAGTAAATTTTGTAGCCACAGTAAATTAAAACTAAAAATAAAAATATTAAAATAAATGTTTTTTTATTTGTATTTATTATTTTTATATGATTTTGACCCATGTTCTTTCACTGATCTGTGTTAAAATTGTTGAATAACAAACGAAACAGACAACGCCATCTAAACGAGAATAGGCCCAAGGTTGGTATTGGTGGTAGCGCCATCTGTGCGAGAATCAAATTTTCTTGATTTCCGAGGCACGTTTTTTCCTTAGACTTTATTCATCTTATACGGAGTTATATAGGTCTTTGCCATTAATACCGCAAGAATGTTGGGGTTTTATTTCTACTCGTAATCAATTCCTTTATGACGTACATTTAATTGACGTATGTATATGGACCGTTACAACATGGACTCGTAAGGGTGTATGGAAAACTAGGGACCCTCATTTTCTCTACTTTAAACTAAAGTACCTATCGACACTTTAAAAATATTCGAAAATATTTAAGACACAAGTAGCACTAATAAGATAAATAATCAGAAAATACCGATTCTGTATCATATTCTAAACTGCGCCTATAAGAATTTAATCATTTATTTCTTTCTTATAACAATGATAGTGGAGAGTGATAAGAAGACAATGTGTCACATGTCACATGTGTACCTATTTATCAGTAAGGTATTTAATAGGAAAAAGACATGAGTCGGAACCCTTCACCACAAGCAACATATTTCACTTGGCATATTGATTTTGTATAAAATGTAGCCTCAACTTCACTATGACAATACCTACTAAAGAATCGAAATAGCCATAGTGCTTTGAACATTCCAATATGAAGGCAGTGTTGGCAGTACTTTTCTGTACCGCAGTTTTGGCTTTCGGTGCCGTAATACCTGACAAAACCAACGAAGTAGATGCCAGCAAAGATATCAAGGGTTATGAACCGAACGTGAATTACGATTATGAACCAGAATATGAACCGGAACATGAACCAGAATATGAACCGGAACATGAACCAGAATATGAACCGGAACATGAACCAGAATATGAGTTGTTCTGGTTAAAATTTGAAGAATACTTAACAGAATTAATGAAAAGCTTCAAACAATTTGAGGATTTTTTAAACACGAATCATGGATTTTAATGACAGTGAATGAATAAGTAATAAAGTCTCCAACTTTGTCTATTCGTCTTTTAATAAGTTGCCAACTTGGTACATAATAAGTTATTTAAATATTATTGATTCAAACAATTTTACAGATAGGTATACATAGTATAATTAATCCTATCATATAACAACATGGTAAAGTGATGATAGGTATGAATAGTATATACAGTCAGCAGCAGAAGTTGCTAATCGGGCCAGGTGTTCAAAATGATCTTGACGCGACTTTATTGTTAAGAGAATAAGAACGTGTCAAGGTAATTTTGAACACGTCGCCCGCTTAGTAACTTCTGCTGCTTTCTGTAAAAAAAATTTTAATAAAAAGTACCCCACTTTATGTGTCTAGTAAAAATCACTACCTTAACTTGGATAAACAATCTTAACTGCTGAAATATCTATGTAGATGTTATACTGTAATAAAACTTCACACAATGAGCCCTTACTCACCGTTAACGTGACAAGCTTGAAACACATATACATCATTATATTTAGGTACTGCAAGAGGTACAGAGGCCAGTTAGGTACACCAGTATAATGCCGAGTATTTTATAGAGAACGGAATACTCGGTCAAAATACTTCTTAATCTTTTATACCAGAACGTTGGGTTCTAAAGATGTTCTAGAACTCGACTTTACTAATAAGCAGGTGTCATTGCTTTTGTTTTAAGACTCTTAAATCTAATATTGTCTTCGGTTACCGCGATAGTTACTCATGAAATAAAACTATGAAAACGGATTATATCGCGTATATTGAATTTATAATACACCCGTTGACCACGAACGCTGTAAAGAGTTCGAAACGTCGGGATGTATTATAAATTCAATATACGCGATATAATCCGTTTTCATAGTTTTATTTCACTCTTAAATCTATTCAATCATGCCTTAAGACTTGAGACCCCTTGTCTTGCAGCGATTCCTCAGAATGGTGACATTACTCACTACTCACTATACACTAACACAGCAAACAAATATTGAAGTAAGCATAGCTTCTATGTAAACCTTGCCATTTATTTTATGTCATATTCAACAATTTACCTATTTTTTTCTAATAATAAACAACCAGTTACTACAAATACGAATACAAAGTAATTCACGATTCTAAATAACAGGTATAAAATACTACCGCATACCGTCTAGTAGGTACTAATTGATAATTAATGTTCTTAATCTCCCCTAATCCCTTCATTTAGGCGACAGGCACGTCCGTCTGTGTGCTCAAACAATTGGACAGGGATGTTAGGTATATGAGAATAATATAAGAGGAAATGGGCATGTGAAAAATTACAAAATGGCGGACCATTTTTTTGTTATATACAGGATGTGCTGTAAATAATGAATACGCTTTAAGCCACCGACATGGCACCTCAAGCCGATTCAGAAAATAGACTTATTTATACCTAGGTTTAGTAAAATTATAAACTGAGGTCGTACGAATTTCCCTGCGGTATCAGGTTTTTTGACACTCTTAAATTTCAGCCATAGCACAATAGGGATCTTTTCTGTGTTTAAAATAAATTATTTCACATCGTGGACGAAATAAAGCACCAGATAGTTATTAGAAAAACGTAGAGAGCAGTTATTTTTTTTAACAATTTATATTTCGAAATTAAACTATCGTGAGACATATTTCAAAATATTTAAATCAGTACGGTTTCACTCACTATTACAACCACGAAGCACAATCGCCGCGAACACTCGTGCCTGAGGAAGGATTCCCGGAGAATCCGAAACATGTCGCCAAAAGCGACTAAAAATAATAGTGAGTGAAACCGTTCTGATCTAAATATTTTGACATTTTCTATTTAATATTATCGGATGGAGATGGAAATAAAAAAAGTGACTGAAAGGAAAGGTGACTTGACGTCATCGTCACTTGTGCAATTTTCATATAAATTCCATAGTGGCTAATCGTTTTGTCAGTTGTTGGAAAACAGCAACTGATTGAACTGTAGTTTATTTCGGGTTAACTAGTAGGAATTCTAGGAAAGTATCCTATTATTGCACAATCCACTGATTTTAACTTTCACGGTTGATACACATTATTGAATTGTAAAACGGGACTTAATCGCGTATTTACGACATTTCGAGGACGGCGTTGTCCCCGTGGTCTCGGAGAAGATTGGCTAAAATTTACATCGACATCTTCTAGCCACGCGAGTTTTCACACAAAACACACAACCACAATCTACTATTACCTTGGGTATACAATTGTAGCCAAATTGTAAAGTTCAGTTTAAATCTGTCAAAAGCGAATTATTTGTTCAACGCGTACCGTAAAAAGATGGGCGCTAATTCACACGTACTAGTATTTATTGGGTGTTGAATAAATAAATCTAAAGGTCGTAGCTATGGTATCATTTGGCATGTGAAGTAAACAGTACCAGTATTTTGTTATACAAGGTGGGGAAAACTGCTTAAAGCTATTTAATAGCAAAATTTATTTATCTAGTTAGGAGACCATTCCAATAATTTAACCTCGTAAGGCCTACCATGCAAAGTACTTATTCCTATTTTTAATTTAAATCGTGCTATATAATAAATTGGAATGAATTTAGCATATTTGAGGAAGCAAGTACAAATAAATGCTACTTTATTTGGTTTATGAAAAATTAGAATTTATTGACACAAAGTGTAATTTTAATAATGCACATTGTGCCTTACGAGGTTATAACGTGAATGGGTGATAGAATGAGAATTTTTAAATGTCCGTTCTTTCCTTGAAGTTAAGAGCTCTGGAGCTTAATTTTCAGTACATTCAACGGCCGCTAGCGGCCACTATGAAGCTTAGGTGTTACGTGTTTTTCTTTTTGTAGTCTGCCTCTTTTGCACTCATGAAATCATATACGAGATGGCTTCCCTTTTGCACACTTCAATAAAGTTATCTTTAAGCGTAAGCGTCATTGTACAGTCGCCATCAGATATATCGGAGCGGCCGAGGCGCTCACAAATATCTAAACACGCCTCTATTGTCAAGGCGTTAAAGTGCGTGTTCATATGAATATATATGTGTTGTGAACACCTTGGCCGCTCCGATATATCTGATGGCGACTGTACATCTCTGTACAGGCTTTGGAGCCTAAGTTAAAAGGACATTGATAAGTGCGTGTGGTAAATTTTTCGTTTCTATATCAGTAGGCGCTTACAGTGGTTGGAACATTTTTAAATGTCATCGCTCACTCTTAATTCGATCTCTGTACAAGCTATATCTATTTCTTATTAAAGTAATTTGCATGTATTTGGGCATTTAATTTACACCATCATATCCTCTAAAGATATGATATCTCATTCATCTGTAAATCATGTCAAATCTGTCAGGCACATACACGGTGTATATAGCACCAAACATTCCCATCGTAAAATGTTATCGTGTTACCTAAACTGAAATAGAACCTATCGGGACCTATAAAGGGCAGCTATTTGATCCAATTTATTAGGGCTCAGGATCCGGACCGGATGACCGGACCCGGATAACTCGGGTATTTATTTACTCGGTAAAATTATCGAAACTTACTGGCGTAATGTATGCTTGTAACAGAACGCAACTACAGACTGTATAAATGACCCAATGCATATGGGAATGACAGTGACAGCGAGCGGCGTTTGTTAAGTACAGACGCTGTTGAATAGGAATGAACTGTGTAACTATAGGGTTAGCTATATCAGTTACTCGAAGTTTGACGATCTTTGATCTCTCATGTGTAAAACATATTTTTTAAATAATATCATACTCAGTGTTAACATAACAAATGTTTTATTACTAAACATTATATGGCGCAGTCGGTAGGATAAGCTTTATAGATCTGTTTGAAGTTGATGTACACTTTACCCCCTTATTAATAAAACTTTACTAAGCCTAAATTAAAGGGCACTCTGTATCTTCCACTCTAACATGACAATACATAAATATACACACGTGAAAACCCTATCTCCATCATTAATTAGTCCAATCAATTTCCCAATCAAGCCGGTGAAGCGCGTCATCCGGTCACCGCGGTATCTGTCTGGTTATCTTTATCTACCGGTACGAGATCTACCGGAATATACGGGCCCGGTACAACCAGAAATACATGATCAAACGAACTTCAAAGTGAAGTTCGATCAGTATTATATGAGTAAGCTTCATTCGAAGATATAAAAACCAGGTAGTCCTTTAACCTACTAGGCAACTCATCGCATGTTTAAAGTAGGTAGCAAAAACTTTAACTCAAACAGGTCTATCCCTACTTTTCACCTAGTCTTGATGAGGCGCGCGGCTTGCCGCCATTGCTCATTATTTTTAGAGACTTTACTTTCTAAAGCAAAACTTTCTTTCCGGGTATAGGGGAGGGAGGGTAGTTATATCTTCGAATGAAGCTTACTCATATAATACTGATCGAACTTCACTTTGAAGTTCGTTTGATCATGTATTATATTTCTCAAGCTTCATTCTTCAGATATAAAAACCAGGTAGATGTTAAGAGTTGAAAGTTTTGCTGCATTCTTTCCCATTATCAATATTATCATAGCATATAATTGGGGGGGGTTATTATAGATGAACGCTTTAATTGGGGTCCTCACATTGATGCCTTGTGCGATAAATTGCGAGCAATCCTTTCTAAGTTCTCAGTCATTAGATATAAAGTACCATACAAAATACTAATTAACATGTACAATGCACTAGCTGAATCAATCATAGCGTATGGGCTTACAAGCTATGGCAGAACGTTCAAAAGCTACTTAGACAAAATATACAATCTTCAACTCAGATTACTAAAACTAATAGTTCCCAGAAAAATAAAAGATCAATTTAGAGACGACTATAGCAAACTGTTCAAATTTTGTAAAGTTATGCCTATTCAATGTAAAATAAAATACTTAATTTTAATGGAAAACATTCATAACGAACAAATAATGAAACCTATTCAATCAAAAATACATATAAGAAAGATTTCTCAAATGAAAGTTACAACTATCAACAGTAACAACAAATACGGAGAAAGAAAAACATCGTATATAGCACCTAGGTTATATAACGAACTACCCATAAATTTAAAAATTACTATAAACGAGAAAAATAAAAAGAATTTACTAAAAAAATACTATCTTGACGGCGTCTCAACATAACTTTACCTACATAAAGCATCCAATATATATGTGTATAATTACATATTATATAATCTGCTGGCCATATTAATATTAAATAAATAATGTTAAAACATAATAAATAACCCTAACAGTAAGTAACTAACTAATTAATATAATTATCAATGAATTAAATATTCTTAACGAAATAAATCATCCTGTATCCGCTACACGCCCCACTCGGTGCATACTCAAACTCGTTCGATCTATTGTAATTAATGCCTCACTAAACTAATGTCATACGCTTAGGAAAACCTGAGCCGCTTACGACTTTCTGGACACGTAAATCGCCCAGCGATAAGGAATTCACGGCACGGCCGGTTGTGTACTTGAGTGGGAGATATTTTGTTTTACCCGCCGATAACTCTTATTGTAATTAGGTAATCTCACTTTTAACTTTATATAATTTTTAATTTTTATTTTTCCTATGTACCACAACAATGTTTAAATGTAAAATGTATCCACGAATGCAGTGTCGATACAAACCCGACAGGGTTTCACGGCACTTTTCTGTCTGATGTAATGTAAGATTTTAATATAGAATAAATAAAAAAAAAAAAAAAAAATATTTATTTCTGAAAACATATTTGTAGGAATAATTATCTACCATGTACATATGTGTATGTTATACACAAGTTTACTGTTCCAATTGAGTTATAAGGTATTGTTAAGAAGCACGGGAAAGTTTAGCAATGCAGGTTCAAAAAGGTATACATATATTAGGTATAGCCAGGTTGTATATATATATATATATATATATATATATATATATATATATATATATATATATATATACTTTTACGTATTAGGATATTTAAACAAAATCTAATTTGTTCTTCATAAAACCTAATTGACTAAGATTCCATACAATTTGTGGTCAACTTTGCATTAAGTTTAATTCGATTTGAAAAAGTTTAATACGAGTAAACTCATAAGACATATGTGCTTTTGTGAAATGTATTAAAATTCACTAGCAGTTCTTGTCCGCGATACGGAATTTTTGAAGGCTCAGAACAGTACACTATTGATGACAAGATTCAGGCTCGTCTAAGTGTAATTATCTACGAAGATAAGACGTAATTTAGGCTAACGATACAACCCAGCGTTACCTCCATACAGGGTGGGACACGCTGTGGCTTTGATGTCTTTTCCCGCGTCTTGACGCTTATGACGCGTAGGCCGTGTGATGTCTGTCTCACGACGACTCATCCTGTTTACGATGATCTCTGAGCAGACGACGACAATGAGAAAATTCAGTTATTAGGCGCGTGCACGCGCAAATCGGCTTACAGCAGCTCCTGATCAACGAATAGTGACACGACGTGCAATGGACAAAGACTCACGCGGCCCAGCGCGTTTTCGAGCTTTAACTTAACAAAAACCATGTATTTGCTCGAAACATGTCTAACGTCTTTTTTAAGTCCTTTGATTTACCCAAGAAGAATTATATTTTGATTTTTATCAAATTAAAAAATCCACCACGTTCCTGAAATCTAAAAAATATATGAACGTGCATAAATTATGCTTTCTGTTCAGTTATTAAGCATAAAGCATGTCATATGTGTGGCATCACCAAAGGTATTCTAAACAAAAATAATTTATAAGACTAGCAGTGAGCAATGGCGGCAAGCCGCGCGCCTCATCAAGACTAGGTGAAAAGTAGGGATAGACCTGTTTGAGTTAAAGTTTTTGCTACCTACTTTAAACATGCGATGAGTTGCCTAGTAGGTTAAAGGACTACCTGGTTTTTATATCTGAAGAATGAAGCTTGGGAAATATAATACAAGATATATGAGTTATTAATAGCTTTGTTCTTTAAGGGATTGTCAATGGCTAAATTCGCTCACATAAGTACGTACAGTATGGTACAGTCTACAAAAAAGCGCTGGTGGCCTAGTGGTAAGAGCGTGCGACCAGGGGTCGGAAACCGGTATTTGCTCCATACAAAAATACCGGTATTATTACGTTCTTTTTCGTTCTTTTGTTTATAATTTCATTTTTAATGGGACGTTTTAATAATGCAAAATTGTTTCCTAAATACATGATTCAGTCCTACGTAATGAGCATAAAAAAATTCAAAATATTGGGCTATTTCGGGGTTTTTAAAAAATACCGGTTCCGAGCCCTGCGTGCGACTCTCAATCTGGAGGTCGCGGAAACCGGACTAATCTTAATAAGGCCTGGTTTTCCCTCTGGGTTGGAAGGTCAGATGGCGGATGCTTTCGTAAAAACTAGTGCCTACGTCAATTCTTGGGATTAGTTGTCAAGCGGACCTCAGGATCCCATGAGCCGTGGCAAAATGCCGGGATTACGTGAGGAAGAAGAAAAAAGTACGTACAGTCTACTACAATAATAATTATGTTACACAACGAAGGCCGCAAAAATATCTGACCCGATCTTATTTGTAGAGCCGTAACAGTATGTCACAAATTTTTTCCAGCCTTCGAACAGTAGCATATTACTGCAGGTGAATGTACCCCCCTTATTTATAAAACTTTACGGGCCTGATGCTTTATCCATTTTTTACAAATACATAAGTCAAAATGTCAGATAAAGACAAACGATTCATAGTTAATTCAGGCCAATAACGCGTTTATTAATAACGCCATAAGTAAACACGTATAAATATGGGAACGTTATTTCAACGGTTATTTTTGTTCAGAGTTCATATTATTACTAAGAAACATTTGCTGTATTAGATATAATAAGATTCTCGAAGCGATTCCCTCGACACTGAACTATGCATAAAATGAGAGTAATCTTAATAAGTTTTAATGTAATAATGTTCGTGACCCTAGGGACCTGATTCATCATCCCGTGAAGGGAATTAGAAGGTATACACCTACCGCACGGCTTTCTGAAGGCCATTTAGGTCTTTAAAATATTTTGCAGGGAATGGGTAAATGCCTCGAGCCTTACCTGAAACAAGCAAGTGGAAATATAACACAGTATATAGGTAGGTATATACCTATTGCACAGTGATTAATCATGATTCAAGCAACTGCTATGTCGCCGCTAAAAAAATCTGTTTTATTTTTATTAGTGTATTAGTGTGTCCCACTGCTGGGCAAAGGCCTCATCTTTTTCCCGCCACTTGGCTCTGTCCAATGCACATTCCCGCGACTCCACACTGAATGTATCGAGGTCGTCCCGCCATCTCCATTTGGGTCTGCCTCTGCTCCGAGATCAATCCTGTGGGATCCAGTCCGTGGCTAATTTGGCCAAGCGTTTGTCCCAGCCCAGTTTTGGAACGCATATTACGAAGGGTTAATATATGTTATTTGGGTAGCTTACAGTAAAATCGAGCGTGACATCGCTGCACATGTGCATAACGCTTTCTGGCTTACATACCAGGGTTCCTAAGCCTAGATGACAATCGTTTGCAAAAACAGAAACGCTAAAATAAAGTATGGTAATGATAGCCTTTCGTTTCATTTTCGGGCTTGGTAAACAGGGGCGGCGTTCGAATTAACATCAGTGTGAAAACCGAATAGGTAACTAATGGTCGGTGTGTACCCGACACCATCTTTCAACTATTGTGTGCGCAGTATAATTAGTTTAAGTTAATGAAACTGAACACAACATTCTCTGTTAGTTCGCAATTTCTTTAGCAAACAACGTGCAGAAAATAGAAAACTTGCTTGGATTTTTTTTTTCATAAATAAATGTGGAGAAGACCGTCTACATGCTCTTTCGCCGTTTTTAGCCCTCGCATTTATACAGTCAAATATGTAATCTCAGTATCATTTCGTATCTTGTCACAGTGACAATCAATATGACTTTCATATTGAGCATCCCTGCCTTTTGTCATTCATTCGTGAATTCAATGAAAATGCAATTGAAGTTCAACTGTTTTCCCAATTATATATGTACTTATAATGTAAATTTTCATGTAAAATTATTTAATGTCCTTGGGGCAATTCGTAAACCTCGAGATTATACTGCCAATTTGTTAGCCAAGCCCTGAAATATCAGCAGAAACAATATCGCTTCCTCAGCATTTTCAGAAGTAGGTATTAAGTACGAGTTCCCACCGAACGGGCGGAGTCGAAGCGCATTTTACATTTTACTCCGGACGGACTCCATCTCTTCTGGCATACATAATATATAGGCATATTGAAGATGCGCTCCGACGTGGCCCGACTCCAGCCGGTCGATGGAAATCGTACATTAGAAGAATGGAATTTCGAAAGAGATATTCTCGTAGAATGCCCTCATACATTTCATGAAACTGCGTTGTCTGTCAGACTGCAGACACGTCTGTCTGACTAGGCGAAGGATTAGCACGGAACCCCAACCAGGGTTGCCCCAAATGCCACGGCCGGCGCAAATCGATGGAGACATAAATTATGTACTCACACTCCGGCCTTATTCGACGAGACGCCTACGGACCACATGAGAATGTCTATTACTTTTATTTAAATATTACCCGACTAAAGTGAGAGTAATCTTTTAAGTGTACCCAATTATCAATGCTAATGTTTTCAAGTAACTATGTGCATACCAAACGCATGTAGGTAAGTATATCTATTCTGAATTTGCGTGTGAAGTTACAGTGCGTGACTAGAGTTGTGCCATTCCCGGTAACATTCCCCATTTTGTATGGGGAAATTTCTCGCTCGGTAACATTCTATACAAAATGGGTAATGTTACCGGGAACGGCACAACTCTATGCGTGACCCATTTTCGAATAAGTAACAGCCTTAAATTAGCTTTAAAACTAAAGCCAGGTGCTGTCTACTAAAATTGTGAGCAAGCGCAAACTAGAGAGCATAATCCTCTCGGACTAGTCCGGTGAATAGACCATCTCCCAATAGATACTGCAATTTTTAAGTTAGTTTCTCTCGGCAAAGATTAAATACAAATCGATTCAATGCTGCTTTTGACAAAACCTGCGCTGTGGATTTAGATGATGGATACAAATGTAATATCAAGCGCAGATTGTTCTTAGAATTTCATATATGATATGATATATCATATATGTTAAATTTGATATTTATGTAACCAATCAGCAGCAAAGGGATCGATCACCAAGGAGGACAGCGATCGGATCTGTGTTAAGAAAGGTTATAGTGTCTCGCTTGTTTGTGGCCCTTTTTGGACGGGAAGTAGTCAAAAGTTAAGGATGCAAAATTGTCATCCTCGTAAAACCCAGGGCGATTTTTACGCTTTTGAATTTGGAATTATCTCTTATTTCTATAAGAGTTCAACAAAGCTCGAATTGAGTTTGTACTTGTACAAGTATGCGTGGACTTACTCCACCTACTGGTAAGTAATCTGTACATGGATTAACGTCCAATCTTTGCCGATTTGTCCGGACTGGACCGGATTAGCCTTCGTTAGGTGTAGTGTTTCGATTTGAAAATAGTAATTAAGAAATTTTAGCTCGCTATAATCTCAACCAGCCCACTATCTAACTTGGCGTGGACTCTAAGACACTGAAAAAAGGTCGTGTAGGTAAATATATTTTTCACATCACCTATTCGAAAAAGGGCTTTTTCTTACCCGCTAGGAGGGATCAAAGTGGCACTTTTCTTCCCTGCTAGGGGGGATCAAAGTGGCACTTTTCTGTTCTAGGACATGATTTTTTTTCTTATTTGTATACAATTTTTTTAGGTGAAATAATATTTTGAAACATAACAATTTTCTCATAGGTGATGTGAAAAATAGTATGTGTCACACGGTAGCAAAATTATTTCCACCTTGGGCGTTAACACTTGAATCCCTCACTACGCTCAGGATTCAATGTACGCCCTCGCCGTAAATATGTAATTTTGCTCCTTTGTGACACAATCTAATTTGAAACGATGGCTTGTAAAAATGTTTTTAGCCAGGGGTCGGAAACCGGTATTTGCTCCATACAAAAATACCGGTATTATTACGTTCTTTTTAGTTCTTTTGTTTATAATTTCATTTTTAATGGGACGTTATAATAATGTGAAATTTATTTTCGAAATACATGATTCAGTCCTACGTAATGAACATAAAAAAAATCAAAATATTGGGCTATTTCGGGGTTTTAAAAAAATACCGGTTCCGAGCCCTGGTTTTTACCACACCACACGGTAAAAGCTCTTATTATTCGAAAACTGGTGGAAAAGTTGCCTCGCGTTGGTGTGGTGAAAAAAGTAGTGTTTCACCGGTGGCAAAACTATATTTTGCTTCGTTTTTGCCATTATACCTACTGAAATGGAACCTTAAAACGGAGCTGTTTTTGTTGGAGTGGTGAAAATTAACAAAATTAGACGCTACTACCAGGCCCGTCTTCCAACTCACTGGCTCAGAGATAATGTTAGGGCGTCAACACTTATTGGCGCCGAATCGGCGTGGGCAAATGACGTTTCACACTTACTGATGTGTCGTGGGAAAATTTCCAAAATTGCGAAATTTCTACCTGGAAAAGTTTCGGTAACTTCTTAAATTTTTATAGAAATTGAATTATTCCATTTCCAAAATTAAAGTTTCAGTTTTTTCCTACGAAATTGTCCTGTGATACGTTTTAGAAATTTTCCGCATTTTGCACAGTATCCTTAAAGAATAGAACTATCCTTTAGAACTTTTAGATTATTTATTAATGAGGTAAAGTGCACATATTTCGGTTCAGCTGACTATGTATTACTTGTAATTTAATCTGTTTCAAATAACAAATAAGAATCGCATTTAAACTTAAATTATGAATAAGTTTCTGCCAAAATTTAAATTTTTGGTACAGGCTTTTATCGCTGACTGTCCTTTTTTTTACATGCAACTAATACTCATCGAGACAATTCTAAAAACCCCAAACACAATTAGGTTTCGTTGTTTTACCACAGAGTTCCTATGGCCACCTCCTGTCTCCATCGTCAGACTAGCTCGATGGTATCATAATATTGCATTGTCACCCGACTTACATATGTATGCAAATTTTCAGCTTCATTGGAAGACGGGATGTGGGTAAAATTTAATTTACAAGATTTGACCCGTATATAAAAAGTTACATAGATACATTGCAAGTTAACAAAAAATCTTGTAAAATGGGTCCTCTGTAGTTAGAAATTGGACGTTTTTTAACCCCATTTAACGCATGTACTTAATGATTTTCGGCTTTTAAACTTTTATTGGTAAGTAATTACAATTTTAACACAGTATGAAAGGCTTTTCAAGAGTTAATAACGTTTTTTGAAGAAACGCCTAACTAAATACGGAAATAACAATTTAATTAAGTGTGTTATTGCCACTCGACGTAGTATATACTTACTTAGTAGATTTTCATTTAATTTTATCTTATAACGCGAAATTTTAATTCTGACGGCCAAGGTTGACGGGGCACGCAGGTAACATGCCACGCGAAGCTTTTTCAGACATTATGGACACTTTTTAAGTATTTGTATTTTTTAATCTTATCAACGGTTTCTAGTATAGAAATTCAGTTGGTAACCTTGCCGAGGATTCTTTAGTTTTTTGTAAAGAATAAAGAACGAAATAAAATTATTTTGTTTCAAAAATTTTTTTCATTATAATTGCAGCATTTGCGAGCAATTCTTGTAAGTATTATATATATTTATTTATATATTTCAGGG
Organism: Cydia strobilella; assembly: GCF_947568885.1. Lineage (NCBI taxonomy): Eukaryota > Metazoa > Arthropoda > Insecta > Lepidoptera > Tortricidae > Cydia > Cydia strobilella. The sequence goes on along the minus strand of NC_086061.1, from coordinate 6,417,371 downwards.
ATCTCGGAAACGGCTCTAACGATTTCGATGAAATTTGCTATATGGCCCCGACCCATCGTCGACCCCGGGGTCGGAAAATCGAACTAGATAGGTCTTATCTCTGGGAAAATGCGCATTTTTGAGTTTTTCGAAGTTCAAAGTGTTTTATATGTGTTCCGAGCAAAGCTCGGTCTCCCAGATATAAACATTTAAACCTATGTATGTATGTTGATTGGTGACATAAGCTAACTTTGTAATATAATATGACATTTAAAGATATAGTTTTCTCTTTTCAAAACACCATAGGTTAAAGTTATTCAAACATATTTTACTAGAAATACCACCAAAAATACGTGGCTATTGGCTCCCAGGGACCCTGGTCGTCTATTAACATTCAGCGGCGCTTTTCACGGAACTCGTGACTCGAATACTGACAGTAAGATTCTTAAGAGGGGGCGTAAAGCCAGGATATTAGAAGGAAATAAAAGATATGGCGCGCCGCGCGAAACTTGAGAAGGAACGTAAATGGCCCCCAAGCCGGGTTTTCATCATTATTTTAATAACTGAAATTATATCAACTTGTGTTCAAAATTTGACTCTTCAGGTTCCTCGGCTATACCGCTAGCCATTTTATATTAAAAGTATACCCACTGCTATGGTCACGATATAAAACTTATAATAAATGAAAATAAGACATGTATTCGTCCGACCGGTCTGGCCTAGTCAGTAGCAAGGGTCACTATCCGAGTTAATCGAAACTTTTAATGGTACTTACCTCATACTGAGTTATACTTATATAGTAGGTAAGGTACCTACTTTTGAATTATTACAGTAGGAATGTAGACTGTAATTAAAATAAATTATTTCACGTCATGCAAGAAAAACGTTTATTACGTTATTAGAAAAACGTAGACTAGACAACAGTAAATATAATCCACATTCGCAATTACAAAATTAGAAAATCCTTATGAGGTGAGTAAATAAAACGTATATTATTTAATTTATTTAATATACCTAAGTTAATTACTTAATAATTAAATGGATCATAGAAAGAGTGATATTTATAGGCTGTGAGAGTAAAATCAATATACATAGACAAGTATTGGTTTTTTTGCATGCGATTTTAATATTTAACCAATAGTAGATAAAGTAGCTCTATTAAATAGTAGGGGTAGGGTAATTATAATTGTGCCTGTTTGCCGTCCAGTGCTAGTTTTCGTCCACTTGACGGAGTTGCTACATTCCTTACCGCACAATTTTAGATTTATTGCAATTCTTAATGTCTAAAAACTGTACAATTGTCAACTAGATTTATATTGACCGGGATATAGACCGTGATTACCTTTTGTATTATTTGTGAGTTCCCGATATTTCGACAAGAATGAGGGTAGACAGAGCGGTGTCTACACAACTTTGACACCCACCCGCTATCTTCAGTCACCCGTGAACATGATGCATGTAACTGCGTCGAAATATCGGGAGCTCACAAATAATACAAAAGGTAATCACGGTCTATATTCCGGTCAATATAAATCTAGTGAAACTAACCGTGAATCCTTCAAAAATCTAATTGGTCAATTGTCTTTGTAAATAGTAAAATAAATTATTTAATAAGTATTAAATTATTTTCAATCAATCTAAATTTCAATTCAATTGCCAAATCTAATAATTAACACATTAATTTACAGGGCGTTTAAACGAAAAACATTATGCACATGCCGTGCCCAATGTCAACACGTGGCCGAAAAAAAAACAATAACCGACATTTTTTAAATTCCTCCCACTTACCTCTAGTCTTCAACCGTCCCGAAAACAGCCATGTAAGCGTAACTCAATTTTATAATTTCGAATGTTTATTTTTACGCGAGCGATTTAAAATGGCCGCAGGCGACGCGCGCGGTGACCGGGCCGGGAATGAATGAAAGCCCAGGGGTTGTTGAGAGGGCGGGGCTGAACAGAGCTGAATACCCTACCAACTACAAAAGCCCTCCGTTCCGCCACTTTTCCATTCAAAAAGAACCATCTTTCTATATTCGCTTAACGGAAAAGTCTTTGGTACCCTGTTTGCGTTACATCCAACTAAATCAAAAGCTGCTTTTCCAGACAGTCCGCGTTTTCTGTAGTTTTTTACTACATTTAGATGTTCATTGTTATACTCATTTGGATGCTATTGAAAATTTTTGCGGGATCGTTTCATAAAGTACGTTTTATGGTGTGGTTATTGTGCATTCCGCGGATAGTTATAGCCGCAGTTTCTTAGAGATATGAGTTCTCTTTGCAAATAATGGACTGACCCGGGAATAAAAATTCCTACTGTATATTAAGTGCCTCGGGAATTCACTTAATATGTTCAGAAACATGTGAGAATTAGCTTCGACGTTTGCTTACGTTATTGAAATTGGAAATTCTTGTACAAGGAATTCGATTTCAATGTTTCATGTTTTGTGATCATGAAATGTGCATAGGTAAAATGATATAACCTATTTCATCATAATAGTTATAACGATATGATAAGGTTTTTCGTTATTATGGTTTGAGTACACATTAAAAATATTTAAAAACTTAGTCTTATCTTTGGATGTTTGTTATTCAGCCCGAGGTCCGCTCGTATACTTAGTCCCAAGATTTGACTTACGGGTGTTTTAAGGAGGGCGGTTTCTCCCCGACTTAATGTACTTTACTCGAAAATGGTAGAACAAATTTTTCATTGAATGTTTTTCTATGCATATAGTACCTGTTTATTGCAATTATTACATGCTTGTAATTATCAGCCGGCGGTTAAGCATGTACTTATCAAATAAGATGCTGACATTAGTTTTCACAACTTGTTTACGTGTATACTAGCTTCTACCCGTGACTTCGTCTGCGTGAGATGATGATGACAATTGATAAAAAGACAGGAATCAAATTAAGCTAACATGTTTTAGTAACTCGCGCGACGTGTTTATTTACCACATGTATGTAAGGAACATGATTGCAATAAATTAATGAATGAAATAAATGAATGAATGTTTCGGAGAGTCCTAGGTCTCCATTTTCTCGCACTAACAGTGCATGAGTGAATAGCGGTCATGCCGGGCGGGCGTCATGTACTACTCAAATTCCATCTAAATCGGTTCACCGCTTTAAGCGTGAAGAGGTGACAGACAGACCTACTTTTGTATTTATAAGTAAGTAATATATTAGTGCTTAGGAATAACATCAAAATAAACAAGTAGCAAACAAAAGCTCCCTAAACGTAGTAGGTAATATTTTATTCAGAGAAAAGTCCGCGTCACATTCGTGAATGTATCGATCACGGTTTCTTAGACGTAAGGTTATTTATTTCAACGGGACACTTTTGGTTTTTCAAAACATGTTCTAAACTAGCTTCTGCCGGCGACTTCGTCTGCGTGGAATAATAATGATGAACTCAAACTACCTCCATGCCAAATTTAATCTAAATCGGTTCAGCAGCTTAAGCGTGCAAAGGTAACAGACAGACAGACAGACAGACAGAGCTATTTTTGCTTTTATAATATTAATAAAGAGTAGGGATAAAGCGACTTTAATTTATTTATGTTGGCAAATACGTGAAATACCTGAAGCATCGGAGAATGTTTCACGTATTCGCCAGGACCTGTACACAACTTAAGATAGGGACATTTCTCACTAAGCTGTTTACCTATGAAAGACTACGACTACGAGTATATGTATAATGGCCAATATTTCGAGCCAGCAATAAACTCGGACATAAAGCGTAATGGGCTATTTACCGGCCGCCAGATTTACAGACAATTAACTGAAACTACCATTAATTGATTTACTGTTTTACTGTACTGATTTTTTTTTGATAGGTATATTTAATAAATTGTCCGGTCCGTGCTGCACGATTCTGGTGAAATCGATCACGACGTCCAAACCCGTATAAGCGCTGCTTGGGCAAAATGGTGAGAAGTAACCGGTGTCCTCTGCGACCCCAGGATACCGGTGAATCTAAAGGGCCTTGTGTACAAGAGCATCATCCGCCCTACTGTATGGTAGCGAGACCTGGCCTGTCCTCGGAAGACATGTCCAGCAGCTTCACGTCACGGAGATGAAGATCGCATACGTAACGAACACATCCGTGGCAGCCTCGGCATCCGTTACGTAGTGGATAAGCTGCAGGAAAGTCGTCTCCGGTGGTATGGCCATATAAGCCGCAGACCGATGGACTACGTCGGAAACAGATGCCTCAACCTCACTGTCCAAGGCCCTAGATCACGCGGCCGCGGTAGGCCTAAGAAGCGCTGGCTGGACGTCGTGATAGCGGACATGCAAGAGAACAATCTCACCCTTGAGGATGCCGATGACCGGGCAAAGTGGAGAAGATTGAGTAGGAAAGCGGACCCTGGCGCTAGGCCGGGAAAACGCTAGGTCGAAGAAGAGGTATCGGTAAAGCACAAGTTAACTGTAGCAAGCTCCATTGCTCCATAAGATAAGTATTTAGCTAAGATTGTATGCCTTTATTATTCAATACTTATTTCTTTAATACTTATACCAGGTGTGGCCTGTAACAAGAGCAAATCATTTAAACGTATGTTGTACTCCTCAAACGATAAAACTTTTGTTTAACAACTTTAAAAAAATATGAATCCGTAAGTTAAGACTTCGTAAGTTTCATACAATATAAATATATATTGTCTTCAATGTACTCTAACATCATTGTGATTGACGTTACTTGTCACGCTTCAAACATAACAAAATTCGCAATACATTGTGTTTTGGATTAAACTTTGAAGGAAATTCGGGTTATAGTTATAGCGGGGCGTGTGGATATGACGTGCGATTCGGGCCCACTTTGCTGACCTAAGCCAGCAATGTTGTATGAAATCCCGTTGCCGGCGCGTTTCACTAAAATGTGATGTTTTGTAACATGTTCTGCTCATTTGCTGACTACCAAATAAACAAAATAGCGTTTTGCAGCTATCATCACGAATATAATAATAAAACATTTCCGTGCACGTTTGAGAAAATTTAATAAAACATAAAAAAATAGAACCAAAATTTAACCTCAGCACCGAAATTTTTGTATCAACATATACGAGTAGAAACTATAGATTTAGATTTATATTTAGATTTATTTATTTCATAATATTAAACTACAATATAAATTATTTTTACATTAATCTTTACGAATTTATATTATGATCGTCAAGTGGAAAATAACAATTGATTATAATTATACAAAAACAATACACAATTTAAAAACCATATTAAGATGAACGAAACGCTTATATAGGTAATTTCCCCTTAATAAACTTTGGGAGAGATGGAAAATAACACAAAGCAAGTCCCATGCGGGTAGTACCGCGGGTATAACTTGTTCATTTATATTTAAGTACCTATCACTAAACTTAGAACTGGCATTAAACATTGTAAATCAAAGTAAAGCGTTGAAACAAGGTTAATTGGTCATCAACTTTAATGGATCGTCTTGATTGAAATGCAATGGCACGGTCAAAATTGCGCTACGTTTGCTAAAAATGAATTTGAGCTGTTATTGGAACTACGGGTAAATGTATTTAGCGTATTCCTGAGTTATTCCATATTTCATGAGTTAAATCACTTACGAAAGTTCCTATATAGGTACTTGAAAATAGCCAAGAATATATATGGAATAAAATAGAGTATGGAAATTTAATCACGTGACTTTTCGTAATATCTGTCATCCCGGATACATTTTTTACAAGCTTTTTATTAACTTGCAATGTAAGTACTTATGTATATGTATGTTTGTAAGGGTCAAATCTTACAAGTTAAATTTGACCCACTTATCGGTTTCCGTAAAAGATGAACATTTGCATACATATGTTAGTCTGGTGACAATGCAATATTATGGTATCATCTAGTTGATCTGATGATCGAGACAGGAGGTGGCCATAGGAACTCTGTGATATAACAACGCAACCTATTGTGTTTGGGTTTTTTAGAATTGTCTCGATGAGTTTTAGTTGCCTGTGGAAAGAAAAGTACAGTCAGCGATAAAAGCTTGTACCCAAAACGACATTTTTGCCAAAAACTAATTTCTATTAGTTTGGTGTTTGTTGGTGTACGCTTGTAATCTTTGCTAGGTATATTGTTTATCGTTTTTCAATGATAAATATTTAGAAATAGGCGGGACCTATGTACCTAATCCCAATACTCTAACCTACTTGATGGCTTATTTATCTTTCCTGACTTAGACCTATAAACAAATAGTTACCGCAGAAATACATTTTAAATCATTTTGCGTGTTTCCACCGCACAAAGTTTTGATAACCAAATATGAAACAGGTTGCTGCGGGTGCCAAAATTTTAAAACTATGATAGCCCTGACCGCGGCCAATGTCAGAGCTCGCCAACCTTCGCTTGTCAATTTATATTTAACAAATAGAATATAAGAGCCTTCACTTTAAAATGAGAACACGCCGGGCTTGGCATTTTGTCATTATTATGCATTGAAGGCGAAGGCGGGAGATAAAATACCTAGAAGTCGGTTTCGTCGACTATTCCTGAACTAGTTATAGGTAAAAAGGTATATAGAAATTTAATTTCTCCGAAAGCGAGTAAACTGGGGATAACATATTTTCTTGGGAATCAACCTAGAACCTAAGTAGGTATAACGGGACAGCAGTGATTGACTAGCAGGTTATTATTTTGCGGATCAGCAAAGTATTTTTATTTTATTTTATTAATACGGATTTCCGCAGAGTAAGGCCTGATTCTATTAATTATCTATAGTTGTTGTGCCTTTTTCTATATATTGTTTTTTTTATGTGAATATTGTAGCTGATTTTTTGGCGACTTTTACTTGCGACTTTAGGCGTTCTTGGAGATCACAGAACTGACAAATCCTGATAGATTACTGATTCCATAAATTACTAAAACAAGACTAAATAGGGGTCTCGGCGCCGAATACTATTTCGTACCTTTTGTCGTCGAGACATCGAGACTCTTGGCCCGTGGGGTCCGAACGCACTTAAGCTTATTAAGGATTGTAAGGAACTATCCAAAAGGATAGCTGACGTCGCCGGCGATCGCAGAGCTGGCAGCTTCCTCGCTCACAGAATTAGTCTTGCGATACAGCGAGGAAATACTGTCTGCATCTACGGCATCACGCCGCAGGGGTATACTTTTTAGTATTATATTTTAATGTTGGTATTATTTATTTTTAGACTTAGGTTTTATGTTTTGTAGTTTAGTTATTTAATTCAACAACTTGATGTACCTATACCTATACCAATGTAAATATACTAAATATCTTTCAAATAATGCATTTAAAGCGCAATAACTATTATACATTGAGATTACTCATAGACGCAGGTCACAAATCGAACACTGCAAATAACCTGAAAATCGGAAATACATCACATGAACGCCGAACCATAATAAACAACATTCGGTTTGGTAAACTGCTAAGATTACAAATACGAAGCGAATTCGGGAACGTAAAATAACTGTGATACAACGGCAACGAAGTACCTACATTATTACATGGCCGGGAAATGAGAGATTGCAGGCCAAGTCATCCGGTTCAACTTTAATGTATTTATGTGTAACTAGCCGGTGCCCGCGACTTCTTTCGCTTTTGATCAACAAAAAATTTAGTTTTCATATTGAATTTTTGCACGTTTTAATCAAGTTCAAATGTCATAAAAAAACCACATGGAAACTAAAGTATATTAAAGGGTAGGTACTAATCTATAAAAATAAAATCGGGCAAGAGCATGTTGAGCACTGCTCAGTGTAGGGCTCCGTAGCGTGGTTACCATTCTGTCAGAATAAGCTAAACGGGGGCTATTAGTTTAAGTATCATGTACATCACAAGCATACCTAAAAGGGAGTTTTACTATAATAAGAAGAGAAGACTTTGCAATAACTCAAAAATGGCTGGACCGATCATGTTCATATAGATTTCATTGAAATAATTTAGTAAATTTATGTTTTACGATTTTTTTTCATATCTTTTAAGTAAGAGGGAAGGGGACACATATTTTTTTCCTTTGAAGCGACTATTTCCGAAACTATTTAATTTAAAGACCCTTATTCCTTTTGAAAGACCTGTCCAACGATACCATTGGATTAAAGTGAAAAAAATATATAAAAAATTAGGAGGTAACCCAAAAAAACTTTTTGTACCTAGTTTTTATTTTACCGTTCACTCGCCATGTATGATTTTTGTATCTATGTCAAATTGCAGCTTTCTACCACTAACGATCACCGAGCAAAGCCGCGGAGACAGACAGACGGACATTGCAAAACTATAAGGGTTCCTAGTTGACTACGGAACCCTAAAAAAACCGGCCAAGTGCGAGTCGGACTCGCGCACCGAGGGTTCCGTACTTTTTAGTATTTGCTGTTATAGCGGCAACAGAAATACATCATCTGTGAAAATTTCAACTGGCTAGCTATCACGGTTTATGAGATACAGCCTGGTGGCAGACGGACAGACGGACAGCGGAGTCTTAGTAATAGGGTCCCGTTTTTACCCTAACTACTTTTACATGTCTAACCTTCATTTAAATATTCTCAGTTGTATATCGTTACCCAGCATACCATAGCAGCATAACCGAGCCGATAGATAAAGCCGAGGAATCTGACGAGCAAAATTTTAAGGAGAAACGTATACCTATTTTTAAACTTATTGAGATGAAAGGCAAAAACCTGAGCGTAGGCCATATTTTCTGCCGCAATCTTCTAATTTCCTCTATCGCTAATAACGCTATCTGTCTCTCTATCGCACTAATATGTAAGAGTGACAGAGAGACAGAAAACGTTTCGTTGTGGCAGCGCAAACGATAGGCATCTTGGCTAGGCTTAGGATACGTTTACCATTTAGCGATTTATATTTAGATTGCTTTTGGTAACGCTGGAAACACGCGTAAGGTCGTACCTGTATTCCTAAACTACAGAACCTGTGCGTGCTACTCTTAGAATAAAATGGACATTCAAACAACTCTTAAATTGTATTGACTTTTTGGCATATACTCGTATCCATACAATCTGTGGCATATTTACCTATATAAGGCAGATAGAGACCACTTGATTCCGTATTGATAAGCACGATATATTTTTACGAACCGCTCCTTATTCTGGGCGAAATTTACACGAAATCACAATTTGGGACAAAAAAAATGTATGTACCTAATTTTCGTGTAAGTTATGAAAGTTCCATTGAATTAAGAACGGTTGGTTCTTAAGAACAGCTCTTTCGTTACTCTCAAACTATTTTCATTTATTCTTATCGCAATTATAAATAGGTATCCAGTCCAACATCTGACATGGACTCGAATGACTAACAAAACTGTAAAATTCGATTTCATATTAATTCAGTTTATATTATTGTACTTATTATAATCTTTTAAATAATAATGATAGTATGAAATATACATTTTATTGACACCGACTTATAAAGCAAATTTTAGTTGCAAAAATATGTTCGCTAACCAAAATGTCCCTGACAGACCGGGGTATGTTTTTGCTTATAGCTTTGGCTAGGGCAAAAAACACTCAAGTTTTCACAAGCCTTTTATTAAAATTTCATATAAACTGCCAGCGTCAGCAAATTCGGACCCGCGGAGGCTGAATAACAAAGTGGATACGTCTGTCAATGAGCCAATTTGGACACTTCAGCGAATCCATGGGGCCACGGGTACGGGTAAAGGTTGTTTATAAATTGTCATTGGTTACGCGTGCGAAAGAAATAGAAATTTTAGGCGAACAGTCCGACACAGATATTGGTAATATTAATATGTGTTGAAAAAAATCATTGCTCTAGGGTCTAAAACCACGTGGGAAACAGTCGTCTTTGGCCTAGCCAGTGGCTTTTCCTCTTAAGCATATTATTCTGAAGTTAGGTGAGCCACGAACCGATCCTAGCGATTGTTCGCCTAAATATGCGAGTGGAATGACATTTTGTACTTAAAAGCATTGTTGAAAAGTTAATGAACTGTGAACAAAGTATGGAATTGAAATGATAAATTAGGTAGTGATTTATGTTGCACCATTTGCACTCCGAAATTTGAATATAGAATATGCACTACGAAAGCTGAATATAGATTGTTGTTCAAAACATGTATTTTTATATTTTTCATTTCTCATGCTCTCATAGTGGCTCATTGTTTACCTATGAAGCGCGTACCTACGCGTACCGGTCATGTAAAGTAAATAGTAGATTCTTAAAAAAGGGATGAAAGGCGAGGCGTTTTGGCGCTCAACGGAGTGAGAAAGCCAATAGTTCGAATCAGAATGGTCGCTCTACAAAGTAATCTTAACCTTCAATTTTGTTTTGCATCGGGTGTTAGTAAAGGTTCACCGTTAATAAATAGAAAACGATTAAATAAATATTATTCCAAATAATTAAACATCTTACTTCCCGAAACAACTCAAATTTTCCCCTTATCTTAATGACTTAAGAGGCCCACTGATTATCAGTCCGCCGGACGATATCAGCCTGTCAGTTAGAACAAAAATGGGACAGTTCCGAACAACTCACAGGCCGATATCGTCCGGCGGACTGGTAATCAGTGGCCCCTTTAGGGTTCATTTCATTCAGATTTTAAATGGTGCGAGAACTCGAATGCGAGTTTTATAACATTGCGGTATTTGATCGGTCGTCTGAATTGGGTGTAACCTCAAGAGCCCGCAATGTAGGTAACTAAATTCGCATGCGAGTTCGCGCGCCGTCTAATTGAGCCCTTAATGTAGTTTACATCTTACCTTAACTGAACAAATCAGAATACGGACATACAGAATCTCTGAGAGACATTTTCAATCAACAGGATTCGGAAAGGATTTCTTAAATCGCTCGGAGGCGAGAAGATTCCAATAGCCGCTTTTATACTTTACTGTGGAAGTGTGGACGTCCACATACGGTAAGACACGGTTTGCCGTCACGGTAAAATAGGGGAGGTAAGGCTGCATTTCAAAGAGAGACGTGCGAGAATACGTAGTGAGGGATGTGTTTGCTAAGAACCAATAGAATCACTTTATTCACCTATCCTCGCTCAGCTTTCCTTTCTATTGGTTCTTAACAAACACATCCTTCGCTACACATCTCTGTTGGAAACGCAGCCTAAAACGGGTCGCTACCGTAGACGTGCACAGTAAAGTGTAATAACGCCCAATCACTTTCGGATGAAAGCGACCACCTCGGCATGGATTCGTCGTAATTTGGCAGGATATTTACGAAGGTGTGTGGGAGGGAACTTTTATATTCAGACTTATTTAGTCTACTGTGGTTTCATTTTAACGCTAATAAAATGTTCCACATGCCACATAAAAGTAGTGTTCAAATTGTTTAGGTTAGTTAAGTATAAGTACTTACACGCATACCGATTTCCTGGTTACTAAAACCGCTTTTTTAATACGCTTTTATTAGGTCGACCTGTATGTAACTATGTAATGGAATCTAAGGTAACTAATTTAACCATCTTCTCGGTTTCCGATAAAGCTGAAAATTTGCATACGCATGTAAGTCGGGTGACAATGCAATACTATGGTACCATCGAGCTGATCTGATGATGAAGACAGGAGGTGGTCATAGGAACTCTGTGATAAAACAACGCAACCTAATTGTGTTTGGGGTTTTTAGAACTGCCTTGAAGAGTATTAGTTGCCTGTGGAAAACAAAGTACAGTCAGCGATAAAAGCTTGTACCAAAAATAAAATTTTTGCCGAAAACTTATTATTTTTAATTTATTTGCCTTATATGAAGTTCTTCTCTCTTATTTATGCTACATTAGGGCGAACATTTCCAAGCATACAGTCAAGTTCATAAATACTTATGTATACTTATGAACTCGACTGTACAAGTAATGTGTAAACAGCCATTTGAATCCGTTGCAACACAACTACCTTAGAGCAAAACATAATTTCAGTCCCCACGTGCGGTTCTTAAGAGTCAATATCAGATCGAGGTCATCAGTAAACTACTAAAAATTCGATAGAGTCAGATGGGGTAAATATAAGACACGAGGAAAAATAAGACTTTTAATACTTAAAAACTTATTCTACTTCATTCCTATTCCATTTAAAAAGAAGTCTACATGCAAGGCTTCTTATTGAACTTAGTTTTTTAATACCCGTGTCTTATATTTACCCCACCCCAGGTAGCATTTAGACGTCATTATGACGTCCGTTACGTCATTATGACGTATAAATGACGTCATTATGAGGTCACTTGTACGTCGCTGACGTCACTTTGCTACCTGGGACCTGACCCTAGTTATAGTTTTGTTAATTCTTGGACCAAATCTCAGTACTGTTCTAAATTTCAGCTACCAAACCAATTCTATTTTGATAATCGGTGAGTGTCAATAACTTCTTAAAAAAGATCAATGGTAAGGTATAGTTTTGTTAATATTTCTTTTATATAAAGACCAAACCCCAGTACCTACTGTGCCAAATTTCAGCCACAAAAGATGTAAATATTTTGATGATGGGTTAGACCAAAGCGCATCGTCTTCGTTGGCTGGGCCACCTCGAAAGGATGGGAGAAGGTCGTGCTATAAAGAGACCATACTTTTATTTGTGTCGACCGACCGGGCGCTATCCTACACATCATCCTAAGTATCGGTGGGCGGATAGAGTGGAGGTAGATCTTTGTGAGCTTGGCGTCAGTGAAAGCTGGCGTGAATTAGCGCAGGACCGGGTAAAATAGCGTGCTCTTGGGTTGAGCCAAGACCCATTTTGAATAATCGCGCCAACCAAGTGTTAATTCTATTTCGATGATCGGTGAGTGTGTCAGGTAGCGCCATGTAAACTGTGAGCCCGTCACAACACTATTACTGAAGCATAACACTATTACAGCGCGTCCGTTTATATCGAACGTTTATGGAGCTGGAAATTTATGGTCGTTCTGTGATCAAGCGAATCGGTTATAGACTTACAGTCGCCATCAGATATATCGGAGCGGCCGAGAGACTCAAAAATATCTGAACACGCACCTAGCGCCATTACAATAGAGGCGTGTTCAGATATTTGTGAGCACCCTGGCTGCTCCGATATATCTGATGGCGACTGTACATAAGTATTACTAGACTACATATATTGTGACTCATAGGTATAACCAATGAGGATATAATAAGATAGAGCGGTACTGTCATAGTAAATTTTGTAACCACTTTAAATTCACTGCCATCTATCGACATACTTTAAAACTAAAAATGAAGATTTATAAAAATACGTTAAAATGTATTTAAATATGGATAAATGTTTTTTTTATTTGCATTAATTATTTTTATATGATTTTGACCCATGGTCTTTCACTGGTATACGTTAAAATTATAAATAACAAACGAAACAGTCAACGCCCTCTATACGAGAGCAGGCCAAAACTAGTGGCGCCATCTGATCGAGAATCAAATTTTCGTGATTTTCGAGGCACGTTTTTTCCTTAGACTGTATCCATCTATTACGGAGTTATATCTATCTTTGGTATAACATTGGGCATTGCTATTCTGGCGTAGACGAGGTGATAATAATTAATCGTTACGCCAGTCAAAAAGTAAAAACAATACAAGTGAGTAACTATGATAAGAATTAAATATCATGACTTTTTCTTTAAAAAAATATTTTTATTTTATTTTCATTTAATTTTATACGCATCGGATATTCAGATATTACCACACACACACACATTACACCACACACATTTACATATTCACACACAATAAACATTCCACACACAACACATTGGACATTTAGGTATTACCTACTTTTCGATCGACGTTAACAATTCGGGTTAAAGATTTTTTATTTTATTTGTCTCAAAAGAAATATTACATTTCACTTATTGAGATAGGTCGATATATGCAAAAAATATGTAGGCTACTGAGCGTTAACAGTAATGCAAAATACATTAAAGATTACTTCGTTACCGAATGATAATTATTTATATGGAATGTTTACTTCTCATGCTCGGTAAGGAGTGGTTTAACTCGCGTGTAAACTTGTTTTTTATGCTCTAGTGTAGTGTAGTGTAGTATAGTGTAGTGTGGGACATCCTTACACAAATTGACTCCTTACATAGTTAAGACGAAAGGGGACGACCGCCACGAATCGCCTTTTCATACAAACGCAGTCCCCATGTTCCTCTCTGGATAATAACATTATTGAAAATATTTTTACACAGTTAGATGTATCATAGCTATGCCCGACCGTTTAATTTTTTCGATTTTTTCATTATTAAGTGTAAGAATTAGAACCATTTAAAAATTGATATGAAATCTGTTTTTCGCTTCTAATTAAAAAAAAAGAAAAATTAAAACGGTTAGGGGCATAGCTATAACTAAAAAAAAAACTGTCAAAATTATTTTCCATGATATCAATATCCAGAGAGGAAAATGAGAACTACGTCTGTATGGAGAATCGATTGTCCCCTTTCCTCTTAAGCTCTTACCGGGATTAAAACCCAGAACCATTTGCTTCATAGGCAGGGTCACTAGTGTCACTAGAAGAAAGAAGAAGAAAAAGTATTTATTAGCACAACATAACAAGACTAAAACTAGAAATAATTAAACTAGGCCAAACCGGTCGTCTTATGCAGGTTTTTTTGTATTAAATAAAAAACCTTAAACAACATTAAACACAATTAACACCCGGCCACTCAAGGGAGAAAATGAAAAATTGTTAAGTAAACATTTACCATTTTAAAAGCAACAAGTTGCTTCTCAACCAATTTACTTGCCACTAACTTTGCCAAGATTTTAAGAAACTATATTACGTAAGTTCACTTAGGCCAAGCGCGTACTACAATTTTAATTTTTGTGACACGATTTTCTCATCGCGCTGTAATAGATACATATTTTTTTCTCGTATATGCGCGCACTGACATATAAACACATACGTTGCGTTTCTGCGAGAAAATTATCGCACGACAAAAAATCGTAGTGCGCGCTTGGCGTAATTGTCCGTTCCGTTTTTTTTCCTTTTGAGGTACTAAACACCAAAAAAGGTGCAAAGCTTAACGAAGATGTCGCTGCGGTGGTTAAAAAAACTATCTCGATATAATGAAATCTAAAGTTTTGTTTGAACCATTTATTATTGGGTTCTTAACCGTCCGATAACAATTTCAACGAATTAAGTTATGAGAATAGCACATGAGAATAGTGTTATCAGTGGAATAAATCCTATCCGTCTGTTTAACTCAAAACAGATATGATATGTGTATTGAAGAAAACTGTACAGTTTTATTTATCACTGTTACTATGCTGTCCTTATTTTGTCAATATTATCCAGCGCCATGAAGAGATTATAAATAAAATACGGCTACTACTACTGCCACAGTCTACATAGCTTCAACCAGTAGCCTAACTCTAAAAGTGGTATTCTATATTTAGGTATATGAGCAGGAGCACACATCAAATGAATACTACGAGTATCATAATATGAATAGCAGGTTGCAGGCAGACCTACTTAATATAATTAATATCGAACGAACCATTATTATGAGCGTTTTAGCGTAAGCGGGGAAAAACGCATTTTATCCACTAGTGGGGAAAGTAATTTGACCTTGGATGGAGCGTGTTTAAGTAGCTTTTGACAGATAACAAAACGTAAAACGCTCATAATAATGGTTCGTTCGATATTAATTATCATTAAATAAATGGTTTGAGAATTTAATAAAAAATACCAAATTTGGCTTTATTTAATGATTTTAAGTCATAAACCTTAAATTCAATAAGAAACATTTGTTTTTTAAATGATGTTGAATGTAATTCTGAACGCACAAGTTGAGTCGATGCAATTTCAAAACGCATCGTCAGAAATGTCAACATTGTCAACAAAATTTTTCTCACCGGCTCCGACACGTAAAAATGCACAACTTCCAGAGTTTTCTGTTATAATATCGTATTATCGTAAAAAATAGTGATTCCAGTGATGAAGATGATCTAACGCCTGTGGATGTTGCACTTTCCTCGCTATACCTATAGTGAGGGGAAAAGTTTTGTGTTACACACGGGTGCAAATGTATTTTACTTCTCGTGTGTTGAAACACTCGTGGGTAAAATACAACTTTGCACCCTTGTATAACAAATAACTATTTACACAATTTTCAATCGTGGCTGAATGCCGGATAGGTCTGAGTGCATTTGATGCCTAAATGCTGTCAAAAAATTACAAAATGGACGGACGAATGTTTGAAATGTATCCTATTTATGAATTATTTCGCTTAAAATTTAGTTTTTACGCCCCAAGTATGATGAAAAACATTGTGTGTAACTCCGGGGGTAAAAATATTGCTTGGGTCTTTAATTCACTTCAGCCTGGTCTAGTCTCCAAAATTTTACTTATCTGCGAACTTGGTTAGTAACATTAGCTTAAGTAGCTAAGTAGCTGACTAAATAAGAAAATGGTTTAATTGATATACTGTGAACAACGTACATGCTCACACGCACTTCAAAGGTTGAGATGTTATTTCAGTGTCGCCATCTGTTGAGAGCCCGTAATAGCGCCTGCGTGATGTGTACCACTTATGAACGGGAGCTGGTAAGAGAAATATAGGTACTCTTTAAGAACAGACATCGAAAGTCATCAAATATGTCTGTTCTCAAAGAGCAAGTTGTAAAAATGGAGAATAAAATTCAATTTTAATTAATTTTGCATAGGTACAATAAAACTTTTACATCAATAAAAGGACTGAAATTGTCGTAATATTACAATAACTAATGTTTTGAAATTAGATCGGTACCGACATTTTATTTACATACATGACTTACGCAGGGTCCAGAAGTGAATGTCGACGTCGCAAATTGGCTAGATATAGGAAACGTGCATGAACTGTAGGGGGCAGCACAGGAGCCCCCAGTTTATTGGCGCAAAGTGTAAATGTCAAGTTTAAGCTTCCAATGTAGCTCACAAGATGGCAGAACCTACAATGCATAATAAAACGTACGTAAAGCAGCAAAGCCCTCAAGCAGCGGGCAGCACTTGTTTTGGCGTGAAGTGTCAATGTACAGTTTATGTTTCCGATTCAGGCCACAAGATGGCAGACCCTCCAACGTGCACGGCCCCTATACTGCAGAGAAACTACAACGCAAATCGCACATTACATATGGAGCAAGCTCCTGGTCCATTACCTATTGGCAAGGAGTTTATTAGTGTACGTCTTGCTGTCTGTTCAGCGGCAGTGTTTGTCGTGTCTAGTGCCCACTTCTGTGATGATAAAATGCAGATGATGATATCAGAGGGGCGAAGATGGCCATACCGTACCTTTTATCGTATGTTACTGTGGCTTTCAATGTTTCACTGCCACTGTGTCACGGCTGTCACTTAGGTCTACAGCTCACAGAGCCAAGTAAATGTAACATATGTAACACTATTACCAACATCTTTAACTCGACACTTGACTTGTGACATAACACCTCCAGCTCCAGCTTACACAGATCTTTTAGACACAAATTAGTTGACATAATCCAACGGGAATAAAAAGATGTACCTAACTCTGCTAATTGATAATAAACGATTTCTCATTCTCATTCTCATAGAGCCACTAGTTTTAAAATGGATTACTCCATATATGTATGTATTCTCTGGCTAAACGCTCCTAATAAGTACGTAATCACTTGGTTCACCGGCTTGGAATAAAAGGATCCGTGTGATTCATATTTATTGAAGGACAGGGGACTACTAGCTTATTAGAGCGGTTTCACATATCCGCGTAGTCAGGCCGCGGGGCGCCGTCTTTAGCGGTCATGCACACTACAACAAACATTATACGCACACAAACCAATGTTATCGGTCCGACAGCTCACGGGGTCCTTTCCGATATCGGATGTCGGAAGGCGTCTATGAGAAAAACAGCTGCAGGAGAGTGCCATATGGCATCAAGTTCGCCTTTTTGCGTTATCTGTCGTTTTTTAGTAAAAATGATTTATTCAATTAATAAATAAATACATCAACATAAATAAATGGGCTAAAACGATTGTAAGTGTAATCAAATTTTTGTTTAAAAGGAAATAAAAATATTCTACTACAATATTTATTGAAAAGAAAAACATGAAATGGGAAAATCCACCTGTAACGATGTTGTTACCCCATATTAAATTAATAATATTGTATTAAGCAGAGACATCTGCTACCGATACCCCAATGTTAAACTACGCTAATCTCAGATCAAATAATAAACCACTAGATAACATAATTAACTAATCCCGGGGAAGCACCAAGGCAAACAATAAGAACAAGAACTTCTCTTTTCACCATGAGGCAAGCGTATCTCATGCACACTAATGTCAGCCTTTAGATAAGTCTAAAGTCTCTAAACGAACTTGGATAGGGTCATTAGGGAAGAACCGGCTCGCGTCTATAAATAATATCAACCCACCAACGGAGCGGCAGCTGACGCCCACGAGGGTTCATCACACATAGCCGTTAACCACTATACGAGTTATCGCCCGGGAGGCTATTGGTCAAATCTGTTCCTGGCTCGCGCTCTATTAGTTCAAAGGAAACCTTTGAGTTCGTATTACAATTTTCTGTTATGTTAATTAATTTGTCTAAAACTAATGAACA
This sequence comes from Cydia strobilella, assembly GCF_947568885.1. Classification (NCBI taxonomy): domain Eukaryota; kingdom Metazoa; phylum Arthropoda; class Insecta; order Lepidoptera; family Tortricidae; genus Cydia; species Cydia strobilella. Next base: position 6,398,876 of record NC_086061.1, on the reverse strand, counting down.
TTACAATGAATACCTATGTAATGTAATATAATGTATTGCCTCAGGCAATGTAGACACACATAGAATTATGCCTACGATACTAGTAGTCTTGAGTTCAAATTCCAGGAAGATTAAAATTTTGTGTTAAAAAATGTTTGCGACATATCAATATATTTATTTTGGTCCATATGTCGCATTTTAACTTTTTGAACTTGGCCAACTCTCTGTTTTCTGTGTTTCTAAATATTTATGTAACCAATCGAGTTTTTTAAATATTTCTTAGTTTACTTACTTAACGTAATCTAATTGCTATTCTAGTCATTCCCAGTAAAGCATCTACCTATTACAATTGTCGTTTTCATTACATTTTCCTAATCAGCTCATCACGACTAAACTGCGGTGAAATATCGATAAGTCTATCAGTTAAAGGTTGTAGAAGAACACTATTTAAGAAGCCACAAACGTTTTATATAAACCTTAAGTCTTAAACTCTAGGAGTCAAAACAAATCAACATCCATTATTGCTATCAGACAAAATGAACTTAAATACAAAACTCTTAATAATCCCGAAGAAAACAAACAATGTTGCTATTTCACTGTCAAAAGATAGAGCAAAAGTTTTACTAGAAGTCACCTTGCGTATATTTTTCCAAAATGCTGTATTGACCAAGCTTACTTACTTCACTTCAGTCATTTAATAATGTGTCCTAAGAATAGCAGTGTTTTTTCCTATTCGGAGATAAGCGATGAAATCAGGTCCAACGAGAGCAAACAAGAGGTCAAACACGTAACACCTATTTCTTATTCTACGGCGGAAAATAAATAAGGCGGAAAGCGAAATCATATATTAATACTCAGGATCTGTAGGACTCTTTTGAGGACTTATTTTATTCTTTATACACTTATTTATTATCCCTTACTCCCTGTGTCTGACTGTCTGTAACATGTTCAGTGCTGAACCTATTCAGATGATATTTGGTATGAAGATTGTTTAACTCCCGGAGAAGAACATAGGATAGTTTTTGTCACGGAAATTATCATTCTACGCAGACGAAGTCGTAGGCAGAAGCTAGTATAAAACAGTTCCGATAATTAAATAGTAAGAGAAAATGCGCAGCCTAAACTAATCATGGTCAGACCTTGAACTTTGAAAGTACTTACTACAAAAGAAAATTTATCTGCAGATAAAACCCTAAAAAGCTGAAAACAGTCCAAATTTAGCAGCAAAAGTTAGAAGACGGATTCTAGGCAGTACTTATTTCGTATATTAGGTACATTTTTTTCAACTTTTCAATGATTATATTACTGAGCATATTTTCAATCCATTGTGGCAGAATACCTGCATATTTTCAGAAATTTGGCATTTGTACGGGACAACGGTAGACAATTTCGTGTTATGCTCCTTTTAAGAAGACTCGCGGAATCCTAAAACTGTAGCCTGTCGTTACGACGTTATTATGGATATCAGTCAAAACAAGTTCAGTGTCACGAGTCTGAAGTTCGTTCGCATTTTATTACTTTGTTTCAGGAGTTTCTCCGCAAGTTTCTTTTTGTGAAAAAAAATATATCGGGGCACGTGTAAGAAAAAAGGAGGCTATGCTCCAAGTAACCAAAGTCCAGAGGTATTCTATTATGTTTAAATCTTTTATTAATTTATCGTTAATAAAAAGACTTTTTTTTTAATAATTAGCTCTTTCGATTTCTAAAAGTGTCCATACATTGTTCGTTCCTTTCATTCCGTTAGGTAAACTATCTTACAAAATCTAAAAAGATAACGGTATGGGAGATGTGAATTATTTGGCGTGTAGTGTGTATTAATCTATTTTAACCACAGTTTATCTACCTATTACTCTCTTAAAACAAAGTTTATGTACCTATGTGTCTTGGAATGATGCTTGCACAATTGCACACCTGGCGGTCTAGCATGAGTTGCGATCTCGCGTCTTCAAGTATGGACCCGCGCGCGAGAACGCAACTCATGCTAGACCGCCAAGGTCTGAAGTAGGTCAAACACAAGGCCAATTTTAAATTATGTGTAAAGCAGCAAATATTATGTTCCCAAGGGAAATTATTACCTTGATGCTTTATAGGGCGTTCTGAGGAGTTATAATTATAATTATTAATACAGCCGTAACAAGTAGTATACTTATTTATTTATTTGATTATATTGAACAAAAGAAAACAGTAAAGAACGAGAAGTGGCTTTAATACTAGCCAACTTTAAGGCAAAGCAGAGATTATAAAAAAAAAATTGTGTGTGTGTAATTGTGTTAAAATGCACTTTACCTAAAATATTGAATGATCTGCCAGAAGTTGTTTGTGCTAAATATTTAAATGGTAAACATATAATGCACTTATTAAAAACTAACGACACAAGCTATGTATACTAAGAATCATACTTATGATAAGATATAGGATATAATATTGTTTTTCTTTATGTTATTCTCGAACTCCCCATCGGCACACAAACCTCCATAAGGTTTTGCCTACGATGGGTCTTGTAATAATCTAACAAACTGTAATTTGTTTCCTTATTCAATAAATTAAAAAAAAAGTGTAAAATTTTAATTTTATTAATAAATGATTGTATTGTATTGTATTGTATGTGATAGTATCAATCTTTAAACAAAACAAACACTGGCTCGGTGAGCTGTAGACCTCGCGTTAGGCTTAAAAAATGTAAAAGTAAAAAATACTTAGTTGGTTGTCGTTATCACAGTTAACTCACAATAGTCTTACTCGTAAGTGCCAACGCTATGGCCAGCGCTATGGTCGCTTTATGCCAAATTTATGTAAAAAAATACAAAAACTGGATTGACAAAAAAATCTATTTAATCATAGAATCTGATTGGCCGCGTTGCATAATAAACTACAAGTAATATTACAAGCGGAACTCCTTTTCTAATAAGTGGAATTAGAAAAGGAGTTCCGCTTATAATATTAGTTGTAGATTATTATGCAACACGGCCCTGGTCACAAAATTGTTACGTGTTAAGAATTGCGACCTGTAAAGGAGAACATCCAGACATAAGAAAGTAAAATGCCCTAGTTAAAACGGAGACCTTCGCTGACGCTACGGTCAATTATGTATTTAATTATATGCGAAGTTAATAATATACCATATTTAAATACATCTAGCTTGGTGTTAATACTATAAATTATTAGTATAAATAGGTACGGTCGAGCTCACAAACTTCTTGAGAAGCCAGTTTCAAAAATATATTGCCAGTGTCTTAGAGGCGTGTAATAGTACATTTCGATGCTAGTGCGGAAAGTATGTCATTACTTCACGAGTACCGAGATATCTTGCCACAAGCCGTAGGCGAGTGGCAAGACTCGGGACGAGTGAAGAATGACATATCCGCACGTGTATCGAACGACGTTTTTAATACAGTTGCGAAAAAATAAGAAAAGCAACAAGTAAGGGATGGAATTCGAAACTTTTATATTATTAATTCTGTGACACTGACATCATTGACATTGACATTATGAAGAGGTGTTTTTCTAGCTTTTATTCGACTTGAATAGATTTTGTTATTATAGTTGGTCAAACCAATTTGTCAGTCAGTAACAACCAGGAAAATTATACTCATCCCTTTCTTTTGGGTGCTAGTACTAGTGTAAGACAAAGATAGTATGATTCTCTCTGTCTATGTTTGAAATGAGACAGTCCTTTGACAAACTATATTATTGAACCCACTTCAATGAATGTTTTTTTTTCAAATGCATGTTCTATAAGACAGACACAATTGTAAATATTAAAACATTGTACTATTATTACCTAAATATCGTTATTTACCATTATTTGTGTATCGTATATTTATAAAAACAATATCGAATGTTGCCTTTGGAAACTTAAAACATTCTTGCAGTAAGAAAATACGCCTCTTCTTTGACAGGCGTTCCGTTCCATTCAGACAAATTATTAAGAACGGTTTTTCAACATTAAAAAATAAACGTGTTATAATACTTATAATGATAAGTAATAAAATATGAAATATGCATATTTTTCGTATTCTTACATTAACATTAGGTTTTTATGTTGATTACGACGTTTAAAGGAAACTAATATTAACACTCATCAATAAGTAGTCATGAATTGGAACAAAAATTGGAAAAGTAAAAAGCACTAGTTCGCGAAAACCAACTTTCCGCACGCTAAACAGCCACGAAAAGTAGCACTTTTTGAGCAACTGTATTAAAAATATATTTTTGTAGCGTGGGCTAAGCGAAAAAGGTATTGAGCCCATTTTAGCTTGCTCTCCCTGACTCTACCTACCCTACGAAAGAATAATACATACCTTGAGTACACCATACTGGGCCGCCCATAGCACGATGGGCCTTATAACGGACCTTTTGAGCAAGCAGGAAATCGAATAACATCACTCTTTTATGTCAAACATTGCTTATAAAAAATCAATAACCACGGCTTCATATTTGTTCTACATACTCTACACACATTATTATCCAATAAATTATAGTCAAGCATTCATGATATCATGATAAAGTAAAGAAAAAGCACAAAACTCGAATCACGACTGACAGCATACCATAGAGTAACTTATAGCAGCATACTGACAGCCATTTTTACACATTGTGATAAGCTGTTTATGGTAATTGAGTAAGACCTCGCTATAGTATTTACTGTCAGGGGCCCGTTTCTCAAAAGCTTGTAACTTGTAATACAAGTGGAAGTCCCTTTCTAACAAAAGCTGCCAAATAGTGACATCCGCTTGTATTACAAGTTACAAGCTTTTGAGAAACGGGGCCCTGATCGTTATGATAGTCTGTCTAAAGGGGCCCACTGACTATCAGACCGCCGGACCATATCCGCCTGTCAGCTAGAACAAAAATTTGACAGTTCCGAACATAGACAGTATATATATACCAAAGAGTAGTATAATATATAGGTATATACCAAGTAGTTATAGACATGAAACCGAGCGACCAGGGGTAAGAGAAAGACATATTCTTGTATTTCATGTATGGCAGCATAATCCTTTTTCTCTTTCACTCTTATAAATTTCGGTATTTCGCCATCGCCTCCTTGCTATGATGCCATAACCCGACCATGAACAAATGGCCGGTAAAGACAAAGCATGGCACTATTTTCTCTTTCCTCTTATAGGAATCGCAATAAGACTCTATTGTGGACTCTATCAAAGAGTGTCAGACCCTTATAGTCTTAACGCTATTAATAGGGGATATTACTGCAATGTTCTGCCCCCAGAGTCCAGCACTAGCCTTTTTAGTAAACCATAGAGTAACTTATACATACTGTACCTTTAACAGGTTTGTTCGGTGGTATGCTGTAAAGGGTTCGAAACGTCGGGATGTATTATAAATTCAATATACGCGATATAATCCGTTTTCATAGTTTTATTTCATGAGTAACTATCGCGATAACCGAAGACAATACCTATAAGTATTAGGTTTGTGACAAGTTTTTAGAGATAGTAAAATATAACATTTATGCATCAAGGCGGTTTGTTTACAGAGGACCTACCGGGAAACGCGAATCCGAAATTTCACTGTCTGCCTCTTAATCGCTCAAACATGCAAGAGTGACAACATAACATGTAACATGTAAGGTTAGATAATGAAATTTCGATTTTCTTGTTTCGCGATAGACCCTCAGATTGTGGTAGTGGCGCCCCCTTCGCAGAGTTTCGCGTACCCGAGTTTCCCTATTATTGTTCTGCTCATAATTCCTTCACTATTTCAGGTTAACTCAATCATTATTACACAATAAAGTACAAGATCAGTACCTACCCCTAGTGTAAATTTCATTGGATAGCGCGACGTGATGTTTGCGTTAAGTGTCATTTTGTATGGGATTTTGAGTTTCCGAAACGTCCCGCTTGGTGAAAATAGACATAACGCAAACGCGAACGCGCGTCACGCTATCGAATGAAAAGAGGATTTTTTTTACACTACCCCTAGTGTTCAAATCAGGTTCTTAAAAGCTAGAATTTACTCAGCTCGTCGTCTTATATATTGTATCCAGCCTTTGATCCAGCCACAAAACTTTTTATGGTCACTAAAACCTTTATGTGTTTACTGCTAAACATTAACTACTAACTGACAGTGTCAAGTGAAACTGTCAATGTAAAGGCAATTTATACAATGTTTACTTCAATTTATTGGTTTTTGTAGCAAATATAGTTCACTTTTTGAGGGTGTGAGCGTTTTGGTATGACTTATGTTTCATTATCCACTCGCTTCATAGTATAAACTATTTATAAAAAATATCTTATAATACACGGACTATATTTTATAAATTCAACAGTTGATTGTCCTACATACGATGATCCGCGAGAAGGGTGTAGCTATGGGCGTGGTTTTCGATCAAAGGAGAGTTTTTTGACTGACGCCGGTCGATCAGCTGCCTTAACATTCAATGCCAGCGTACCGCTAAGCTAGGCGGATTCTCTGTTTGTAGGCGCTGTTCGCTACATACGGTTTGCCTGTGTTATCGGCTGCGCTCGTAGCGCGTAGCTCGTGTTCCAATTCAGAGTAACGGTTTTCAACTGGTTTTGATATGACCTTAACAATCGTCATGATTTTGGCGGTCTCCTAGGCTATATACTCGGTAGTGACCCTGCCTACGAAGCAGGATGTACTACATACACATTTTGTATGCTACGCCGTAGCATAGGTTGCTACACTCGCTTACCAAATACGCTATTTTTCTAACACGTCCTATCACCTACTCTTTAAGAAATGTCAAAACGATTTTTTTTATTCATTGGAGTTATAGTCTTTCAAACTGTTTTTGTCAATGGAAAAGGCGGCAAATTTGAATAATGTGGGGGCGAATAGCCGATCTCCCTTACAAATTTTAAATTTCGCGTCTTTTTTACTGACAAATTGCTTTGTAGACTATTAGCAACCTAAGGATCTTGCCTCGCTATATAAAATAGTTTATGTAGCGGATTTGTGTAACGACACAATATATGCAATATATGCATATATTTACCGCGTTAACAAGTTTTTGTTGATTTAAAATCACAGACAGCGGCAAAATATGTTACAACTTTTGGCGTGTCTTTCATGAACATATTGTAAATGTAGACTTTTTGTGTGCAGGTGCAGAGGAAACTGGACCCGATGATGAACGTACTAAAGTCAGTTTTCGGGGTGTGCAGTGGGTCCGCAGAGAAGAGCGAAGTGCACGACACAGTGCGTCGTATTTTCGGAAACGATATGGTCATGAAAGAGAACACGGAACGACATTTGGTGTAAGTCCCCCAGAACATGAACAACTAGGAAAAGTATTTAAATTTTAAACTCAAAAATCGTAGGTTTTGCTGTGCCTCGGTTACGCTGTATAGAATAGAAATAACTATTCAATAAAAAAAAATTACCCCTACGCATGATGCCAAAAATATCACTTTTTTACCAAAATAAAAATGCCTTACATCATTTTGGAATAGAGCTGATACTCTTCAAACTGCTGCTCGATTTTCATTAAACATTTCAAAAACTCACCGCTAGGAAACTCGCTTTCACGTAAAAAAAGCCGCATCGAAATCGGTCCATCCATTGAAGAGCTACGATGCCACAGACAGAGAGATGAACAGACAGATATTGGCGTCAAACATACAACACCCCTCTTTTTGTGTCGGGGGTAGAAAATGGTTTTCAAAAAACAAAAAACAGCAAAAAAGTTACTAAAAATACTGTTACTTATATTAAAAAAAGAGGCAACAACTTTAGCTTCTACATCTCTGTTTGGCTATAACCAAAAACCATTAGTACCGATTAGATAATAATAATTTAATTTAAGTTCTGACTTAACTGTTGTTGTTGTTAATTTATTATAGTTATGTATAATTCAATTCGTATATTCCTAAGTGTCATGTTTGGTGTATACTGTAAGTGACATTATAATAATAATAAAATAAATAAATAAAACCATCCCCCGGGGTTTTGGGTGCGGAGTAATTTCATGTAGGTATATTGTTCATTGTAAAATAGTTAATAAATTATTTAATCAAAAGTATGTAGTAAGCTCCAAATGTTATTATAAATTTTAAAACCATTTCAGTTTTCACAGTTTTAGCTAGTGTATAAAAATCTTGCTCCCAAAACCGCGGGGTATTTTTATAACTTATAAAAATACGTTTCTATTTCTATTTACTTAGTGTACTTATTTTTTTAGGAGAAGCAAGTATCTAAGTCACATTAAGGAGAATCTGCCAAAAATGTTGGACAGCAAGGTAGCAAGCTCCACACACAAGAGCAAACCGAGCAAGAAACACACCGCTGTGGTAATAGTTGATGTTTGTACTGTTTTTATTTTATTTTTTATTTTTTAGTAGAATAAAAATACATGACAAATCTCATAACAACTCCACAAATATTAATTTTATTTAATTTGGCCGTGGACTCATCTACTCGTTTCATAATCGTTCATCCCCTTTTTAACCCCCTTAGGGGTTGAATTTTTCAAAATCGCTTCTTATCTCTTGTACACTTTATAAATGCAACCTGGTGTGCAAATTTCAACTTTATAGCTTTTGTAGTTTTGGGCTCTCATAAATATCTGAACACGCACTCTAACGCCTTGACAATAGAGGCGTGTTCAGATATTTGTGGGCACCTTGGCCGATCCGATATATTATCTGATGGCGACTGTACATAAGTCCCGGAGCGGTTTGAACCTGCGACCTTAGGATTGAAAGTCACACGCCTTTACCACGCCACGCCACGCACAGCGTGCTGTACCACGCCAGTTTAAATGTTCTAATTGAAATATAACCCTGATTGATTTAGCCGCATTGATCAGGAGGTCGATTCGATTTAACAATTCGTTATTCTTTTGAACTAGTTTTGATACGACCTTGACGGTCGTCTTAACTGGACGCATCTCACGTACGACTTTAAGTTTATTTCGCATACACTAACCATGTGACCAACATTCAAGGTAAGGTCCTATCAAAATACGATCAAAACTGTAGGTGTAGATGTGAAATAGTTATGGATTTACAATTGCTTATAGAATTTGTTACAAAAAATAAAACGAAATAACTGTTGTATTATTTTTACAGAATGTGGAACCTCAAGATGACAGACATGGTCGAGTAGGACCTAAGATTGTGGTTTTTGATGCTTCTACTGGTAAGTGTAAACCTATTGAGTTATTATTACTGTAGAAACGACATAACAAACAATGAAATTGTCGCATTCACAACCTGTACCACGCGACACGCGACCAAAACATAGTAAGCGCCGTAAAATTCATGGCGCTTACGCGTTTAGATCGCGAGATTCACGCTCCGCTTCTATTGGACCGCGAGCCAGGCGCAAATTTCGTCAGTCATCGCCTCCCGGGCGAAAACTCGTATAGCGGTTAACGGCTATGTATGATGAACCCTCGTGAACGTCAGCTGCCGCTCCGTTGGTGGGTTGAGAAATGGCAGCTTCCGAAACGCGTAACACGGTCTTTCCACCGCGATACAACCGGCTGACGATTTGTTTTATTAACAATAGCATCTAAACTATCATCTGACAAAGTATCAAACGGGAGGAGATGACGCCGATGCCTAAAAAGAATTTTTCTTTTTTACATGTTCATGTGACCAGCTGACGGTCTTTCCACAGCGATACAATCGGCTGACGATTTTGTTTATTCACAAAAGCTTCTAAACTATCATCTGACAAAGTATCAAGCGGGAGGCGACGACAAAAAAATTTTTATAGACTTTATTTGCTGCCATTCCTCAACCCACCAACGGAGCGGCAGCTGACGTTCACGAGGGTTCATCATACATAGCCGTTAACCACTATACGAGTTTTCGCCCGGGAGGCGATTGGTCATGGAAATCTGTTCCTGGCCCGCGGTCTATATGGTTTGATGCCAAAACGGCAGCAACTCATGGCGCAAAATACTGGTTCATTGTGCCGGTTCTATACGTTAGTAATAATAGTTCAATATGTGGACCATGCCATAATATCGCAGTGTAAGGCTGCCTTTCCTCTGAGGCGAAAACGAACGGAGATGAGCCTAGCATAGCCTAGCATAGCCCATCCTTTAAAAGGAATTTAGAAGTGTGGCTGCTCACAAAAAACTTTTATACTGTTAATGAAATAATGGAACTGCCAATTACTTTATAATATAATAATTAATTATATAAAAATTTTTTTGTAATTTATTATATTCTATTAATTATGAATTGATGACATTACAATGTTGTGTATATTTTCTGTCGAAATACTCTGTAATTGTGTCATCTCTATGTTTATTGTACAAAATTGTATTTGACGTGTACCTGTATTGTACCAATAAAGATTATCTTATCTTATCTTATCTTATCTTATCTTATCTTATCTTATCTTATCTTATCTAGGTAAAAAAATTGGAATGTGAGGCGAAAAGTTATGTTGGCACTGCCAAGTATACCTACCTACTTCAGTTACTTCCACTGTGTTACGTTGTACTCGTATGAAATTATTTTGTGGGGTGAAAATGACAAATATCAAGATCGTATTTACTAATACCTAACTAGTTACTAAATATATGAAAAATACCACCCAACGTCAGTAAGAATGTTTTCACATTATTCTAAGGGACTTCACATTAAACTCATATAAGTAATAACAAAAAAATACTCATTATTATTAAATTTATTAGGTTAAATGATTGCTATACAATTATATAAAAATATACACAATATAAATATATTCATCATTGCCAAATCAGTTTTGAAGAAGTATGATTATATATATTGACGTCCACTTGCAGCTCGGTCTGCAAGATTATCAAACATGTTGACATTCCCTAGGCAATGGGTGATTTTTTTTCCCCATTTTTTTGTTGTTTAGCTGAATCCTTAGCTGAAAAAAAAAACAACAAATTTCACTTATGATCAAAGAGAATTGAGTAGACATAGAGTGCTCACTCCATACATCAGTTTTGTTACCAAAACGACTATTATTTCCGTAGTCGACATCCAGTGTAATAGTTATTTGTGCAACAAGAGAGGAAAGTTGGTTTTTCTTGCGAGTGTTTATTTTGAGTCACGAGAAAGCGAAAGATTCTAAGTTAGAATCTTGAGCGTAGCGAGGGACTCGTAAATACGAGATGTAAAATAACTTTGCTCTCGTGTTGCACACATAATTTTTCACCTCAGTAGTGAGAACATATTAAAGGTTAAAATGTATTTCGAATTACACAGAATAATACAATTTTTTTTATAAAACTATGAAGTGGTAGTTCATGGCCTTAACTAAATTAAAAAGCTACTTTGTTTCACTCCCTGGAGTGAGGAAAGTCGCACTTTCCTCACTCCAGGGAGTGACGAAAGTAGGCTTGTTCGAGCTGTTGAGGTGAAAAAGTATATTGCTCAACAATTTACAACTAATATTACAAGCAGAAGGAGTTCCGGTTAACCCGGTTATAATATTAGCTGAAAATCGTTAAAATTAAAACAATATAGGTATACAATACTAACAATATATATAACAATACAAATATCATAATAATCATAAAGAAATCTGATTAAGTAAAACTCTTACCTTTATTAGGCTTAGTTAACGTCTCCAATTCGGATTCAGCATGGAGGTCGTAAGTAAAGAAATTTTTCAAGATCGTCTCCACATTACCCAATGCTAGTTGTATCTTCTCAATTCCCGTATTCAACCTAGTTTGTAGTTCTTGATATGCACCAAGATAATCCAAAAGTGTTACCTTGATGTCATTTTCCAAAGACACAATAGGATCTTCATCTTTTTCTCCAGGAATGGTCGCACCAACATCTTCAGTATGAATGTTATTGTCAGTTAATCCCTCTTCCAAGAGTTTCTCTACATTACCCAATAATTGCTGTATCTTCTGAACTCCCTTAATCATTTTAATTTGTAGTCCCAGATATTCACCAAGATTATTTAAAAGTGTGTTTTCGAAATTTTCCAAATGATGCTCTTCTTCTTTTGGATGTTCTACGGTCGCGCCAAAAGCCACTACAAAGGTGCACAAAAGTACTGCAAAGACCTTCATTGTGAGGTGTTGTGAGTAAAATAGATGTTCACTTGAAACTGAGGCTAGAAAGACAATGGATAGCGTTGTAGAAGCTGGGTTTTATACAAAATTAATGCGCATTTTTTGCGGAATTCTGACAGCTACTTACGCATAAGTAATAAAAGCTATTATCTCGTGCGTCATATTACTGAAGAATTTTCAGCATAAGTAACTTATCTAGGATTTTTTTCATTTATTACATATTTGAATTTATTAGGTTTTTACTTTTTAATGTACATTTCTTTTTGCATTGTTAAGATTTGGGTTCAAAAAGAAACCCTTTGCATTTTAATCATAGAGTTTTAAATACTTTGTGCGATTTTTGACACGAGTCGCGCAAGTAGTAAACTTTTATTATGTACATGCGTATTTTTTACGTAATCGTTGACATGTGTATTCACTGATACGTATTTATTTTCTTACACGAGTCATAAACACGTGTCAATTAAATCCGTTGCAAGTGAGAATTAGCAACTTGGATCTCTCCGGCTTTCCAATAACGTACCTATGTAGATCTAATCCAGTCATACCTACATGAGGTGCAATTGGACACTTATGGAATACTTTGTGTTCCAGGTACTGGACGACTAGTCCTGGTTGGAGACGAGAGAGTCAGCGTCCAGGGTCTCTCCAGCTTCGCGACCATCAGGGCTACAGCTTGCGTGTTTGCCGGGAGGTGGATGTATGAAGTCCAGCTCGGGACTAAAGGGATCATGCAGGTTATTACCATACTGGTCTGGTGGGAGACGAAAGAGTCAGCGTCCAGGGTCTCTTCAGCTTCGTGACCATCAGGGCTACAACTTGCGTTTACACGGGGAGGTAAATGTATGAAGTCCAGCTCAGGTCTAAAGGGGATCATGCAGGTTAATACCATACTAGTTCTGGTTGAAGACGAGGGAGTCAGCGTCCAGGCCCTGACTCCCTGGACTCCAGGGTCTCTCCAGCTTCGCGATCTTCAGGGCTACAGCTTACGTGTTCGCGGGGAGGTGAATGTATGAAGTTCAGCTCAGAACTAAAGGGATAATATGCAGGTTAAAACTTAGCATTAGCATTGTGATATTGTGAACCAATTTTTTTAATATCTTTCTTTTAGCTAAATGAAATTCTCTTTCATGATTTGTTGATTACCAGCAATTAATTATGTATAAAAAACGGCTCCTTCTGCTAGATGATAATATTTAGATGTTTCAAAGACCTCAATACAAACTTTTACTCACTTCTTACACAGTTGCAGTCACTGTAATTTCCATCATTATTTACAAAAAACAGCAGTATGTAAATTGTACGTAAAAGTCAGGCCAAGATAATTTTGCAGTGATTTTTATAGCATAGACGCCCAAGTGCTATTTATACGTCAAAATATTTTCATAGAAGTTTGACGTTTAAAATAAAACTTGTACGTCTGTGAAACGAAAATCGCTGCAGAGTTATCTTGGTTTGGCTCTTAATACGTTTGTAGTTAAGTTTTGTAGACATTTATCACTCTTGTAAGCTATCAACGAAAATTTTCATTTTCAACCTTACATTTCTGTATACATTATACCTTTAGTACCTATTTTAACTGATTTCCAAATTGAACTTTATCAGATCGGCTGGTGCACCAGTTCTTGCCTCTTCTCCATGGACACAGGAGTGGGAGACACTGCCAACTCTTATGGTTATGATGGCGGGCGAGTCAGGAGATGGAATGTGGCTACATCCCCGTATGGCCAGGCGTGGCTACCTGGAGACGTGATAGGCTCATGTATAGACATGGATCATGGAACACTGGAGTATTTTCGGTAAGATCCAATCGCTTCCGTAGGATGCCCAGCAGGATAAGGATTGTAGGCACTGCCAACTCCTACGCTTACGATGATGAGGATGGAAGAGTTAGACGGTGGAACGTGACGTAGCAACTTCTCCTTATGGGCAAGCGTGGCTACCAGGAGACGTTCTTGCATTGACCTTGAGTGGGTAATGGAACATCTAGTATTTTAAGTATGATCCCGTCGCTTGTTTCGGGGGCTGTATATGCCTAATACGAGTTGCATAAGGATAGAAGACCCTGCCAACTCCTATGCGCATGGCAGAGGTAGAATCAGAAGGAACATCTCTGTAGGGGACAGCGTGGTTACCAGGAGACGTTATTGGCTAATGTATTTTTATGTATTTTGACAATAGAACGCTTTAAATAAGACCTCGTGACTATTCTTACTCTTAAATATAGAGAGCCCAGCCATATATATCTTCAAAGTGTGCGCAGCACAAACATAAACAAACCAAATTACTGCTTCAATACTTTATAAAAAATTAATTAGGTGCTTATAGATAACATGTTCCTCTCTCATTACATGAGAAGGTCTGTGTCCAGCAATACAGGTAATCAGATACCGAACACAACCATGCAAGGCGATATGGAGAACGTAGTTATGTCTTCCTACAGTCGAAAGAGATTTTGTGGAGACGTGTTCCGTAAATCCGAAGCCAAGATTTAGATTTAGACTTATTTATTTCATAATATTAATATTTCAAGTAAATGCGTTCATTGATGTCTTGTTTGTATGTACCTATCTTTGACGCTCTTCTTCTGCTAGGTATTGACTAAGTATTATATTTAATTTTTCCTCACAGGAACGGAGTTTCCCTGGGCGTGGCATTCAACAACGTCACTCATGGTAACGGCGTTGCATACTTCCCAGCCGTTTCGCTGGCGATGCAAGAACACTTGTATGCTAACTTCGGACATGTGCCTTTTGTGTAAGTTTAGACCCTCTTTCTCATCGATACTTATGTCCTTTATCTACTTCACATAGACATTGTTAAAGTGCACCTTTATTATAATTTTAGCTTACATCAAACCTAAGTAGAAGAGTAAATATATGGTTATCCTATATGGTCTGGTTGTTTACTTGCTTACTCTTAGAATTAACCTTTCCTTAATCTTTTTGCGCCACATCTATATTTATTTATTTAAAATTTAAATCTGGCAACGGCCTATATTACAAATACCTTATAGACTAACATACATATACGTTTTATAAACTTAAAACTTAACACTATTTTGGCGACAAAACGGCGTGGCTCCGTTGAATCGTCTGGTCTTGCGTCGGATTTATATTTATCTTGAAAATATACGGTTTGTTTACCATTACCATTTGAAGAAGTTTGAATCTCACGTGAGTATCCTAGTTGATTGTTATAAAATTGGGTGAAAAGTTGCAAGATATTTCGTCCGCAGTTTCCCCCAGGACGACTTCGCGCCGCTCCAGCTGCCGCCGGTGCGTGAGTGCGCGCGCGCAGC
This sequence comes from Cydia strobilella, assembly GCF_947568885.1. Taxonomy (NCBI): domain Eukaryota; kingdom Metazoa; phylum Arthropoda; class Insecta; order Lepidoptera; family Tortricidae; genus Cydia; species Cydia strobilella. Next base: position 6,383,592 of record NC_086061.1, on the reverse strand, counting down.
CCTCCTGTTCAAGTCCATTGACGCGCTGCTGGACGAGCTAGCCAGGTTCAACGACCTTAGACCGTTATCGGCTAAGAGCAGCAAGGTTCAACATTCTTTCAAGCAGAAACACTACCTCTATATAAATTATAAACTGAAATAGATATCATATACGAAAGAAAAAGTGCCCTAGTCTTCCACTGCCCGGGCTGGAATCGACTCAGCGTAGATAGACGCTCGACGACCCGTTTTTTTCGTTTTGTTTTAGTTTTCTTTCGTATATGACATTATTTTAGTTTAAAATCCGCATAATAATATGCTAGTCAATCAATGCCAATCCGTTATACTTACTCGCGTATTTTATGCATGCACATAATGTTATGATTATAATATAACAAACCATCTCCAAAGGTACATAAAGTTGCCATTTAAAAACAACCCAAGCACACATAATATATTCTATTTTGTTCAGGCCAGATCAGAATCATCCAAAGCGACGGAAGAAGAGGTGGCACTGCGCATCCACAGTTCCAATTCCACATACACTCCCAAACCCTCGCCACATCAAGTCGCGGTCACGAACAACACGGATCACAAGAGGATATCAAGAAAGGTAGGGCTAAAAGAGAAGGTAAAAGATGTCCAGAATGAAGAGGTGGCACTGCGCATCTACAGGTCCAACTCCACGTACACTCCCAAACCCTCGTCTCAACAAGTCGCGATCACGAACAGATGGATAACAAGCGGTAGGATCTAGTCGGACTTTTCTGGGGACATGTACCTAAACAACAGCCCCAACTCCTTAAGCCGAGGTTTTGAAGAGTTGGATTGGTGTTAGATCACGGTCTCCATGTATGATTCTGCCCCAAAGTCAACTTTAACATTCTACAGCTTAATACATGTAGTAGTAGTATGACGTGTTAAGGTATGGAGGATGGAATGACTTCCAATGGGCCTCCACAGCATACAATTCTAACTTTAATAAATTATAATTTTAATCTTCCAAACCCCTCAGTCCGATCTGACTACTAGATATAAGATGATGAAATATTAGTAAAAATCAACAACCGATACCACCGACCAACATTTAAGAAAAGAGAGTACTTCGATCTTAAATGCCGGCTTCGCACTTACGGCCCGTCTGGTGTTACGTTGCAGACGATCCGTCTGCTCGTTTGTTTGTTTATAAAGGAAATGTTTAATCCTACAAATAAAATAACTATACTTGAACTAAGGAAAATGTTGAGTTCTGGCAATCGTATTAAACCCATTTTACTGTGGCATTTGAACACATTATACATCCATACTTGACATCGATCTTTCTCTCGATTATTGTAATAGCGATAGAGACGGAAACAGAGAGCAGGGGAACTTTGGAACTAGGTTTTTTGGCTTCACCTAAGATTAACAGTAAAGAATCTTCGTTGTTCCAGGCTTTCCTCATGTCCCTAGCCCGTTTGGCGGTGGTAGAGCTGGGCATCAGTCTCCGACTCTCCTATGTGGTGGTGTCCGAACTACTGCCTCGAATTCGAGGCGCTCTCGGCGTCAAGAACAGATCCATCAATGTGGACGCACTAGCTGCCGAGTTTTATGCCAAGGCTAGGGAAAGGAATTTTGTAAGTAGTTCGAGTAATGTAGAGTACCTAGACCTCTTAGAACTGTGTCGTATGCATAATTATTAGACCGCAGTTTGACTTCATCCTTGTTGTGGTGTCAAATGTGGTTCTGTTACTCCTAGCTGCTAGCTCCTTGAATGTCCGTCTTAAAATTCTCATACAATCCATTGAAAAAAAAACACACCTTTTGCACGAATTGGACTTAAGTGATTCTAGCTCTTAACGTAACAAGAATCAGAAGTCAAACATACGACACAGACAGATATATCTTTGATGACGGCGAGTGTTACGGATCTCACTTTCGTCGCATTTTTACTGATTTCCCTGAGGTTAAAGCTCGCATATATAGTATATTGTTAAATCTTTATTCTATTCACCACCGTAAATAACGTCAAAATTTCAAGTTTTTTTAAAGAAAAATATGACCAAAACCTATAGGTACCTCAACAAGAATTGACTATTTGTGTTTCGTATCGCAAAGTATCCTGTTCATTTATTTCCAGACCGACTTGTCGACCAAATTCCTATCACAAGCCCAGCCGAAGTTGTGTACAATGCTGGACCTGCTGTGGACGTTCTTGGACGAGGCGGCGTTGTGTGATATCTTGGAGCACTGCGTTGTGAGGGAATGCCTACTCTTCGATTTGGTGTCCCCGGTAATATTACTTATTACAGGCCAGGCCCTACGAAAACACTACTTGTGCTAATTATGCCACCTAGCTTTACCTATTGTCGAAGAAATTTTAAGTCTACTCACATCACAAATAATATATTTCGGGAAACTAAGGTAAGTCCCATAGATAGTAGGTAAATACCCCACAACTAGCGGTATGTACGCTATTAGTTATGGGCTACGTCTACGTAACCCTAAGATGAAACTATGCGTGTCTTCCTATATGCGGGAAACAAGCCAAAAAGTCAAAACTATTCCTATTTAATTTAGACACTATACAGCCAAATAGAAAAATAAACTATAACATCCAAGCAGGCTTTGAACTGCGTCATTCCGGCACAATTGGTACTTTTCAGATTGCTTATATCAATTTTCCATCGCAGGACATGCAGTTTACCCAACAGCAGGAAGGCGTGTACATGCTTTGTGGTCTCATGCAGCATGTGGAGACCAGGCACCACCTCGTCAAATATGTCTTCTTCAACAAAATATCGTAAGCTTCATTGTTGGCTTATGTAAATCGGAAACTTTACAAGTACACACCGAGCAACTCTTTAACCTTTTGAACGCTTTACGTCATGATCAAAAATGTCGTACTTGTCCCTAACTGGCGCCGTGGGCACGACTTGTTACGCCTTTAGGTGTTATGGCGTTCAAGAGGTTAATGGTATTGAATGAATGAGTAACCTAATTCCATTTATTATGCAATTAAATTTAATAAAAATAAAATAAAAATAGCCTTTATTCCACCATAATTAAGTAATTTTTTTTTTGTATTTCCTCTGCATGCATAAAGATTCTAGTTGCACATTATTGTATTGTATTTAGAATATAGAATTGTATAACATAGGTAAGTGACTAGTAGTAGGTATTATTTATAAAATATAAAGATTTATTTTAACATTCTATTTCAATTTCATTATCTATTTTTATCACAGTCTTTTAAATTTAAAGCCATTTTCACTATTACAATTAGGTATGAAATATATTATATTAATATTAGTATAAGTTTAATAATTACTAGTACATACTTAAACATTAATTTTAAATACTTAAAACAATTATTCTTCATTAATTATGGAAGTCGCCTCTGTGGCGTAGGCCTCCCCCAGTGTTCTCCATGTGTCTCTACTAAATTTACTATTCTTAATTCTAATGGTGTGTGGTATAAAGATATGGCGTATATTCATTGAATTTCTTTATTAGGTTGTCAATAGGTAAAATTGATTTTTTTTTATTTCTACATACAGATTCGACAATTTTCTAAACGTGAAGTGCCCGGACGAAGAAGTCCTCAAGACTGTCGTCCGCAACCCATGGTGGCAGAAGCCAACGCCTGTTCAGGGGGAGACGGATCCTCGGATAGCTGGTATACCTACGTTTTCATTATCATCAGGTCAGGTAAAAACGTCTAATGCTGGACATGGGCTTTTCTCAAGCATCTGCGCAAGGATCCGTCGCGACACTGCCTAAATCCTGAATCGTCTTATTCCATTCACCAGGCCCAGCACTTTTCTACTCTACCAGTTATTGGCGACAGCAAGCTATCTTATTATTTATTTGTTTACTTGAAGGTTAGGCGGACGATATCCCTTATATGGCTAAACTTTATAGGGTTGTGTAAATAATTTGACTACTTAGATGTGTTTCCACCCAAAACACCCAAAACAGAGTTGCTTGGCGCAGAAGAGTGAGGAGGCCCGACCCCAAATAAAGGGAACAGGGAAAGAAGAAGAAGAAGAAGACTTAGATGTGTTTCCAGTCTTGTACTTATTTCTACATTATGGCCTTAATAATACAATGGAATTTAAATTTACAGAAATGGCAGAAACAGGCACGATAGCACGTCCTAACCCATTCACGGGAGGTAATGTTTCAAGAATTACATATTTTATGATTTCCACGATTCGATCTACAATCCGATAAGGGATAAGACCCTGGAAAATGGTCAATATGTCATACTAACCTGCCATGATTTTAAATCACTGGGTTTCTTGCAAAGGTTCTTCTCTGACAACTGTTCTATGTGTCAAAACAATTAAACATGGTTGCATTCAAGTGCTGCCAAACTTACAGGACGCGCTTATGCAGCAGAATAAAAAAGATTTATGTCTGTTTGCTGTTTACAACCATCGTGTGAATGCACATAGTACATAATAATGCCCATTAATTTCTACTCTTTCTTGTCGGCCTGTAATTTTTGTCCCTTTCGATAATTTCCAATACATTAATTACAGGAACTAAAAACGAATACACCACATCACTTGACGACATAAAGATAGAAACGCAGTATAAGGAAGACTGTAGTAAAATCACCAAAGCTGTTGTGCCTTTAGAACAGATCCAGGTATCTTCTTAACCATCTAATAAGTTGATGATTAGCACGGTAGTGGCAAACGATTAGACATTCAAAATCTATTGATGATTCGCCGACTGATGATCATGATCGGTCCTTTTGTTCCACAGCTGGAGTTTCTCTTGATGCTGCTGGACAACTCGGACGGCACGAATATGGTTCCATCGACGAGAAAGATCTTCATGGATAAATTCAGGAGATACATAATGGACAACTGTATTTTGGACATGGTGATTTTACCTGACTTTAAAAGCGTGTAGAAAAACATTTTCACTGCCGCCTTGAATAACAAAAAATCGAAAATTTAACGTACGTTTATCTTCTTTGGGTTCTGAGCAGTGCCGAATTAACAAATTACAAACTTAAGCAGTTATTTAAGGCACCACGCCTAGAGGGACAATCTAATGGATGACCCTGGAGAGAGGATGATAAAAATGGCTCTGGTACCTGGGCCATTTTATTTAAAGTTGTACACTAGCCTTTTTTTAGATTTAGATTATTTTTGTTATTTCTCTCCTGTCAGGAGCGAAAGAGCTCGTAATTCTAAATAGCCCACCTACTGAGTCGTGGCGACCAAGATCCTCTAAACGGGCTTTTAAAATACCCTCACGGTACCTATGTACTTATGTTATACAGAGGCTGTTCAACATATCGCGCAACTCGCCTGCCATCTCGTGGTGCTGCCACGCTAGGCTGTTGTCCGCCGTGCTTAAGCTGTGGGACGAGAAGCCGCTGGGCCAAACGTATGTATACCCACTCGCATACATGTCGCGCGAGTGACTAAAAATACGTGAGTGAAACCGCTAAGCTAGCTAAGTTAATATGTCTCACGATAGTTTAAATTCGATTGTACAATCGAATTTATTTTCGATGGGAATCTACTGGGTTAGGGCAAAGAGAATTAAGTAGACACAGAGTGCTCACTCCATACATCAGTTTTGTTACCAAAAAGACTGTTATTTTCTAGCGTCAAGTAGCGGAATTATTAGTACTGCTACTCGACAATAGATGTCGCGACGAACGGAAAGTCTAATGCTCAACGATTTTCAATTAATATATTACTATCTACATTACGTGTACTCGATTGACTGATTTCATTGTGTAGTTAGTGTAGTTAGTATTGTATCGAATATTGCATGCAAGTTCTCGCACCGTGGAAATGAGGCTTAACTTTGTTTCATTTCTCCAGCAACACTTCCGTTCCTCCTTACACCCCTCCCAAATCGTTCATCGACGGGGAACTGGACTACTACAACGTCGATCGGCTGGGTGGCGTGCTGCCTTTCCTCGTGAGAACCTTACGGTACGCTATTTTTATCGTTTTGTTCACGAAAACCACTGTATCAAATAGTGATGAAATAGCTTGGACAACAAGTCTATACAAGCCTACTTTCGTCACTCCATTTAGTGAAGGCCATGAACTGCCACTTTATACTTCGGGGTCTATTACAAATTCGAAATACATTTTAACCTTTAATATGTTCTCAGACGATGGGCATTGAAGTTGGCGGCAAGAGGTTAACAAACCTGCGCTTTGCTGACGACATAGTCCTCTTCTCCCACACGTCATCACATCTGCAACAAATGCTGCAAGACATCAGCGCGGCGAGCCTTGAGGTTGGACTTACAATGAATAGAGCGAAAACTCAGTTGATGACCAATCAAGCTAAACATAGCATAGTAGTAGATGGGCAGGATATACAATATATCGACGAGTACGTTTACTTGGGCCAGATAGCATCCTTCGAGAACAGGCGGTCTATCGAAATCGATAGACGTATCGAGAACGCCTGGAAGAGCTTCTGGTCCATGAAAGCGCTAATGAAGGGTGACCTTCCCTTGTGTCTTAAGCGCAAACTCCTTGACATGTGCATCCTGCCCATCCTAACTTACGGTGCACAAACTTGGTCATTAACTGAGGCCCTAAAATCGAAACTCAAGGTTTGCCAGCGAGCTATGGAGCGTAGTATATTAGGTGTTCGTAGAACTGATCGAATCAGAAACACGGAACTACGCTCCAGAACTAGAGTTGCAGATGTAGGCGTCAAGACCGCTAGCTTAAGTGGGACTGGGCGGGACATATCTGTCGCATGCACCCGGAAAGGTGGGCCAAAATGGTTACTGAGGGACCCACGGAGCACCATAGACGGTGCAGGCCGGGGTTCAGGCAGACCAAAAAGGAGATGGCGGGACGACTTGGACGCATTCTACCCCAAATGGTGGGAAAATGGCGATGATAGAGTCGAGTGGAGAAAACGAGGGGAGGCCTTTGCCCAGCAGTGGGACACCAAAATAGGCTAATATAAAAAAAAAGTTCTCACTATTACTGAGGTGAAAAATTATATGTGCAGCACGAAAGCAAAGTTATTTTACATCTCGTGTTTTTAATTCCCTCGCTACCCCTCGTAAGTCTAGGTGTAAAGCTTAGGGACTAAATTCGTATACAGTACCTTTTAAACCAACAATATGTGGTCTACATCTCAATCGCTCCCTGCCTGACGAATCCCTGACCTTGCTCACAAAATTTCACGAAAATTGGTTGAGATATGCATTCTGCCCAGTTGAAACGGAGACGCTTCGTTCGCTCTTCGCGCTCGCTCGTCCAATTACCTATATAAATGATTTAAATAAGTAAATATTCTATATATAATATAATAATACTCAATTATTTTCCTCAGTCAAGACCTAATAAATGTATTGGGAGAAGAAAATCCGTTTGTACAGAGCTTCGAGCCCACTTACAACAGGGGCGGAGGAATTGACATGGGTAATTATTAATTAAATATTATAATTAGTTTATTTACTGAAGCGCTGATAGCCTAGCGGTAAGAACGTACGATTTTCAATCCGGAGGTTGCGAGTTTAAACCCCAGGTCGTCCCAGTGAGTTTTTCGGAACTTATGTTGGATACTCGTATCAATGTATTGCAAATTGCAAGAGATTATCGGTGACATTAACACCAATATACCTAAACGACAGCTTTAAACTCCATATAATTGAATGTAGATACGCTTATAACAGGTGTGAGCGAGATGGGTGCAGGCTCTCCCGGTCTAGCAACACTGCCTCAAGTAATTTCTTCTATGGCCCGCTTCATGCACGCAACGCTGCCGCCAATTCCCAACAGGTATTTTAGGAAATCCCTTATTGGATTTCTGTCCTTGTTGCACTTACTTTTGAAGTTCAAAAGAACAGAAAAACTCAACATCAACGATAAGTAGACTAGTAATTGTGTACAATAGTTCGAATCCCCTTCCTCCTTATTTTAAATACGATCTTGTATTTTTAGCTACTACTGCTTCGGAGCCTAGTCTTTAGAATCGCTGCAGACTAACATCATCATATTCTCAGGTCTACAGGAGAAACGGCTTTGGCGCTCAAGGGCACTCGCTCCATGATGCCTGGAGCTGGCGCCATCAACGCCAGGACAGGGTATCTTCGGCTCCTGGATGGACTGCTGGCGCTGTATCATGGCTCAGCCATCAAACATGCTGAAAAGGTAAAGGAATCCCACCTCACACTTTTTTAAGATCAGTTCCGACTTCCGTTCCGACCACCACACAATTGATTCAGGAGAAACGGCACGGCCATTCAAGGGGAACCGCTCCATTAAACCGGGAAAAATGGCTCCATCAACGTCAGAACTCTGTATCTGCAACTGCCAGATGGACTACTAGCATTATACAGATGTAATGCATAATTATTATCCATCTTATTTTCATGGAAACGTACGAACGTGTCTTGCCATTTCAGTCAGTCTCGTTACAAAAAGTACTGAGGTTGACTGAAGTAGCATATCGAATACGAACGTTTCCGAGAAAATACGATGAAAAACAATTATGCACTACATCTGTACCACCGCTCAGATATCAAACGTTGAAATTGAAATAAACGTTTTCTTTTCAGCTATGCGAGCTAAGAGACAATCAGCAAGACATGGCAGACTGTCTTCACGACATCGAGCATCGGATCGCTGCCATAACAAGCGAATTGCAAGCTGCAGGTACAATTTACTATAGGCCGAACCACACCAGATGTGTACTTAATGCAGGCAGATTCGATTATCTGCGTAGAACATGCGTATTATTTTTGACGCTGAAGCGCTACAGACAACTAGCCAATCACAAATATCACAATGTGTGATTTTGCACGTTGAGTGGTCCAAGAGGAGCCGATCTGTCAACCAATGACAAGCGAGATCTCACTATGTAAGAAAGATGACTGTTAGCTATATTCAGTTTTACAGTGTACATAAAATTAAATATATAAATAAATATAAGTTTCCAACGAATTGTGGACCTCCTCTCCTCTTTCGAAATATTGAAGCCCATAAAACATTTTGCTTACATTAAACACAGGTAAACGTAAAATTTCCGAATCGGACATACCAAAAAAGGAATTAACAGAGAAAATACTGCAAGAACTCGAAAGATCCAAGAGTGTCTACGAGGTAATTGAATAAGTTTTATCAACGACATATTAGTTATAGTAAGAGTATAAGGTAAATGATCAATACCATCTACCTACTTTAAGTATTGACTATCGGGATTCAGTCATAGGTTTTTTAGTCTTTAACGATACAATAGTTATTGGTGCAACAAGAGAGGAAAGTTGGTTTTCCTGCGAGTGTTGATTTTGAGTCCCGAGTAAGCGAAAGATTCCATAATTGAATCACGAGCGAAGCGATTGATTCTAAGTTAGAATCTTGAGCGTAGCGAGGGAATCAAAAACACGAGATGTAAAATAACTTTGCTCTCGTGTTGCACATATAATTTTTCACCTCAGTAGTGAGAACATATTATAGGTTAAAATGTATTTCGAATTTGTAATAGACCCCGAAGTATGAAGTGGCAGTTCATGGCCTTAACTAAATTAAAAAGCTACTTTGTTTCACTTCCTGGAGTGACGAAAGTAGGCTTGTTCGAGCTGCTGAGGTGAAAAATACTTCACGGGAGGCATTTCGACAGTCTTCACAAATTGGTCGGTCCACTACGTTCACCGACGGTACCATAGTATTTGTGGTCAATATCATTTTTCGATATTATTAAAATGTTTCTGGTGGGTAAGAAATGAGAACAGATTTTATTTTACACATAGTTGTAGCTTAGTTTTCGTTTAAAATCGTTGGTACCGAATTCGGTAGAGGGAATCTGAAGCATCAGGCGGCCTAGCCAAGGTAACAATTGCTATCGCTTCGCCATCGAATCACTTTGTGTCTACTTATATCAATCTTCCATATTAGTGTGACAGTGTCAGTTGCGTTTCGTTCGCTACGGAGCGTTAGCGATTGGCATGTTGTCTACGGGGCCAGGCAATGGCTAGCTCTTTTGCGTGGTCAGTGATCATGTTACTTTCCCCCAAAGCTATATGCTTCCAGGAGTTTAAAGTACCGATGGTTTCTAGGAGAAGCTTAAAGCCGGAGCATTGCAAATGGCGTGGGTGATCGGAGCTGTGTGGACACAGAGCCGACAGGTGGACTTGGCCAAGCACTTCGCGGGCACGCTGCACTCCATGCGGCTTGCCTCTGACACAGAGTATGCTGCTCACACGCAGGTTATTATTTACATTGTTTTTCGTTGTAAGAAAGTTACATGGGCATTGTCAGGCAGGTTTATATAGTGGTACTACGTAAACGAAATTAATAACTAGCTTAAATCTAAAATAGGCCCTTGAGGCATTGTACCAAGGATGCTGGCGGCATTTCCCCGCTGTATCGCAATGCTGATACGTTGTGCGAGAAAGCCGCCAGCTCTTCGGTCACCAGCTACGTCAACCAGATGCTTCGCGATTTATGCAAACAACTTATGTGCGCTGGGACCCCATGGACCTAGAGTTTCAACTCCAAATATCTTGTAGGCAGGTTTTGATAGAAATCCTAAAGAGGTAGGTATAAATTGTCCATCACAAACCAGAATCTCACAAGCATTGTCTTGATATTTTTGAGGAACTTGGGGTCCGCTCGGCAACCCGACGTACTTCATGCTTGTTTATCTGTCTATTTCTAATTTCATTAAAAATTACCTTTACTTAAAATGCGAAATTTATACACGTCCATAACTAGTGTTTGGATCATGTAAACTTAATGATCCTGATCATATTTTGTGCAAGTTGATGGATTTTGAATAACACAATTGTCATAACAGGTGGCCAGTAAGGAGATCCTTCCAGGGAAGAGTTCTCTACTTGGAAGCTACGCGTCTCTACAGCTCGAATACACGGACAGCTCCAGTAATAGGTAAAAACAGAGTTTATATCTGTAGATAGTCACAACGGTTTGATTAGACGTTAGTAGACAATTTTTGGAGAGTCTTACACTTGTTTATTGGCATAAAATAAATAAACTTGTAAAAATTTGGAAAGAACACGCAACGTGCCACACCGAGTTTTTATACCTACAACACAAATCATTGTAGGTACATACAGAAATTTACTAAATCTGCCACGGCAGATGGAGTTATCAACTTATCAGTGTATGAATAGCCTTGTTAATAGCCTTTTACTAATTCATATGTTTAGCCCCCAGACGCCAAACTCAACAGCGGCCACCCCCCGAAACGAATCGAACACTCAAGTCGGACCGGGCAATCGTAAGTCGTGACTTTTTAGATATTAATGGTACTAAAATATTAACGTTATAATATTATTTCAATTCAATGTTATAGCATCCCATCTCATACGCACTGTAAACTTCTAAAAGCGTGAGCTGATGTTCATCTTAATCTAAAACTTCTTTCGCGCTATCTTACCAGAACCAGTGACGCGTGAGTTCGCTGAGCCCCTATTCGCGTTCGTCCCGGAATATCACGTGGACGCTATGTTGGAACTATGCAACACTCTCCGGTTGTACATGCATCCCACAGTGCCAGTTCATCAGATACCAGGTAAACTTGAGTACCTACCTTATTACCTATTATCACACCTTCGAGGAAGAGCAGAGACAGGGTGAGTTGGTTTTTAATGGACTTTGTGTTTCTAGAATGAGAAGAGCTGATTCTCTTTATGACGCAACTTTTTTTTTAAACGCAAACGAGCAGACGGATCGCCTGATGGTAAGCGATTACTACTAGCGATTGCGATTGGTTGGTAGCGATTGGAACTTCATTGAGTTAAGGCTTGGGTCGTCTGGATGAGACATAGAGCAATGCCAAAAGGAAAGTAGTCGTCAATAAAAGCTTGTATCAATAAAGTTTTCGTACTTATTATAGAATGGGAAGATCTGATGGTGTCCTGCGCGTCTTTCCTGTGTTCTGAATTCGCGGACCAGCGTATTGTGTTGGCCAGTACTCGAGAGTCACTGGTTCAGACGCTGGCTTCGTTTGCCACGCAGCCGCCCACCATGAGGGCTATTGAAAGGGTGCCTATCAAACAGTAAGTGTTTCTTTCTCAGAATACCTAAAACAAGTATTAGTTACATTGCGTAGTCAGTGGTGTCGCTTGGAGTTTACTGTATATGTACCTAAACTATGTACATTTGATCAATGTTATTGCGATTTGACCTTATCTTGTATATCTTAGATAGAAATTAATAATTAGTATATGTGTTCTAACTGATGTAAAGTTAACTGATACTATATGATTGGTTTGCAATAATGCATGGTTTATTGAATTGTTCTGTATACTTAGTTATAGTACCTAGTTAATAAGGAATGTTTGCATGATTCTTTAAGTAAAATGTACGCACTTAAAATTACCCACTGCCCAACTATGTTTACCACTACATTTTTGCAAATAAATATATCTTATCTTATCTTATCTACGTCGTGCGGATAAAATTATCGAATAAGTATATTAAGCTTTTGAGCTTTAAACTTTGAGGAAATGTTCAAACATTTTCTGACCGGAATCAGACCTTTTTGGGGTTCTATAGGCAACTCAGGTAACCCTTGTAGTTTTGCTATGTCTGTCTATCTGTCCGTCGGTCCGCCCGCGGCTTAGCTCAGTCATCGTCAGTGCTAGAAAGCTGCAATTTCAATATCATGCAGATAAGCACTATTAGGCTGATGCTAATGTATTATTGCAGTCAAACGTGCATGGTGGAAGAACTAATTCGTCCGTACCAGAACCGAGCCTGGGCGCAGTCCAATTGGGTGCTTGTACGTTTCTGGCATGGCTCAGGCTTTGGCTTCCGGCATCGTCAATGGCCTCATCTCGCTGCCAGGTGATTATTACACTTTTACTTATTTAAGATCCACTTTTACTAGCATCACACGGAAGAGGTGATGCTAGTCAAGCACATCTTCAGATATTTGAAAGGCACCTAAGAAAAGAAGTCACCGCCGCACTCGGTCTGCTACAGCGACGCAGATCATTTTCCGGTATAGTATGCTAATTCTCTGGTGCCGCTATAAGCTGGAGAAGCCAAAATCAAACTACAGTTTATATTTCTTCAACGGAGGCGGAGATAATAGCAGCGAGCAAATCCGCACATGAAATAATGTGACTGAATCGATCGTTCAACAACCTGCTTATCCGATATGTAGCTATACTTAGTCGTAGACATATTGGTTCGTCACTTCGTCAAAATGTATATTTAATTCTTTTATTTACAGATACGGTGACAGAGAGCCGACAGCGAACAATCTTGGTGCCAAAGTAGATGCTGGACTTATGAGTCAATGTTTCGGTATGTTTCTTTTAGGTACTATCTTCCTCTTCCTGAAAAAATGTACCCCCATATTATGCATCTACTCCTAAGTAAACAATTACGCTCCTCTTTACTTACATGCTACTCTTATTTGCTACTTAACACTTGACAATATGGGTGTAAGCCCAAGCCTGAACACTGAGTGAACACATGGGCGGCGGCGACCACCTGGGCGTCCGGCGCAGAGGCAGTTGCGGGTATCTTTCTCTTTTACTCCAATTAAGGCGTAATGAGAGTGACAAAGAAAGATACGATAGATTACGGACTTCGGTGTTCGCGGTAGGCCTTCAGCATCCATGTGCCGTGTCCAAGTCGCCGGCCTCAGTGCATGCTACTCAAATACCTTGGACGCCCGACGCTGTACGTTCCGTCGAACGCGCTGCTGCAGGTCACTTGACGAGTTGACACTGAGACCTTTAATATCACATTTTAACATATCTACAGGCCCCTGTCCATCAGAAGTGATCCAACAACGAATACGGGACTACATAGCGTCACATCCCAAAGAAGCTGCGTCATTCTTCAACTCGTTGCTGAGCCAGCTCAACTGGGCGTTCTCGGAGTTCATCACTATGATGCAAGAGGTAAGTGCCTCCGCTGTCTTACGCGGGCGCACGGAACGGGTGAATGCCTATTGAATAATAGTATGAGCAACGCGAACTGGCGCGAACTTGTGGGACGGATTTTATCCGCAATAGTACCCGCGGGCGTGCACCCGCTGCGTGCGCCCGCGCAAGACAGCGGATGCACTAAGACCATGTAGAACCAATGACTGCAGGGCAGAAAGTAATTGTTCTTGAAAAACAATTAGGTACGTATCAGAAAACTTATGTAGAGGTGTTTTAATCAAGAAATTATATAGATGAATGTAGAGCGTTTAACATGAATGTATGGCTATAAGGATATAACACCGGCGTCGCATGGCATCCCGTTGAAGTCGCATCACATCGTCGTATTTTAGTGTAATAAACCAATCCGATACTATGCACTTTAAGCGTGTCCAGATAACTGTCCGACTTGTATATTTTGTTTTATACATTTCACACTATCCATAATTCTATATTGCGTTTATAAAATACGTTTAAACTTGATCTAAAACTTTTCCGCCGACGCGTGCCAAGCATTTTCGCACAGATTCAAAATAACAAGATACTCCAGTCTAACAAAAAAAAACCTTTAGGTAGTTTTAAGTTAGCTTTGTGAAGTTTGTGTTTGACCTAAGTTTTATTAAAGGGTGAATCAACTTTTTAGTGTTACTCGTTACCATGATTACGTTCACCTGCACATTTCTATAGTTAATGGGCCAACTACGAAGCACGCTAGTAGAATGTGATACAACATTTCTTTTAAAAATTGTACTACTATTTTCCCATAATGAACAGGACAGAATAACTAGAATTTCACATTTAAAATCAGTTTGAATTGAACTCATAATAATTAACTCATAATATGAACTGCACTAGCCAGAAATAGTACAGGGTTTTTTACAGGTTTCTACCTATATAGAATAAAAATAAATAAAATAGGAGACACAACTTAAAACTGGAAACGAGCTTACAACCCCTCTGATGATGTTGCGGGTGTCCTTAAATTAGGTGGCGGTAATTGCTCTTCATCAGGCGATTTCTCTGCTCGTTTGCCTCCTATATAATACGAAAGATACAATATTAATAAAGTAAAATTTGAAAATATGTATAACAATGCCTTTTTCCCCTCTTGGCTAAGTAACGACCCTAAAAGCAAGCGGTAGATAACAATTTACAAAAGTGTTTCCTGTAAGTGGGGTATCTTAGAGTATTTGTTATCTATGATTTTGGCTCGGACATTCCCCAGTTCCGAACGTCCGATAACTTTGTGTCCGGTGAAATTGCCATGAAATACTAGTAGCTATCAGTTGTGTCCGGACGGATAACAGTTCAGTTTTAGTTTCTGGAAAAAGTTTGTCCAATATAATGCTGCGTGATTGCCCATTTGGGATTGTAAAGAAAGTTTAGGAGTTTGGTGGGTATGGACGTGAATAAGCCTGTTTAATGTTAGGTAGGTAGTTACAGCAAAGCTAAATTGTGTATTTTCGCGTTTTTGTCCCAAAAACCGATTCTTAGGTTTTGCTCTTGAATACAATACAAAATTACAGGTTTCAAACTTTCTAAGTCCTAAATTAAAATTACAGATGGACAGAGTGAGCGTGGACTCCAATCTCGAATCCCGTCAAATCAAGTTGTGTGCAACCTGCTTCGACCTCTACCATGGACTGGCAAGGGCCCTAGAGATGGCTATATGTCTGGCGCCTACAGTTCTCACCAAGGCGGAGGCTTGTGATAAACAGAATGAGCTATTACTGGGCAGGACGTGTCAGGTAAGATTTGTTTGTATATACCTATTATGAGGGTTTAAGGTACTAGACTTGGTCTCTTCCTCTTTAACCGATGTAGGGTCTAGATGTAGATATTTAGTTTAAAACTGATTTTACCTTTAACTGGCAAATATTTTGCTTTTGAGATTCAGCCTGACCTTTCCTCTTAACCTGTTCTCACAAGACCTGGGATGTCATACACAATAATCAATATTATGTGTACCTAAGTGTTCGTTTCTCTTTCCCCACACTATAGCCCCACTCTATATAGGCTCCACTTATACATATATTCTCCAGATACTAATGGCCGTCGTGTCCCGCGTCTGCGTACGGTCCGGCGGCGGCGCCGGTTTCGCCCGTCTTGTGGCCCGTGGACTGCCGGACACGGACCGTGTTCACTACTACGTCGCACTGGCTCCGGTCGCCGGATGCATCATCAGGATGCTTGATCCGAAACTTCCATATGAGGTATTTTACTTCTCATTTACATTTTGATGTTGCAATAAAGAAACCTTCCCGAAAATGTCAAGCTTCCCATGAAGGAGAATATCTCCCATGATACCGATAAAATCAAGACCACAACTAGACTAGGATCGTATGCATAATTAGTATTAATAATATTAATTAGACTGCAGTTTGACTCCTGATCCTTATAGTGGTGGTGTCCCTAGGATTAAAGAAACCCGATGTTTCCAAGCTGAAAAGTGTTGCCATTACCCCCCCCCCCCCTAACAGCCTCTTGAATTTCCCCCTTACAATGCTTACATTCGCCGTCGAAAAAAATAACCCCTTTTTAACAAATCGGACCTAAGTGATTTAAGCTCTTAACGTAATTGCCCTACCTGGTTGATGTTGGTATTAATTTGAAGTACATTTAATACAATAAAAACAGAATTCTATGATTTTAGTTTTGCCAGGCTTCACTGAAAATCACGTCACGTAAAGTGTGTCCTAGGACTCACTTCGGGACATAAAGCTGAGTTAAAGCTTTTAGCGCAATTCTCTGTTCATTTAAATAATAATTTGTAAACTATGTAATTTTTTGAGCTTATAAATATTTATTTACCTATATGTTTTATTGGCAGCACTTGGAGCGAGCGACGAAGGCGCTGGTCTGCGAACCGCTGTTCCACATCGATGGTCTCGATTTCATGTTGGGGAAGTGCAAAAGAGCGGATTTCTCTTTCTACAACTGTTAGTACATATCTAATGTAGTAGTAGTAGAGCCATTTATTTCAATAAATATTACACTAGTTTACAAAACATGCAGTGGTTTTTGTAAATAGATTTAGTATTAATAATATATTCATAATTTATGCAGTTTAAATTTATACAATTATAAAGATAAGTACTAAATTTCGTTTTAAAATTATTGTTCCATGCATTTTTATAATTTAATTCTATAAGTAATTTAATAATTATTGTATTTATTTATTTTATAAATATTTATTGACATGTCCATTTGTGGACATAGGCCTCCTCCATCGTGTGCCATGTATTTCTCTGTCTGCGGCAATTCTTGTCCAGGCTACGCCAGCCACGGCCTCGATGTCGTCCCGCCAGCGGCGCCACGGGCGACCCCGTGATCTATATCACATACATATCTAATATAACAGCCTAAATAATTAAACACAATTAACTAAGTATCTACTGAAAAAGAGGCTCGTTGATGTTTTTTGTTCTATCCTTTGATTTTGTCCTCTCGATTGTGTCGAGACGCGATTGGTCAAATTCATTATAGTTCACTAAAGTGTCTCGTAATGAAGTCATTATAGTTGAGTCGGAAGCCCATAGTGAAAAGTATGCGATTACTTATAGTTTTATTTAAGAAGTCTTAATTCAACCATTAAAGTCGACGAGTAGAGACATAGCTTCTGCCGGGTATATATTATGGAATTTCGACGCATTGTATCGAAATTGTATTCCTTCCGCTCCTTAATTTGAAATTATACTTTAATAGACCCCGAGGACGTCACCGTTGAAGAGATGAAAGCGTTAGAAGCGGTGGTGGAAAAACTCCGAGCTGCCAAATCTAACTTGGTAAGGCTCTTGCGTATAACAAATGTGATGAAACTCGTTTTAAGTGACCCGTTCTATAATACATTTAACATGTCTGCGTCTCACGGAAGATTTCTTAGTGATTGCCATAATTACATTTGTGATCATGCAGGAGTCGTCACCAGGAGGTAGCGGCACGCAATCAGAACTGCTTTGCACTATTTGCTACGCGCGACCAGCGGACACTGCCTTCATGCCGTGTGGACACCATTCGTGCAGGTGAGGGCACGTCAATTTGTCAGTTTGGCTTTTGTTTACTACCTAGGGGGCGTCATTAATTGCGTAAGGTATATTTTAAAAAAAAATTTGGAATTTTTGACGAAATACCTGTTTGGTTTTCAGAGCCTGTGTTATGCAGCACATGCTGAACAGCAAGCAATGTTTCTTCTGTAAAGCAGAGATCGAAACAGTACGAGAAATCGAACCGGCAAACAACTGAGCCTGTAGGTACTTAGGCTTATATTAGCCAATAAGATTTAGCGGATTGATGCTTAATAGTAACGTATGCCTGACAAGGACAGTTCACTTCTGCTCGAAAAGAGACGGCTAAATGCGGCGGCTTCACTCTGTGATTCAACGAAGGATTATAAAGTTCCTTCGATACTGAAGCAATCTATAAAGGTCCGTCTAGACCCGTGCAGTACGCCGCAAATGCAAGGGGCATTCCAGAAAGCTGTCGGATACTTGACGCTTTTTTTAACGCTTCATATTTGACATGATAACATAACTTAGCTTTATACTTCAACGGTGTACCCATAGCCCAGGCGGCCTAGCCAAGGTGACGATCTCTTGCGCTTCGCCATCGAATCGCTTTGTGTCTCTCTATCACTCTTCCATATTAGTGTGACAGTGACAGTTGCGTTTAGTTCGCTACGTAGCGTTAGCGATTGGCATGTTGTCTACGGGGCCTGATTTCTGCAGGATATTACGGTACCTATAGCTGCCATACACAGTCACATCCCCGACCCAGTAGACCTCTTTGTTGTTTTTTGTTGTTTTGATGTTTCTTTCAATATTTAGCCATATTTGGTAGATGAATCAAACTAATCGCTCTACCTACCTATGTAATGCACATTCGCCAATGTGGACAAATTTTAAAATTATACCTACCTTGTATAAATTAACCAAGTTGAATTTAAGAGTTAGATTCTATTTTATGATACTGTATTCGTTTTGTAATCGCTTGATCAATTTATATTCTGAGGTTTTTCATTAATTTTAAATAGTTATTTTTAATAGATTTTCAGAATTAAAGTAATAAAACCATATTATTTTTAATATTCATTTAATACATTAAGTACACTTGGTCATTACAAAGTTCATGGTATTAAAAAAGTACCTAAATATTTACTATTCTAAATTTATATTATATTCATTGATTTAGGCGAGTTCTTAACAACATTAATAGGAAAAGATTCGATACAATGATATGTACTCCCTTCTTGTTAATTGACGTACTGCAAGCTTAAAATGGTACTAAACTTACATAAACCCATCAGTTTTTTTAAGTAATTTACCTTAATTTATTTACAAAAGATGACATTGGAGATCAGTTGATGTCATTTGAAAAATGCATACAAGTACGGCACATAAGAATAAGTATGATAAGTAATAGTATACTAAGTAAGTTTAAGTATTAGTATACTATTGCATATTAAGTATTGTATTGATATTATTAAGAGTAAAAGTCCGTCCATATTTGATGAATGCGTCGTTAATGTCAATCGCAAATTACTAGCGCAATTCGCGCACAGTTAACGAGCATTCGCGGCGTGTTAGCCAGATGTGGACACACCTTATTAATAGTATTGAATATGATATGAAAATAGGCGCCAGTCGGCCAGTTGCGAATAACCTGCCCGTGCTACAGTACAATACAAAATACAATGGTACGAAACGGTTTTTTGTCATCGAGTCGTTGACACGTTCACGCCATCATAAGTGTCGACACATAGCAAACATGGGTGATAATGCTAGTCTTGAAAATGTATTGTATACTTGACGTTTATTCTGTTCTGAAAGATAGCCCTGTTTTAAAGGCTCCCTAAGTTCCTTACTTGAAGGGGTACTATTTCAGAATTCTGAAGCCCCATTTAGACAGTTCAATAACTTGCAGGTGATTTTCGTTACATTGCTGTATTTATTTGGTCGGTCGACTGAATTCATGGTAGTTAGCAGTGTATCGAATATTGCATGCAAGTTCTTGAATTGTCTAGATGGAGCTACAATATTCGTAGTTCTTCTACAGCCCCCTCCACACTCGTGTCGCGATTCGCGCAGTAGTGTGGAGGGGGCTTATCGCGCGACGTATGTAACGTTGTCTATGGTCCATACTCGTAGCTGTGTTGTGAGTTTATGGTCCTTTGTTCAGTCCTTGGGGGTACGCGTAAAACGCGGCTGTGGGGCAATCGCAGGAGCCACGCGGTCCAGGCACCCCTCGAGGACCCATAGCCCCTGTAAAACAATTTAGAATATTGGTGTTATTTGTTAATATCATCAGCAAGTCAATAGAAAAACAAACAACAACCGTGTTAGGATTCAAGCAGAGCTCTTTTAATTTTATAGTAGTTATCAAAGAGTTATTAGTAGTATAAGAGGTATAAATATAAGAAAAAAATCATGACTCTAATTCGACAGCTGAAGTGATGCCGCTGTACGACCCCGTACTATATATACTACCTATAGATTGTCAAAAGCTGACGTTTGTCAATTTAGTTACCACAAAATATATTATAAAGCGGGTACAGTGCCATCTTTATCAGCTTCTAAACTCGGCTGCATTTTTTTTTCTTAGGCGTTACTCATCTTAAACAGTCAATGAATCTTTTCTTCCTAGTATTTACCCTGTAAAAGCCAACTACATACCTTCTCTTCCGGACTCTCCTCTGTCTCCTGTTCTTCCAGCGAGACCAGGTGGGCCAATAGGACCTGAATAAATAAAAACTTGGTCAATAAGGCGGTTCCCTGAGCCAGAAGGCGAAAAATCTCCTTCTATGATCATGTTTTTCTAAGAGGCGTTGATATTCGTAGACGTGAAAAAAATATATGTAGTTCTTGACTATATTATCTTTAATCACATAGCTTCCGATACACAAATTATGACACTTCGCTCGATACAATTAATTACCAAAGTAACCTCTAACTCGGACTTTTAATCTAACTTTACTCGGTTATTTATTATGTCTATAAACAAAAAAAGAAGATAAAACAATCTTAACTTAAATAGTAATTTCATAGCTTTCGAATTTCGATATTGTAAGGGAACGTTTTTAAAATAAATAAAAATCGACATAATTCGATCAAAATTGACACTTGGCGCGCATGATCTTTCCCGCTCTTTCTTGCAAAATGTGACAGTGACAGCGGCAAACCGATGGAACGGCCTTCTTCTCTCCGACGAGATATCGGACAAGCTAAATTATAATTCTATTCTGAACGTAGAACTTCCAGAAAACCTATCCAAGTGACAGTCGGTTATAGTAAAATAAAAAACTAAATAATTAACCTAAACAATCCCTCTAGGGGTGCCCTAGCCTGACGAACCCCGTCTCTGTAGTTTGGCCGGGGACTGTCTCATTTCAAACATATATAGAGAGAATCATACTGTCTTACGCTACTACTAGCACCCAAAGAAGGGATGAGTAAAGTTCTTGTTCTTCTTATTTACTGACGAATTGGATTTGCCAAACTATAACTACGTCGCCGGCAATCTGTTGTGTCCCGGCCTCTGTAGTAATGTCTGTAGGAAAAAACAAAACACAAACAACCTTCGATCCCCCCTAGGGCCCTCTTGGCCTGGTAAAAGCTACCCTCCACCCCTTCTCGCCTTTGTCGCGAGGCCTGGCTTCGCCCAGTCCCTAGATCACTGAGGGCAATTCTTTAAAAAAAGGAGTAAACAAAACACAACCGACCTGCGATTCCTCTCGGGCCCTCCTGACCTGGTAGACCACGTCCCTCAGGCCCTCTCTCTCCTTTGTCGCCCTTGTCACCACGGGGCCCGGCCTCACCCGGCCTGCCGGGGTCACCGATCGCACCGGGGTATCCGCGAGGCCCGGTCTCTCCAGGTGAACCTCTGGTGCCTGTGAAAAGAATTCACATTTTTTGATTTGCATTAATTATTTTTATATGATTTTGACCCATGTTCTTTCACTGATATGCGTTAAAATTATAAATAATAAACAAAACCGTCAACGCCCTCTATACGAGAGTAGGCCAAAGCTAGTGGCGCCATCTGATCGAGAATCAAATTTTCTTGATTTTCAAGGCACGTTTTTTCCTTAGACTGTATCCATCTATTACGGAGTTATATCTATCTTTTACCTACTTTATGTAGATCGGCATTTCTATTTAAAGTTATACCCCCATTTTGGGGACATATTTTTTCTAATAAAAAAATCTAAATCTAAAATCTAAGTTGGGGTACAACTTAAAATATATAGAAATGCCCCGATGTGAGCGTAGGTACCTGGAAAGATGCATTTAAAAATGGTTTATTTCTACCTACTTCCCTGATAAATTCAGTGGCGTAACTAGGGGGGGGGGGCAGAGGGGGCAAATGCCCCGGGCGCCATCCAAGGGGGGGGCGCCAAAATGGGCAAAAGGCAGCAGCGGGGAAACTTTTGTCAGTCGTCAGGGGGCGAGAATTTGGTGACTGCCCCGGGCGCCATATCCTCTAGCTATACCCTTTATGTGGCATAGTTTACACAAGAGCACAAAACGTTTCAGTGTAATCCGAAGCCATTCGTAAACCTAACCTGCGATAAAGGTATCGGAGATGATAATAATAATGACTATGATAAGGGTAGTGGTAACTTACCAGGTGCACCAGCAATTCCAGGTTTTCCAGGTAGTCCCCTCTTACCCACCCCCGGAGGTCCAGGGGGACCTGCTAGCCCTTGCGTCCATTCCTTAAGACGATCTGAAATAATAAATGCATATTTTTCTGACGATACTTAGTGGCAAATGCTTGTATTTTTATTTTTATTTAATTTTGGATTTATTTTATTTATATTTATAATCAATAGTAGAAATTGGAAAATTATACTGTGCCTTAAACTGTTTTTTGACAAGTTTTCACAGATAATAAAATATGACATTGATGCATCAAGGCGGTTTGTTTACAGAAGGTCTACCGGGAGACGTGAAAATCGTAATTTCGTTATCTGCCTCTTTATCGATCGAAAAGAGTTAGATAACGAAATTTCGATTTTCTTGTTTCGTGGTAGACCCTCCAATTGTGGTAGTGTAGTGGCGCCCCCTACGCAGAGTTTCGCGTAATATTCCCTATTCACATACCTCTTATAAGGTCTTCACAAATATTTCTTACTTCACTTTCAGATATTGTCGGTGCCTAAAAAAAAAGAACAAAATTCATTTTAGTTTCTACTTATTTAGTTTACTTGAGCCCTATCCAGATTTTAATTTCTCCATATTCAGATTTATATTTCATAGTTTCGAGTTGTTTAATTACTTGCGATATGAAACTGTGTGGTGCCGGAATTCCAGGTGGCCCTCTCTGTCCTGGGGTACCCGGTGTGCCATCTATTCCTGGAGTGCCTGGTACACCTGGCAGGCCTTGTTCACCTTTCTGTAAAACGCAGTTTTCTTTCTTATTACTTGGTCAATGGTCAATCTGAAATAAAAGTTCTAAATGTATTAAACAAAAAACTGCGTTTATAATTGAGCGGCGTAGTTCTGAAGCTTTTATCAATACAACTACGAAATTGAAGCGAGAAGTTAACGTTCTCTTTGAGATCAGATCTAAAAGCACCTTTAGAAAAGCACTAATAATTTCGAATCGTCTTAAAGAATGGACGGTAGCGAGTTCCATCCTGTAGCAGTCCCTGAACTTGACCTTACCAGTGGCTCCTCAGGTTCAGGTGGTCCAAATACGGTGGTACCCTGGGCAGTGTTGGAGCCTGATGGGCCTACCTAGTAAACATCCAGGGCAGCGCAAGAGCCCCCTGTTCATTGGCGCGGAATGTAAATGTCAAGCTTAAGTTTCTAATTTACGCCACAAGATGGCAGCACCTGCTTTAAGTGATGTCTCAATATGCCGATTTAGATCTCAAGATGGCAGATCTTCCAACGCGCACGGTTTCTTTTCAAGAGATATAAGACTGTACCTGAGTTCCTTTTTGTAGTACTTAGTTTCTGGTCCTTACCTGACCAGAGGTTCCTGGTGGTCCAGGTGGTCCAGGAACAGTGGTACCCAGGGCAGCGTTGGAACCCGGTGGGCCTGGTAGGCCTGGCAGGCCGCGGAGGCCTTCTCGACCCTGGTAACATTAAACATTTGACTTAAGCTCTGAGATAAGACAAAATTGTAACACAGATTATTTGTGCCATTCTCAACCAAAAGGGTACTTATTGTCGGACTCGGTTGTCAATAAGGCGCTATTTCCATATAGTTTCAATTTGAAATCAACCTTATCGACAAGCGACAATGTGGTAAGTTTTGGTTGAAAACGTCACATTTATCCAGGAATTACACGAGACACTTAGACAGTTTTGCGTAACAAAAAAATATGTTATAAATATATTTTCAAAACTTAAAAGGAGGAGGTTGCCAATTCCGTTGTTGTTTTTTTCCTTTTCGTATTTCTTTAATGTATGGTAGAACATAACATTACACAAAACATTCTGAGTAGCCCCTAAGAACCTATCTACGAGTACATAACACTCTGAGAGACGATGAAGATTTTAAGTTTTTTTACGTAATATTTTAGTACCTGTGCTCCATCTTGACCTCGTTCACCACGAGGCCCGCTAGGCCCCGGGGGGCCTATCGCACCTGGGGGTCCCGGAACACCTGCAGGGCCCTGTGGCCCTTGTGAACCCTGAAATAAAGATAAATCATAATCGTAGGCGTGGCGAGAGGATATGCTCAGGGTGCGTAGACAAGGTGGCAATCGTTCACGCTCCTTAGCGTAGCGTAGTTATCGTTATCGCTCTCTATCACTCTTCTATATTAGTGCGACAGAGACAGTTGCGCAGATCTGACAAGGCGAGCGTAGGCGTAGAGGGCGACGACTAAATAGTAGAGGAGCGCTGAGTAGAGTAGTCGGGTCGGCCCGTCGAAGCTAACTTCGCATCGACTTGAATAGAACAAAGTGAGGGAGTGTCAGTATAAACGTCATATTATCATAGAAGTTTGACATTAATGATGATGTTGCGTTGCCACACTTTGTCATAGCAAAGGCCATGCAGTTAGTTTGGTCCGACTCTAGCTATAGCGAAAACCAAAGACAATCAATACTAACTATCTACCCATATCCATACTAATATTATAAATGCAAAAGTGCGTCTGTCTGTCTGTCTGACTGTTGCCTCTTCACGCTTAAACCGCTGAACCGATTTAGTTGAAATTTGGTATAGAGATAGTTTGAGCCCCGGGGAAGGACATAGGGTAGTTTTTATGTCGGAAGTCATCCCTAAAGAGGGTGAAAAGGGGCGTGGAATGTGGAAATGAGAAAATTAATGAATTGCCTGTTAATTGGTGTAAGCAATTTAACTTATTTCCATTAGATTTTATCCAAGCGTTATACCTACTCTAACTGCTGGAACTAATTTCACGCAGACGAAGTCGTGGTCAGAAGCTAGTAATTAATAACACCAAATTTACTAATTTTAACCAGTATTTTCTCGTCTCTATTATTATATTAACTAAATTCAAATTCAAATTCAAATTCAAATTCAAATGTTTTATTCATGATAAACTTAAAACTAAAATTACATACAAAAGTATACTAAAGCTATAGAAACTTATAAAATAGGTAGGAGTTGAAGTTTACTGAACTATGAGAAAAATTGTATAGAAATGCAAAAAAATAAATAGAATTACAAAAGCGTATATTCAGAACACTGTACCGTAGCACCATTTGCCCCGGGGGCGCCGGCGGGTCCTGGGCTCCCGTCCTGACCTCGTCTACCGGGGACTCCTCTATCACCTTTAGCACCTGTAAATAATCAATAGGTACATTTATATAAATAATATAAATGGTTTACTGATGTTTCGGCGAGAATTACTTGACAAACTTTCAGTTCCCAAACTATTTATCCCATATTTTTAGTTGGGCGAAATTTCATTTCGCAAATTTACATAAACCTAGGTTGGATTATGTAAATTAATAACCTAACCTAACCTAACCCAACCTAGTACGTCATTTTCATTTCGCAGGTATGGGGTTGGGAAATGAAATGGTTGCGAAGTAAGGGTATGCCAACGATTGGTTTGCCAAATGAAACTTTGGCGAAAAGTTGATTGCCAAGGAAAATTTGTCGAAATAAATTTCGCCAAAAAAGAAGTACACCATTATAAATAATTACACTTTAATTTGAATAAACACACCAGCACACTATATACGAGGACACTTATCCCGATATATTTTATTTTGTTTTGTAGCTAGTCTGTCCCGCTTAAATATTATTTTTTGCGAAAATTAAAAAACAAATATTTTGTTGATCGTGTTCATAATATTTTTAATTTAAACTGTATCGAGCTTTACTTTCATGACCTTTTTAAAAATTTGTAGAGCGACGATTAAACAAAACGCATTTTTTGGACTTTCGAAATTATTATATCCAACATTATTAACTCGAGCAAAAAAATGGTTTTAGAGATTTCAGATTATTCTTTACAGGTACTTAGATGGCCTTAGGATCACCATCATTCTATGTATACTATAAAATATCCTAATACCTTGCAGTATTGAAGCGTTGATATTCGCAGCGGTACCTGGAGGACCAGAGAGCCCTGGGAACCCACGTGGCCCCTCTGGCCCCGGCGGGCCTCGTTTACCCTGTAACAAGCATATAGTAGAATGTTAACCAAGGTATGAAAGGCACTTATTCCTGCTGAGGTATTTTCGCCAATAGTCCGAGGCTGAAATGATGCCTTTCACCCGAGTTAAACACTCTACTTTTCATTTCGAATACGAGGAAAGTAAAATGCATGTGTTTTTTCAAAAACATGACTAAGTATACATTTTACAGTATTTCTTGAGGGTACTTTCAATTAACAATTTAGGCAAAAGTATCGTTATTTAAGGAATTTGGAGTCAAATATCAGAATGGTAAAAAAATTAAAAAAATCGTACTTCGAACGTAAAATGCTCTAGTGCAGACACGTATCATTTTCTGCACACCTTTTAGAACACCAATGACCCTCTTTCAGAGCATGGGAAATGAAAATAATATATGTTATGTTATTGTAAGAGAGATCCCACACTAGCGTCAATTGAGCGTCGGCGTCTAGACAATGGCGTCGCTGCGCAGGTGCGCCAACGTTGCGTCGAGCAGCAGCCATAGAATTGATTAGACGCCGACGCTCGGGAGACTGTGGGGTGGCCCTAAAGACTATATCGCGCTCACTCATCTAATTGATCTCTTGATTTTTTATGCCGTCGCGGACGCGTCATAAAAAAACCTTGATTGTTTAATCTTGATTGTTTGAGCAGAGTTTACTGCTCTATTGTGAGACCAAAGACTATATACAGATACGTAACATTGTTACCTATATCTTGGATAAATTAAGCTAATTGTCTGAAAAGGACTAAGTGACCCCACACTAGCGTCACTCGAGCGTCGTCGTCTAGTCAACTCTATGGCAGCTGTTCGACGCACCGTTGGCGCAACTGCGCAGCTACACCATTTTCCATAGCGCTGACTAGACGCCGACGCTTAAAAGACGCTAGTGTGGGGTGGCCCTAAATAAACACGTGTAAAGGTATCTAATTATAGAATTAATAAAGTATATATGTATACTATTTGTTAAACATAGCCGTGTCTAAAATTCGCTATGGACATAACATGAAGATGGCAATAAGAAACTATTAACTTTTAACTTACATCTCTGCCCGGTTCCCCTGGAAGACCGCCTAGGCCCGTGAGGCCTGCTTCACCCGGCTCACCTAAAATAAGGTTAATTAGAATATATTTTTCATGATTTTCAGGAATAACAGATTAAGGCACTGATTAAAGATATTGTTATTCTAATTCAGATCGCTAGCGACAGCAGCACGTTTCGCCCTCAAAATTTTAACCGTAATGATGTTTAAAGACTTTAAAGAGCTTAAATAGTGAATAGCTAGTATTGAGCTAGGTACCCACTTCAAATATCTTCTAGATATATTTATAAATCAAACGCTAAAATCCTTGCATGGTAGATTACCTTTCTGTCCCGTGTCTCCTCTTTCTCCTCTTTGACCCGACTTTCCCGGTTTTCCTGGTGGGCCAGCCACGCCTACGCTTCCCTGAAAACATTCAGGTTGTCAATATACATACATATTTGAATTTGGAATATTTTATATTATTCCTCTTTCAATCCTTAGAATAAAGAAGGGATCAAGTCTTTCTTTCATTTTGTTACTACATTTCATAGATGGTGTGACGGTAACAGAATGGACAGTACGAAAAATGTATTGAAATTTTTAGACACTGTTTTCACATGTCCAAATAAAAGAATGGTTCGTTAAAAAACTTGTTTAACCTTTTCACCGCGACGACTATTGGATATAACAGACAATAGTAAACTTTATTAAAATGTATTAAGGTTTATTTTATACTCGTATTGTATAACCAATGTCGGCTATGGCTGGTTGTAGAGTCAACAATCCTTGCCCTTAGCGACAGCATACCTATTCGGACTTACGGTTGTTACTTCCCCCGGCGGTCCCCGCTCGCCCCTCTCGCCTCGAGGCCCCGGGGACCCAGGGGGACCCATAGGCCCCTCAATGCCACGTACACCCTGTGAACATATTTCAACACAATTCAAATACTTTTTATTGCTCAGTTTGTACACCTCAATAAAAGAAAACACCAACAAAAGTAGGTAAACATGAGGCGGTCTTATCGCATATTTCTTGCATGTAAAAGGGACGCATAAAGCTCCCTCACCCTATTTAGAATAAAAATATACATTAATTTGATTAAGTATAGTACCTATTCAACTGAAATATTGTAAATTCGTGTGCGGTATAAAAAAGCTTTTAGTACTTACGGGTAAGCCTGTAACGCCCCTGATTCCCGGTTCTCCCGGTGGCCCAGCTGGACCTATTGGACCCTGAAAATATATGAAAATATGTGGATTTCCAGCAAAATGGGTCCTTATGCTTCATCTGCAATAAGTGACAATGGTTTCCGTTATGTACTAAAACGCCACAAATTAAAGAAAACTTTTTCCATACATTTACTATGGAGAAAAAGTGAAATTTTATTCACATTTTTTTTATCTCGCCCATGAGGACTCATGGTAGTGACACATTAATGTCTTCATACAGTACTATGGTCCTTAAACGTAGATAGTAGAGAATAGAAAGTAATTTAATTTGTTCTTAGAGTAAAGTCATATTTACGGGTTACCGGGTCTATGGAAATTTTGTTGTTAGGATATAAATTTTTCCATTGGAATTTCAGATGGTAACGTCCTCATTGCACTCGAAGCATAAGGACCCTTCTGTGATGGAAAGCCACATACTATTAGCTTTAGTCATAAAAATCACAAAAATGGCAAGTTAAATAGCTGAATTAGAAAATATTTTATATTGTGCACCATAAAGTAAAGACTTACAGAAAATAAACAACTAACTACTTACATATATTAAAGATTATATCTAGGTAGGTATTAACAACATAACTTTTTAGCTAACAAGCGATCTCCAATAAGGAAAAAAAATCAACTCACCGGCGGGCAGGATTGGTTACAGGTATTGAGAGCAGGAAATTCTATCCTGTCAGCTCCGGCTTCATACTGAAAGAATCGCTACATAATGTCCAATTAATATTAGTTAACTTAACCCGTGGAGCGCCCTAATATCACACGTGTGATACTGGGCCGTTCCACAGGTTAAATAATATATGAAAATATGTGCCGACTAGCTGATTCCCGCGACTTTGTACGCGTGTATTTTATACTATGTTGCTTGTGTGTAATCATTCAACTTACAAAATTAATAAACACATACTCACAGGAGAAGCGGTGGACATTATGGGTGCAGGTTCATCCTGTTGAAAATTTAAATTTATTTCACAAAATTTATAAATTGCAGGCATCTTTCTCTTTTACTCCAATTAAGGCGTAATTAGAGTGACAGAGAAAGTTGCCTGCAATTTGCGAACTTCGGTGTTCGCGGTAGCCCCTCAGTTGTACTTGACGAGTAGGTAGTTACTCCTCAAATCACAGCGAGAGAGAACGTAACCTGTATACACACAATACGTCAGTATTACCTAAAAAAGGGGTTGATTACATCTTACATCCTTTTTCAGGATACGCTGCTGGGAGAGTATATGCTGTTTCCCTTATATCACATCCAGCGGGATATTAGAAAGTATCCAGCTAAAGGATAGACGTAGGTAATTATATTTGTAGGTACAACCTACCTACCACTACAAGGGCTACGAGCGAGATGTATTAAATATTGTTAAATCATGTAATCTTTTTAAAACTCCAAATGTGGCTAGATAATGTGAAATTTAAATTAAAAACTACTTTTCCTCGAATAGAACAAGTTGGTTGAAAACTTACAATTTCTTCGCAGCTGTCTTTGACCAGTTTATACCGGCTGCAGTACATTGACAACCACTGGAGATCTACCTGAAAATACACGTAGAAAATGAATTAATATACAGAAATGTATTTGTAGTAGTAGTAGTAATAACTTTATTGTACAGAACACTGGTTTACATAACATTTACAGAAATAGATCTATATAGGTACCCTAAGTAATATGCGGATCTCGGCCTGTACGATCCCTCGGCGGTCCGACGATCCAGCGTAGCGATGTAGGATCCCGACTGGACGGGCCTTAATATTTTATTTTAAATCCACGAGTAGTCAAATTATATGAGTATAACCCATTGCCACTCCACGACTTGATATGTTATAAACGGGTCGCTTACGTGCAATCTGTTGACTTGGCGTTGATGACGCTATTGACGGGGGCGATAAGGTTAATAGTTATCGAGAAATTTGAATCGGTTTTTTAAGTAAGTTGTAAAATGCTATTAAACTAATGGTATAAATACTAACTGCAGCCGGGGTGCCATTTTCGTGCGCCATGATTGACAGTGTGGTGGCATTCCTCAAGTTGTGGCTCGTGATGTTTTGTGGCACCAGCTGAAAACAACAGTTAGAATGGGATAAGTCACACATGCACTAAGTGAATGAATTGTATATAATAATTATTGAATTTAAAAAATTAAAAACCCCCTACGACATATGCCAAAGAATCCATTTAATGCCAAAAATGGCTTACATCATTTTGAAAAAGAGCTGATACTCTTCAAACAGCTGGATAGATGTCTAGCAAACAAAGTAAAGAAGCACCGCAAGGAAATCGCTTTCTCGGAAATCGGTCCATCCGTTGGAGGGCGACGATGCCACAAACAGACAGACAGACAGACATTGGTGTCAAACATTCAAATATATAACACCCCTCTTTGCGTCGCGCGGGGTTTCGGGGATTCAAAAACTATACCCATAAGATACGAGTAGCGAGTAGTTCATGATCAAAGCAGACTCAACACCACCTACCTGGTCTGTTTATGACCAAGAACGTAACGTCACTTTTGAAGTTTTGAATCATCTGCCACTACACAAGCCTTCTAGAGCTTACCGTGGGGCTTAGTCAATTTGTGTAAAAATGTCCTATAATATTTATTATATTTATTTATTTATCTGCTAGATAAATAATAAAAGAACGTGCACTTCTATTTGGTTTCGATATATTCCAAATTATCCTTAAAAAGCTGTTGTGTGTGTGTGTGTGTGTGAGTCAGAGGATTAAATTACTATTCCTTCAACTACACAAAACATACCTCCTCACAATCAACGGCTACATGGACCGTATCATTGGTGACAGCTACGTGCAGCTTATGCCATCCTGGTCTGAACAACTAAAACAAAACACAAATATGTTAGGGACTACGACAATCTAAAAATACAAAAGTGTTGGAAGTTCATTAATGGACAAAAACCACTCGAAACCTGTATTCAAAGTCCAAGAATGTTTCCACAATACTCTAATCGTTCAGAATTTTATATAGCTCCTCCTTCCTAGCTTACTTTCGCTAGCTCAGCTAACATTTCAGTGCGAAGCCGCGCAAAGCTTAAGAGAATTATTAAAGACTCTTCACTGGCATTGAATTGCATTTTTTTTAATAAACCATGATTTTTCAATACTTGATGTCACCTTCCCGCGATTATTTGCGGCCATGTCTTTCAGTGAGAGGGAGGAAAAGCTAGAACTGAATATTCTTCTAGGCACATGTGACCGGGCGACTAGGTATCTGGAGCTGGAGTTTCAATTGGCCACTACGCTGGTCTGCTCTGAAACTGTCTACAATCGGACCATGATTTTTAATGCCATTTGATTGAATTAATTTACATTACCTTCTCACAATCAAAGATCAGTCTAGTTCCTTCTACAAGCACAGCTAACTTCTCAATACGAGGCAGTAAAGTCAGCGAGAACTGTAGACTTTTCGCCGCTCGTACAACCATCCATGGCTTGTTTTGGCTTCGGGCGTTGAAGGTGGCTACCACGCTGAACTGCTCAGGGAGGCCGGATGGGAAGACATTTCTGGAAAGATATTCATATAAGTATATTTTATTTTTGAATAGAACACTGTACTCAAGAGAAGCCAGGAAATAGATAGGAACAAAGAAAACTTGCGACGGATATATAGATATCACTAGCTACTCGTATTTTACACTAACATTAGGTGTATTGCTATGGTGTGCAGGGTAATTAAGTATGTACAATTGAAAATAAATGAAAATTTGAGATGTTTTCATAATTTTTTTATATCAAGTCAACTTTTAAGGTTTTGATTACAGTGCGGCTACCACCAGTTTGGCTCTGACATAAACGCTTTTGAGAACGTAACTTACTTTTTATGCATCTCGCTCGTACTCGCATTTAAGTGCGAGCGAGATGTTTAGAAAGTAAATTACGTAGACGTTAGCGTATATGTCAGTTTTGACGCAGTCAGTGACTCATGGTACGGGTACCGTTTGCCCTCGCAAATATAGTTTAGTCTAAGTAGTTTCTGTGTGATTTTTTATGACATAAATTGCAAGCGGCATTTAACAATTCAATAAAAATCCCTCTTATTTAATGCCCCCAAAGAAGTACCTAGTCTCAAGCTCCTTATTAATTTATTATTCTCTGATACATGAGAAAACACATACCCACCTTAAAGGTACAGTCAAATTAGCCCCATCGCTGAGCCTATAGGCCCTCTGCATATCCTGGGACCCTCGGACCTGAGTCACTCCTGTGGTATTGGGCCCATCCAGCTGATATACGGCTATAAGATCTATGCCTTGAAGGTCTACGTCTCCAGGTCTTGGAGACGAGCAGCGGAGGGGAAGGTAGATGGGGTATGGGGCTTGGGTTGTGAAATTCTCTGAAATGAATTACAAAAAAATTAAGTACATTTTTATGCAAGTGTGCAAGGTGTACTTGTGATTAATTTTTGCAATGTATTACTTTTTATATGTTTTGGGTTGATAGGAAAAATTCGTATCAATAGCGTACGTAATACCTATTAATTTAATTTAATTTCAATTACGTTTGTATCAAGACCAACTGAAATCATTATTGTTAGTACAAATAAAGCATAAAATATATATTACCTCTATTTACGTAACCAACATTACTGTCGGCCGTGACGAATTGTATAAATTGTAATGATATTTTCATACCTGTCTGGCCGTAGCAAGCTGAACGAAATGTAAAAAGTAATAAAGCGGCACACCTGAAAAGAAAAACAATATTTCAACGGACCGCTTAGAATTTAGGTAAATGTAAGTAACTATGTATGACTATACATAATTTTAGAATCGAACCACGCTAAGTTTTTATGCCAAGTGCTATGTCGAGTATGGAGCTTATTGGGATATGTATGCTACTGCTGCCAAGTTTGCGCAAAGTGACCGTCGTCGGAATCTATTAGTGCTCTCCAAGAACTAACAAAGTATAATACCTAAACAAATTTTAATCACAACAGCTACCTTTTACTAAAAAACCGTACAAGTGCGAGTCGGACTCGCCCACCGAGGGTTCCGTACAAATATTTTTTTTTGTATTTGTTGTTATAGCGGCAGCAGAAATACAATCATCTGTGATAATTTTAACTGTTTAATAGCTATCACGGTTCATGAGATACAGCCTGCTGACAGAAAGTCGCACAGTGGAGTCTTAGTAATAGGGTCCCGTTTTTACCCTTTGGGCATGGAACCCTTAAAATCGCCGCACGACTTCTTTTTCAACCTCGCGGTAAGCTATAACCTCCGCTAGATCGTCTTTGAAATAAAATTATCAAATAACCAGTCAACAACAGTACTTATGGTATGGTACGATATTAAACTCGTATATTAGCACCAATATGAGCTCTGATTCAATGATTGGCCAATCATTAATGGATGCGGCCTAGTTTGGGGACCTTGGTGTGGTTCGCCAATAATGATTAAAGCAACATGTGTTGAAGTGCAATTTTGTATGATACTTTTCACCTTAGGCGTTCGAAAAAGCATATTTTGCTGCGAGAAAGCTTGAGTTAACGTAAACAGGAATGGAGTAGTGATTAGGGATAAAGAGCGGGAATCACATTTACCTGATAATTTCTTAAAAAATACCCTAAACGTAAGATCATCACATCATCATCATCATTCAAAATCGTCACAAGTCAATTCCACCACCAACATATTGATACTCAAAATTTCCATCAAGTTACTTCGTTGTCACTCTTGTCGATAAAATGCAACTTTCTTATCAGTTTTTATAAATTAAAGAGATCCTCTACGAGCTAGTGTGGTGAAATATTATCTAGGCTTCACAGCCTTTGGATATGTCTACAGAAGAGACGTGAACCTCTTTGCTGTGTAAGCGTATGATAGCCCTTTCACACTTGATGACGATGTCTGATGTTGATGACCCTTTCACGCTTACCTACACACGGCGGTCTAAGGGGAACTGATTGTAAAAGTATTCCGGTGTAGGTCGGGGCAATTGTCAGTGAATTCAGTCAATCAGTGTAGTGATATTGTCAAACCTTGGCGGCGGCCCTTTGATTCATTTAGATGTTGTTGATACTCTTAAGTGGTGGGTTGAGATTGTTTGACAACCCTAATTAGGAAATATGTGCATGTTGTGGAGATAGTATAATTGGTGTATAAATATACAGGGTAAATATGCAATAGATGATTGAATGTAGGATCCTCCTACACTATCCAATATTTAGCCACGATGTTGAACACCGATGCCACCACCGACAACTTTATCAAGTACCTAATATTTTTGTATTTTTTTAAGTAGAAATTACGGATTCTAATTTAGCATCAGGACCCTCAGTTCACTTGGTCGAATTTATTTATAGTCTGCATTTTCTCAAATGACTTTCGTCCAAGACGGTAATCTGTTTAACAATTCCTTTTATGTGAGCGGTCGTCCATTGTGTGCCATTGAGTCTGATCGCGTGCTACGGCGCGTGCCATTGTCAGAGACAATAGTACACAATGGACGACCGCTCACAAAAAAGGAACAATGGCTTTTTCATTTCTCATGCTCTGAAAGCGGGTCATTGTTGTTCTAAAAGGTTTGCAGAAAATGATACGTGTCTGCACTAGAGCATTTTACGTTCGAAGTACTTTTTTTTTACGATAAGCAATTAAATTTTTCATTTCTCATGCTCTGAAAGAGGGTCATTGTTGTTCTAAAAGGTGTGCAGAATATGATACGTGTCTGCACTAGAGCATTTTACGCTCGAAATACGATTCTGTTAAATTTTTTACGATAAGCAATTGAAATTTGAGTTTAAATGGATTTGTTACACAATTTCCATTCTGATATTTGACTCCCCATTCCATAAATAACGATACAATTGTTAATTGAAAGTACCCTCAAGAAATACTATAAAAATGTATACTTAGTCATGTTTTTGAAAAAAACACATGCATTTTACTTTCCTCTTATTCGAAATGAAAAGTAGAGTCTTTAACTCAGGTGAAAGGCATCATTTCAGCTTCGGACTAGTAGCGCTCTCACTGCGTTCGAGCGCCATAATACCTCAGCAGGAACGAGTGCCTTTCATCCCTTGGTTAACAACCTACTATTGTTTAACAGATTACTTACCGTCTTAGACAAAAAAGTCATTTAAGAAGATGCAGACTATAACAATCCTTTTGATTGATCTAAATGGGGCTGATTACTTAGACCTATGCCTTTCAATGACGATAAATTACATTTTGGCAACCGTTATTGCAGTGACTTAAGTTCAAGGTGTTTGTTATGCGAAAACCAACCATATGAATAAATGGACTATATTTATATTGACCGGGATATAGACCGTGATTACCTTTTGTATTATTTGTGAGCTCCCGATATTTCGACGCAGTTACATGCATCATGTTCACGGGTGACTGAAGATAGCGGGTGGGGTGTCAAAGTTGTGTAGACAGCGCTCTGTCTACCCTCATTCTTGCGCGTCGGCTGCGTTCACTTTCAACGTTACCAACGGTCGCATTCACACTTGTTGGTCCGGTCGCGGTCTATATCCCGCTCAATATAAATCTAGTGAAACTTACCGTGAATCATTCAAAACTCTAAATGGACTATAATCAGATATATCGGACCGGCCAAGGTGCGCACAAATACCTATTTGAACACGCCTCTATCGTCAAGGCGTTATTTAGAATGCGTGTTCAGATAGTTTTGGGCACCTAGTCCGTTCCGATACATCTGATGATGACTGTACAGAATTCCAGACACTTGTTAATCAGCTACAAATATACGACCCAGTTATAGATTGATGTTTTTACGAGCGAGTTAATTTGTTATTTTAATTAATTATGATGTATCGCCGACAAGCAGGCGTTGTCTTAAATTGATGTCCAACCTTCGTGTGTGTCTGTGTGGTCTACTTTTCCAGATTGGTTATACACGACGTCCTTGGCCTCTAGAGTAACGAAAGCTGAACCCATCGGATAAAGTGTTTTGGTACATTTACATAGACTATGACCACGCTTACTTTGCACGAACTTGGCAGTAAAAATGCACACATCCCTGTAATGCTCATACATGGAACATATATGGAATTGCCACCAAAAACGTCAAATTCTAATTAAAATATGACGTCTGATGGTATGTACTTAGCACTTCCACACTTTGTCACTAAAAAGTCGGTGCAGAACTAAGAGTACTAAGACATTATGACTGAAAATATACATATAAGTAAATTATAGTGTTCGAAAAATATAGTGGGTACAGGATTGTATGAACAATTGAACGGATCTAGCAGAGTTGCAGGGCCCAGGGTGGAGACTGGAGACCTGTACCTACCCAGTAGTGGGACACTCACGCAAGCTTTCAAATTTTAATTGTAGTATGTGTTCTTACTTAAAAGTTAATTTATGTGATTTAAACTGAGCCTCCTTATAATAATAATAAATAATAATAAATCATTTATTTCAGACCGAGCTGATCCATAGTTTGTTAGTTACAGAGTATCTTAATAACTATGTTAGTGGCACAATACAAAAACAACAATAATTAAAATTTAACAATACAAATATAAAACTACATATATTTCCTACACGATATAGGAAAAAAATTATTATTTGGCAGGGGCAAGCAAGGCAGACAACCTGCTCTACTTGGCCCTGCCAATCGCCACTTCCACCCAGTAGCGAGTGAGAGGAGAGTCGAGACGCTCAGCCAACGCCCTCAGAAGGCCGTTGCTGCTGCCCCGCATACGACTTAGCAGTGATCCAACTCTTTTTCTCCTGACGGCGAAAAAGTCATCTGTACGCGCCTCAGCAAACATTCTGGATGCACTGCAATGTCTCGGCAGCCGCAACAACATTCTGAGGATGTTGTTGTATTGCACGCGAATTGCGTTGTAGGCTCTCTGTGTAAATTTCACCCACAGACTACACGTGTAGAACGTCTGACAGTAGGCCTTGAAAAGCGTCAGTTTGACTTCGTTACTACAGCGTGCGAATCTGCGGGCGATCATATTGCCCCGCACAGCCATCGCTCTCCTCTCCCTCTCCAGATCCGGGTCATCGCTCAGGTCACTGGTGAGCATATGACCAAGATATTTAACCCTCTCAACTACTTTTAGGGGTATCCCACCCAGCGTGATCTCAGGGACAGCTTCCCGGTTGTATTTACGGGCCTTGAACACTACCAGCTCGCTTTTGGTAGCGTTATACCTGAGACCACGCTGCGCAGCGTAACCCTCACATAGTGCCAGCAACTGCCTTATGGAGTTGACCGATGGCCCCAACAGCACCATATCGTCCGCGTAGCTAATGTTATTAAAACACTTATCGCCCATGTGACAACCGACACGCGTCCATCCTTGTGATTACTTACAATTGTAGTCATCAGAGAGTAGGTTCCTTTTAATAACAAAAAAACGTTTAAAAAAGTTTAAAGGTAAATGTTCAATGAAAAAGTGCAGTAAAAGTGCTTTTAAGACTTTAGCTGTAAGAGATCTCTTAAAGCGCAAGGCCCGCCTAAAAATAAGTTTTTTGACACCGCACAGCCTTGGCTTAAAATTCCTCAGACTCCGTACGCGAACTACGTGTTTTCTACCTATTTGTAAAGGTTTCGCAAAATCAACTCACCAGATTCCCCACATTTTCACAAAAAAAACAAAACGATCTTTACAACATTATCCGCTTATAGTCCGAGATCTGAACGCGTCCGGCTTTTCAATCGCGGCACGAGCACGAGCCCGCCTGGCTGCCGCAGTCGAGTGATATATCAATTAATTAGCGCCTGTTTTTAATGTGACGCGGTGACGTACGGGGCGGCTTCGTTGTACAAGACGTTTGACTGAAAGTAGTGCGAATCAAAGGAAATAATTGACCTGTACCTGTACCCGTACAACGACATATAAGCTAACGTCTACGTAATTTTTTTTTCTATACATCTCACTCGCACTAATGTCAGATGTCAGAAGGAGCGAGATGCATAGAAAGTAAGTTACGTTCATGCTAACGTTTATGTCAGTGCCAAACTGGTGGTAGCCGCACTTGGGACCTACCGCCATCCTACCGCCAGATTATCTAAATATCAAAGAAGATATATTATATCTTCTCTCTCTTCTTCTTCGTCGTTCCCTCATGACTGAGGATCGTGACCAAGAACTATATCCCTCCATTTAACGCGATCAAGGGCTATGTGGGCTGCCCTCTGCATGGAACCACATGCTTGTCTAATGGAATCCGACCATCTTGCCGGGGCTCTTCCTCTAGCGCGCTTGCCTTCAACTTGCCCCAGTATGATGTCACGTTCGAGGCTGTGGTGTGGCGATCGCATTATGTGCCCAAAGAATCTGAGAGCCCTCTCCTGGCAGATTGTTGAGAGTCGTTTGGTGATTTTTAGTTCTCTCAGAATCGACTCATTTGTTCTCATTGCGGTCCATGGGATTCTTAGCATCTTTCTCCAAC
This sequence comes from Cydia strobilella, assembly GCF_947568885.1. NCBI lineage: Eukaryota > Metazoa > Arthropoda > Insecta > Lepidoptera > Tortricidae > Cydia > Cydia strobilella. The sequence goes on along the minus strand of NC_086061.1, from coordinate 6,344,456 downwards.
ACCACATCTCGAAAGCATCGATTTTGCTCTTGTCCAAGCTTTTGGTGCACCAGGTTTCTGCACCGTACATAAAGATGGAAAATACCAGCGCCCGCACTAATCGTACTTTGGTAATAAGGCCTATACCTCGATTCTTCCATAACTTTTTGAGGTTAGTCATAGCACTTTTAGCCATTCCAGCACGTCGGCGAATCTCTTGCGTGCAGCCACCACCATTTGTTATTAAGGACCCTAGGTATACAAACTGGTCCACTTTCTCATAGCCATCTAGAGCATTGGATTGGGGAAGGACTTGTGCTCTGTCCACAACCATGATCATGGTCTTACTGTGATTGATTTTCAATCCAAGTTTGATGCTCTCTGCTTCCACTTTCTTCAGCAGAAAGGCCATCTTTTCCTCGCTAGATGTATTATATTATAGATATATTATATACATCTCTGTTCCTTCCCAATCCTTTTGATCCTTACGGAACGTAAGAGCGATAGTGATGTATATATAGAGGATATGCTTTTCTAATTGTGATGCTGATGACTGATGTTCATGGTAGGTAGCCTGTTGTATGTATAGGTATGATATAAAACAATAACAAAATCTTTCTGTTTGTAACCCCTTATTCTGTGATGAATGGTGCTGATCACGAAACATTATCGTCAAGCTTCTACGGATTACTATCGCGATAGGTATGTAGTGTAAGACTAACTGTACCTACAATTATGCACTCTGCTTTCGAAGGGAAAGCAAGAATTATTATATTACCACGTCATCCACACTTTTACATCACACTCATCACGTGATCTGGGTTCCGGCAGAATATCAGTGCCTTGCTCGAAAGAGAGAAGCGTATAGCTGAGTCGGCACCCTTTTGCTGTTGCTGCAATGCACACAGTGCAAGTCTTTCCACTATTCCTGTTGGTTATGTCTCTAATATTTATAAAATTTTGTATTTTGTTTCAATCGATTGTGTATTTTGTTAATTGTGTATTCTTCTGTTTGCCTATATTTCTAAATTGTGTGTATTTGTAGCTTTATCTATCTATCTTCAGGTAATTTGGGCGAAATTAACTCCACAATTCCTTCGGTAAGCGTACCCATGTATACAAAAACCCGGCCAAGTGCGAGTTCGTTTAACTCGCGCACGGAGGGTTCTGTGCAAACTTTTAATTTTCTCAAGTAACTATAATCACGTAAGACCAGACCATTTGACCAGAATCATAAGCAAAGATAGATATAACTCCGTAATAGATGGATACAGTCTAAGGAAAAAACGTGCCTCAAAAATCAAGAAAATTTGATTCTCGATAAGATTGCGCCACTACCTTTGGCCTACTCTCGGATTAATGGCGTTGACGGTTTCGTTTGTTATTATTTAACAATTTTAACGCATATCAGTGAAAGACCATGGGTCAAAATCATATAAAAAGAAATAAAGCTAATAAAACAAATAATTTATCCATATAAAAATACATTTTATCGTATTTTTATAAATCTTCATGTGAATTTACTGTGGTTACAAAATTTACTATGAGTACTATGACAGTGATACTATGATATCCACTTTGCTCCTACTAAAAACAATTTTATAAACTGTCTTGACATAGAGAAATATAAGTAAGGAAAGAGTGCTAACTCCATACATCAGTTTTCTTACCAAAACGAGTTATTTTCGTACTTAGTCGAAAGCGTCAAGTAGCGAATTTATCATGTCAGTACTGCTAGTTGACAATATTATAGATGTCGAACGAAAAGTGTAATGCTAAACAATTTTCAGCTAATATTAACCGTAACTCTATTTTCAACTCCTGCTTGTAATATTCGTTGTAAATTGTTTTAGCAATAGATACATTTTTCGTCAGTCGCTACACTCGGGACATCTGGTGTCAAGTAGCGGTACTGATAAATCCACTACTTGACACTAGATGTCGACTACGAAATAACTCTCGTTTTGGTACGAAAACTGATGTATGGAGTTAGCACTCTTTCCTTACTTATATTTCTCTATGGTTTTGATAACAATGGAACGGTTAATCTATCTTCATGATTTGAATGCTCTCTGTTATAGAGAATACTCTCTCATGCATGCACAATGTCAAGGTGCATTGAGACGACTAATATTCCCTGAATCTTAACAAGTGTGTAATCTACGAGATATTTATTCATGAAATGCACTGGGCGAGTCAAAGGAGGATATCACGTAATCACCAGTTATAGTCCATATCAGCCATTCTCAAAGTGCGCTCCGCGGACCCCTAGGGCTCCGCGAAGCCTCTGTTGGGGCTCCTTATATATAAGAGGTAAGAGGGGATACTTATATAATAATTAGAGAAAAAACAGCTCTTCTATAGGTATATCCGGTCCACAGTGGAACGATCTTTTTTAATTTGGGGCTCCGTCAAATATTTCGCTTTCCAAAAAGGGTTCTGACACAAAAAAAACCGGCCAAGTGCGAGTCAGACTCGCGTTCCAAGGGTTCCGTACAGTACACATTAAAATTTAAACAATGTATATTTCATGTGAAATGTCTTTAAAAAACCCGTAGGGGTCGGATCAAAAACTAATAGGTAACCTATAGGTAATCTATAGGTAAAGATCTATTTTTGTGTATTTTTTCAAAATGTTTGACCCAGTAGTTTCTGAGATAAAAGGATGGGGGGGGAATGGTCATTTTTTGCCTATTTTCTTGAATAACTTCTAAACTGTTTATCTTAAAATTATAAAAAAATATATATTTGAGATTATCACAATGAGCTCTTTCACTTGATATGTAACACGATATAGTTTGAAAAACTTTTTTTTTATTTTTTCATTTACCCCCCCAAAAGTGGCCCCCGTGTTTAAAATTCATTTGTTTACGTTACATGTCCGTCTTTGGGTCATAAACTTACATATGTATACCAAATTTCAACTTAATTGGTCCAGTAGTTTCTGAGAAAATAGGCCGTGACAGATGGACAGACAGACGCACGAGTGATCCTATAAGGGTTCCGTTTTTTCCTTTTGAGGTACGAAACCCTAAAAAGTTTGAGAACCGCTGTCACCTGTTAGTGTGAAGGGCGCTTGCAGGCGCCCTGTATCTAAAAGCGCGCGAAGCGCGCTGAATGTCGGGCTTTGCCCGACCTGTTAGTGTGAAGGGCGCCGCTGTATGTAGGAGCGCGCTCTTAGTATGAAGGGCGTCCGACCTGTTAGTGTGGAGGGCGCCGCAGGTGCCCTGTACCTAAAAGCGTGCGAAGCACGCTGAATGTCGGGCTTCGCCCGACCTGTTAGTGTGAAGGGCGCCGCAGATACTCTGTATAATAATAAGAGAGCGCGCGAGGCTTTAGTTATGCCAGCGGCCGGAATCGAAGGCCCGCCTCCCTGACCAACCTCCCTTTTTTTTTAACAGAAATTAGAGTCGGCCGGACAATTTCCCGGCCCTATTGCTCTTTACCCTGACCAACCTCCCTAAGTGACTCGGAGGTATATATACGCGACAGGAAAAATTTCGATAGCGCGATGTAGAACATTCCAAATTCGAAAATTTACTGATGGCTATGTTATGTCTATAGATGTGATCATTCATAATTTTACTGGCAACACCGTTTTGTTTTCCGTTTTTTCATCAGATTATTGCGGCTTTAAAAAAAAATCAAACACTCATTTCAAACATAGACAGAGATAATCATACTATCTTTGTCTTACACTAGTACTAGCACCCAAAAGAAAAGGATGAGTATAGTTTTTTTATGTACTTATTTACTGACAATTTGGTTTTACCAACTATAATATGTTAAGTTATAACAATAAGGGCCCTCCACACTTATGCGCGAATCAGGGCGCGCAGCCGAGAACGCGAGTGTGGAGCCTAGTTCGCTGATTAGCGCATCAGTGTGGAGGTCCCTATAGATTTTGCGTAGACCGGATCATAAAAGACGTAAAAGTTGTGTCCGACGGTGTCAACGTGAACACTGAACAATTTTAATTTCATCATTTACTTCCATTTTGTTTAAAATAGCTAGAAACGGATATACAAACACAGAAACAAGGTAAAACCGTCCGCTGACTTAAACTTTACTATTCAAAGTGTACTTTTTGTTAATTTGTATAGGTTATAATCGTGGGGTTTTTCAGATGCCGTTGTCGTGTCGATTTTACCAGGAGAAATACCCTGAAATCGAGGATGTAGTGATGGTAAATGTGCGGTCCATTGCCGAGATGGGCGCCTACGTACATCTGTTGGAATACAACAATATTGAGGGCATGATTTTGCTTTCCGAGTTGTCGAGGAGACGTATCAGGTCCATCAATAAATTGATCAGAGTTGGGAAGACAGAGCCCGTTGTGGTGATCAGAGTGGATAAAGAAAAAGGTAAGCTGTTGATTAATAATATGTTACAAGACTTCAATATCTATGGCATCGTTTTTGAAGAATGTGCTGAATTTTTCTAACAATCATTCAGTGGTCTATTCAGTTAATTCAAAGTTAAAGTTAATAAACTCTAAAGGTACAAGATTATTCATTCAGATTTTATTATTAACTATTGATTTACATGCAAACTGCATACACAGGCCTTACTAAAAAATAATGTATGCTACAAACATATTGAGACCATCTGAGAATAAATGTATATATATATGTTATTAAATTCTGCTATAAAGTTGTACAACATTACTAATTTGTATCATGCAGAGTTCAGGGATTTTAATGTATAAGAGGTTGACAGCTTCAGTGCTAGCATTATTTAAAAATCCACACAATAAAGCTAGTTGTCTCTTATAATTTTCTAAATAATTGGTTTTCAAAATGATAAAACACAACTAGCATGGTATTTAGTGAATGCCCTATTTAGGAGTAACTATATAACAATTAACATTTAAATCTTCAATCCAGGTTACATAGACTTGTCAAAACGACGTGTGTCTGCCGAGGACATAGACAAGTGCACAGAGAGGTACGCCAAAGCCAAGGCGGTGAATTCCATCCTCCGGCACGTGGCTGAGCTGCTCCATTATGAGAGCTCGGAGCAGCTGGAGGAGCTGTACAAGCGTACTGCGTGGTTGTTTGAAGAGAAATATAAGAAGAAGGCTTCAGCTTATGACTTCTTTAAACAGGCTGCTGTGTAAGTGCCCTTCCATATTCATATGTGATGCCCTGATGACTGTGGATGTTTGTTTATTTGTTATGTATCTTTCCTATAAAATATATATCGTTTCTATAAAATTATATATATTGTCATGCTTATGGCAAGGTAGGGAAACCAAAAGCAATTAACTATATTTTCATATATGATATCTGTCAAATAATTGTTATGCTAGTCGTAGTCATACAGCAGGTGCCACAGTTTTGCATAAAGCAGTTTTGTATTCGCTGTGTAATATAGAATTACAATCTTATACATTCAATGTTTCAAGTTTTGGTAGACTATGTCTAGAAACGTGTATGACTCCACACAACACTATAGAATAGATAAAGTAGCAATGCAATGCAGCAGATAGGTCTATTTTTGCAGAATTTTCACCTTGTTCATTTTTCAGTGACCCATCAGTCCTTAATGAATGTGGCCTAGACGAGAAAACCAAGGAAGTCCTCTTGGCCAACATCAAGCGTAAGCTGACTTCCCAGGCCGTGAAGATCCGCGCGGACATAGAGTGTGCGTGCTACGGCTACGAAGGAATTGACGCGGTGAAGGCGGCACTTAAAGCCGGCCTTACCGTCTCCACTGCCGAGATGCCTATTAAGATTAACCTTATAGCTCCGCCTCTATATGGTGAGCCTTCATATTGTATTAATTTAATTATACATTCAGCAATAAAATTATGATAGTACTTATAAGACACAACTGCAGTTTAATCCTTATTGGCAAAAATGGCAAAGGGACACAGGAGGCACATTATCTTTGACTATCTTTTTACATTTTAAAGCTTCAAGGAGGTTTGAACTCGCGACCTTCCACGTTTTTTTGTATATTAAGGGTTAAAGACGAAAAAGGAGCTTTTAAACAATACATACCTACTGCAAAAACCATTTTCAATCTTTAACTGTTTTTTGTCTAGCAAGTAACATAAATCACTCTAAAAACGAATTTCGAACATCATTCAATGACCAAAACATGTTCATATTCTACAATAACCTGTTACAAAATGAAACTAATATGTATCAACCTCAGTACTTTTTGTAACGAGACTGACTGAAATGGCAAGACAAGTTCGTACGTTTCCGGTAAAAAAATGATGGAAAATAAATATGCACTACATCTGTAACTCTGTATGCAACTATGTATCCCATACACAGATACCACATTTTTCTTATGATTGACAGAACAAGATACAGTTAAAATAACAATCTAACATTTACTTTCAGTTAACTTAAAAAACGTTTTTCAAATACATTGTTTTTAAGTTGGATTTAAGTACACTAATAACCGAATAAAGAAATATCAAACATACTCCTATAAGCCGTGAAGATCTTATTAAAAGAGCTTTGTTAAATCGTGGCAGTAATTAATACCATTGTTTCAGTAATGACTACCTCAACGCCCGAGAAGACGGACGGTCTCAAAGCACTACAGGATGCCATTGACAAGATACAAGAAAACATCACGACCGCTGGCGGCGTGTTCAACATACAGATGGCGGTATGTCTCCATTTTGACTTGTCAATTTATATTGACAGACAGATGGACCATAAGCTTAGGTGGTATCACATCTATTGCCACATCACAAAACCGAATCAGTGTAATAACTATCAAGTAAACATTCTTTAGCAACCTTCGACATCGCAACTCAAGAACTAGGTCCAGAAGATGTACTCGTAGGTTTTATACTACGCCTCTCGCCATAACTAGTAAAATTAGAAATTTTGCGCTTTGGCAACCATCCCAATTTAGCGAATGTTTATAGTCAAGTTCACGTCCAGGATTGAATGAGTGAAAAACTTTTTAATATAAGTTAAAACCAAAGCCTAACTTGCTTGTTGCACCCTTATAGCCATTCTTAGGGCCACTTGCACCATTCCACTAACCCGGGGTTAACCCGTTAAACTGTTAACCTAGTGTCAAATAGTACTGGTAACTCCAGGTTTAACCGGTTAACCCCGGGTTAGTGAATGTTGCAAGTGGCCCTAATAGGCATTCCACTACTTCTTAAAAGCTGTATGGTGAACCCATTAGAAAATGTACTCAAATAGTTAACTTTTAGACTGTTTTCCGGAACGTTTTTGTTCTGAATATGCATTGTATAGTCGCCATCAGATATATCGGAGCGGCTGAGGTGCACACAAATATCTGAACACGACTCTGATGTCTTGTCAAGGCGTTGGAGTGCGTGTTCAGATATTTTGGAGCACCTCGGCCGCAGCCGCACCATATATCTGATGGCGAGTTGGCGCCTGCACATAATAGTTGTTCGTTTTCAGCCTAAAGTGGTGACGGCGACGGACGAGGCGGAGCTGGCGCGGCAGATGGAGCGCGCCGAGGCGGAGAACGCGGAGGTCGCCGGGGACTCCGCCGAGGAGGACGAGGACCATGGTGCGTATGCGTACATACATACTACCAACATAATAAGTAGGCATTCTAAACATAAATAATGGGGAGGCTAACTTGCGAGACATTCCACTGAAGAATTGGATTACCGTGATCCAATAATACTACTTTATGAAAAACGTGCCCAGTATAGGGGCCGTGCGCGTTGGAGGGTCTGCCATTTTGTGGCCTGAATCGCAAACATAAACATGTACAGTCGCCATCAGATATATCGGAGCGGCCGAGGGACTCAAAAATATCTGAACACGCACCTAGCGCCATGACAATAGAGGCGTGTTCAGATATTTGTGAGCACCTCGGCCGCTCCGATATATCTGATGGCGACTGACGCTTCACGCCAAAGAAAGTGCCGCCATCTACCTTTCTCGTACGTTTTCTTGTGCATAGTAGGTTCTACCATCTTGTGGGCTACATCGGAAGCATCAACTTCACATTTACGCCTCGCGCCAAAAATCTGACGGCTCCTGTGCTGCCCCCTACAGTTCACGCACGCTTCCTATCACGCAATAATGCTATACTCCGTTTTTTAGGGTTCCGTACCCAAAGGGTAAAAACGGGATCCTATTACTAAGACCGTTGTCCGTCTGTCTGTCTGTCACCAGGCTGTATCTCATGATCCGTGATAGCTAGACAGTTGAAATTTTTACAGATCATGTATTTCTGTTGCCGCTATAACAATAAATACTAAAAAAGTACGGAACCCTCGGTGCGCGAGTCCGACTCTCACTTGGCCGGTTTTTTTTTAAGATTAGAATTTTTCTAACCTCAAAAATAGTGGTAAATAATTGTTTCTTCCAAAATACTAGGGTTCCTATGATGTATAATATTGTTGTTGTTGTCCTAAGACAACCTAGAGGTGCAGAGGGCCTTCACAGTGGGTACTATGCAAAGATAGATATAACTCCGTAATAGATGGATACGGTCTAAGGAAAAAACGTGCCTCGAAAATCAAGAAAATTTTATTCTCGTTCAGAGGGCGCTACTAGTTTTGGCCAACTGTCGTATAGATGGCGTTGACGGTTTCGTTTGTTATTTAACAATTTTAACGCATATCAGTGACAGAACATGGGTCAAAATCATAAAAATAATTAATGCAAATAAAAAAATCATTTATCTATATTTATATACATTTTATCGTATTTTTATCAATCTTCATTTTTAGTTTTAAAGTGTGTCGACAGATGGCAGTGAATTTACTGGGGTTACAAAATTTACTATGACAGTACCGCTCTAGTATAAGTTACTCTATGGTACAATGTAACGACACTATAATTCAGTGCACAGTTACTCAGATTGAAAAAAAAAACGGGGTATAGATATTGTCAGTTAGATGTCGACGCATAGATGTTTTACACCAGCGGTTCATGGGACAAGTGTATAAGTAAGATTGACGCGATCCAGTGTCTGGGATCAGAAGTAAAATTAATGGAGATGGATGAATTAAAGCTAATGTTAGGATCGGTTGTACCAAATCATCTGAGACTGTTAAAGCGTCCGCCAAATTTTATTGTACTTATGGGAAGTTTCATAGTTCACTTGAGTGATGTTGATCAGTCCGCTAATTGTAGTTGGTGCAACTGGCCCTTAGTAATGTAATATTAATGTTCAAATAGTCGTTATCCATCAATTTGTTTTTTTTAGGCATGGGCGACGCTGGTATGGACGAAGAGCCGCAACAGAACGGCGCATCCGACGAGGAAGACGACAACTAGAATACTGCGAACTATATATTACATATATGTATAGCGATATGTTGCTAATATACAACTTTTATACAGCCCTGCCTTTATACTGCCCTAAGCGCCACTTGCACCATCCCCCTAACCCGGGGGTTAACCAGTTAAACCGTTAACCCAGTGTCAAATTGTACTGGTAACCATGGTAACTCCAGGTTTAACCGGTTAAGCCGGGTTAAAGGGATGGTGCAAGAGATAGATGAGTTACTCTTGACAACCCTACCCATTAGGGTACTTATTAAAGTCTAATAACTCCCATTAGTATTTGTATGTATGTATTTATTCTCTATGTAGGAGTAGGTAGCAGTCTAAACAAGTGCGAGTCGGACTCGCGTTCCAAGGGTTCCGTACATTACACATTTTTTAACAATGTACCTATTTTTTATGTGAAACGAGATGTCTTTAAGAATCCGTAGGGGTCGGATCAAAAACTTAAGGTAATTAAGTCAGACTCTCGCTTGACTGCACATTTCTAATAGGTTTTCCTGTGATCTATAGGCAAAGAGCTATTTTGTATCTGGGGGTACGGCTACGGCAGTGCCCCCGCCAAGACGACCAAAGCGACGCGCAAGGGCACTACCAACCTTTTCTCGAAACGCTTTGGATTATACCAGATAAACAAAATTCTCGGGATATGATGTCATTAGTGGACTTATTAAGCATACAAATTTTCTATTACAAATAACATTTCTTATTTAATATATAAAAATATTGTTGGTGGGCGGATTGTTTTTTTAGTTTATTTGCAAGAAGCTAATTTTAGTTGTCAAATTGCCTGCTAGATGTCGCTGTACCGTATGTTGAAAATCCTAATTCGCGGTGTTAAGATTTTTCTGAGAAACATGACGTCTGGCCGGTACCAAATCTTATCTATTGGAGCTATGCATACCTTCCCTTGCTAGCTATTTTACTAGAAGGCGATGAGCTGACGAAGCAAGTCATGGTGGTAGTGGTAGCCCGAGCCTGCGCCTGCTGGTAATGTAGCTGGCGATTTGCGGGAAAGTAATTTTTGATAGCTCCAATCAATAGTTATTTGTTATACAAGGGTGGAAAGTTGTATTTTACCCGCGAGTGTGGAATTGAAACACGAGCAAGCGAAAGGATTCTATAGTTAAATAGATCCCTGAGCGTAGCGAGTGTTTCAACACACGAGAAGTAAAATACATTTGCACCCGTGTGTAACACAAAACTTTTCACCTCACTATAGCGAGGAAAGTGCAACATCCACAGGCGTTAGATCATCTTCATCACTGGAATCACTCATTTTTTTACGATATTATAAGAAAAAACTCTGGAAATTGTGTTTTTACGTGAGAAGTTTTAAAGTAAAAATTTTGTTGACAATGTTGATTTTTTCTGACGTATGAAATGTCAATTGAAATTGAAATAGTTATTTGTGCAACAAGAGAGGAAAGTTGGTTTTTCTTGCGAGTGTTTATTTTGAGTCAAAAACACGAGATGTAAAATAACTTTGCTCTCGTGTTGCACACATAATTTTTCACCTCAGTAGTGAGAACATATTAAAGGTTAAAATGTATTTCGAATTACACAGAATAAACAGAAAAAAAAAGTATTATAATATGTACGATACGAGATGAGACCGGACCGGACCGGACCGTACCGTACCGTACCATACCATAAAAAAATGTAATAAAAGTATGAAGTTCATGGCCTTCACTAAATTAAAAAGCTACATTGTTTCACTCCCTGGAGTGAGGAAAGTCGCACTTTCCTCACTCCAGGGAGTGATGAAAGTAGGCTTTGTTCGAGCTGCTGAAGTGAAAATATTTATTTCAGGCACAGAACAGAACCCATATAGTGTTAGTACTGGTGGCCTAGCGGTAAGAGCGTGCGACTTGCAATCCGGAGGTCGCGGGTTCAAACCCCGGCTCGTACCAATGAGTTTTTCGGAACTTATGTACGAAATATCATTTGATATTTACCAGACGCTTTTCGGTGAAGGAAAAAACATCGTGAGGAAACCGGACTAATCCCAACAAGGCCTAGTTTCCCATCTGGGTTGGAAGGTCAGATGGCAGTCGCTTTCGTAAAAACTAGTGCCTACGCTAATTCTTGGGATTAGTTGCCAAGCGGACCCCAGGCTCCCATGAGCAGTGGCAAAAATGCCGGGACAACGCGAGGAAGATGATGACAAAAATTATAATATGCTACCTAAAGGTGTCCCAAAAAGGACGCAAGATTTGAAATTGATGAAAAACACATATTTTTCTCGTTATAATATATTTGTATATAAAATCTTGAAATACATAAAATAGGGTTATTTGTGGAATAATACGTCAGGCGAATGTCCTCCTAGGCTTTGCTGACACATACTCTTTTGTCAAAATTTTCTATGACCATTTTGCATAGATGCGGCTGAATTTCTCCGATGCAGCGTCGAATTTCCTTTTTTAAAGCATTAGTGGTTGGTTGTGGGCTTATTGGCATAGACTTTAGACTTCTTTTTATGGGGTTATTTAAAATGATCTGTAGATTACATGAAGTTATACCCTAAACGTAGATTACGATTGTAATGGCTCCTCTACACGATGGCCCAGCGTAGGCCAGTGACGCAGCCATGCGGTGGAATGAGATAGCAATATCACTTGCTCCCTCTAACGCATAAATGCGTCCCTTGGACTGTGCCATCGTGTAGAGGAGCCCTAAAATCCTCCGGCACGTGGCTGAGCTGCTCCATTACGAGAGCTCGGAGCAGCTGGAGCTGTACAAGCGTACAGCGTGTGGTTGTTTGAAGAGAAATATAAGAAGAAGGCTTCCGATTAAGACTTCTTTAAACAGGCTGCTGTGTAAGTGCCCTTCCATATTCATTTACAGTAAAGTTATGTGCAATATAATAGCAGTCAATAGGAATATGAAAATTAGGGGAAAACTATAACTTTAGATCAATTATATTGGATCTTTCCCTTCGGTCGTGTTTTAAAATTCGCCACTCGTTGCGAATTTCCTATTTTTCGCACTTGTATCATAAATAACTATTGTATATCTATCTAATTTACTTCTCCCTATGTAGGAGTATGTAGCAGCAGGTAGCAGTCTAAAAACCGGCCAAGTGCGAGTCGGACTCGCGTTCCAAGGGTTCCGTACATTACACAATTTAAACAATGTATTTTTTATGTGAAACGTGAGTGAAATGTCTTTAAAAAACCCGTAGGGGTCGGATCAAAAACTAAGTAATTAAGTCCGACTCACGCTTGACTGCACATTTCTAATAGGTTTTCCTGTGATCTATAGGTAAAGATCTATTTTGTGTATTTTTTTCAAAATGTTAGACCCAGTAGTTTCGGAGATAAAGGCGGAATGGTCATTTTTTGAATATTTTCTTGAATAACTTCTAAACTGTTTATCGTAAAATTATAAAAAAAATATATTTGAGATTCTCACAATGAGCTCTTTGATTTGATATGCAATACGATATAGTTTGAAAAACTTTATTTTTTAATTTTCTCATTTACCCCAAAAGGGGCCCCCCGTGTTTAAAATTAGTTTGTTTACGTTACACCGGTTAACCCTTTATAAGGCATGACGGTTCAGAAATTATGCAATATTGAACCCTATCGCTTTAAAATTGTTTTATTACATCTTTATTGTACCGCATTCAAGAAATATTCCCTCTGCCTTACAAAACTGACTTTTACTGATAAAAATTGGAATGTTCAATTTAAACTCTTTCAAATGATACCCCACTTGACCTAGTATCTAGACTTTGTAATTTTGCCCCCTTTTAATGCGACCTTTACAGAACCGAACTGCTACCAGAAAAGTAGGTTAGAACCGTGACCCTTACAAAACCGAACATTAAACATCAAACATTTAATTTAATTTATTCAGAAAATAGGCCACAGGGGCATTTTTACATGTCAATTTTTACAAACAATAAAATTAACCTAAAATTACAAAAAAACAATTACATAAATATAAATGTCAAATTACACAAAAAAACTAATAAAAACTATACAAACAACAGAAGTACTAAAATTGTTTAGAGATGTAAAATTCTCTGGGTGTCAGAGATAAAATGTATATTATAATAAAAAAGATCATCAAATTATCCAGAGATGTAAAGAGTCTCCAAGACTTGAATTGTTATATAATTAATAAAAAGACAAGATATTAAATCAGACAAACAGACAAGAACCGAATGAAGTACGTGCCTCACGTTAATGCCACTCAAAAGTAAAGTTACATAGGTAAAATGAAGCCCGTGTAAACTTAAACAGACCGGTCTCCACAAACAGCACCCGTTCACGAGTATGACGCGTATCTCAGCCATCGTCTCCCTCAACCTTCATTCGGGAAAGTGGCGACCCGATCAACGACGCCACCGTAAGCAAAGACTTTTAAGCGAGCATGACATGTTCAACTTGCCGGGCTGTATTAATATATAATGTAAATTAATTCAGTGAGATACAATATTTGTGCTCGTATGTTACATTAAAGACGGCATAGCGCCACATAATCACAACATAATTCGTAAGAACTATGCCTACATATAAATAACTAAATTACAAATTTAAATTGACATAGAGATGTAAAGGTCTCTACCTGTCAGAATCATTAAAAATATAGGTATTATTACATATAAAATAAATTTAAAACAAAATAAAATCTTAGAGGTGTATAAGGTCTCTAAGTGTCCAAAACTAAAATTAATTAAAACAATACAATCAAGCGAGAGCATGATGGTCTCTTGAGTCAGTTCTACTGGACACTAGTATGGTTATTTCACAGAAAAAAAGACTAAAACAAAAACAAATATTGATTAAATTTGTGTCATACTATCAAGATAAAGCTACTGTCCTAAAGGGATCCTTATCGTCTATACAATCTTTTACAGTATAGTACGCCTTACTTGACAAACAGCGCTTAACATGTTACTTAAATTTGTTACGTGGCAAATTTACTATGTCTGCGGGCACGTTGTTATAAAAATGTGTACAGTTCCCGACGAAAGACGTACTAAATAACCTTACGGAGGCGGTGGGCGGGCACAGCAAGTTTATGTTTGTTTCTAGTGTTATAGTTATGGATATCACTGTTAAGCTTGAATTCGTGGATGTTTTTCCGAACATACATAATATTCTCAAGTATGTATTGAGATGCAACGGTAAGAATATTAACCTCTTTGAATCTCTCTCTTAAGGATACTCGAGCGCCCAGTCCATAAATGGAACGTACAGCTCGTTTTTGCAGCACAAATATTGTCTGAATGTCTGCCGCTTATCCCTACAACAGAATTCCATACGACATAACACTATGGAAGTAACTACAGTATACCAGCCTGGCCGTCTCTACGTTTGTTAGCTGTCTGATTCTCCCCACTGCATAGGCTGCTGAATTAAGTTAGCCGGCTAGAGTGGATATATGTGCATGCCATTGCAGTTTTGAGTCTAAAGTGACTCCCAGGAAAACAGTTCGATCTTCAAATTCCAGCGTATCACCTTTTATTTTAATCTTGCTGTTATTTACCTGCTTGACGTTAGGTAGCGTAAACTTGATGCATTTAGTTTTCTTGGCGTTCAAAAGCAAATTCTTTGCCGTAAACCAGTTTACTATGGTGGATAGCGCGTCATTAATGCTCTCGAAGCTGTTTTCCTTTCTGTCCACTTTAAATATAAGGGAAGTGTCATCTGCAAATAATACTATATCATGTCTACCCTGCACAACTTTTGGTACCTATACTCATAGAAGAAGAATACGACAAATTAAGCAGCAGCGAACTAAAACGCCGCTGCGGGGTGTTGCGTAATATAAAGCATTATCATAGCGACAGCGAAGTTCAAATTATTATAAAAAAATACCAGAGATCTCAGCCTATTGTCGAAGAACGTTCAACTAACTTACTGCCAGCTTTAGATGCTACTGCCAGTACTGACCAATCAGCAATCGTCGAGGCATTCGAACAACTACACAATAAGGACCCCCCAGTCAATCTGGTTGATTTGTTGGAAGAAGAGGCGCTAAACCACGAGCAAGACAAGGATAGTGGTTTAATATCGGATTGGAGAAAAAGATGCCGAAATAAAAGTGACAAAACAAATGTCTCTAATGATATTGATACACATGTTGATCTACTGGTAGAACAGCAGCAAAAATTGATATTTCGAGAGCTGTACAGAATATTGATAAGACGAATAATACGTCTAAAATACTGAAAATGAATAACAACACATTAAAATCACCCAAAGACATAGCAAACGAACTCGATACTCCAGAAAAGATCACTTATCGGCAAAAAAAAAGCTAAATGTGTCAAGCCTCCAAATAATATCGAAGAAGATAGTGACTCTAAAGAAAATACGAAATCCCCAATGAATGCCAGAAAACAAGTAATTCAAAAAAAGCGCAAGCTTTATTCACTCACGGACGACGATAATGAAAACAATGAAATCCCTAGATCCAGAAAAGAACGAAGACCATCAAGTTCCACTGAATCTCCAATAGCGGCTTGCTAAAAAGAATTGGAGAACGCCCGCAAATCTCGCATAAGACTCCCTAGGAAGAGAGCCGGTACACAACCTGTAATTTCGCCTAAAACCAAGAAGTTGAACGATATGTTCGATAATATCCAAGATAATGTTGTTAATAATGAGAAAATAACGCTCGTCAATAAGAAAAGTGACAAAGATCTGTCGCTTTATAATATGTGGAGTGAAAGCGATGATGAATTATTTCAGAAGAAAAAGATAAAAGTCCAAAAATGTATTAGTTTGTCCAGTCTAGAGTCCGTAACTAAACGTAGGAGATCGGTGAAGCCCGTAGATTATACTTCGTACTATTCATCAGAAGATGAGTGCCAGCGGGTCGTAAAAAAAGCGGGTAAACAAACGAAACCCAGAAGCCGTAAAGCTAAAATAACACAGAGGACTGACTTGATTGACGAAAGAATGAGAAATGTTGAAATGCCTATGTTGCACCAAACCTTAGATCCACTAGGTACTGCCAGGGTTCAGCATCAGCTCTATCATGGGTACCGCTCTCCTAAGTGCTCATCAAGACGAGTCGGGTGACTAAAACAGCGTGTGCCTATGTTGCACCAAACCTTAGATCCACTAGGTACTGCCAGGGTTCAGCATCAGCTCTATCATGGGTACCGCTCTCCTAAGTGCTTATCAAGACGAGTCGGGTGACTAAAACAGCATGTCCCTATGATGCACCAAACCTTAGATCCACTAGGTACTGCCAGGGTTCAGCATCAGCTCTATCATGGGTACTGCTCTCCGAAGTTGCTCATCAAGACGAGTCGGATGACTAAAACAGCGTGTGCCTATGTTGCACCAAACCTTAGATCCATTAGATACTGCCAGGGTTCAGCATCAGCTCTATCATGGGTACGGCTCTCCGAAGTGCTCATCAACACGATTTAAATGACCAAAACCGCGTATGTCTGTGTTGCACCAAACCAGAATTCTACTAGGTAGTAGGTAGGTACTGCTACTACTGCCAGGGTTCAGTCAGGGTCATTTTGCTGTCTCATTTTAAAATATCACGAATGTAATTTTATTAGACGTTAATGCAATTGAGAGTAATTCTAATTAATTTTTTGAAACTTTAATGGCCATTGAAGTTAATCCGAATTAAAGTTAATCCGAATTAACTTCAATGGCCATTAACGTCTCAAAAATTTAATCCGAATTAACTTTAATGCAATTGGTTAATGGCGGAACTAATGGTTAATAAAATTGATCAATGGTTAATTAAAATTAACAATTACGGCCAACACTGCCTGTATATATTTATATAGTCTTTAGCTTTTGAACTAAGCACGTCCGAACAATCTATTCAGTTATTGTGTGTAAAACCGCGAACGGGAGGCGCCATAAAGAAGGTTCATGGTTCTATTTAATGTTTGTCAATTATCACCTTTATAGCCATGGGCAGTAGATTCATAATGGATTGGACCTCCCCCTACATCTGATGTACCGTACCGGCTTACAACATAGAGTTGATAATTGATAAACAATATAAACATTGAACATCGTTCCGACCCTTTTTTTATGGCGCCTCCGGTTTATGGTTTCAAAATTATACTGAATATATTCTTCGGACGAGCTCTGTTTAAAAGCTTTATAAATACAATAGACAATACAACAAGAAGGTTGCAGCACACTAGCATACATTGTAAACCATAGAGTACTTATACATACTATGCCTTAAACTTACATACTTTCAAAGCGGTTTGTTTAGAGGCCTACCGCGAAATTATCCGCCACTCTATCGCTCGAATATGCAAGTGATAGAGAGGGAGATAATTAATACCTTTTCCCCTCACTAGCTCGGAAAGCCGTCTATTATCCTTTAAAACAAGCGGGGAAAAACGCATTTTATCCACTAGTGGGGAAAGTAATTTGACCTTGGATGGAGCGTGTTTAAGTAGCTTGACAGATAACAAAACGTAAAACGCTTATGATAATGGTGCGTTCGATATTAATTATCATTAAGTAAATGGTTTGAGAATCTAGTAAAAACACCAAATTTAGCTTTATTTAATAATTTTAAGTCATAAACCTTAAAATTCCATAAGAAACGTTAGATTTTTTGTAATGATGTTAAATATAATTCTGAACGCACAAGTTGAAGCGATGCAATTTCAAAACGCATCGTTGACATTTCATACGTCAGAACAGAAATGTCAACATTGTCAACAAAATTTTTACTGTTCTTCTCACCGACTCACGTAAAAATCAGAATTTCTAGTGTTTTCTGTTATAATATCGTAAAAAAATTAGTGATTCCAGTGATGAAGATGATCTAACGCTTGTGGATGTTGCACTTTCCTCGCTATAGTGAGGGGAAAAGTTTTGTGTTACACACGGGTGCAAATGTATTTTACTTCTCGTGTGTTGAAACACTCGCTACGCTCAGGATTCTATTTTAGAACCACTCGCTTCGCTCGTGGTTCAACTATAGAATCCTTTCGCTTGCTCATGTTTCAATTCCACACTCGCGGGTAAAATACAACTTTGCACCCTTGTATAACAAATAACTATTCTTCCGAACATTTCAGCTCTTCTAGATGCTTTACGGCGGCCGCTTGCATCCTAAAAAGTGACGTTAAAGTTAGCCAAGGCAATATGGATACACGTGGATATACGTGCGCCGCACCAAGGTCGCGGTGCGGCGCACGTTAGGTGGTTGCCGTACGTGCGTTAAGGACACAGTTATAAGTGAGAGCGAGAAATAAACATTTTGACCGCACCAAGGTCGCGGCGCGGTGAGGTATGAGGTAGTCTGTTGCGGCTTTAAGTAGTGCCCGACCGAAGTTTCGCCTAATACACGTAAGTGAAGTGTTCATGCCAACTATCATGTAATTTAAGCGTGTCGTTTTATAATGAGAGTTTTACTTCGATTGTATGCGAGCGGCGTTTTGGCGGCGGGTTCGTTTTATAAAACGTGCTCCTGATGCCTCAAGGAAATCAGTAAAATAAGAAATTTTCTGAAGTGCCTAGTGGCGGAAGACAGGGGAGGCCTTTGCCCAGCAGTGGGACACAATATTGTCTATTAAAAAAAAAGAAATTTTCTGATATAAATACCTTTCTTCCCAACATTTCAGCTCTTCTAGATGCTTTACGGCGGCCGCTTGCATCCTAAAAAGTGACATTAAAGTCAGCCAAGGCAATATGGAATATTAAGCAAAACTCTGCGTAGAGGGCGCCACTACCACAAACTGAGGTCATATCGCGAAACACGAAAATCTAAAGTTCGTTATCTCCCTCTCTATCACTTGCATATTCGAGCGATAGAGTGGCGGATAATTTCGCGATAGGCCTCTAAACAAACCGCTTTGAAAGTGTAAGTTTAAGGCATAGTATGTATAAGTTACTCTATGGTTTACAATGTGTGCTAGTGTGCTGCAATCTGGCGGCAGAACATTGCAAAGTGGGGCACATGCATGTTGTCTTCGGTTTGTTGAATTATTAAAATAATATATATATATATATGTATATAAGATTGTACACAATAAAGAATATTTACTTGGTTGTATAGGACACGAAAAAGATAACTTACAAATAGGGGATATTACTGCAATGTTCTGCCACCAGTGAAGCACAAGTCTTTAACAGGTTTTTGACAAGTTTTCAGAAATAATAAAATATGACATTGATCCATCAAGGCGGTTTGTTTACAGAGAACCTACCGGGAAACACGAATCCGAAAATTCGCTATCTGCCTCTTTATCGCTCGAATATGCGAGGCTGACAGATATGTTAGATAACGAAATTTCGATTTTCTTGTTTCGCGAAAGACCCTCAGATTGTTTTAGCGGAGCCCCTACGCAGAGTTTCGCGTAATATTCCCTAAAAAATTCCCTTTTGTTTTGAGTTCATAGATCGACGAATCCACCAACATAAAAACTAGTTTGATGTATTCAAAACACAGTAGGTACGTAGCGGCCCCCTTTTTTAAATATCTATCGTTAAATTTAAATAATCACAATTATTTAGCAGTGGCGCTTAGAAATGGACGCCGGCGGGTAAATACCGGGACAACCCAATCTACTCGATATTTATCCGTATCTACCTAAATTGTTATCGTATAAATATGAATATAAATTAAAATTCAGTATAGAAATCACTATCACACGCCATTTTTAGACACAATTTTTTTTCGATGAGTGCATTTTGTTCACTGTTTTGTATTTTAGGAATAAATAAATATTATAGGACATTCTTACACAGATTGACTAAGTCCCACAGTAAGCTCAAGAAGGCTTGTGTTGTAAGTACTTAGACAACGATATATATAATATACAAATACATAAGTACATATAAAACACCCAAGACTCAGGAACAAATATCTGTGCTCATCACTTAAATAAATGCCCTTACCGGGATTCGAACCCAGGACCATCGGCTTCACAGGCAGGGTCATTACTCAAGTACCCACTAGCCCAGACCGGTCGTCAAACATGTTAACATAACAACATTTTCTCAATTCAATTTATTACTCCGTTTCCAAGTTTTATTTATCTACCCACTCATTTGGGTAGACAAGGTAAATACCGGGTAGATTGGGTAAATAGCCGATAAATACCCGATATCTACCCCGGGTATTTACCCGCCGCCCATCTCTAGTGGCGCTAGTGAGCACGTTGATGGGCTCTTAACCCTCTAGTGTATGTCACAAAAAAATATTTGTTCAAATTTGAACTTTAATAGATGCCAATAGAGTTCAATATTATAACTGCCATATATGGCTTTGGCTTCTCATGAATTGGGAGGGATGATAAACGTGCGCGTGCGATAGAGATAGGAACTCTTGCTTAGCGTCCTGACTTTTTTTTAGATACATAAATAAAAATACTTACGCTTCATTAGTACTTTCATTGATTTCCACCGAGCGGGTGTTCAAAACCTCCATCACCTCTTCGTACAGCATTATCGTTATGGATTTATTATCTGAAATGTCAGAATGCATTTAGCCACATATAAATCTAAATAAAATAAAATATCAGCGCAATATACCGGATGAACGATGAACCGATGTTGATATCTACCACCGGTAAGGAAACCTGCGCTGAAATAAAATAAAAGGGTCATTCTACAACAAACTCATTCCCCTGGCATTAGCATCTCATTTTTGGTGACTGTGTAAGTAACCCGTGCCAAGTTCCATCGACAACCATAACTGCTTAGCGGGATCTCCTGGGAATTTGCGAATAGGTATACTCGGTATAGGGAGCGTGCATAAACTGTAGGGGGCAGCACAGGAGACGTCAGATTTTTGGCGCGAGGCGTAAATGTGTAGTTCATTCTACATAAAGATTGATTGATTGAAATGTGTAGTTTATGCTTCCAAATAGCCCACAAGATGGCAGCACTTGCTTTGGCGTGAAGTGTCAATGTACATGTGATGTACATGTTTATGGTTCCGATTCAGGCCACAAGATGGCAGACCCTCCAACGCGCACGGTCCCTATAGATAGCCAGGTGAATGAGATTGCTGACCCAAAACCGGTTCACCCGTTTAAGAGTTATGGTGCCACAGACACACAGTAAAAATAGGTAAAGGTTTTGACCAGAGGTTTAACCGCCGAACTAAATGAATGGAACTGAGACATGATAGGTGCGTTAGGGAACCAATTTCATGTTGTATTCGTATCGTATTGTCTATTGTATTTATTAATTTTAAACAGAGCTCGTCCGAAGAATATATTCAGTATAATTTTTAAAACCATAAACCGGAGGCGCCATAAAAAAAGGGTCGGAACGATGTTCAATGTTTATATTGTTTATCAATTATCAACTCTATGTTGTAAGCCGGTACGGTACATCAGATGTAGGGGGAGGTCCAATCCATTATGAATCTACTGCCCATGGTTATAAAGGTGATAATTGACAAACATTAAATAGAGCCATGAACCTTCTTTATGGCGCCTCCCGTTCGCAGTTTTAAACACAATAACTAAATAGATTGTTCGGACGAGCTCAGTTTAAAAGCTAAAGACTATATATATACAGGTAAATACCTTCTTCGATGACCCCGCCTCTGCATTCTTCTCTAGCAAGCTCTGGACGCTAGCCCTACCCATTTCTGACGGATCCACAGTAGACCCAACAGTCTTCTCATTAGATATATTTTTTGTCTCAGCTGATTTGCCCACAGTTTCTTGACTGCTTATACCTTGGTAATTTACTTCCTCTGCCAAAGACTCGACACCTTCTGTTCTTATTTTTTCTATATTTGAACGAGGTTTAACTGTTTTGACGGAAGATCGAGTTCTGCTTCTGAGTGTCCTGTTACTTCTAGTGTCTCTAATACTAGTTTTGTTTGTAAGATCTACGGTATAGAAATTTAATTTCACTGGGGAAATGCTTTCGCATGCAATACAAGGTTTTAATACAGATTTTCGTCTTGCTAGGGTTTTTCTAGGGACTATCTCTGGTTCTTTTTCGATAATATCTTTCACTTGTTAATTTCGTCAGGAGAAATCCTCTTTAGAACGATTACAGGTGATGATTCAGTGGTGCTTGATTGGGTGGGAGTTACGAATTTTTATATCTCTTCAGAAGAGATATTCTAGTCAACACTACGGTTGAAGCACTGACTTTTGATTTTGAACAAACGGGATTAATATGAGATTCAATATCATCACACGATATTCATTCCAATACAACTCTTGGGTTAATTTTATCATATCCTATACAAGATGAATTAACGCTTGGCTTCCTATTTAATTCGGATATTTTTTCCCCACATAAATTCGACCGCGCACTATCTTTTGTGAACATTCGAGTAGGTATGATAGGAGAAGTGCTGTTTACAGCGCACTTCTCCCTCATATTAACCAGGAACTCCGTTATGGATTTGTTCCTGCCCTCAACATCTACATCTCTGTGTTGGAAACTCTCGTTCAGTGCGTCCAAATTTGGTGGAGATTTATCAAGGTCGTTATGGCCAGTAATGGGAGATCGACCGCCTATTTCTATTTCCTCGCTCCTCTTGGTTATAGTTGGCTTTGTGAATTTTACAAATTTCTTTTTCAAGCTCTTCTCAGCCTTTATTTTGATTATTTCCTGTTTATTAGGTGTTTGAGGTTTACTTCTCGACACTATGGGCTCATCATATATATCATGGTTTCTAAAACAGGTACATTTACCGAAGGTTGAGGTTCTCCGGGTACATTCTATTGCCCTTTTCTTGGACGAAGGAAGTTTCTAACACTTCAGGTTGACCATTTCTCATTCTTTCGTCAATCAAGTCCGTCCTCTGTGTTATTTTAGCTTTACGGCTTCTGGGTTATGTTTGTTTACCCGCTTTTTTTACGACCCCCTGGCACTCATCTTCTGATGAATAGTACGAAGTATAATCTACGGGCTTCACCGATCTCCTACGTTTAGTTACGGACTCTAGACTGGACAAACTAATACATTTTTGGACTTTTATCCTTTTCTTTTGAAATATTTCTACTAGCTCTCTTCCTAGGGAGTCTTATGCGAGATTTGCGGGCGTTCTCCAATTCTTTTTAGCAAGCCGCTATTGGAGATTCAGTGGAACTTGATGGTCTTCATTATTTTCTGGTTCTAGGGATTTCATTGTTTTCATTATCGTCGTCCTTGGGTGAATAAAGCTTGCGCTTTTTTGAACTATTTGTTTTGTGGCATTCATTGGGGATTTCGTATTTTCTATTGACTAAATAGATTGTTCGGACGAGCTCAGTTTAAAAGCTAAAGACTATATATATACAGGTAAATACCTTCTTCGATGACCCCGCCTCTGCATTCTTCTCTAGCCAGCTCTGGACGCTAGCCCTACCCATTTCTGACGGATCCACAGTAGACCCAACAGTCTTCTCATTAGATATATTTTTTGTCTCAGCTGATTTGCCCACAGTTTCTTGACTGCTTATACCTTGGTCATTTACTTCCTCTGCCAAAGACTCGACACCTTCTGTTCTTATTTTTTCTATATTTGAACGAGGCTTAACTGTTTTGACGGAAGATCGAGTTCTGCTTCTGAGTGTCCTGTTACTTCTAGTGTCTCTAATACTAGTTTTGTTTGTAAGATCTACGGTATAGAAATTTAATTTCACTGGGGAAATGCTTTCGCATGCAATACAAGGTTTTAATACAGGATTTTCGTCTTGCTAGGGTTTTTCTAGGGACTATCTCTGGTTCTTTTTCGATAACATCTTTCACTTGTTAATTTCATCAGGAGAAATCCTCTTTAGAACGATTACAGGTGATGATTCAGTGGTGCTTGATTGGGTGGGAGTTACTAATTTTTCTATCTCTTCAGAAGACATTCTAGTCAAAACTACGGTTGAAGCACTGACTTTTGATTTTGAACAAACGGGATTAATATGAGATTCAATATCATCACACGATATTCATTCCAATACAACTCTTAGGTTAATTTTATCATATCCTATACACGATGAATTAACGCTTGGCTTCCTATTTAATTCGGATATTTTTTTCCCACATAAATTCGACCGCACACTATCTTTTGTGGACATTCGAGTAGGTATGATAGGAGAAGTGCTCTTTACAGCGCACTTCTCCCTCCTCATATTAACCAGGAACTTCGTTATGGATTTGCTCCTGCCCTCAACATCTACATCTCTGTGTTGGAAACTCTCGTTCAGTGCTTCCAAATTTGGTGGAGATTTATCAAGGTCGTTATGGCCAGTAATGGGAGATCGACCGCCTATTTCTATTTCCTTGCTCCTCTTGGTTATAGTTGGCTTTGTGAGTTTTACGCATCTCTTTTTCAAGCTCTTCTCAGTCTTTATTTTGATTATTTCCTGTTTATTAGGTGTTTGAGTTTTACTTCTCGGTACTATGGGCTCATCATATATATTACCAGTAGGCATGGTTTCTAAAACAGGTACATTTACCGAAGGTCGAGGTTCTTCGGGTACATTCATATTGCCCTTTTCTTGGACGAAGGAAGTTTCTAACACTTCAGGTTGATCATTTCTCATTCTTTCGTCAATAAAGTCAGTCCTCTCTGTGTTATTTTAGCTTTACGGCTTCTGGGTTTCGTTTGTTTACCCGCTTTTTTTACGACCCTCTGGCACTTATCTTCTGATGAATAGTACGAAGTATAATCTACGGACTTCACCGATCTCCTACGTTTAGTTACAGACTCTAGACTGGACAAACTAATACATTTTTGGACTTTTATCTTTTTCTTCTGAAATAATTCATCATCGCTTTCACTCCACATATTATAAAGCGACAGATCTTTGTCACTTTTCTTATTGACGAGCGTTTTCTCATTATTAACAACATTATCTTGGATATTATC
This sequence comes from Cydia strobilella, assembly GCF_947568885.1. NCBI lineage: Eukaryota > Metazoa > Arthropoda > Insecta > Lepidoptera > Tortricidae > Cydia > Cydia strobilella. The sequence continues at coordinate 6,319,434 of NC_086061.1, read as the reverse complement.
GAACATATCGTTCAACTTCTTGGTTTTAGGCGAAATTACAGGTTGTGTACCGGCTCTCTTCCTAGGGAGTCTTATGCGAGATTTGCGGGCGTTCTCCAATTCTTTGTAGCAAGCCGCTATTGGAGATTCAGTGGAACTTGATGGTCTTCGTTCTTTTCTGGATCTAGGGATTTCATTGTTTTCATTATCGTCGTCCGTGAGTGAATAAAGCTTGCGCTTTTTTTGAATTACTTGTTTTCTGGCATTCATTGGGGATTTCGTATTTTCTTTAGAGTCACTATCTTCTTCGATATTATTTGGAGGCTTGACACATTTAGCTTTTTTTTGCCGATAAGTGCTCTTTTCTGGAGTATCGAGTTCGTTTGCTATGTCTTTGGGTGATTTTAATGTGTTGTTATTCATTTTCAGTATTTTAGACGTATTATTTGTCTTATCAATATTCTGTACAGCTCTCGAAATATCAATTTTTTGCTGCTATTCTACCAGTAGATCAACATGTGTATCAATATCATTAGAGACATTTGTTTTGTTACTTTTATTTCGGCATCTTTTTCTCCAAACCGATATTAAACCACTATCTTTGTCTTGCTCGTGGTTTAGCGCCTCTTCTTCCAACAAATCAAACAGATTGACTGGGGGGTCCTTATTGTGTAGTTGTTCGAATGCCTCGACGATTGCTGATTAGTCAGTACTGGCAGTAGCATCTAAAGCTGGCAGTAAGTTAGTTGAACGTTCTTCGACAATAGGCTGAGATCTCTGGTATTTTTTATAATAATTTGAACTTCGCTGTCGCTATGATAATGCTTTATATTACGCAACACCCCGCAGCGGCGTTTTAGTTCGCTGCTGCTTAATTTGTCGTATTCTTTTTCTATGAGTATAGATACCAAAAGTTGTGCAGGATAGACATGATATAGTATTATTTGCAGATGACACTTCCCTTATATTTAAAGTGGACAGAAAGGAAAACAACATCGAGAGCATTAATGACGCGCTATCCACCATAGTAAACTGGTTTACGGCAAAGAATTTGGTTTTGAACGCCAAGAAAACTAAATGCATCAAGTTTACGCTACCTAACGTCAAGCAGTTAAATAACAGCAAGATTAAAATAAAAGGTGATACGCTGGAATTTGAAGATCGAACTGTTTTCCTGGGAGTCACTTTAGACTCAAAACTGTAATGGCATGCACATATATCCACTCTAGCCGGCTAACTTAGTTCAGCAGCCTATGCAGTGAGGAGAATCAGACAGCTAACAAACGTAGAGACGGCCAGGCTGGTATATTTTAGTTACTTCCATAGTGTTATGTCGTACTGAATTATGTTGTAGGGATAAGCGGCAGACATTCAGACAATATTTGTGCTGCAAAAACGAGCTGTACGTTCCATCTATGGACTGGGCGCTCGAGTATCCTTAAGAGAGAGATTCAAAGAGGTTAACATTCTTACCGTTGCATCTCAATACATACTTGAGAATATTATGTATGTTCGGAAAAACATTCACGAATTCAAGCTTAACAGTGATATCCATAACTATAACACTAGAAACAAACATAAACTTGCTGTGCCCGCCCACCACCTCCGTAAGGTTAGTACGTCTTTCGTCGGGAACTGTACACGTTTTTATAACAACGTGCCCGCAGACATAGTAAACTTGCCACGTAACAAATTTAAGTCACATGTTAAGCGCTGTTCGTCAAGTAAGGCGTACTATACTGTAAAAGATTTTATAGACGATAAGGATCCCTTTAAGACAGTAGCTTGATATTGATAGTATGATACAAATTTAATCATACATACATTCATATTGCCCTTTTCATGGACGAATGAAGTTTCTAACACTTCAGGTTGATCATTTCTCATTCTTTCGTCAATCAAGTCAGTCCTCTGTGTTATTTTAGCTTAACGGCTTCTGGGTTTCGTTTGTTTACCCGCTTTTTTTACGACCCTCTGGCACTCATCTTCTGATGAATAGTACGAAGTATAATGTACGGGCTTCACCGATCTCCTACGTTTAGTTACGGACTCTAGCCTTTTTTTGCCGATAAGTGCTCTTTTCTGGAGTATCGAGTTCGTTTGCTATGTCTTTGGGTGATTTTAATGTGTTGTTATTCATTTTCAGTATTTTAGACGTATTATTTGTCTTATCAATATTCTGTACAGCTCTCGAAATATCAATTTTTGCTGCTGTTCTACCAGTAGATCAACATGTGTATCAATATCATTAGAGACATTTGTTTTGTCACTTTTATTTCGGCATCTTTTTCTCCAATCCGATATTAAACCACTATCCTTGTCTTGCTCGTGGTTTAGCGCCTCTTCTTCCAACCAATCAAACAGATTGACTGAGGGGTCCTTATTGTGTAGTTGTTCGAATGCCTCGACGATTGCTGATTGGTCAGTACTGGCAGTAGCATCTAAAGCTGGCAGTAAGTTAGCTGAACGTTCTTCGACAATAGGCTGAAGATCTCTGGTTTTTTTTACAATTTGAACTTCGCTGTCGCTATGATAATGCTTTATATTACGCAACACCCCGCAGCGGCGTTTTGGTTCGCTGCTGCTTAATTTGTCGTATTCTTCTTCTATGAGTATAGGTAGCTCGGGGGTGGCGGCGATTCTTGCGGGTACTTTGGTGAAATTTAGTGGAGTAAATTTGGTTAATTTCTCGCGAAGCTGGAATAGGAAATCAGAAGGTAAAATTTGTGAGCGTCAGGATGGCAGGACCTTGTTTTGAGCCTAGCTCGTTTTAGGGATAGATATACTGATTTCTAATTCAAGTTTACACAGGTACACTGAAGGTACAATATGTGGTATTTTCTATAAAAAGGGACCTTATTGTCGATGGCGCTTACGCCATTATAAACGATGCTCCGATATAAATACATTGCCGAGCGAAGCTGTGCGGTCCACCCGCCATCCTGACGTCAGAATGGCAGGTGGACCTTTTTTCTTAAATATCTCGTTTTAGGGAGAGGTACACTGGTTTTTATCAAAGGTTACAGTTACACTGAGGTACACTTAAGGTACAATATGTTTATAAATATTTCGTTGAAATCGCCGATAGGATAAAATAGGGTAAATTATTGCCTTATACGTTGATTTAGACTAATAATTTTAAAACGGGACTTAATCGCGTGCACTTATTATTATAATTTGGTCTGACGTTTCGAACTTGACATCTCGTTCGTGGTCACAGGCAGACTGGCGAGTTACTATACATATACTATTATACTCTTTGCTGGCGAGATAAAACTGCTGGCTGGGATAACAGAAGTAAGTGCACGCAAATAAGTCCCGTTTCCGTGTTACAATAGGGAATAGAAACTCTGAGTAGGTGGCGCCACTACCACAATCTGAGGGTTTATCGCGAAACAAGAAAATCGAAATTTGAAGCGAGCGATGAAGAGGCAGATAGCGAAATTTCGGATTCGCGTTTCCCGGTAGGCCCTTTGTAAACAAACCGCCTTGATGCATCAATGTTATATTTTATTATATTTATATTTATATATATTTATTTAAGAAACAAACAGTCTTTTATAGTTATACATAACACTGGAAATTTTCTTGAAGCTAGACTAACAGTTCCCTTAATGAACAATAATAACAATAATGAAAATAAACTCTATTAGGCCAAGCAAAAAGAAGGTATAGAGGGAAATGCTAGGAACACAATTTTTAACTTCTTAGCTTTGTTTGGACTGGTTAGGAGATGAACATATCAAAAGTACCCGACCGTAACCCTGGTGCTGAGGGGGAGAGGGGGGTTTGAAGGTAAAATTTTTCGGTTTTTCGATTATATCCCGGAAACTATGGGTCTGAGCGACATGGCCACTTATACAAAATGAATAGTGATTTAATTTGTTACAAGTTTTATTAGTTAATTTTTTTTGATCTTGTTTAGTTTTTGAGATATCCGCTCTAGAAGTTTTATTTAGGGCTCTCATTTTTATCTTCATTATCTATATCAGTAAAGCTGCTAGGCCGGGTTTGGTAACGTTTTCGTATAAATCGGGGGTGCTGAATTCATTTATGGTATCAACATTGACACCTTTCCGAAGTAAAAACATATAAACTTTATATAAATAACTTTTTTTTTAGCTCCTCTTCACGCTTAAACCGCTGAACCGATTTAGTTGAAATTTGGTAAATAGATGTTTTAAGTCCCGAGACAGGATATAATATAGTTTTTATCTCAAAAATCATACTTTTAAGGTGTGAAATTTGGTGTGAGTGTAATTCAGCTTCTTCGCCGAAGTTGAATTCCTGAGGTAAATACTGTTTAAATTTAGGTTTAAAGTCATGTTTGGTATCATTACTAACTAAATCAAACATGTAAACCATCCCAAATATTATTTAAATAGGTTCAGCGGTTATTGATTCCCCATACAAATTTCCACCCCACTTTTCACACCCTTAAAAGATGATTTTGGTTATAAAAACTATTCTATGTACTGTCCCGGGACTCAAACCATCTCTATACCAAACTTCAACGAAATCGGTTCGGCGGTTTAAGCGTAAAGAGGAGTTTAAAAAAAATCATTTTTTTAAATTTCGTTTTTACTTAGAAATGGTGTCAATGTTGATACCATAAATGAATTCAGCACCCCCGATTTATACGAAAACGATCCCAAACCCGGCCTAGCAGCTTCACTAATGTAGATAATCAAGATAAAAATGAGAGCCCTAAATAAATCTTCAAGAGCGGATATCTCAAAAACTATACAAGATATCGAAAAACTTGACTGAATAAAACTTGTAACAAATTAAATCTCTTTTCATTTTGTATAAGAAGCCAAGTCTCAGACGCATAGTTTCCGAGATATAATCGAAAAACCAAAAAATGAAACCTTCAAACCCCCTGTCCCCCCCAGCACCAGGGTTACGGCCGGGGACTTTTGATATGTTCACCTCCTAACTAGTCCAAACAAAGCTACGAAGTCAAAAATTGTGTTCCAAGCATTTCCCTCTATACCTTTTTTTGGGCATTTATTTCCTGGCCTATATATATTCTATTTGTATAGGTATATTCATTCTATTGCTCTTCTGCCATGATGCCGGCGGTCAATGGCACTGTGCGAGCGGGACAGCTATGTAATTATGCGCGCGCGATAAATCTTATTCGTCCTTAATGTATTACTTATGCTACTCTTACCTGCGCGAGCGACGTGGTGGAAGTAGTGGAAGTAGTGGACGAGGGCGAGTTACAACTGAACACAGGTTGGAAGGTCGACCGTGTGGCGAAGCCTGTAAGATACATGATTGGCTCATATTTCAAGGGCCTGACACTCTTTGATAGAGAAAGATAGTCTTATTGCGATTCCTATAAGAGGAAAGAGAAAATAGTGTCATGCTTTGTCCTTATCACCGACCGGGCGGCATCATAGGTAGGAGGCGATGGCGAAATACCGAAATTTATAAGTGAGAAAGAGAAAAAATCCTATGCTGCCCAAATTTTATATGAATATTCTTTCTCTTACCCCCGGTCGCTCGGTGGCGCGTATATAACTACTTGTATATACTATGTCTATGGTCATATTTAGACCTCGGGGCTATTCTAGGGGGCATATTGACAGGTAGCCTTAGAACGCACTGCGATTAATTTGTGGCGGTTTATTCTTGCAAGTGCGTGCGCTTATGAAGCATGGGATTGTGATTGAAAATAATTAATTATTTATTATTATGTTAATAATGATGATATTGATAATTCAATGAATACCTATATTAGGTAATACGTATTTTTTGACATTTACATTTTTATTCTAGAAAGTTTCTAGACTAGTATTTTTTTATACAATTTTGGTGTTTGACGATCCTTTTGTGAAATTCTTATTATTAAGTTTGACATATGTATAATAATTCAATGTTTTTAAGAATAATAATAACTGCATCAATAAATCGCTCTGATATTTAGATTAAGGTAATATTTGTAAAACTTGACAATTTAAAAGTGCTTGTTGCTAGGCCTATTTGAATAAAAAATATTTTGACTTTGACATGCCTAAGTTACACTTTTTGCGGTTCTGAAATCGCAAGAAATTAATCGCATTGCGTTAAGCCTTAGGGAGTTCCTATATCGATAAACTCAATTATCGATGCTTCTCTCATGTGCTACTAATCGCAAAAGTTTTATTTGTATTTTCTTTAAGTATTACCATGAAACAAAATTAACTAAAGTCCCTTCTTTATTTTAAAGGGATTTTTGAAACTTTTCTCATTATAATTCGTTTCTAGACTAGGGAGCATATTATTGAATATATCTAAGCATATAACAAAACGCAATGCATGACAGTGACAGCTAACGTCACTTGATACATATTTCCGTATCCGTTTATATATTGCTATCTCTCTCTTCCCGAATGTCCGTAACGTAACCTCGTTAACTTGTTGTCCGCGAGTTCTTTTTACATTAATTAATATTGTAACAATCTTAACCAGCAAATGGTGCTGTTATTATAATAATAAAAGCTCCCCATTTGTGCAATTCAAAGTGAACTTTATTTCCAACATTACTCCAGTCCAGCCTTTGTGCAGTACACCACATCCACGCTCATACTACGCCGGTCCACCGCGACCTTTTCAATAGGTTCTGCGCCCAGATTAGAACCTTGGTGTCGATTGGAGGACAGGAATATCGCGCACCACTACTCTCTATCCTACCTTGAAGAATGGCTGAAGGCGACGAAGATGTGCCGCCACAAAATGGAGCCGGCGCGGCCAATGTGGCGCCGCCGCTCGCTGTTTCCACAACCAGCTCAGCAGCTTTTGTGCACCAAAATATGGAGAAGCTACAAGGCCAAGGAAATTTTTGCTCTTGGAAGTTCGCCATAAAAATGTTATTGATATTGGAAGGTTTATGGGACTGTGTGACCGGTGCAGTGACGGACGCTGCGCGCGACCAACGTGCGCTGGCGCGCATTGCACTTAGTCTGCACCCATCTCTATATCAATATGTTACCAGTTGCACTAGTGCCAAGCAAGCGTGGGACAATCTTAGAAATATATTTGAAGACAGAGGGCTTTATCGTCGAATTGTTTTGCTACGTGAACTACACAAGGCCAGCTACGCCGATCACGCCGATATGAACGCGTATATCGACCATATTATGAAATTAGTCCAACAACTGGCAGATATTGGAAAAACTATTGAAGATAGTGAAGTGGCAGAACTGCTTTTAAGCGGGTTACCTCAAGAGTTTGATTCTCTAGTTTCAAATATGTCTACAGCCTGCCTAACATCGACTATATCTAGTGAGTTTGTACGAGCCAGGCTGATGCAGGAAGAGTCCAGGAAGCTAGCGACATGTTCATCTGAGACTGCTTTTGTTTCCAAACAACAGTTCAAAGCAAAGAAGAAGTTTACGTGTACTTACTGTCATAAGGAGGGCCACGTCAAAGCTAAGTGCTTCAAACTGAAAAGAGATAAGAAGCAGAAGGAAGATCCCATGCCAGCCGCGTTCCTGGTCTCCCAGCAAGATGTTTATAAAGATTCTGGATCGAGCTGCCATTTATTTAATGACAAAAACTGTTTTAATTCTATAAAGAAAGGACAATCTTCAGTGGCAGTGGCTAATAATAGCAAAGTGCTGTGTGAAGGCACCGGCGATGTAAAAATAAGGACATTAGACAAGGTACTTATTTTAAATAATTCTTTATATGTGCCCCAACTGTCTTGTAATTTAATTTCAGTCAGTAAACTTTTAAAATCAGGTTGTGATAGAGTGGTGTTTAACTCGGGAGGTTGTTTCGCATATGACAAGAAAGATAATTTAGTTTGTTCTGTAAGTGAGGTCAATGGGATTTATAAATTAAATGAGTTGGGCAAAGGAATGCACAAACAGGAGCACTCTTTGTTCCTGCAGGATAGGCAGGACTCACCGAGTGCCACAGTTGTTGCTCAGCGGTCAGATATGTCTCGATGGCATTCCAGGCTTTGTCATATTGGCTCTGCAGGTATGTGTGCCCTTAGGGATAGGCTTGCATGTGGTGTTATGTTCCAGGATGGCGAAACACTTGAACAGTGTGTACCATGCCTTGAGGGGAAGATGGCTAAGACTCCATTTCCCAAAGGTGGTGGAACGCGTGCAACCAGACCTTTGGAGCTTGTACACTCCGATGTGGTCGGTCCCATGCCAGTGAGCAGCTTGGGTGGTGCAAACTTTGCTGTCACCTTCACAGATGACTACTCGAGGAAATCCTACTGCTACCTAATGAAACATAAGTCAGAGGTATGTGACCATTTTATTCACTTTAAAAATGTTGTAGAAAAGCAGACAGGTTTATCTATTCTATGTTTGCGTTCGGACAATGGGAAAGAATATGTAAATAATAGACTTTCCAGTTATTTAAAGAAAGAAGGGTTATAGACTGGCAGATCCCGTAGATCCTAGGAAAGTGATTTTATCTCGTGATGTAAAGTTTTTGGAGGATAAGTTTTTTACTCCACAACATTCAAACAATGTACCTGATAGTAATAGCTGTGATAATAATGGTATGATTAATTTATATAATAATGAATTAAATATAAATTCCAATAATAAATTGAATGTAGATAATGATAATTTTACTCATGGATTACAGAATAATGAACTGAATAATTCAAATTTTAATAATGACATTTCAAATGAGGTCATGAAAAATAATGACATTTCAAATGAGGTCATGGAAAATAATGAATTAAATAAAAATAATGAAAATGTTAGCGAAAATAATAATAGTCATGTTTTGAGCGATGAGGGTAATACTTCTGATTTCACAGATGAATGGAACACCGGTAGCGACCAGGAGTCCTCCGACGACTGCTCGGCGGGTGCAGCGGGTGAACAGCCTGTAACCTCACCTCGCGCGGCTTCATCTAGAGGCGACGGGTCAGCTGCGGAGTCCAGGCCTGTACGTAGTACTAGGGCAGTACCTCCAAAACGGTATGAGGATTATGATTTATCTATGCTCGCTCAAACTGTACTTGAAGACGAACCACAGTCTTATGATGAGGCAATGGCCAGCCGTCATCGCGATGAGTGGTTAAACTCAATGAAAAGTGAGTACAACTCTTTAATAAATAACAATGTCTGGAAACTTGTGGATAGGCCCAAGAATAGAAATGTAATTAAATGTAAGTGGGTTTACCGAGTCAAGTGTGACTCTTCAGGCAACTTTCAAAAATATAAAGCTCGTTTAGTCGCGAGGGGGTTTACACAAAAGTATGGTATCGACTACACTGATACTTTCTCCCCAGTTGTACGCCACTCTACAATGCGTCTTTTGTTTTCTTTAGCTAACGAATATGATCTCAATATAGATCATATAGATGTAAACACGGCTTTCTTAAATGGTGAACTTAACGAAACCATATACATGGAACAACCAGAGGGTTTCCATGATGCTGAAAATAAAGATAAAGTGTGCCTGTTACAAAGGAGCATCTACGGCCTTAAACAAGCCAGTAGAATGTGGTATTGTAAGGTTCACGATTTATTAACTAAAAACAATTTTAAGCAAAGTAAATGCGAGCCATGTGTTTATTATTTTAAGTCTGACAAGGAGTTCATAGTCATTTCTTTGTATGTAGATGACTTTTATATTCTGTATAGGAAAGACAGCTCACAGATTAAAAGTTTATTAAATTTGTTAGAAAATGAGTTCAGTATTAAAAACTTAGGTCCTATACAGAATTATCTAGGTATTAGAGTAACTCGAGACAGACAGAAAGGCATCCTTAAGTTGGATCAGTCTGTTTATATTAAGAAGGTATTCAAAGGTTTGGTATGTCAGAATGTAAACCGGTTTCGACTCCCATGCAGACAGGGTTAAAGTTGTGTAATTCTGATAAACCATTGAATGATGAAACATACAATTACAGACAATTGCTAGGATGTTTAATGTATCTTTCTGTCTGCACAAGACCTGACATAGCCTATGCGTGTAGTCAGTTGAGCCAATATAATAACTGTTTTGGCATAACTCATTGGTTAGCTGCCAAAAGAATTTTAAGGTATTTAGCAGGTACAATTGATTATAGTTTACTATTTGTAAAAAGTAGCCAATTGAATTTAAGTGCATATGCCGATGCAGATTTTGCCAATGATCATAATGACCGCAGGTCATATACAGGTTTTGCTATCAAACTTGGCGAAAACATTGTTCACTGGGAGGCCAGAAAACAGAAATGTATTGCCCTATCGAGTTGTGAAAGTGAGTACCTAGCTCTATGTGATGTAACCAAAGATCTGTGTTTTATAAGAAACTTTCTGTCTGAAATTTTTACAGAGTTAAAGTTACATTCTATTTTGGTGCATAATGACAACCAAAGTGCGCATAAATTGTTAGCAAGTAAAGAATATTGTCACAAGCGCACAAAACACATAGATATAAGATATCATTTCGTTAAAGACTTGGTAGAGACAAATTTTATTGTTATAAAATATTTGAATACTGAAAGAATGTTTGCAGATGTCCTTACCAAGCCACTCAGTAAATGTAAGCATGTTGAATTTATGCATGAACTCCACGTCAGAAATAAGTATCCATAAGGTATAGTTTTAAGTGTCATATGTTCCTAACCTATACTTAAGGGATATTTTTGTTATGTGCTTAAGGGGAAGTATTGAATATATCTAAGCATATAACAAAACGCAATGCATGACAGTGACAGCTAACGTCACTTGATACATATTTCCGTATCCGTTTATATATTGCTATCTCTCTCTTCCCGAATGTCCGTAACGTAACCTCGTTAACTTGTTGTCCGCGAGTTCTTTTTACATTAATTAATATTGTAACAATCTTAACCAGCAAATGGTGCTGTTATTATAATAATAAAAGCTCCCCATTTGTGCAATTCAAAGTGAACTTTATTTCCAACATTACTCCAGTCCAGCCTTTGTGCAGTACACCACATCCACGCTCATACTACGCCGGTCCACCGCGACCTTTTCAATACATATAAAATATTAGGGAGAAGTATCGACAATTTATTTTATCGATTTAGGATATCTCCCTGCCTGCTGCCTGTCACTAAATCATGCCCCTTAGAATCCCAGGTCTGGTTATATTGATTTAACTTGCACCTATGGACGCCTCCGGACAAGACGGACGGACGGACAACAAAGTGATCCGTATCTCAAAAGGAAAAAAACCGGCCAAGTGCGAGTCGGACTCGCGCACGAAGGGTTCCGTAACATTATCTATAAAAACCGGCCAAGTGCGAGTCGGACTCGTGCACCGAGGGTTCCGTATTTTTTAGTATTTGTTGTTATAGCGGCAACAGAAATACATCATCTGTGTAAATTTCAACTGTCTACGGTTCATGAAATACAGCCTGCTGACAGACAGACGGACAGCGGAGTCTTAGTAATAGGGTCCCGTTTTTATCCTTTGGGTACGGAAGCCTAGAAACGGCAATAAAATCACGTTTGTTGTATGGGAGCCCCCTAAATATTTATTTTATTCTGTTTTTAGGGTTCCGTAGCCAAATGACAAAAAACGGAACCCTTATGGATTCGTCATGTCTGTCTGTCTGTCCGTCCGTATGTCACGGCCACTTTTTTCCGAAACTATAAGAACTATACTGTTTAAACTTGGTACGTAGATGTATTCTGTGAACCGCATTAAGATTTTTACACAAAAATAGAAAAAAAACCGGACAAGTGCGAGTCTGACTCACCCACCGAGGGTTCCGTACTTTTTAGTATTTGTTGTAATAGCGGCAACAATGAAAATTTATTAATACCATTAGGTTACAGGTCGGGGTTGTATAAAATTTGAAATTCATACAGTATCAATATATACAGTATACATATACCTATAAGTATATTACACATTCAATTTGTATGTCACAATTATAAGTACATTTTTATTCTTATAGTTAATTTTATTTAGGTACATCAATAATTTCACTGGAAAAATATTCTTCTATGTCATAAAATGGTGATTTTAGTAACCAGTGTTTTAATCTACTTTTAAAATTATGGAAGGAAGGTGCATCCTTGATACTTTTAAGTAGGTGGTTGTATAGGTATATACGTGGGCCAAGTACATAGGCTGGTCGTCCACTTTTCGCTAACTTATGTGGCACAGATGCGAGGCAGCCCGCGTTCTTGTTACTACGCCAGATGGCGATTTAGATTAACCTGTTTCACAGTAAATTTGTTCGGTTTGGCGTGGGTAAATGTCGCTATTTGCTGAATAAGTATATATATATCTATATATACCGTAATCCATGCCGTAATCGGCAACGGCGACCCTAGCTAATTACGAGCGTGGGCTCTGACATGGCTGGCAAAGCCGAACTTATTTTTAAAAACTCTATCGCAGGTGGCTGCCCCAAAAGCTGACCAGAATCATTGTAAGTGTAATTATAGGAGGGTTTCGGCCGGGACTTACGTAGGTATCTGACATTTCGTATCAAGTTCAATGAGACGAGCGTCTTCAAAGTTCTTTACGCTCATCGTAACACGAGAACCCACGTACCGAAGGATGTTGGTCGAAAGGTCATAGTTGTCGGTGCTGTTTTTTGGCGCAATGTCAGTCCGTAGAATAGATTCTACTTCATGAGCTGTGAAATATTTTAATCTTAAAGAATAGTTACACTCGGGAATATGCATAGCTGCAAGGAGCGCTGGACGTCCGGTGTCGGCGCACCACATACAATAGCGGCCATTATAAATTCCGCATTAATTGAGTCAACTGCTTGTTTTTTGGAGGCAAATGCTAAGCCATGACTGTCCTTTATGATGTCGGTATGACGCGGTATGAAGCATACCCACGGTCGGCACGGATGTTCGAGTATGCATGGTCGAGTAACGTCGCGGATCGCGGAGTTAGTATTATTGCAAGTTCGGGTTGGGAAATTCACATGTTGATTAAAATTGTGGCACGACATAATATCTGTAATTTTGTTTTTGCAAGATGTGTTGTTTAAAAGATCAATGTTAATGTCACCCATTATTATGGCACTGCGGTTTTCTTAATTAAATTTTGATAGGAGTTTATCTAATAGTGCTAGAAACTGCGTGTCACTAGTGCAGTTGGAATAATAAATGCCTACTACCAATATATCGTGGTCTAAGAGGTGGAGCGCACACACATCAAAAATTTGTTGTACGGACGAATTGCTAATGTGATATTATTCATTGGCTAAAAAGAAGAACATCAATTAACCCATATATGCCCATTGGGTCGTTTTCGACCCATGGGGGGGAAACATTTGAATCTCACGGGAAGTAGATTCGATTGATTGCAATCTCAAAAAATTCGTGCAGGAATCTAATTGTACTTTTTATTATATTTTCAATTAATTAAATTATTCTTACCTGCCCTAGAGCTTCGCAGTTTAGGAAGACTCCGTTCTTGTTCCTGGACAACATTTAAATGGTAAATATCATAATGACATAATTGTAATCAATGTTTTTATATACTGTTAACTTATGTGAACAGTTTAATAAATAAAATAAAAATAAATAAATGACATTGACATATTCACGATTTTTTTAAAGTACCCTCATTAGACGCATTTTATTATAAAAACGGGTATACACGGTACACGGTACTGCTTGAGTGCTTGCGGCCCTGCAACAGCAGGCGGCAGCTACCTATACATTGTATTGTATTGTATAGTATACAAGATGCTCACGAGGAAACCGAAACATTTTCTTCGAGGTCAATAAAGATATTAATTTTAAAGTAGGCACCATAAGGACATTTTAGTTTTTGAATATAAGAATATAGGAATACACTATTAAAAATCTTGATAAGGAAAGGGTACAACCGGTTCTCCATACAAACATAGTCCCCATTTTCCCCCGTGGACATTGACATTATGGAAAAGAATTTGATAGGTAAAGTTTGATGTTTATTAACTTATTAGTTAGCCCCTTCGTTTGATTTTATTAGATTTGTTGGGTTATTCTCACTAGTTACCACCAAGTTGTTACCAGTGGTAACTACTGGGATTTTTTTTTTCGACCTTTTGGGTATTTTTTTCCCAGTAGTTACCACTGGTAAAAAGTGTGATTTTTTCCCCAGTAGTTAGAGTTTAATACTAATGAAAGCAGTAGATATAGTATAGTATAAATGTAGAGTGAGATATTTATTAAGGCAGTTTACTGAAACTTTCAGTAAACTGCCTTAAAAGTAATGTAGTTAGTAATTAATTAAGTTAATTTAAGGTAGTCTTATGTAACACAAATTTAATGTATTATAAGGACCCATTTGCATGCTAAAAAGGCTAGACCATGTAACTTTTATAATATGCTATGTAGAACCCTTTTTAGCGATTGACAATTATGTCCACATTATTATACATATCTTAATACTAAAAGTAATTACTACAATACAAGCTAAATAATACAGAAACTAAACTAAAAGATCTTAACATGATATCTAAGTTTGGGTGTGAGCGTGTGTTTGTGTGAGTGGTGTGTGTGAGTGTGCCAAAAAGGCGTGTGTGCATGTTTGCAGGTTTGTATTATGTGGGTAGGTTTAAGCCTTTGTTGTCAGTTTTTCCGTCTCAGCATATCTTTGATCTTGAGATAAAAAAATAGCGATAACTAATTTACACTATACTTACAGGGCCGATGGAGAAGCGGCGGGACCTGGCTCGGCAACTGTCTGGTGAGCCCAATCCAGGTTGCCGTGACCCCTGTGCTATTTCTTCTCGATCCCTATAGGACAAACAAAAATTTTCTTTAAATTTAAGCAGACAGTGAGCTGTTTTATATTTGCTTGTAGGAATGTAGTTAGCCTAGTTAGCACATGGCTGACATTTTTGCACATATGGTAAAACATAAATGCTGATCTCTACTAAACAACGGTTTAAAGATTCTTTATTCTCATAACAATTTGTAAAATTCGCTTAAATGTATTTATTTTACACATTCAAAGTCACAAAAGTAGCGAGAGATACTAATTAAACTTATATAAAGCTTATATAAATATATATTATCCATTGGAGCGCCATACTTGACGTAGAAGTTGAAAAGAAACTAAGCGTGGTCGGACTCTTAACGACGTGAATATACGACGTTTAGCGAACCAAGCTTTTGCCGCGCGAGGCAACTCATCCTCGAAGAGGCAGCTCGCATATAGTTAAGATACGATTAATAACGTAGCTTAGGTATGACAACATCTACGTATACCCTCAGCCTCGATCACGATCGTTACCACCAAGACGAGATAGCAGATGATTAAGTTATATCAAACTTGCACAGTGACTGTACTAAATGCCAGGTTGCACCATCCGCACTTGACACTGATCAACGTCACCCGGCGCGCCGCGGCGGTTTACTATGAAACTTTCCATACAATAAAATTTTGCGAACTCTTTAACGATGACAAACAGTTTGGTGCAACCAACCCTAAGTGCATCTTCGGGCTAAGGGAGGGAATGATCCGCGCAGTGTACCGAGCGTTGTGGAGCATCCCTGCAATTCCTCGGAGTTCTTGTACTATCTTAAAAATAAACACCAACCTGTGTATACTATGTAGCTTCACAATATTGGGATGATTCCTGAATGACTGTAAAAATATAATTTCTCTAAAAGTCCTTTGAGCATCCGTCTGGTTACGAAAAGCATCGAAAATCTTCTTGATTGCAACCACATCCTTACTTTTTTGTCTATTGCCTTCCATACTATACCATAAGCGCCTTTGCCAAGTCTCTTTTTTTATTTCAAACCTCTTTAGTATATGCTCGTCTATTTCAGACATATTTCTATCTGGACTCTTCTTTTGTACCGGTTTTTGTATAGTGCCATCCTTTTTCTTATCATCTTTTTTTATTTGCGTTTGGTTCATTGAGATATAATTTGTAAAGTTTGTAAATTTTCCTCCGTTTGTAGTACTGCGAGATTCTGATCTATAATCGAAATGGAATGAGAACGTCTGGTTAAAGGTACGATTTGGCGAATGTGCAAAACAGGCATAAATATTTAAATTGGTTTGATCGTATCCTAATTTGCATATGGAAAGTACGAGGACCATCAATTTATGTTTATTGATCACAATACACTAAGCAACCGAAAAGGATCGATAAAATTTTAGCCGATATAAATATGCAATTCGAAAATGTTACGGATAGCAATTCAGAATACTCACAAGATAACGCTTTCTAATTTATTTTACACATCTTATCTCACACTTTCACAATAAAACTTGGTTTTTGCTAGATACGTTAATAATAGTAAATTATTGGTTTGAAATTGTGGCAGCCGAGTTTTATTTGTTTACGGCGCCCAAACAACCAAAGAGCATATAATCACTACGTTCTACAAACAACTGTGTGTTACCATGGTAACCAGTTGTCAAACTTCGTTTATTTTTTTCAAAATTCGTTTATTTTTTTAACAAGGTTTATCCTGGGTGTCGAATCCTCCTTTTAAGTTTGACACTTGTGTTAGGAGGTATTCGCCCTTTCATACAAAGCATGGGGACTGTATAAAGGAGCCGAATCTCTATGTATGAAAAGTGTCCATCAAAAAACAGTAATTAGGCGGCGCCACCATACACCGAAATACTACCAAAAACAACCTACGTAATTTGGTCGGTTTATTTGTTGCCTTATATGGTTCATGTTATACTCATGTCCCAGAGCCTAACTAGCGCCACCGGAGAGATTAGGAACTATTATTTAAAGCTTAACGCGGTCACTTTTGCAACAATTCTGCCATAAGAGATTGCGATCCTTTCTCCATAGTTGTTTACCAATATCTCAATTGACGTTTTGCTGGGAAGTCTTTCCAAAGAGGATATAATAAGATAGAGCGGTACTGTCATAGTAGATTTTGTAACCACAGTAAATTCACTGCCATCTATCGACACACTTTAAAACTAAAAATGAAGATTTATAAAAATACGATAAAATGTATTTAAATATGGATAAATGTTTTTTTTTTATTTGCATTAATTATTTTTATGATTTTGACCCATGTTCTTTCACTGATATGCGTTAAAATTGTTAAATAACAAACGAAACCGTCAACGCCATCTATACGACAGTAGGCCAAAGCTAGTAGCGCCCTCTGATCGAGAATCAAATTTTCTTTTTCGAGGCACGTTTATCCTTAGACTGTATCCATCTATTACGGAGTTATATCTATCTTTGGTCTTTCTACTACTCTTTGGTCTTTTATGACCACAGCTAGTGCAACCTAACTGAAACGTTGAAAAAAAGGTAAAATAATGAATTTTAAATCGCGTTAGACCCGTTAATGACATTAATTATGTATACAAAACGCGAAAGTTTAAAATGTTCAGGTAATTACAATCAAACTATTTTTAGATACTTTGAAATACGCATTTGATTCGCATAGGTAAAAGTAATGACTTTGTTTAAAAATATATAAAATAAGCATAAAATAGGTCTAATAAAATCATACTCACTTTCAAGTCCCTAACATTTGTACCTGTACCTATAACAATTTTTGGTTTAGGGGGCTAAATCGTGCGTGAAACATGAAAATTTGAGACCTTTTTTGACAATATTTAAGGTTTTAGGTTTTGAAGTGTCAGTGTACACATTACAATCCGGACTAATTGCTTAATAAAACGATAAATGTATTTAATATTCGTACCTATTCTCATATTTCTCATACTAGACGCTTTTTTTGCTCCGCGCACATAGATTAAAGGTTTCAAATGCGTGCTAAAAGATTTAACCATTAAATAAATATTTAAATAAACAAATATATTAAAAAAATAAATGATAATTAAAGCCCTTCGAGTGAATTTTGTAACATAACGAGGCCTTACAATTGGGAATTCGTATTGCGGTGCGCCGCTGACGATGATATTTTCCACATTTAAAGGACTGTATATTTTGAACTATACCAAACAGATACTCAAAATTTTCAGAATATACGTGTTATTTTAACTGTTATTCCTTGCAATAAAAATTATCAAAAAAAAATATATATAGGTCTTCATACAAGTAACTCATTAGGGTCGCTATGTAGGGCAATAATGGCCGCCATCTTGAATATCTCACTTCCGGTCAAGATTTCGATCGGGCAACCGGCAAATTCGGATTCAGCGGGGTCAAATTAGGTTAAAAAATCCGGTTGACAAAAAGTTACATGATTTACCAGTCGGATCAAGAAGGAGAGCGATTTTGATTTTTTTTGTCTAGACTAATAATTTATTAATGGCCATGTACGTCTGTCGCACGTTTTTAATAGTTATTTACGATACAAGCGCGATATTCGCAACGAGTGGCGAATTTTAAAACACGACCGAAGAGAGTGTTTTAAATCGACACAAGTTGCGAATTACCTTTTCCCACGTGTATCGTACGTTTTACAGTACATATGGCCCATTAAATTTTCGACATAGTGTAATGTGCTTGTTATAGCACAGGGTATAGTAATGGAGCACCAGATGTACTGTAAATAACGTATACGTTTTTATAAATTTTGACCTCAGATTCATAATAAAGGTCCTCTTTGATCCTCAGAGTCCTCAGACATCGATTTTCATCTTGATTAGAGCTAAAATAAAGAAATTCAATATGGCGGCCGTTCTTGCCGCTTTTACCTCAGAATCATATAAAAAGCCTCTCTCAGATTCGCAGATATCGATTTTCATCTTGATCAGAAAAAAATGCAGAAATTCTCATGTGACACGTCGTATTGTGTGGGAAAATAACATTGTTGTTTTTAATATTTTCCTTGCAATTTCCATATTTTCTCACCATTCTAACCGTCCCTGTAGGGCTAGCACATGTTTGGCGCGACAACATCTCGCGGCGAGATAGATTATCCGTCCCTCTTTTAACATCGAAAAAGACGGGTAGTCTGATCTCGCCGCGAGATACTGTCGCGCCAATCTTGTGCTAGGCCTACTGGTCTGCCACAAATATTTCTATACCAAAGTTAGCCACATCGGTCCTTTAGCCAAGGGGCTGAGCCAAGAGCCAAGATGCCGGGGACATGTTAAAATATACATATTAAGTAAGCGCCACCTACAAGTCCTACAACGGCGATTATATAGTATTTACTACCACTAATTTAAATTAAACGGACTATATCAAAACATCCACAACATATTAACAAATTTAAAATAATAGGATCTTAATATAATATTATCATGGCCAAATTATATGTGAAAGTTAATCCCATAATATTTTCAGTGACAAAGACAAAGCATTTATTGCCAACATATTACACCGTACATAATTACGTAATATGGACCCTGAAAGGGCGCAGCAATCTTACAACTAAATAACAAAATAAAACTAGGTATACTGCAATGGTTTACATTAAATTATTTCTTACATATATATTAAATAAACATTCTGTCTTCAAAAAACTCCTGTAGCGTGTAAAAGGACTTATCTATTAGAAATACACTAAGTGTTTGTTGGAATGGCTAGCACATCATTTAACCGCACAGTAAGGCATATCTTTTCCTTAAAGAAATAATCTAAATACTTCTTACTACTGAATGCTGGCCTTTGAAGAAGGTCCATACCACAAAACTGCACACAACCGAAATGAAGATGTTGAGGTGGGCAGGAGGTGTCACTCTACTCGACAGGGTGAGAAATGAGCACATCCGCGGCAGCTTTAAGATCCGGCCAATAGAAGATAAGCTCTCCGAATCGCGCTTAAAGTGGTATGGCCATGTCATGAGGAGGCCGGAAGATCACATGACTAGACAAGTCCTTAACATTGACATCGGCTCCAAAAGATCGGGCAGAGGCAGACCCCTTACGACCTGGATGTCCGTCATTAACAAAGACCTTAAGAAAGCCCAAATAGATGTCTCGACGACCCAGAACAGATACGCCTGGCGAAGAATGACGGGGAGAGCCGACCCCAAATGATATGGGAAAAGGCTAGGCGAAGAAGAAGACTTCTTACTACGACTGTGACAACGGGCCGCCATTTGTGAACTAAATAGCGCCGTGGCTCAATATTTACGCCCCACCCAGCGTGGCTCAAAATGTGTGGGGTTATTTTGCAGAGCTAGTTCGTCATCTGTTTATTATCGATAGCATCTAGTATAACTGGATCGGCAAGAGGGGTGGGGGGAAATGACCGAACGGGATAGTCTTATGTATCTTTCAGTAGGAGTAGCAGAGAAAGCGCTGTTATTGTTTGTCCTTGTATTGATTTAGTTACATGTCCGTCTTTGGGTCACAAACTTACATATGTATACCAAATTTCAACTTAATTGGTCCAGTAGTTTCGGAGAAAATAGGCTGTGACAGACAGACAGACAGACGCACGAGTGATCCTATAAGGGTTCCGTTTTTTCTTTTTGAGGTACGGTACCCTAAAAACTACGGTTGTAATGAATAAAGTAGTTGTTAAGTAACAGTAACATTTATTGATATCACAAAATAATATTTACATAGTTAAATATAATTAACCAGGGGATAATTAAAGATACAGTATGATTAAAAATAACTAAAAATATATTTTATTTGGTCTAATAAAGTCAGATAATCAGAGACGAGTCGAAAATGAAAACTGCTCTTCTTACAACATCTAGTAAATTCTAGTAAAGTGCCGCCAATAACAACAAGATACAGATGTGTACAAACTGTCATTTTTATTTACTAGTCTCTATTATATTATATATAATTTGTCTAAAATTGTACTAATTATAGTCTGTCAAACCACTTTGTCTGTAAATAAAGGCGCAAAATTCAAATTTTCTATGGGACGATAACCATTCACGCCTAGATTTTTTAAATTAGCCGCTTTTTTTCTACTGACGGAAATGGCTTGACAGACTATATGAACCTATACCGGCACCGGCATGAACCCTTTGTCCGCCGTCACCGTCACCGTCAGACGTCAAGTAACGCGCCCATAACGCGCCGCGCGCAGCAACCAACCGTCCATAATCAACCTTTGTTCCCATCTCATCTCAACAAGGTTCCCCATGCCGCGCGCGCGCCGATAGCGGGTAGCGGGTAGCGGGTAACGTTCAAAGGGTTAAACTTTCTTGCCGTTAATTTTATTTAATTTGCTTCTATGTATCTTGTCGAAAAACAAGAGACCGGCTGCTTTCTCTATCGATTCTGGTGGTACCTGCAAAAAAAAACATTAGATTACATATTAAAATTATATCAGAATAGTACATACATTACGATACATGTGCGAAAAATAGAAACATGCATTGTACAACGTTTTACAGTACCTATGGCCGTTTAAATTTTCGACATAGTTGCGTAATTTGCTAATTATCGCACTAGTGCGGTAAAGTAGAACCAAAGATAGATATAACTCCGTAATAGATGCAGTCTAAGGAAAAAACGTGCCTCGAAAATCAAGGAAATTTGATTCTCGTTCAGAGGGCGCTACTAGCTTTGGCTTACTGTCGTATAGATGGCGTTGACGGTTTCGTTTGTTATTTAACAATTTTAACGCATATCAGTGAAAGAACATGTGTCAAAATCATAAAAATAATTAATGCAAATAAATAAATCATTTATCCATATTTAAATACATTTTATCGTATTTTTATAAATATTTATTTTTAGTTATAAAGTGTGTCGACAGATGGCAGTGAATTTACTGGGGTTACAAAATTTACTATGACAGTACCGCTCTAGTATAAGTTACTCTATGGTAGAACCATATGTACTGTAAAAGTAATTGATGTGAAAATACTCACCATAAAGTTAGCCACAGGCGTCTCGTCAAGTATCTTCTGGTTGGGCATAACATAGGCCTCCATATCTAAAACGCCACCCGCCGCCGCCTCGCCCACAACCACTTTGTAGAAATGTGTCGGGACTGCTACTGAGTTTGCGCCGATCACTTGGTATTTCACGTAGGACTTGCCGTCGGATTCCTTTCTATCAACACGAAAATAAATAAATAAACCGGCCAAGTGCGAGTCGGACTCACACACGAAGGGTTCCGTACCATTAACTATAAAAACGGTCACCCATCCAAGTACTGACCCCACCCGACGTTGCTTAACTTCGGTCAAAAATCACGTTTGTTGTGTGGGAGCCCCACTTAAATCTCTATATTATTCTGTTTTTAGTTTGTTGTTATAGCGGCAACCGAAATACATCATCTGGACCCGGGTATGTCCTTAAACTACGTCCAAAAGAGAGGTATGGGCACTGTGAATGACATCTCGCTTTGTGTGGTAGGGCACAGGACAGCGGATGTCATTCCAGATCTAGAGCACCTCCACCTTACAGAAAACCGCAGCCAAATAACACTAGACCCTACTAATAGTGTTGTGTTCCTGCCGGTGAGTAAGGTTGCCAGAGCTCGAGGGAGAGGAGTGTTAGGGTCGGCAACGCGCATGTAACTCCTCTGGAGTTGCAGGCGTACATAGGCTACGGAGACTGCTTAACATCAGGCGGGCCGTATGCTTGTTTGCCACCGACGTAGTATAAAAAAAAAACTAAAAATTTCAGCTGTCTAGCTATCACAGATCACGAGATACAGCCTGGTGACAGACGGACAGCGGAGTCTTAGTAATAGGGTCCCGTTTTTACCCTTTGGGCACGGAACCTTAAAAATTATGCTTCATGTGCAATGTGCAATAAGGACCGTTCTATCAAAATGTATGTTGGAATTTCAGACAAAATGGTCGTTATCGCACTTGAAGCATAAGTTCCCTTCTGTGCTGGAAAGCCACATCTGTTCTCATTTAGAAATACTCAGCATTATAAAGCATTTGTGAATTGTAGCCAACACACATTATGCACTTATTTCTAGTTTCATTCTTACTACTTGCCACTATTTAGTAATATCATGCATCATTTTATATGTATTTATCCGGTGCATTGGGATAACTTCAGAAACAGGGTAATTTTGAAAATAGCTTATTTATCTAAATAGCAACAGTAAGCAAGATTCCTTCGTAAGCGTTGCAGTAGAGTAAGTACCCCGCTTTAAAAGTTACCTACCACAATGGACCTTACTATTTACATTTGCAATCAATTAAAGTTTTCCACCCGCCCGACTAGAGAAGCCATTCGACTTATCTGCCCGAGACACGGCAGTTCAGCAGCATTTCGTGGCAGTTTTCGCTACTCTGCCACGAAATGCTGGAACAACATACCTCCGCCTATACGTAACTCTAAGACACTATTCACATTTAAACTCAAATTTAAAAAATATCTTTTTAGCCTGCAATTGCCGTGCTCGTTGCGTCCCATGGATTTCTCAAATCGTCGGACTTAGTTTTTTTACCAGAGTTATACAATCTAATGTCTATAATACTAATAATATCTACCTACCCTTACCATCATAACATTTTACCCTACATGAAGCTATAACCTATCTGTATCTTTCTAGTAAGTATTTATATTATTTGTATTTTTATATTTATCTCAAATAGTTCTAAGCTACCCTCCGGCCCGGGGTGCCACAGAAAACCAGCGCTGTGGTATTTATTTATACCAGAGCATATGCTGAGTGCCGTCCTTTTGTAGCCACTATAGCGGCGCCAAAATTTGTTGTTACCTTACCTTACTCCTTTTTCTATAACTACCATTGTACCTAGCTTTAAGTGTTTAGTGAGTAAGTTCTTTTTTGTAACTGAGGTGGCGCTGTTTGTAGAAGGTCTTTACAATAAATGTCTTTTCTTTCTTTTCTTTCTTTCTTTCTTTCAATTTATCTACTTGACAGCATGGCAACATGAACATCGTAATTCGAAAATTGAATGTTATCTACTAGCTGTAAATTTGGCTTAAAAAATGCTGCCGGCCTATTCTCCTCTACAGGTTGCATGTCTCAATGAGAATTCTTGAGATTTTGTGAGCAGGGATTCGTAATATAAGACAAGGGTTTAACCTGGGCAGATACAGTGGTCCTGTGCAGCAGTACACATTGTCATACACCTTGGTAAGGTTGCGAACGTGCTTTTCTAATCTGTTCCATGCATGCCTATTGAACCCTTCACCCACCTGTAAAATAGTAAAAAAAATGTTTTATAGGAAAACCATTTTAGGGCATTTTTTTCTACTAGATTTAAATTTTGATAAATTTACTCTATGTATTTTCATTTTTTTTGGACAAAAAAGGAGCATAATCCTAAAAGCTTTTGCTGAGCATTTATAAGTTAATAATCAACATAAAACTCGAAATTTCTTTCGAGGTTTATGTTGATTACTAATTTTCTGTGTTTTTTTATGCCTTAAACACAGAAACTCAATATCCAGACCATTAATGTTCAAACTAGACACATTGAATGTCCTACAACAACATAATGCAATGAATTTGGATGCTGATACCAACCTGGGGTGCCATGTTAGTGAGCAGGAATGTTTGTTCAACATGTTTCTGTGCCAACTTATGGTTGCCCGCGGCTGCCAAGTGCCCTCGGTCAAAGCCAGAGCCTTTGTAGTCACTGTTCTGTGATCTGGAGATAAAAAATCATAAGAATCAGGGGTATAACTGGTGCACTAACATTATTAGATAACTTTCAAACACATACTACTAAGATTCATAACAGTAAAATGAAATCTTTTTGTTTTATTATTTGAATTCTACCTCTTTCAATCAAGCAAGCCAAACATTATTGGATTGCACCAACTATTGGTAGTACTCGTAACAATTATACCGTTTCCTAAATGTTTTTAGGATTTCTTTTTATGATGTCAGATGTGTTACATTCAATAAACTGTTGGATGCAGTTGGTGCAAATCATTCTTAAACAAAGCCTATGGAAATTAAAATGTCCAAGTAATTTGATTAATCACTACATAGTATAAAATAAAGTCGCTCTCTGCTGTCTGTCCCTATGTATGCTTAGATCTTTAAAACTACGTAACAGATTTTGATGTGGTTTTTTTTTAATAGATAGAGTGATTCAAGAGGAAGGTTTATATGTATAATTTGTAAAGGTTTTGTGTAAATTAGTTTAACTACCCGTGCGAAGCTGGGGCGGGTCGCTAGTAATTTCATATTTACACAAAACTTACCTAAAAAATTGATGTATACTTTCATCCGCAGTAAACTCACACTTACTCCTGTCCACCGTAGCATTCTTGGCAACGTGAGCACTAGTGAGATGCTCGAATACCCAGTGCGCAACCCGGTTACGTCGGTCGTAGGATAATACGTAGTCGTCGAATGAACGGACATTATCCAAGCCGGGAAATCCAAATTTCATTATTTGCGATATCTGTAAAAATTGTTTCAATTTTTTTCTAACCATCGTTATTTTCCGGGTTTTCGTATGACAGAAAATGTCACTAACCTAACGTCAAATGACAATTTTAGCAAAGCAAAGGAATGAGATTACATTGGAAAAGTCGTTTCAAAAATGTTGCTAAAACTTTATTTTATCAATGAAACTTACTCTATCTTTAGGCCCACTAGAATCGACGTAAGGCGTAGCAGCTGATACACACCCGAATATTGGCAAACCGGGCATATTTTTGATGCATTTGCCATTTATTATAACAGAATCTTCTCTCGTTTTAAATAGGTCGATATTTCGTTCACTGTAAATTCCTAAGCAGTATCCAGTAAAGCCCACAGCACCTAGTTGAGCTAAATTCGTTAACCGCTTTCGAATCATATTTATGATTTTATGTTAAATGCATAAAATAAAATTTATTCAAACATAACCAAATATCCAAGGTCCAAGGAGTTTGAGGTTAGGTAATCAACAGTGTTACCAGCCCGTATCCCCAGTTTCGGACGATGTGTAATCTAAAAAGGGACGGTTTTTATCACAATGGGACGAAAACAAAGTTGGAACATTTTTATCATAATTTGTGTACCTTACCTGCGATCAATGCAAATGGTCAAAACTATCAATGTTAGTGCGTTGTTAGTGTTAGTACAACAGGCTTTTTCAAAACAGGCAAATTATCGATGTATAGACAAATACATAGGCACATGCTACTTAGGTAGAATAGAATAGAATAGAATAGAATATTTATTGCTCTCATGTTGGTGTACAGGTCTTACTCTAAGTACAATGGTTCCATTACAACATGTTACCCTAAAAGGGTATTGCAATTACACGTACATTAAAATATGCAAAGACAGGGGTACATAAATCTTTCAATTACTCGATATGTACCGTCGATGGACGGTATTTCGGTAAAGATTTTCAAAATCTTTTATACTGGACGCTCGATGCCCAAAAGGGACGGTAGTTCGGAAAGGACGACAAAGGGACGGTGTGGCATTAAAAAGGACGGAAAAATCGTCCTATTTGGGACGATCTGGCAACACTGGTAATCAATTTTTGACAGGTATGAAGAAGGATTAAAATATATTTTTTTTAGTATAATTATACTCCAGATATGAATTTGAAGAAATGGATAAACCTAGCGCCATTAATAATATCTTTTTGTCCTCTGAACGAGTTCGGTTGGATTTACTACATTCGAAACAAAACGCACCCTCGTCGTCCTCATACGTCACGGCGCTGAGCCGCGAACGCAAGTGTGGAGCCTATTATTCCATTATTATGCGTCTTCGTTTTGGTCATTGTCAATTGAACTTCCATTTTGTATCGTCTTAAAATGGTTAATAGTCCTAAATGTTCGCATTATAATTTTAATGAAGAAACCATATCTTATATCATTTTTGACTGCCCATCCAAATATTTTTGAGCGTTTAGTGTATCCCGCGTAACATCACAGACTTTATTGTAAATAAGTGTACATATTTGCCATTGTATAAATATATGTATAGTTAGCACCGTTGGTATAAGGAATATGTAAAGTGTAATGACTTGGTACGAGTTAAATTTTGAATACTCACAGTTTTTTTATGTGAGATATTTTAATTTTATATAGGATCAGGATGTAACTTGAAATCTTGAAATTCTAATTTCTAAGGAGAAAAACATGAGAAAAACCAAGATATGGTAACTGGTAACCCTGATACTGACTGGACTATATAAAAAACAAATGATTGAAGACAAATATCATGGAGACTATATAAACAAATATACTGAAGACATTTTTATTGGATTTGACTTATGGATTTAAAAAAGGAAGACTTTATATCTAAAACTGACTTATGAAATTTAATCTTACTGAAGAAGAGGCAGTATGGCCTATGGTCTTAGCCTGTGGCCTGTCCCTTCTGGACGAATATAAAAAAAAAGTAACGTAAAAAAAACGTCAATGTGATGTATAAATTTCATAATTTAGGTACGTAAATAAACTTCAATATGCATAAAATCCTCCTGTATGGGCTGTATGGAATATTCTAAATAGTGTTTAAATAAAACAAGAGGACAGAATCATTATTAACGGAAATACCAATTAATAAGTGCTAATATACTCTTAAAAATGAAATTGTTTTTTCAACCCAACCGCATATTTTCTGCGGTTTTGCACCGATTAAAATACAGCACGGCACCGAAAACAGAATCTACAATAAGAATAAACGGCGCAGACTTCATAACCGACGATTACACCAACGTAACCCCTAAAATACTATCGTATTTGGATCGAAACTTGCATCTTCAGAAAGATAACCCTCTCTCGATATTGCGGCAAAGAATTGTGAACTATTTCTATTCCTCGTTCACGTATCGAGGTAATCCAACGTTCAGCGTGTACGATAACTTGCCGCCGATCGTCACAACAAAGCAGAACTATGATGATTTGTTAATTCCTTTGGACCATCCAAGTCGGGTTAAGTCTGACTGTTACTACATTAATAGGAGCACGCTGCTGCGAGCTCACATGACGGCCCATCAGAGCGAGCTGCTGAGGTCTGGGCTGGACAACTTTCTTATGATAGGACCTGTGTTTAGAAGGGATGAAATTGATTCAACACATTTTCCCATATTTCATCAGGTATGAGCAATAAGGTTTACTTACTACAGATTTTGGTATCTTAATTTTCATTAGGTATCAATCAAATTCAAGTACAAGTGCACAAATTGTTGACACTTGTAAAACTGAAAATTAATGTGGGACCCTAACCATATACAATTATCTTAATATCATTAAATAAGGTATGTATTAATCATTCATGCATCATGGTATGAGACCTTAACTTTTTCTAGAGCTTGTCAGAACTTTCTGAACAACCTCAAAAATCATTCATACAAAAAATTTTAGGTCTTTAATTTCAAACAGACTTGCCCTTTTTTAACACTAAAAAGATTAATAATATTTATTTTTATTCCAGGTTGATGCAGTAAGATCACAAAGAAGAGAACAATTATTTCCCGAAAATGAGGACTTGCACATATTTGAACCAACATTTGACCCTACAAACCCCCATGCCTTCACCAACTCCATCTCCGATCCAACGAAACAAAGTTGCCACACACTAGAAGCAACTAAACTCATCGTACATCAGTTAAAAGAGCATCTCCTTGGTCTTATACAGACATTATTCGGAGACAATATCAAGTACCGATGGGTGGGTGCCTACTTTCCATTTACGCACCCGTCATACGAGTTAGAAATATTCTACAACAACAATTGGCTTGAAGTTTTAGGCTGCGGTATTGTGAGAAATGAAATATTAGTCAATGCAGGACCAAATCACACTATTTCCTATGCTTTTGGCTTAGGCTTAGAAAGGCTAGCCATGGCATTGTATAAGATCCCTGATATAAGATTAATGTGGAGTACGGACTCTGGATTTTTAACACAGTTTCAGAATAAGCAGCTGAATGCGGAGATAACATATAAGCCTGTGTCTATGTACCCGCAGTGTACAAATGACATATCGTTCTGGCTGCCAGAGGGACTCTCAATTGATACATTTATGAGCAATGATTTCTATGATCTAGTCAGAGATATTGGGGGTGATATTATTGAACAGGTAAATAACTATTGATTTAATTCATTAGAGCAAGGTTGTCTAAATATTTGTAAACACCTATGTTGCTTACTATCACTACTATCTAATTTTATATAATGAATCACAGGCATGTCAAGTAAGTCACATACACACTAAAGGAAACAATATCTACTAGCATAAGAAAAGGACAGTATGATTCTCTCTGTTTATGCTCCACTAACAAACGCCTCTTGCCAAACTATAGTTGGTCAAGCCATTTCCGTCAGTAGAAAAAAGCGGCATATTTTAGAAATGTAGGCGCGAAGGGTACTCGTCCTGTAGAAAATTTGAAATTCGCGCGTTTTACTACTGACAAAGTTGTTTGACAGACCATATAACGATGCGTCGCGTCGCCACGGCAATCCTGATTTTTACACGTCCTTGTGTACAAGAGACTGCTCAAAATCGACAATTATGAATTATGATATTCAACGATACTGTTCAGCTCCCCTGCCATTAAAATCACTACCAACAGTTATTATTCTATGTTACAGGTAAAATTAAAGGACAAATTCTTCCACCCAAAGTCAAAGAAGCATAGTCTATGCTACAGCATCGTGTATAGACATCTTGAAAGGACACTTACACAAGCAGAAGTTAACCAAGTACATAAGGAGATTGAGAAAGCGGCCATGGCGGCGTTCAATGTTGCTATTAGATAGACCGTTAATCTAAATAGATGGCGCCAGTATAACCTGTCTCTAGTTTTGTTCTATGAGATTTGGCTTAATCTTTTTAAAAACGATCCAAACGCAGAGCAGTTCAGTTTAGGAATTTGATTCAAATTCGATTGCCCATAATTGTCCTTGTATGGTGGATGGTCATCCACTTTAGAGGTTAGGCATGGAACGTTCTGTAGTAAGTAGTAATGGGTTTTCTAATCATTGTCTGTCTGTCTGTTGTATTCTCTAATAATAAATGTGGCTTTCCATGATAGAAGGGTCCGTGTGCACATAATGGGGCATAAGGACCCTTTAGGCATGGAACGCCACAAATAACTATATTTTATTTCCCTAATAATGAATGGAGCATATTCAATTCAATTAATTTTTTTTATTTCAACATGCCCATAGACAGGTAATACAAAATAATTTTTCATATCTCATCTCATGCTCTGGATGGGTCGTTGTTGTTCTAAAAAGTCATACGTTTCTGCTCTAGTGCAGAAAAGTGGTGTACTCCTCTGCGTCCGCGTCCCACAAGCACCTAGGTGGAAATAAAATGGAAAGATAGTGTCTTTATTTTCCCGCCTAGAACAATTGGTAATTGTTCTAATTTTACTTATCAAAAATGATGTACTTAAGTATATTGTTAAAATAAATTATTCTTGATTTGTTTTGTTGAATTGTATTTACTAAGGCGGGATACAAAAGGAATACAACAAAAATATGTTTTTAAACCTTACACTTGCGTAAATGAGCAAAGGCAGAATCTTATACAGCCACAGTTAAACGTTTGTACAGTACGATATTGAATGGGTTTATATTTATCACTATATTCATGAAAATAACATAAAATATAAGATAAAAATTGCTTATTTTATTCATTAAATTGTTATTTAATACTTAAATTCTTAAAAATACTTTTTTCTACTCGTCGAGTATAATCTGTGTATTACAACTTCACATGCAACACTACAACCTTACTCTTTTCAACATAGACATAGTATATACAACATTTTCAACGTTGGATAGTCTATGGCACTTCCGACTCAACAAAGAGTAGTATAATATTAATATATAGGAGACTCAAGCATAAGAATTTTATCGATACCTACGGTTTAGTCAATTATAAAAAAAAAAATAACTTCATATATTTCGATAAAATATTTATTGTTTAGACTCGATTCAATGCAAATTAGCCTACTTAAACACGCTGCTGCGTCGCATCTGCTTTGTGATTGGTTGGTATACAAAAAATATTCTGAGGGGCTATAAGATACTACTCTTTGGAATGAACGAGTACAGCGATGTGACAGCTAGGCATAGACAGGAGTAGGTATAGACAACTAATTCAAGGAGTGTAAAGCTGCGTATACAATTAAGTTTTATAAGGCATAATCTTCAATATTTTCTTGTACTATGTTTACAAGTTTTTAGCACGCACGAAGGCATTTTTTATTTCCGTCGGATCTGTGACATCTTGGCAGTAGTCGGCTCGTAGTCGGTGACGTACTAAACGCAATGATGAAGTGCATGCACTTCATTGAGGTGCGTCACCATGCGTCACTAAGGCCACGTCATTTTCAGGCTGCATACGCATGAAATGTGGAAAAACGTTAGATTTCTTAAAAAAATATATATTCATTAACAAAAGCTATGTTGTATTTGTAGAACCTGTAAAATAAAACCGGCCATGTGCGAGTCGGACTCGCGCACGAAGGGTTCCGTACCATTACGAAAAAAACAGCAAAAAAATCACGTTTGTTGTATGGGAGCCACATTTAAATATTTATATTATTCTGTTTTTAGTATTTGTTGTTATAGCGGCAACAGAAATACATCATCTGGGATAATTTCAACTGTCTAGCTACCACGGTTCATGAGATACAGCCTGGTGACAGACGGACAGCGGAGTCTTAGTAATAGGGTCCCGTTTTTACCCTTTGGGTACGGGACCCTAAAAACATTTTTGTTAGTTTAAAAATAATTTTACTCGCCGTTTAGTAGATATAAGCAAAGTTGCGGCTAACTATAAAATTTTCGGTGAAACTATAAATTTCAGGAAAAAAGTCAAATGTTACAATTGTTGTGCATAGAGTGAAGATGCATATATTTTTTTTCATAATTTTTTGTTGACCCATTTAGAAGATATAGGCTCTAGAACGTAACAGTTTTTGGCCAAACCCGTTCACCCGCTCCGTGCACCTGCGAGCTGCGACTCCTGCCTCCTGCGAGTGCGCCAGTTAGCGGACGGGATGGTTTCATAGTATAGTGCCAAAGAGTAAAGTAAGTATGTAGTATAGTGTTTGTCACATATCTTGGGCACGGTGACAGATCTGTCACTCAATCAATTATATGGAGATGAGAGCTTTCACTGTACCCAAACTCGTTTCGTAGTCAGTCTGTCTAGGATGAAATTCATCCGATGAATAAAACAACAAAAGTCTTCACAACAGCTTTATTCGCTCATTTAATATTAAATGCTTAACTTAAACACGATCCTGACTTAAAATATCTCAAATCTGGTTAATTACGATAAAAGGTAACACAGAGAACAAAAAAAAAGTAGCCAAAATGACCTTTGATAAAGAAAAGATGGATGTATAGTTGGTCAAACCAGATTGTCAGTAAATAAGAACAAAAAAACTATACTCATCCTTTTCTGTTTTGGGTGCTAGTACTAGTGTAAGACAATGATAGTATGATTCTCTCTGTCTTTATTTGAAATGAGACAGTCCTTTAACAAACTACTTATAGCTATTACAAAGATGTGTCTTACTTTATTATACTATACCAAGGCCTACAGATATTTATAACATAATAAGTATAATCCAATCTGCTGAGAAAAAAAAACCATATTTACAGATTAATAGCCGTAAGTACATGGTATCATTCAGCTTGAGGCTCTTTGCTAGTATAGTCAGGGTCGTATTAGTATTCCACCTGTCCAATGCAGTATGCACATTGGACTAAGAAATTGGCCGACCTCATCAGTTACTAGGTTACTACAGGCACGGTGGCCCAAATACGTTGCCAAAAACGTTTACTGCGCCATTTTGTTGATAAATAATATTAACAAATGAGTTTGTGTATCAAAGCTTAAAGCTGAATATTTTGAAAGTAATACGTATTGTTTTTTAGTTGAATGATTGTAGTTTTAATT
Organism: Cydia strobilella; assembly: GCF_947568885.1. Taxonomy (NCBI): domain Eukaryota; kingdom Metazoa; phylum Arthropoda; class Insecta; order Lepidoptera; family Tortricidae; genus Cydia; species Cydia strobilella. The sequence goes on along the minus strand of NC_086061.1, from coordinate 6,286,864 downwards.
TTTAAGGACATTTTGATAAAGACATGTAATTAAAGTAAGAAAAGTACCTATTCCTAAAATAAATACCTATACTTTGCCATTCTGTAAAATTGATAATTTCTAGTTAAATTATAATGCTCGTATTTAAAGTCCCGAGCACAAAGACAATAAGGATGAAAGGAGAGATTTATGTATTACCTTTACCTACATCTTATCAATTTGGAATATTAAATTAACAATCGTTCCAAAACCAATTAAATAAGGGTACCTGCGTTAAAATCACCAGAAATTCACAACTAAAAGTAATTGTTACTTAAGGTCTTTATATGTGAAAACAAATACAAACTTGAGTTGGCAACTGTCAAGTGCCTTTATAGATGGCGCCTGCATAAGGTTTTACCTGAATATAGTTGTTTGCTATTTATGAAAAAAAAAACAAGAATTTGACACTATTCGTAAGATTAAAAGGTAAAACCTATGCTAGCGCCATCTGTACAAAACTTCGACCGGCCAACCCCATTGAGTGGTAGACTACCGTCAACCGCGGGGTGAATAGGGATGGCTGGGGTAAATAGGGACAAAACACATGTGATTTACCTGACAATTTCTTTAAAAATATACCAACAAAAAACCCATACCTAATACAAAACCAATCTATTAATATTTTCAACCGAATAATACAATTTGTGCAAATCACATTTTAAGTTTTGTCCCTATTCACCCCCAGGGTCGACGGTACCTAATTCGAATACTTGCACGTATAATGCAATGCAACACATTACAATAAAAAACTTAATCTACGTCTAACCTTTTTATAGGACAGTCAAAGAATATACACTTTTCTCTATCCCTCTCAGTAGAAACTGTCCTGAAAAAAGGATATAAATAATGACCCCTACACTGAGAAAGTAATACATACAAGTAGGTATTACCGCATTCTACCAGCTATTAGGTTTTATACTAGATACATTAAGAGATCCTAATACCAGGATAATATCACAGACAAATTAAATACAGTCACAACTATCCTACTGTTCAATAAAAATATATAGTAAATTCACTTTGAGAACCTAATGTGGCTTACTCGTATTAGTGATGTCCTGATGTATGTATAAATTTTGTGTAAATCACAGTTATCGGAATAGAAGATTATTTGTGTGGCGCCGACCCTATTATAATTTCACATAGCTTACGAGTAGATACGGTGACAACTGCCGTCTCAATACAATTTGCGTTTTAAGGTTATAAATTGTATGGAGGCTACAACTGTCACCGTACCCAACCCAAGCTATGTGAAAAATATTATAAAATTTATAAAACATACATAATTATTGAAAAATGATATAAATGTTAAAATGGCGCCAGTAGTTTTGTAACATTGTAAAGTCTAAGATTGACAGCCGTAGTAGATAATATAATAATAAATAGAATAATAAATAATAGGTAATAGGTGCTAGTCAGATCAAGCTAACTCGGCAGCGATTTTGATAGCACAAACTGTGCAAGTGTTATTTTAAACGTCACTTATATTAAACTAGCTTTTGCCCGCGACTTCGCCTGGGACTAACCTAACCTAACCGACTATTTCAGCTGTGGTTTAAATTCAGAATCCTAGTATGCAGTCCTCATCCCCGTCTCCGTCCTCGCTGTGATCAGACAAGAATCTAAGTTCTGGAGGCGCTTTATCTATTTCTTCATCGTCTGACTGGTTGTCTACTGGATTGTGAACCTTGATTTCTATTATTGGGCCTTGAGACCTGACAATGACATTAGGTTCAAGGATTCCTCTTATATTTGCCTGAGGCTTATCTGTCTTACTGTCAGATGTATCCTTTTTACTGCTTGTAGGAACTACGCCTTTTTTCACACTAATTTGTTGTATGTGATCAGTTCCACCAGTAAATGCTGCAGTTTCTATATGCTCTACCAAATCGTTCACATCATTTGTCAGTTCATCAGGACTTGCTGCATCAGGAATTTCATCAAATATATTCGTTTCTCTGACTTCTTTCTCATCTGCTTCCTTTAAACGTTTAGATTTCTTAGCTAGAGGTTCATCATCTGAAGAATCATCTAATAGTGAAGTGTTCAAGGCTTCAACTAGAATTGGTTCGGCTCCTGTACCATCATCAGATTTGTCATCGTCAGAACTGTCTACTAGATATTCTTCCTCCATTGGCTCATCAGAATCGACCAAATCGATTTTAGCTTCAACCTTCGCTGCTACTATTGTAAATTTCTGTTTTCTCTTTTCTACATGTGTTCGCGTTAATAGGCTTGGAGAGTTATAAGATGGGACTGTTCGTGGACCAGCTTTTAGAACCCGCGGTACCTTCGGCGTAGGGTGAAAAGCTTTAAATAATTTGACAGGTTTTACTATACTACTCGAAACGTTAACAGTCTTACCATTATATAAATATTCGACAGGCTCTTTCAATAATGAAGAGCCAGGTGGTCGATCATTAGTAGATTCAGTAGATTTGTTTAGAGTATCTTGGGTCCCAGAGTTGTCAACATCCGTACTCTCAACATCTTCAGTCAAATCGATGAATTCTTTTGTTTTAGTAGGACTTGTCTTAGTTTTAGGATTCTTTTTGATACAAACATTAATAGGTACTATAACTCCCGTGTCAAAGTCTAGTTTAAAGAACTTGCCATTGTGTTCGCATGCATATTTAAGCTCAGCAAAAGATGTCACTGGACTGAGTTCGGGCAGATTCCTCGATTCATCATTTACTTGATCTATGAGAGGAGGTTCGGGAGCCGGTGGATCAGGCGCCGTGGTATCTTCTGCAGATATTCCCGACATCTCCATCAAGTCCGATAGCAAACTTTTTCTATTGCTAATGCCATCTTCTTTTCCTTCTGTTACACTTTGATTCTCTTGAGTTACTTCAGGTGCTACTTTATCTTCTGCAACACTTTGGATTTCTAGAGTTTGTTTTTCACTTTGTGACTCTTCAATAACCGGCGCTGTTTGAGCAGACGCAAGTGGTTCAGTAATGTTTTTTGGTGCTTCAGCATCAACTGTAGCTTCATTTACCGTATCATTAGTCATGGGAACAGATTCTTTTTCTAAATCGCTGGTACTAGTAGTAGTAGATGTATCCTGTTTGGTTGGCGTATCTGCTTTTGTACTCTGAGCATCGACTTCCATATCTACGTTATTAGTATTTTTTGGCGGCAGTTCTATGTCTTGGAATACTTCGTTCGTTTCTAATGTTTCAGGAGTGTCAGTAAGTTCATTAATATTACTATCGGCTTGAAGTATCTCCGCAGTTTCATCGCTTTGTAACAAGTTCATGTTTTCAGAACCAGTTGTTTCGGGCTGCGTAACAGTTGTTACTGGTTCAACATCTCCGGTCGGCGAAGAAGTAACGCCTGAAGCATTAAGCTGTTCTTGCACTGCTGCTAAAATCGTGGGTAACGCTGCCAACTGTGCTTCATCTAACTCAACGCCCGGATCCACAGTGTACGTCACATTACCTGAAGGCATCAGCACTAACTGTACGCCAGCAGGCAAGGGCAAAGTTGGGATAACTTTAGGAGCTTGAAAAACTTCGGTTGGTGGACCAACGTCGTCGTTCTTTCGCGGAAATTTAACAGTGGTCAATAAAATTTTGTTTTTGCCCAAAAATATTGGGCTTTCCGATGGGCTTTTGGCTAAACTTTTACTGTGTAGATATAAAATCTTCTCTTTCGGTGTTTCTGGGATCTGAAGTGATGCATCAGTTTTCTGGGGACTCACAACTTGTTTGGGTGCGATGGGCGTCGGATGAATGGCACACTGTGTGGACGCGTCTATCACTATGTTCCGCCGACTGTCTTGACTGAGGGCAGGCCTCTGACAGGAGCAAGTGGCCCATTGGGAAGGTTTTCGCTGTGAATGTATTTGTACTCTTTGTAGAGGTACCCTGTTGACAGTTACTGGATTGATTTGCGGTATTGTCGGCCGATTTCTTATCGGTCTGATTGCGGGTCGATCGGCTGGCATTAAAGATGCAATTGGCGCGGCTCTTATTTTCATGTAAGGTTTTGTTGGCGTGGTTGGTGTTTCTTTAATTTCATTTGCATTGACACCCAAATCTATAGTTACTTTAGAAATAGATGGTGCGACTACTTCAACATTAATAGATGGTGTTGAGGGCTTTGCAGGTGAAACCACGGTCACATTTGGAACATCAGGTGCACTGTCCACCACGGCCATAGTTGGAACATCAGGTGACCTCTGCACCACGTTCACAATTGGAACAGGTATTTTGTCCACCACAGACACAGCCGAGAATGCAGAAGTTCTGTCCTTAGCTTGATCTGTTAGTAGAGCTGATTGTTGCACAACAGTCTCAATCGATTCGCAAGCTTTCCTCAGACTGTCTTCCTCGTCATCTGATAGTTCAACTACAGTTTTCGCCATCATTTTTAATCTCCTTGCTTCCTCGTCTGCCTGAATTTTTTGGACCAGTTTATCCGCACAGCAACATTGGCAGGGGTTAGGAGGACACAAGTGCTTGGAGTTACGTCTACGGTTATTAAGTTTTTGATTCGCCCAGCAACAAAATTTCGTTTTTACCACTTTAGATACGGGTACCACTTTGGTCGTTTGTTTTGGGGCTTGTTTTACAACTGCAATATCACTTTTTTTATTTTCGTCTTCTTTATCGATTTCCTGCACTGAGTCTGAGTTGTCAGAGTCTTTTTGTTGGTCTTCGTTTTTCTTAAATTTCGCTTTCTTTTTCTTTTTCTTCGGTATATTACAGCATTTGCAACCATCGGGTTGTTTACCACTCGTCAGTAAATGCAACATTTTGTTTAACGTATCTGACGTTAGCAGGCCAAAATCGTCAAAGTTATTTTTAGTCAGTACTGCATGTTTTGGTGCCCACGGTAGTGGCACTCGAGGCTGATAATGGTGTTTTCTGGTTGGTACTTCTTGGGATATGTTGTTTTTTACTTCTTGTACTACAATCGGCATTGGAAAATCATTTGGCTTTGTGGCGTCGTCAATTTTGTCTAGTGCTTCTTTAGTTAAGATTTTCGCCTGATTGATCATCTTTAACAGCTTTTCTTTAGCCGGTGGTAAGGTTTCTGTAGGCAAACTGTCATGTTCGCTTTTTTCGCCCTCAATTTTTATTTTAGGCACGGTATTTTGAATGGAGATGGAATCAGCCACTGGTTGTACAGGTTCTATGCTCGGGACAGTTGAAACTGTTGGATTAACTTCTTGTGGATTAATAGCTCTACTATTGCCAGCAAAAACCCTAAGTGGTGGCACTTGAGCAGTAAGCAACTGTTGGTTTATTCTCCTAACTTTGTCAATATCAGGTAAATTTATAACTTTTGTCCTTTCAGAGACTATAGGGGATGGATGTGGAATCAATTTTTGAATATCCACTTTTGAATTATCAATGAGACTTTGTACGGGCATCGCGGTCGGGACAATCGAAGACGCTTGCTTTTCTTTTCCTTCCTGTTTTTCTACAATTGGAGTTGTACCACTGGATTTTAAATACAATGTGCCATTTACTACTTTTGATTCAAAAGCTTTACTTAAATCTATTGTCATTGGTATACAAGCATTGAGGAACTGTCGATTTCTTGTAGAACTCAGAAAACCTATAGTCAATCTTTTAAGTTTCGTGTTGAAATCAGGATTTTTGCATAGTTTTATAGGATCGTAAGTGCGAATTCTGGGTTTCTTCAGCATATAGCTACTCGGCGACACCATTATATCTTCTTCTGAGTCTTCATCGTCAGTTACTTCTCGATTGGTAAAAAGATCATCACTGTCTGATGTGTCTTCTGCAGTACTTATCACATTTTCCTCTTTTATTTTAATATCAAGTGATTTATTACTGACTGGTTTACTCTCAATGCCCGCCATTTCTATATCCTCCATACCTTTTACTGAATCAATTTCTTTGTTTTTGAACGTTTTCATTTGGTCTAACTTGGTAGTATAGACTACAGGATACATTAATAGTTTTAAGTCAAATTTGTTGCTTTCATCGTCCTCTCCTTTAATTTGTTCAACTGCAGGTGAATTGTCTTCAATTGATTTACTAGGAGGTATGTTCGTCGTGGATTCTGCAATTAAAAAGTTAAACTAAATTAATCTCGATGGTGACGCATAATCCCATAATAAATTTCTAGTAAATATACATATTTACATAATATTTATGGAGGTATAAAAATATACTTACCAATAGTTTGTGCGTGATCTTCTTCTATAAATTCAACGCCATCATCAACAAATTCAATGCCGTCATCAACGAAGTTTAAATCAGCCATTAAATCTATAGCGGCTACGTTTGCTTTATTTTTCAAGTCAATAGAGTCAACATCAGGTTTCTTATCACTAAGTGATATAGCCTCTTTGGGCATCTTAAGGTACGTCTCTACTTTGTCTTTTATCAAATCATCTATTGCATTGTTTTTTTCAACATGAACTTCATTCTTTTTGCGGCAGTACTCATCTGCTTTAACTTTTATTATGTCATCAACAGCGTCATCCCTGTCATTTATAATGTCCACGTCAAATGGTACGTTGTTACTTGGTATTTCCGCTGTTTTTCTTTGTACATTTTTTTCAGGAGATAGTTCTACTACAGGAGTAACACTTGGTATTTCTATAAGATCATCTTCGTCATCATCTGGGATTGTTTCCATTTGACTCACCTCAGATTTTACTACAATTTCATCTAAATTAGTAGACGCAACCTCAGGAGTTTCATCTGGACTATCGTCTGTTATTTCAACTTCTGGGACATGCGTAGCAGAAATGAGCTGTACATTTGATAAGCCGTCTTCTTCCATGGGTTCTGCTTTGACTTGTATCCCTGAAGCTTCGTCATTTATTGTGATTTCTTCTTCGGCAACTGGGATTTCCTCTCTAGTAACTGGGTTTTCTTCTTTGGCAACTGGGATTTCCTCTTCAGTAACTGAGTTTTCGTTTCCGGCAACTGGAATTTCCTCTTCAGTAGCTGGATGAGTTATATCAGTTGCATCATTGCTCCTTTCCGGATCAGACGTATCCTCCATATCATCATCGTTTTGATCTTCTGGGTCTGATTCTAAGCGGAGGTCTATGGTCTCGATTACGGGCTCCACAACCACTAGATCTGGAGCATTGGCTGAAACATATATGTTTTTATTTTATTTTCATAAATTTGAGACCATTTCTTCTTGTTTTGTGCGACTTTTATTAGAAGTACCATGCCCTGACATTGGTGATATTAATATTTTTGGATGAACTTAATATTAATTATGATAAATATACTTACAGTTGCAAGGTTTCGGTAAGTTGGGCATCCTCATTTTAGCTTCCTGAAAAAATATGATTGTTAATAGATACGATGTCTTTGTGATCGCGTTTGGTAAGATTGAGGAAAGTTATAACAGTTAGATTGAGAGACTGTCTCATTTAACCCTTTGATCGCGAAAGACGTCACCTAACACGCGCGGCCACAGCCCAATACCAACCTTCGTGCATTCCCAATTTCCCACAAGGTTCACGATGGCGCGCCGCGCGCGAACGGCGCGGCATGCCGTTCAAACGATTAAAAATATAATTGTGTATAGTGCGAATGAAATAACGATATAAGTACAATTTAACAAAAAAAAATCATACTCACAAATTCCTCAGGCATTATGACAAAACGTTTTTCTATTAATTCCTCCCAATCTGGATACTCCTTCGTTATTACTTCTGGGTATCTAGTACAAATTATAGTTTCTTTAACATAATTTCAGGCAAAGGTAAATATTTAGGCGAACACTATTATAGTTTGTGGGGGTTTGCAACTCTAAGGGCACTTCCACTATTCCACTATCCCGGGGTTAACCGGTTAAAATTGGAGTTACAAATGGTTACCAGTACAATTTGACATTGGGTTAACGGTTTAAACGCTTAACCCCGGGCTAGTGGGATGGTGCAAGTGGCCCTAAAGGTTATTTAAATGCTAGAGAGATAGCACGGCGCTGCTGATAAAATTATGGGATTTAACCACTGCAAAGATCGAGTTTGATTGTAGTAAACGGACAAAAGAAAAAAGAAAAAAAAGAATAGATAGAAAAAAGAAAAGTGGGGTTGAAAAGTGCTTCAAGCCTTCGGACTTGATTGTTCATATAATGAAAGATATAAGTTAGATTTGAATCGTTCATATGGTGACGTTGTGTTCAATCAAATATGGAATGTAACTAAAGAATATTAGGTTCAAATTTGAATACCTCTTAGCGATAGCCATTTGCAGTCTGGAAGGCATAGACTTTCTAGCTTCCTCTAGAAGACGGGTGTTGCCCTTATACGAGAACCAAAACTTGTAGAAGCGGCAGCGGGTGAGTTTCTTCAGCTGGTACCAGCGGCGTTGGAGTAGCATTGGGGAGCATTGGCGGCCTCTGAAAGCGTAACAAGAACATTATGTACTTACAATATTATGTAAATTTGTACATTTCACACTCACGTAGCGTGAGAAAGAGATGAAATATTTGTCCGATGTTTCATTTGACCAAACGCGTTTTCTTTTTACAAACACATTAAATTTAATATTTTAAACTATTAAAAAAATCATCTTGCAAAAGCAATTAGGTAGGTAAAATTAGGTTTGATTTGTGACCCTCAGTGTCCTACCGAATCCGAAGTTTCGGTTTCGACATAAAAATCATATTTCGAAACTAAACCTTCGGCTTAAGCCCCCTCCACACTCGCAGATCTGCGAACTACTCCACACTCGCGTTCGCGGCTTCGCGCCACGATTAGCGTACGAGTGTGGAGGGAGCTTTAGGCAACAAATCCGGTTTCGGTCGGACACTATCAGTGACTCTACAAATATTCGCCGGTGTGAAAAAAAGCGCGTTTGGTTAAGTGACAAATTGACAATTCAGCAAATAAAACCTCGGACAAAAAATGTTTCGAACATAGGCAAAGAGAATTGATTATAACAGAGAGGTATAAAGTACTTATATAAGAAGAAACGGGCCCCTTAGTTTGACATCCAAAACATGTGGCGCTGTACTGCGCCACATGTTTTGCGGTCACTGAATCGTCAAACGCCATCTTTTGACAATTAGAATTACCGCAAAATGTATGGAGCTGTACAGCGCCATCTCGTTTACCTGTCAAATTCGAAGCACGAAGTTGTCTTAGATTTTACGAATCTTACTCAATCAATGTATCTTTGCTATAGGTAAATACTAACTGTCGATTGTAGTAGACGGTGGCGGCGGCCCAGGCCTCCGCTAGCGGCTCCCCGGAGCGCCCTTCAATGTCGAATCGTTGTACTAAGCTGAATAGTTCTATTAGGGCTGGGTATTCCTTGTTATCAGGCTTATCCTGAACAAAAAAGTCGTAGTTTAACTTTCATCATAATATGTGACTTTCCATAGAAAAGGGTCCTTATGCTCCATGTGCATAAGGACCCTTCTCTGATGGAAAGCCACTAATAAACTTTCTCACGAACTGTCCGCGTTAAGCTGTAGATTTATTGTTATGTAACTAACTTAGCAAATTCATTAAATGGGGGCAAAGATAGATATCTCCGTAATAGATGGATACAGTCGAAGGAAAAAACGTGCCTCGAAAATCAAGAAAATTTGATTCTCGATCAGATGGCGCCACTACCTTTGGCCTACTCTCGGATAGATGGCGTTGACGGTTTCGTTTGTTATTAACAATTTTAACGCATATCAGTGAAAGTACATGGGTCAAAATCATATAAAAATAATTAATGCTAATAAAAATTATTTATCCATATATAAATACATTTTAATTTATTTTATACATCTTCATTTTTAGTTTTAATCGTGTGTCGATAGATGGCAGTGAAATTACTGTGGTTACAAAATTTACTATGACAGTACCGCTCTATCCTATTATATCCTCTTTGATGGGGGCAATGATCTGCTATAACCGCGAAAATCGAAGTTCGTAAATTGCGGGCATTTTTCCCTGTCACTCTAATTACACCTTCATTGGAGTAAAAGAGAAAGATCCCCGCAATTTGCGAATTTCAGTTTTCGCGGTGGCCCCTCTGTACTCACGGTCACGGCCTATTGATCAGAGGGGAACCGAGGAAAATAAAAGTAATATATTTTTATCTGTAATATATAATTACGTGTCTATCTATCTATAAAATGAAGACAGTTCTAAAAATTTGTCAACATCTCTATTAGTATCGCCACTTTTAACACAAGGGTGCATGCGTATTAGCCAACATACCAATCGCTTACGCTCCGTAGCGAACGAAACGCAACTGTCACTGTCACACTAATATGGAATAGTGATAGAGAGACACAAAGCATTTCATTGTCGTACCTAGCGCAAGCGATTGTCTACTTGGCTAGGCAACCTGCCCTTCTTACCATAGCAATAACGTCTATTTCCTCATGCACCAACACGAGGTCCACCAGTAACCAGTCTGTGATAAGCTATGCTTGGGAGAATGGCAGAGCGATCTACTGCTATAGGAATATAACCCTTCTTACCATAGCAATAACGTCTATTTCCTCATGCACCAACACGAGGTCCACCAGTAACCAGTCGGTGATAAGCTATGCTTGGGAGAATGGCAGAGCGATCTACTGCTATAGGAATATAACCCTTCTTACCATAGCAATAACGTCTATTTCCTCATGCACCAACACGGGGTCCACCAGTAACCAGTCGGTGATAAGCTATGCTTGGGAGAATGGCAGAGCGATCTACTGCTATAGGAATATAACCCTTCTTACCATAGCAATAACGTCTATCTCCTCGTGCACCAACACGAGGTCCACCAGTAACCAGTCGGTGAGGGATAGTCGAGCGATGTTTGGTAGATTGGCCGACCGATCGTCGACTGCTATCATACGATTTAGCTTCTTCACGCATAACGCTCGCATTCGCTCCCTGAAACATATGAATGTATGAGTTTAATTATTTAAAGGGAAGTAGTTTTATATTATATTACAAGGTAATTGGAGCCGTTTACATTTGACATTATTCAATACTATGGAGCCTGGAGGGTAGGGCAACAATTATCAAAATTAAAAAATAAAGGGTAGTGTAGAACTAAATAAATCGACCTCTAATAAAAGATGTTCTATGGCTCCGTTTAGTACGTAACTGATTCACGGAACACCGCCATCGCGCCATCTAGCATGCAATGGGTTAGCAACTGTCAAAGGTTTGCATAGATTATTTATTTTATTTTTTATCATTTATCAAATGCCCAGTTATTTTAGTTTTAATGTCTAGTCATGGATCCTTATATTATATACCTATCTTATTGTTTTTTTTTTAGTTTTAAGTTTTGACATTTTAACTAAATTTGACTGTGCATAATATATCTTAATTTCAATTTTATAGTTTTAAATTTTTTATCTTTTTATTAATCAATTAATTTTATTATTACCCATCAATTAATTGTCAAGATCTTTTATATTTTATTTATCATTCAATTATCAAATGCTTAGTCAATTTAATTTTAATGTATCTATCTTTTATACTTAATCTTATTTTTTTTTTATTGCAAATGTTTTGTATGTTTTAATTATGGATCAATGTTATCTGGATTAAATGATTTTATTATAGATGGCGCCATCATAGCTTGCCCCTTTATCTAGTTTTGTTCTATGAGATTTGGCTTAAAGGACTAAAAGGACTGGCACCCGTCAGGCTATAATATTCCAAACATAAACAAGAATTTCACACAATTCAAGGGATTCACTATATACTTCGACAAGCCAACCAAACCCCATTCTTACACTAAATTGAACATTTAATTACATTGATTTCTCTACCATGCAGGGTTTTTTCAAGGGATTAATTATCATATAAAACATTTTATTTTTATGTTTTAAAATAACCAGCTTACATTGATCTTAAGTGTATACAGGGTGTTTATTTAGTCACCGGCAAATAATTTACGCGCTGAGAATACAGAATACAGGGTGGATTTTCTTTTTGGGTCAGTGAGGACAGCTACCAGATCCCGTGCTGCTACGCGAAAATGGTCTTAGAAGCCCTTCCCTCAATTTCAAATCAATGAAGATTGGCGTGTACAGATTTTGAAAAAAAAAACATACTTACAGAGTGCAAGAAAAAGGTTATTTTTTGACAAACTTTTTTTATTTTATTCCATTTGATCCCAATTCCCATTTTTATCCAGGATCAAAAGCTTGTATTGGATAAAAAAAATCCGGTTAGAAAAGCCACAGGAGGAAAACTTTTCCCATACAATTTGTATAAAAATAAATGAAAACTTTTATTTTTCACATGCTATTTTTATGTCATTCGATTCCCATAGAAAATGTCAAGGTCAGACAGGCAAAATGTATGAAACAGCCAATTTTTTTTCGCGATATCGGGGTTGGTCCCATAGTAAAAATTGCTCGGGTGACCTATTTATATTCACCCCGTAAATTATTGCAGGTGACTAATAGTTATTTGTTATACAAGGGTGCAAAGTTGTATTTTACCCGCGAGTATGGAATTGAAACACGAGCAAGCGAAAGGATTATATAGTTGAACCACGAGCGAAGCGAGTGGTTCTGAAATAGAATCCTGAGCGTAACGAGTGTTTCAACACACGAGAAGTAAAATACATTTGCACCCGTGTGTAACACAAAACTTTTCGCCTCACTATAGCGAGGAAAGTGCAACATCCACAGGCGTTAGATCATCTTCATCACTGGAATCACTCATATTTTTACGATATTACTTATAACAGAAAACTGGAAATTGTGTATTTTTACGCGAGTCGGTGAGAAAAGTTTTAAAGTAAAAATTTTGTTGACAATGTTGACAGTTCTGACGTATGAAATGTCAACGATGCGTTTTGAAATTGCATCGACTCAACTTGTGCGTTCAGAATTATATTTAACATCATTATAAAAAACAAACGTTTCTTATGGAATTTTAAGGTTTATGACTTAAAATCATTAAATAAAGCTAAATTTGGTATTTTTATTAGATTCTCAAACCATTTATTTCATGATAATTAATATCTAACGAACCATTATCATGAGCGTTTTACGTTTTGTTATCTGTCAAGCTACTTAAACACGCTCCATCCAAGGTCAAATTACTTTCTCCACTAGTGGATAAAACGCGTTTTTCCCCGCTTGTTTTGAAAGATAAAAGACAACTTTCCGAGCTAGTGAGGGGAAAATAAACATTCTGTATAAATAGGGTCTCTTACCACGAATTAATAAACTAGTGGATGTGAAATGACTCCTATTTAGTATGAAAACCAGTGTCGCTAAACTCACACATTCATAGCCACGTTAAAATATGTCACACACTTACAAAATTGCTCTGATTCGTAGCAACTTTCCATACCAAAAGGTTATTACCGGTGGACATTTCTCGAACGAATATCAACTGTAGGCTACATGAGTGACGGTTTAAAATATAATGTCAAAGCTATATGACATACGACTCTTTCATTATCTCATTCATCTCACAAAAGCTCGCTCAACATTCACCTAATACAACTACTCAACACCAGATGGCGTTATTTTATATAATTTTAAAATCACTTACTTATTACAGGCGAGAAAAGGGCTAAAAAACCAGTATAAGTAAGGTCTAATTACGCATGGTTTGTTACGGATCTCACGGTCACGTTACACTGGTGCTTTCGAGATCTCTACACGCCTGCGAGTAGCTAACGGTTGGAACTTCTTTCCATTCGACGATATAGGGAGGGGACAGTGTAATCGGAGTGTTTTATCGATATTTGTGTGTTTAGTTAGGTATTGATATTTCATTACCGTATGTTTTAACACATTTAGATGATACTTTATTTATGATTATAATATAGGTAGTGATAATCGTGATTGTATGAAAAATAATATGTAGTACAGTATAACAAATATCTAACTAGAAATTTGTTTCTTATTAATTGACCAACTAGATTGTTAATGTGAACATTAAATATATCTTAAAGTCAAACAGATAAAATCATAGTTCTTTAAAGGTCTATTAACTCGGTATTGCTGTTATTTTGTAATCACAAATCTGCAATTACTTACATAGGTAAGTATTCGTCTTTAACAATATATTTACTTGTAGCAGCATTTAAGGCCAATCTAAACGGGACAACCTGATTAAATTGTCAAATTAATTGTATGGTGTGAAAGCATACATGAAACTGGCTCATCGATCCCACTTGATTTGATTGTAAGATTGTGACCTATCAAATCAGGAAGGGGGGCGGGAAAATTCCAATATTTGACGCTAGTTTGCGTGGTACGGAACACTTTTTATTAATTTAGTGAGCCCGAATGTCACTAATAATTACTAAATTAGTAACTAAGTTGCGTGTGGACGCTAGATGAGATGTATGGCAATTTTATCCCCAGAAATCTTTCTCTAAGAAATGCTCCTAGCAAATGGTGCTATATTTTTGCGGAAACTAATTTTCTTGCCCAGTAGCATTGATCCATTTATTTTTAATATCGGCATCTTGTGGTAACCTACAATAATTAATAATAAAGAAATAGAAAATATAAAACGTTTATTCATGGCACATTGCATGCATTGTACGCATAAGTGCATTAAGTACCTAGTCTAATTATATTAACGATGAAAATATGATGGGTGTAAAAAACAAAAACGTATGTAAAGGAATACGAAGGTTTGAAAGGTTGCCATGAAATGACCCCGACTTAACTTAGTGCTTGATGAGCAGAGCTGCCATATTTACTAAGACATTGATTATCCCAAATAATAATTAGAAACGTGTCTAAAATAATAATTTATTACCGAACCAAACATCAAACTTGAAATATCGTAACTTTAACTTTGTCGATATAAATATCGACATTGCGCAGCATCTGAGTAGCGAAGTTATTTGACATTTAGGATAGCGAATATTCCAGATAAACGTAAAGAATCGTGACAAAGGATTGTGAACTCTAAGTTCTAACTGATAAAATATAGATTTACTTAACGAACATTCCTAAATAATGCAAAATAAACAGATTTTTCGTATTTATTGGATTATATTTAAATAAATAACCACCGGTGATAGGAAATACCTCCACGTGAAAGATTTTTAAACCGCTGTGATTTTTGCAGCTTAATACTGCACAATACGGCATTTTAAATTTAATTATCAATTTTTGTTAGACGAGCGTACGTACTACGTGAATGTCATTCGAGCATGAAGTTTACACAACAACTGAGCATAGTCTGTGCATAAAGTGAGTCGGTCGCTACTAACTGTCGGATAGACGGGAACGCCCACTTGCCATCTCCATCCTACTCCGTGTCTCTTACCATAGAGTACGGCAGTCCGAGCCGGTTTCCTTTTTCATTTCTTTCCATAGTTCTTCAGGAGGCTTCTTCTCCTTAAGCAGGAGACGCGCCACCGAGCGGATGATACGCCGCTTGAATTTGTCCAGCTCCGACATTTTGCTGTATCAAAAATGATAAAACCGATGTGAACAACGCAGGAACACTTACTATTAGGGTTCCGTACCCAAAGGGTAAGAACGGGACCCTATTACTAAGATTCCGCCGTCTGTATGTGTGTCCGTCTGTCACCAGGCTGTATCTGTGTCTGGAAAAGTCAGCAAATATACTCTGGCACACCGACCTTGTCAGTAGAAAAAGGCGGCAAATTTTAAAAATGTAGGCGTGATGCTTTGTCCTCCCGTCCTCCCATCAAATTTGAATTCCGCGCCTTTTTCTACTTACAATGAGTGTGTTTCAGTATTTTTTATAGTAGTTTATGTGACTGCTACATAATGAAAGGCATTAAAACTCGAGTGTGGGTTTTTATGAAACGAACGTAGTGAGTACAATAACTGAGCGAAACCCATAGAAATAACATATTTTTTTAAGGTTCCGTAACCAAAGGGTAAAACGGGACCCTATTAATAAGACTTTGCTGTCTGTTTGTCCGTCTGTCACCAGGCTGTATCTCATGAACCGTGATAGCTAGACAGTTGAAATTTTCACAGATTATGTATTTCTGTTGCCGCTATAAATAATAATTAATAAATAAAACGTTTATTAACAGGCAAGGATCACCCATGAAATTTTTTACAGACAACTACAATTACACTATTTAACACTAATTACTACTTAACTAAGCTTACAATAAATAAATTGCAAATATTTCACAAGTACATCATACGACGTTATTTCCGATTCTCATCTCGGTGTACAGACAGCCAATATCGGAAAAATAGGCTATCCGGATCCCTATAACAACAAATACTAAAAACAGTATAAAATTAATATTTAAGTAGGGCTCCTATACAAGAAACGTGTTTTTTTTGCCGTTTTTTGCGTAATGGTACGGAACCCTTCGTGCGCGAGTCCGACTCGCACTTGGCCGGTTTTTTATTTATTTACAATACTGCGAACGACTGCGAACCAACTGCGAACTCTCCTCTAAAAAACGTGCCGAGCGAACCCTAGCTCCATCGCCCAAAATAAGGGTTGGACTAAAGCAAAGGGGGTGCCGACAGAAAATTTTTCATCGGAGTGATGTTATTATGACACCTATTTTTTATTATGTTATCGTAGAGAATACGCTAAAATAAGCATGTTTTGTAGGAAAAACTTTTCTCTAAAATCAAAAATGGCCGAGATATTTGACCCGCAAGTTGAAACCACTACTTGACAAATTAAAATCAATCATTTGGAACAGTAAATTTAAATAACAGAGACAAGATAGGTGCGACGACGAGCGAAGCGAGGAGGAGTGTGTTAGGTTGACCACGATGATCGCGATCAAACAGTGCGCGAAGCCGAGCGAGCGAAGCGAGCGTGCCACGGTAGCGGCCGGCGAGCGCCAGAACAGAGATGTTATTGTACCTACTAAAAAAATTCTAAGACTTTTTTTTTGTTCCATTCTCAATGAGTAGTAATACTGCATGGCATTCGATTGTGATTATTGACTGTCAACCTTGGTCAACCTGATAAAGGGATAAATATAAATCGATAGAAATATCCATGTATTGTATTTACGACTTACTAGATTTACCAAATAATAAACCAGCGTAAGAAGGCCGCAACTGCGCCGTAGTTTGTACAGAGAGCGAGTTCTACTTACATCGGTGTCTGAATTAAATGATATAAACTTTACTGGGGTTAGTGGCTCTCGCAGTGTTATTGTTTTTAGGGTTCCGTATCCAAATTTCAATTTTCAGAATTCGCATAGTTATTATCTTACCGACTACATAATTGTCCGGGGGTCGCCGTCAACGGATGGTACCTATATAAATATATGTAGTGTTTAAATGTTTCCCACATCGTTACCTAATATTATTAGGTTTATGAATATTTTTTATTAATTGACCGAAGCGTTGGCGAAGGTCTCTGTTTTGACTTGAGCAGGTATAATTAAAGGGATTTTTTTATTCATTTACTTTTTTTTAGCTTTTAGGGTTCTGTGCCACAAAGAAAACACCAAACCATTATCTCTCCCAATCCCAAGTTAATTTGCTGCGACTCGGCCGATTAGGTTGAAATTTGGAACACAAACGTACGTCGGTGACCCAGAAACGGACGTGAATCGTAAATAAATGAATTGTATACCTATATGGCCATGACGGCCACTTGAGGGGTAAATTAAAAATTAAATATGCAAATTTGTTGTAAAGATCTAGACTAATAGGCAAGTACAGTCAGCAACAGAACTTGCTAAGCGGGAGAGGTGTTCAAAATTACCTTGACACGCTCTTAACAATAAAGTTGCGTCAAGATCATTTTTAGGGTTCCGTACCCAAAGGGTAAAAACGGGACCCTATTACTAAGACTTCGCTGTCTGTCTGTCTATCTGTCCGTCTGTCACCAGGCTGTATCTCATGAACCTCGATAGCTAGACAGTTGAAAATTTCACAGATAATCGTGTTTCTGTTGCCGCTATAACAACAAATACTAAAAACAGAATAAAATAAATATTTAAGGGGGACTCGTATACAACAATACTGATTTTTTTGGCGTTTTTTACGTAATAGTACGGAACCCTTCGTGCGCAAGTCCGCCTCGCACTTGGCCGGTTTCAACACCTCGCCCGCTTAGCAAATTCTGCTGCTTACTGTATCTCCAATTATTTTTAATTTGAAACGTAATAATTTTGATGTTATATTATATATAACATCAAATTATATATGAAACAACATACTAAGGTATATTTTGTAAGCCGCTACTTAGAGGTAAAAAAAATGTTGATTTGTACCCCCCCCACACATACACAACTAAGTGTTTTTTTAGGGTTTCATACCCAAGGGGTAAAAACGGGACCCTATTACTAAGACTCCACTGTTCGTCCGTCTGTCTGTCTGTCACCAGGCTGTATCTCATGAACCGTGATAGCAAGACAGAACGTTGTAATTTTCACAGATCATCTGATTTTCTGTTGCCGCTATAGGCGCTATAACAACAAATAAGTACTAAAAATTAAATTTGTACGGAACCCGCGGTGGCGAGTCCGACTCGCACTTGTCCGGTTTTTTTAATCAACGCGTATAACATTCGACGATTGAAATAAATAAAAGTTCATTTGCTTTTTCCCGCATTTTTTTTTTTATAAAACCCGCCATATTCCAATAATTAAACTTAAGGAAATTAAAACCTTATTTTTCTGATATTTTGCTTATTTTTTTATTATTTACCTACCTATTAAACCTATTTCAGTTTTCGAAAAAATTAATAAATTGAAACAAATACCTACCTAATAAGTAATAACAATAAAATCTGGCAACACTAATCCGTTACGCGCAGCTGCACAAAAAACATGGCCGACTTCCCACTCATTCTCGAAACACTAGTCTTGCAGAGCACACGTCTTGCGACACGAGAACAAAAAATACACCGCGCTATTCTCGTCACAAAACAAACATTCATTTCATTATTATTTCTCAACTCCCTGCGGCATGACGCCTCGGCCGAGCGCTCACGACAATCACTTTCAAATAATAATTCGAACTAAACGTAGATAAAAGTAAAAAGCACCTTCGCAACAGCAGCGCAAAAGCAATAAAAAAACATGTTTTACCTTTATCCTTTTACTGCTTTCCTAAAACTAAAATTCACCACGCAATCCATTAGTAATTCGAAGATACACTGACACGTTTGATAACCATGTTTTACTTTTCCCAGTCGTGTTAGTCGTGTACGCTGTGACGATTCAAAACAAAATGGAAGAAACGTGGCCCGGCGGACGGTTAATCGACATGACAACCGCACCGCAAGTGCGAGGGGGACGGCGGATGCTATCTCCCTCTAGCCCGCCAAGCGTGCATTTTATTTCATTTAGGTCGCGGACAGCGAGCGGAGCGGTCGTGTCTTGGAAATGAGTACCAAATTGATTGAGCAATCTTTTTTTCAGTCAGCTGTTGATGGGAATTGGGAAGGTATTTTGATAATTAGAAGCAATTTTTGCGTACCTAGTCTTTTAAGTAAGACGGTAAGTTCAGTTTAGAATATGTTGTCAAACGAGTTACGAAACTATATCTTGTTTGTAAACAGACAGGTTGTATCCAAAGTACGTTCGTGAGTTTTCAGGGTTCCGTATTTCGATTTATATTGACTTTATAGGGGTAATTTCTAGTCGCGATACACTAGGTCTGGGGTGTGTAGTGTAATAATAAAAGGGACCGTATTTTAAGAGGTGCATTGGCCTGACCCCTTATTGAAATACTGAGCTCGACACCGCATCGCATTGCCAATTACGAATGTGGGGATATTAATTATTATGATAGGTATTAATAGTAATGTTGGCGCATATCCTTCCCATACAAACAGAGCTTCGTTCTCATTTTAAAACTACGTGTTGGATTGTAATGAAACTTCGCATATACAATGACATGAGGTATATCGAATATCTATGCCTGTAATTAGTTTATATAGCTGCACCTTATGATATGAAACAAACGAAATAGAGCAAAAACAAGTTTTATATGAAAAACTTTAATTCGCTGTATTTTTTTTACTATGGTATCTGAAGCTACATAAACTAATTACAGGCATAGATAGACCTTTTCTTATTGTAAGTACAAAGTTTTAGTTTCAGCAATCTACCCAGTCGTTTTAAAATGAGAGCGTAACTACGTTTGTATGGAGAACTGAGCTTGCTGCGGAATCTTGACACGACTGTCTTTTCGACAATAAGTACTGCTTTAGTGGTTATTCACTGGTTATAGATAAGCCTGCGTTGGGTTCCGCTAAAAACTTTAGTTTATACTTATTGTGCCTGCCTATTCTGTTTCACTCATTATATTTTATTGTTAAGACGTGGAGGTTGGGTTACCTTTTTCAACTCGTGTTTTTATTATTTATTATGGTAGGTACCTAACCTACCTACTTAGTAACATTTTCCTTACACTTACCTTTATATGCGGTTTGTAAATAAAGGTTTTATTTTTTATTTTAGATCCTCGTCAACTTTAAAAATGTATTATTTTTAAATTGTAGTATTGATACGTATCTTCGAGGTTCACGAATCACGGTCTACATCCGAAGATGTTATAGTCCCCAACACAGTCAACAACAGATTTTATTTTTAAAATGGTTTTTACGTTCATAGGATATTATTGTTATCTTAGAAATTATTAATTATAAAACATAGGCATACCTACACTACCTATAGGTACTTATGTAGGTACTCCTGTACAGTCAGCAAAACTATAATCTTAACAGCCCTGCATATAAAATACGTCCAAGTGCGAGTCGGACTCGCGCACGAAGGGTTCCGTACCATTACGCAAAAAAACGGCAAAAAATCACGTTTGTTGTATGGGAGCCCCCCTTAAATATTTATTTTATTCTGTTTTTAGTATTTGTTGTTATAGCGCAACAGAAATACATCATCTGTTAAATTTCAACTGTCTAGTTATCACGGTTCATGAGATACAGCCTGGTGACAGACGGACGGACAGCGATGTCTTAGTAATAGGACTAATAGGGTCCCGTTTTTACCCTTTGGGTACGGAACCCTAAAAAGTATGCTGGGCTATAATTAAATAAAAATCTGAAACCCGCGTTAGTTCTAAAAACAAAATAAAACGTCTAACGGAAACGGAACTCCACAGAAACTGCATTCGAATCGCGCCTCTTCCAGAATACGAGCGCTGATGACGTCACAATAATGGCCGCCGCTGGGCGTTACAGCGATGCCTCTGGAACCAAAACGTAATAAGTGGCGCTGAGTGTCATACGACTTACGCTGTTTTGAAAGTAAGACAATGTCATTGCTTTCATCGTAGTTAGCGCGTCACTTTGATGATCTGCGATCACGTATGCTTTTAATGGATATCGGGATCCACTAACAGTGGTGGTCTGAGTTCATACACTCGATACCAATGGTGAGAGATGGCAATCCATACTAATCTATAGTACGTATGAGTAAGTATGTAAATTATCTAATGTACAGTCACGGACTATTTGTTGAGCCATTTAGGTTTCACTTTTATTTATGTTTATTCACAACCAAAGATAGATATAACTCCGTAATAGATAGATACAGTCTAAGGAAAAAACGTTATAAGTTACTCTATGTTCACAACCAAATTAGCTTGAACCCTAAATGGATAAACAATTAAAGTCTGTGACTTACAGCCATAAACATACATATAAACACTATAAGTACCTACCTACCTTTTTAGGGTTCCGTACGCAAAGGGTAAAAACGGGACCCTATTACTAAAACTCCACTGTCCATCTGTCTGTTCTGTTACCATTACCAGGCTGTATCTCATGAACCGTGATAGCGAGACAGTTGAAATTTTCAGATGTATTTTGAAGTATTTTGGTTGCCACTATAACAATAACAAATACTAAAAACCGGCCAAGTGCGAGTAGGACTCGCGCACGAAGGTTTTCGTGCCATTAAGCAAAAAACGGCAAAAAAATCACGTTTGTTGTATGACGTATGAGAGATGGGAGCCCCGCTTAAATATTTATTTTATTCTGTTTTTAGTATTTGTTGTTATAGCAGCAACAGAAATACATCATCTGTGAAAGTTTCAACTGTCTAGCTATCACGGTTCATGACATGATACAGCCTGGTGACGGACGGACGGACAGCGGAGTCTTAGTAATGTAATAGGGTCCCGTTTTTACCCTTTGGGGTACGGAACCCTAAAAATGTAAAACTCGTGGAACCATGCGCGTTGGAGGGTCTGCCATCTTGTGACCTGAATCGGAAACATAAACTGTACATTGACACTTCACGCCAAAGCAAGTGCTGCCCTCTATAAGCTCTCCCGCATTGTATTTTTAAGGATAATTGTCATACCCTACCATCAGGGTGCCATGCTGCCATGTGGTCTTTTTCCATTGTAACATCTATATTGTACCATGGTTTGCAATAAACGATTTTACTATTATCATAGATCAAAGAGGATATCATAGGATAGAAGACCGGTACTGTCATAGTAAATTTTGTAACCACAGTAAATTCACTGCCATCTATCACTTTAAAACTAAAAATGAAGATTTTAAAAATACTGTTGTAGATGTAGGTATCTGTAAGATTTGGGTCGTACCCTCTTATGTAAATAAAACAGTTGTTGTCAAGGACTCGTGGTGTTTCATTGAATACTACATGGTGGCAGCGTTGGGATTCGAACCCACGCCCTTTTGGACTGGTGCCTCAAACGCCCCCCCTAAGGAGCCGCTATTATCCATTGCTATCCCTAAACTTCCGTGGGAAAAAGCTGGTGCAGATATTTTCGAAATAAGAAAATAGTTATTTACAGTACATATGGTGCTACTTTCTAGCACTAGTGCGTAAAGAGCACTTTTCGTCCATATGTCGAAAGTTTAAAGGGCCATATGTACTGTAAAACGTTGTACGATACACGTGCGAAAAGGTAATTCGCAACTCGTGTCGATTTAAAACACTCCCTGCGGTCGTGTTTTAATTTATCGCCACTCGTTTCGAATTTTCTCTTCCGCACTTGTATCGTAAATAACTATTGTTATACAAGGGTGCAAAGTTGTATTTTACCCGCGAGTGTGGAATTGAAACATGAGCAAGCGAAAGGATTCTATAGTTGAACCACGAGCGAAGCGAGTGGTTCTAAAATAGAATCCTGAGCGTAGCGAGTGTTTCAACACACGAGAAGTAAAATACATTTGCACCCGTGTGTAACACAAAATTTTTCCCCTCACTATAGCGAGGAAAGTGCAACATCCACAGGCGTTAGATCATCTTCATCACTGGAATCACAATTTTTTTTACGATATTATATCAGAAAACACTAGAAATTCTGATTTTTACGTGAGTCGGTGAGAAGAACAGTAAAAATTGTGTTGACAATGTTGACATTTCTGTTCTGACGTATGAAATGTCAACGATGCGTTTTGAAATTGCATCGACTCAACTTGTGCGTTCAAAATTATATTTAACATCATTACAAAAAATCTAACGTTTCTTATGGAATTTAAAGGTTTATGACTTAAAATTATTAAATAAAGCTAAATTTGGTATTTTTTATTAGATTCTCAAACCATTTATTTAATGATAATTAATATCGAACGAACCATTATCATGAGCGTTTTACGTTTTGTTATCTGTCAAGCTACTTAAACACGCTCCATCCAAGGTCAAATTACTTTCCCCACTACTGTATAAAATGCGTTTTTCCCCGCTTGTTTTAAAGGATAAAAGACAAAGGTGTCAATGTTGATACTATAAATGAATTCAGCACCCCCGATTTATACGAAAACGTAACCAAACCCGGCCTAGCAGCTTTACTGATGTAGATAATCAAGATAAAAATGAGAGCCCTAAATAAACCTTCAAGAGTGGATATCTTAAAAACTACAAGATATCAAAAAACTTTTCCCCTCACTAGCTCGGAAAGTTGTCTTTTATCCTTTAAAACAAGCGGGGAAAAACGCATTTTATCCACTAGTGGGGAAAGTAATTTGATTTGACCTTGGATGGAGCGTGTTTAAGTAGCTTGACAGATAACAAAACGTAAAACGCTCATAATAATGGTTCGTTCGATATTAATTATCATAAAACAAATGGTTTGAGAATCTAATAAAAAATACCAAATTTAGCTTTATTTAATGATTTTATGTCATAAACCTTAAAGTTCCATAAGGAACGTTTGTTTTTTAATAATGATGTTAAATATAATTCTGAACGCACAAGTTGAGTCGAAGCAATTTCAAAACGCATCATTGACATTTCATTTCATACGTCAGAAATGTCAACATTGTCAACAAAATTTTTACTTAATAACTTCTCACGTAAAAATACAGAATTTCCAGTTTTTGTTATAATATCGTAAAAAATGAGTGATTCCAGTGATAAGATGATCTAACGCCTGTGGATGTTGCACTTTCCTCGCTATAATGAGGTGAAAAGTTTTGTGTTACACACGGGTGCAAATGTATTTTACTTCTCGTGTGTTGAAACACTCGCTACGCTCAGGATTCTATTTTAGAACCACTCGCTTCGCTCGTGGTTCAACTATAGAATCCTTTCACTTGCTCGTGTTTCAATTCCACACTCGCGGGTAAAATACAACTTTGCACCCTTGTATAACAAATAACTATTACTTAATTAAAGTTGTAAAAAATTAAATCACTTTTCATTTTGTTTAAGTGGCCATGTCGCTCAGACGCATAGTTTCCGAGATATAATCGAAAAACCGAAAAATTGAACCTTCAAACTTCCTCTCCCCCCAGCACCAGGGTTACGGTAGGGGACTTTTGATATGTTCATCTAACTAGTCCAAAGTCCAAACATGGTCCAAACAAAGCTACGAAGTCAAAAATTGTGTTCCTAGCATTTCCCTCTATACCTTCTTATTGCTTGGCCTATAGAGAATTAAACTTTTTAACTAAAATAAAATGTGATATACAGTATATAATATACTAAGAAAATGTGACCAACAATAGTAGTGTTTCTTTTCTATATAACAACTTAAAATATTTTCTAAAAATAATTTAATTTATTCTAATACTTCTAATAGTTTAACTTTTACTTAACAAAAGGTAAAAAACCGGTTATGACAGCAGTCGGGCCACCAAGGTCGTTGACGACACTAGTCGCCTTAAAACTTGGCTGTCTGTAGGGACAGGTATAGAAAAATAAAATACAAAAATAAAGAAATAAATTGTTTATTTCGCATGAGTGAATCCTTACTTATTGCGCAGTAGCGGATAATGTATTACCTAGGTATTTACATTTTTCACTAGTAACTATTAGTAACAATTGTTTTAATTTTAAGAGCATTGTAACAATAATACCTTATATTATAATACACATTTATCACACGTATAATTTTACAAAGTGTAAGAGGTCAATGTCCCTATGTTCGACAATGAATTGCACGATTTATTTAAATAATTTAGTGTTTATAGCGCCACAATGAGCTCTAAACGGTTTATACTAGTACTTCTCTTTTCTTCACACAAAAATTATCAAATAAGCTGAGATCCATTAATATAAACGCGACAATCTTCAATCATCAAGCTTTAGAAACCAAGTATACAATCTTCCTCTTCAGTATTCTCTGGATAATATTTCAGTTCTATGTCCTCATCGCAGTTCATGTCATCATCGTTGTCCGTTTTTAGACCCTCGTCCTCTAGAACGCAGACCGTTTCTGAATCCCCGTCCATATCTGGAGCACTGTCCATGACCGAGTCATTCAGTGGATCTTGGTTTTCTATTGCCTCTGCAGTCACAGCTTCTTGAGTCGGAACACCTTTTTCAACTGTTATATAATTATTACCAGTATTTATTACTTGTGATGTAGTATTCATTGGGATTAGTGTACCACCATTATTATGTAGAGGATTTATAACAAGCATTGGCGGTTGCCCTGGAGGGGGCACGCTATTGTCCATTTGAGGTTGACCTAAAGACGGAACAACGAAGTTATTATTTGGCAAAACGTAAATTCCTGGCATAGCTCCTCCTGCTGGAGGAGTTTGTTGTATTGGTATATTGGCTGTCAGAATACTTGGAGGGCTATTCGTAACTGCACCTAATTTTGTAGGCGACTTGACCCTTATTTTTTTAGGTTGTCCTGTCTCTGGTTCGCTGTTGTCGGTCCGTTTTTTACTTGTATTATTTGTGGTAGTCATTTCAGAACGAGTAGAGGTAGATGGACTAGATTGAGAGGCTGGCTTTCTATACCAGACGGTTGTACATGAAGAATTTTCTTCAGCACTTTCAGTTTCAGTTTCTTTTAATGAAAACACATTTTCAATTACTGGTGTCGCAGTTTCAGTGTTTGTATCTATTTTTGAGTTAACGAACGAGGAAAACGCATCATTAAATTGTTGGTTTTTCGAGGACATTGAATTTGTAAAGAACGTGTAGGTTTGTGGTGCCGTTGGAGCTTGCGGAAATGCCAATGGAGGGTTCATATCTTCAATAGTAGGTTGTATTGGTTGTGTTTGTGTTGTATTACTTGTATTTAAGTTTACATTCTTTCCAAAAGCTTTGTAAACAGTATTGGGGTCGATTGTCGTGTTCGATTGCACGTCGTCTACTTTAAGATTAATAATATTACTTAGACACAAAGACGATCCCGAGCTTACTTTAGATCCCAACAAATTGACTTGGCTTTGAGCAAAGGAGAGTATATTAGCAAGGACTTTTAGCTCTACTGTAGATAATGTATTAACGGGTGTATTTAAGGCGGCAGCCACTTTGCCATCGCCATTAATAGTAAGTCGCACGTCTTTAAACCTGTCCAAAATGGAGGTAATCAGCGAGTTGACTTCCTTTGACAATTCGTCACTGTCTACAACGTCAGTAACGAACATGCTTGGAGGCACTGCAGTAACTGGCACTGCAGTATTCTGTGGTGACGGTTTAAGTGTAGGCACTATAGTAACTGGTATTTCATCAGTATTCTGTGGTAATTGTTTAAGTGTCGGTCTGGTCATTACTGAAGTAATTTGGCAATCGTCATCGTCTTTCTCTGAAAGATTGCCAGGTTTCCATGCATTTATGGTTGAAAGGCTAAGCAAGCTTCGTGTTGGAAGAAATATATTGTCAAGCTGTATTCCCGTTTTTATTGCGGGCTTGCAACAACACTTACATTCTTTACTCTGACATGTATGAGTGGTTCTAACAAATTTTATTGCATCAGGGTGCAATGCATTGGACGCTTGGAGTTTGGAAATTACTTCTTCTCGTTTGTACCAACAACATACTGCTTCGGTTGTTACAGTCCGTTTCTTTAATAACTTTACAACATCTGGCCGACTTGTGTTACTGTAGCATGTTGTTCTTAGATAAGTTTCTATGTTTCCTACAAAATCTACTTCATAGATTTCAATAAAGTCTTCAGCATAGTTTCGGAAAACTAGGATAGGATTCTGCGAATTTGCTTTTTTTAATGTCACTAAACGCCTATTATCGGCCGATTTTGCGAGCGGAGGTTTTTTATAGTTTAGTGCTTTTCCTATTAAACTATTTTTAACATCATCAGTTCGACTTGCAGTTAAAATATTTTTCAACCAATCATTGGAATTAAGTATCGGTGTTTTATTAATATTTATGATGCTTACATCAATGTCTTCTTCCAAGTCCCGAACTGCCATATCATCGACAGATTTTTTACTAGATGAAGGAACTAATTGTTCGCCAGAAAAATCATAATCAGGCTTCTTATAGACTTCTTTTTTGCGGCAACAGCAAGTACATGCACCTGGCTTGCACGGGTGTATCGTTCTTATGAAACGCACGTTAGGATATTTAAGAACTTTAGGATACAACGACATAACAAATTCATCCTTCTTGACCCAGCAGCAATTACTTATTTTATACCTAGCCTCGTGTAAACTTGTCGCCTCATACAGAGCCTTGTTTTCAAGGTTTTCGAAATAGTGTAATAAATTACCATCGTTATCAGTGAAATAAAAGAAATGTTCATTAGAAAACATGTCCTCTATTTCCAATAAGCTATTACGCAAAACACGTTGAGCTATTTCAAATGAAGTAACTTTTGATTTTCTTCGTGGCAAACTATTAATTTCAATTACTTTTGGTTGTATTGATTTTTCAGGGATTTCGGGTATTATTCCGCGTCCTATTAGTAGATCTGGAGGAAAAGTTATTAATGGTACATCATCATCCGAAGAGCTTAGCGATAAACTAACTGCGCCACGTTTTTGTACTTTACTTGCTTTAAGCAACTGCCCGCCATGTAATACCTGCCCAAATCCTACTAGTACTGGAAGTAAAACACTACACGGTTTGCACTGTTTTAAAAGTTCACTATATTTACACGTGTCTTTGGGCGCCGCTTTTGTAGACTGTTCGTCTAAAACTTCCATGTTCACTTCAAGAATTGGTTCATCTATAACTTCACTTTTCACACTATCAATTCTAATATTACATACATCCGGTTCTATTACTGTTTCTGTAATTGCCATTTCTTTGGTTGGATGATATATTCTTCGAAGTGTGTCTTCTAATTCGCTAAATCTCCTTTTATTTTTTCGCCCTTTTCTCGGAGGTCCAGGAATAGTGCGTAGTACAGGTCTACTTTCTTTTATTATCCTGGCAGTAGCTTCTTTCGGGTCTAATCCAACAGGATATAAAGTTCTCCCCACAAACATATCGTCCAACTTTGTCGTGTAAACGATGGGTATTAGTTCTAGATCATGTACTACATTATTTAGTATATTTAGATCTTTTTTGTCTTCATTTGAGTTTTCGTCGATATCAATCACCTCTGTTTTGATATCTTCTTCCAATACTTCGACATCTGCGGACAAACAAAAAATATTATTAAATTACTGCACATATATATAAGTATAAGGCTTCAAAGTGGGTAAAATAGAAACGAGTAGTCGAAAGAATCGGGAACATATCTTGCATTCCTTGCTTACGGTTTCTACGTTTTTTATTGTAACACTCAATGCTTTTTAATGTCTCAAAACTCGATGCCTGAAATTTTGGCACACATATAATTTATAATATGGTATAAGACATACTTAGTCGATCAAAAAAAGGTACAAATCCTCCTAGAGAAGTTTCAATTTAGTACAGTATACAGGGTAATCAATCCAAATGGGTCAGTATGGAGAAGTCAGAAACTATGAGAGATAGCCAAATCTGTTCTTAGGAATCATGGCGTCGATTTTAGATTTAATAATAATGACATTCAATTTTTTTAGGGTTCCGTAGCCAAATGGCAAAAACCGGCAAAGTGCGAGTCGGACTCGCGCACCGAGGGAGGGTCCCGTTTTTACCCTTTGGGTACGGAACCCTAAAAAACGGAACCCTTATGAATTCGTCATGTCTGTCTGTCTGTCAGTCCGTATGTAACAGCCACTTTTTTCCGAAACTATAAGAACATTAAGAACTATACTGTTGAAATTTGGTAAGTACTAAGTAGATGTATTCTGTGAACCGCATTAAGATTTTCACACAAAAATAGAAAAAAAAAAGAAATGTATTCAACTATTCAGATAGGCCAAGCAATAAGAAGGTATAGAGGGAAAGTTAGTTTATATGTTTTTAGGTGTCAATGTTGATACCATAAATGAATTCAGCACCCCCGATTTATACGAAAACGATTCCAAACCTAGCCTAGCAGCTTGATGTACTCAATAAAAATAAAAATGTGAGCCCTAAATAAACCTTCAAGAGCGGATATCTCAAAAACTATACAAGATATCGAAAAACTTGACTTAATAAAACTTGTAACAAATTAAATCACTTTTCATTTTGTATAAGTGGCCATGTCGCTCAGACGCATAGTTTTTGAGATATAATCGAAAAATAAAAAAATGGAACCTTCAAACCCCACTCCCCCCCAGCACCAGGGTTACGGCCGGGGACTTTTGATATGTTCACCTCCTAACTAGTCCAAACAAAGCACGAAGTCAAAAACAGTTTTCCAAGCATTTCCCTCTATAGCTTTTTTTGGGCATTCATTTCCTGGCCTAAGAGTATATTTCTATAGTTCGCGTACAACGATATTTGATTATTTGCCGCACTCCACAGTCTCCACAGCCACACTAAATATTGTTATACACATACTTAGAGACGTATCTATTTTTGTAGAGCCGTTACATAATCTCATCCGCTGCTATTGATGCTGTTGCTGACTGTACAGCTTATCAAAATTCCATATTATAGGGGTGCCATACCTACTTGCAAAGACAATACAAGAGTGTATAGATATAGAGGGTTATTGTCATATTAAATTTTGTAGTCTGTAAAGTACGCCAAAGGGCACATCATAGCTGTTCCTTAGAATACTGTTACCACCTATTTATGTACCTGTGATGAAAGAATAAAGAATTGATTGATAAATTTACTGCCATCTTTCGACGCAGGATTAAAATTAAAAATATATAATATATATATGGATAAATAATTTATTATTTCTATTTTTTATTCTTTTTAGAACGCCATATGACATTGACCCATGTAGGCCATGTTCTTTCACTAATATGTGTTAAAATTGTTAAATATCAAACGGTGTCGCCAACACCATCTACACGAGTATAGGCCAAAGGTATGGCGCCATCTATTCGAGCATACATTTTTCTTGATTTTCCGAGACACGTTTTTTACTTAGACTTTACTTATACGGAGTTACATAATGGTACATTGTGCAACGTGGGGGGTAAGTGAAATATACGGCACGGGACCCTAAAAAAAGCTATAACTCACGAGTGAGATAGTTTTTTTTCAGAATCCATAACTCCCGCAGGAATAATACATATATGCCTTTGTCCTTCAGTAGGTACACGTCGTGATGAAAATTATATATTTGCTACTTGATATGACAAAGATTTTCTTCAGTTTATGAAGTCAATTAAGTTATAAAATAAATCGATAGAAATAGTGAGCCTAGAGTCAGACCAAGGTAACTCTGCAGCGATTTTGATAGCACAGACAGACTGCAAGTCATGGAGATAAAGCTACGGCTTGTATGTACAGATGTTTGTTAATTTGACCACACCATTAAAAAAACCGGACATTAAAAAAAACGAAAAGTATTTGTCATACCTACATCATCTGTGAAAAGAAAATATCAAAGATTCAAAGATTCAAAGATTTATTTGTTCAACATAGGTAAGTTACAAGATGTTAAATACATATTTCAGTATCACTATGTCGTGCCTATTGGCATACAAATTCAATAAAAATACACGCTAATCATAATATCACAGAAAACAATAATAGTCAAAACAGGGTTATGTCATGCAGTAAATCTTAATTAGGTAATTCAGTCAAAAATTCTATAATAGAGTAATATGCTTTCTCGGTAAGAAAAGCTTTTAGGTTTTTTTTAAAAACATTATTCTTGTTTTTACATGCAATTATATTCGCCGGTAACTTGTTATATATTTTGTGAGCCATTCCAAGTATACTTTTTTGTAGAAGTGCCGTTTTATTTGGTACTTTTTGCATAGACTTTAGTTTGTTTTGAAGGCGAACGCTTTTAAACTTACTAAATAGGCTGTGGTTTGTATTTACAAAATTGGCCATTTCGTATATATACAAACATGGCAATGTAAGAATTTTGAGACTCTTGAAAAATGGTTTACATGGCTCACTTTCTTGGACACCGCAAATTGTTCGTATGCATTTCTTCTGAGCCTTAAATACAAATTCTTTATTGGTGGAGTTTCCCCAAAAAAGGATACCATATCTTAAATTAGATGTGACATAAGCATGATAGGCGGTTAAAAGTGTCGATTCGTTTGCGATTTTTTTCAAATTGTACAACGCGTATGAATATTTACTTAATTTATTACATATATTGTCAGTTTGTGTTTTCCATGTCAACTTATTATCTATACTTAATCCTAGAAATTTCGTTATGTCCGTTTCATTCACTTTATGTCCCTTATAAACTATGTTTAAACTAGTAGATTTGGTTCTTTGCTTAAATGTCATAATATTTGTTTTGTCCAGGTTTATTCTAAGATTATTGTTATCAAGCCATTCTATAATAGTTTCTAAGGTATTATTTATGTCAGTTTCATATGATTCTATATTTTGTCCAGAAAAAATAATGGTGCTATCATCTGCAAAGAGAACCATCGGGTGTACCGTAGCTTTAGGCATATCGTTAATGTAAATTAAAAACAATAGTGGGCCCAACACACTTCCCTGGGGTACCCCATAACAAATACTCCTAAAGTTAGATGAGTAGGTTTCCTCTTTTTTCGTACTGGGAGATATTCTTTTGATTTGTGTAATTTGTTTCCTATCTCTCAGGTAAGAACGGATTAGACTGAAAACATTACCGCGAATTCCATAAGCATGTAGTTTGTCTAAGAGAATATTATGGTCAACAAAGTCAAACGCTTTTGACATGTCCATATATAAAGCGCATGTAGGGATTTTTTTGTCCATGTTATTAATAACTTTTTGTACTAAATCGAAAATTGCTAAATTTATTGATTTTCCCTTTCGAAACCCTTTTTGTTCGTTTGCAAATAAGTTTTTTTTTTCAAAGTAATTGTAAAGACTGTTGTATATAACTTTCTCTATGATTTTGGCAAAGACAGAGATTAACGCAATAGGCCTGTAGTTCTTCATGTTATCTTTATCCTCCTTTTTATAAAGAGGTCTCACAATGGATAGCTTTAGTTTGCTAGGAAACTCACCATGCTCAATACATAAATTTACTATATGGCTGAGTATAGGAGAGATAATGTCAGATGTTTTTTTTATTATTTTCGTATGTATACCATCGTGTCCAGTGCTATTTGTATTTTTTAAAGAATTTATTATTATTTTTATGTCATTAGAATTTGTCGGCTTCATAAATAGGGAGTTAGCATAGTATGTCATTGTTTTCTTATAATTATTTTTGTTGCTAGTGCCACTATGAGGAGTAGCAAGACGAACTTGGTCCACGAAATAATTATTAAATTCCTCTGCAATATCTTTAGGATGTGTAACTGCCTTTCCATTGGATATAATTTGCTTAATATTTTCAGTAGGGTACCTAGCCTTAGATGGGTTAATAATTTTCCAGGTGGCTTTTGTTTTATTCCTTGATCGTTCAATGATACTGTCATGTATGGATCTTTGAACACTGCTTATAATTCTTTTAAGATGTCTGGAATAACATGTTAATTTTTCTTTTAGGTCCGATTTTCGCGTCAGTCTATATTTCCACAACAATTCTCTTTTCCGTTTACAACAATTTTTAATACCGTTTGTTATCCATTTAGGTTTAGTAGTGGTGTTAATTTTATTTAGTTTCTTAGGAAAACACAATTTATAAAGTAGGTCAAAGATCTCAAAGAAACTATCAAATGCTTCATTCGGATTGGTTGCTGAAAATACATCACTAAAACTAATATTACGTAGACAATCTATGAATTTGATAATGTTTTGGTCTGATAAATCAATTTGTTCTACAAACCAATATGGAATGGAGCATGTTTTCTTTACTGGACATTTTAACAATTGTGCGGTATGGTCCGATAGAGCAAATTCTAAAACCTCAGCTTTACTACCTCTAACATTGTGGATTATGTTGTCTATGCAAGTGCGACTGGACAACCTAGTTGGCTGTAATATTCCTAGCTTAAGGTTGTAACTGCTTAAGAGGTTTTTGAAGTCAATCGAGTGTACAGTAGATTTGAGTAGATCTATATTGAAGTCACCACAAATGACAATCTTGTTCCCGGTGTGGCAGTACTTATTTAAGATCTCATTTATTTTGCATAAAAACAATGTTACTGTAGCTAAATTGTTTTTTGGTATTCTATATACACAGACAATGATGATTTTATGTTCTGTCAACTCAATTCCAGTACACTCTATGATATTAGGAATCGAGGTATTTGTGATTTCAGATATTATATTGAAACTGTGAATGTTTCGTATTAAAATACAAGAACCTCCATTTCTGTTGTCTCTTGTAAAGACTGCTGCTAATTTATAATTTGGAATAGAGAGGTTAACTTCATCGCCAGCTTTCATGTTGTGTTCAGTTATACATATTACATCGATTTGTTTACCAGAATCGTTTAGTTCTTGCAGATTAACGCATAATAAATCGGCTTTATTAATTAATCCATTGATGTTCTGGTGAAGCACATAAATATTTTTATAAGTTAGAATATCATTATTATTGTTTTCTAATAAGTTATTACAGTCTAGTTTATCATTATTCATAAAAAAATATTACTGTTATAATATTTTTCATTCACAGTTTTCAGTATTTTGTTTACATGTTGTGCTAATTTATATTTCCCTTTATAATTTAATTGGTTACCATCATTTTGGTAATCTGTCTTTCCTAAATAAATACTATTAGATTGTAGCCATACATGCGGCATGCTGTCAAATTTGTTATGAATTGCTGAATTTAATTTATGTACAAAATTATTATAATATTCAGAATAATCATTAATGGAATACGGTATGTCACAAATAATTACATTAGTATGAGTAGCAGATTTAACAGTTGTTTCTAGAAGTCTTATGATCTTGCTAATTGGTGTGATGTTATAGTCACTGACTCCGCACATTATAACCAAACAGTCACTTTTCTTAAAATCTGCGATTTTTTGATGAACGTTGTGTAGGACCCGTTCCGTTGTTCCGTGGTTTATAATGTCAGCTGAGAAATCATAATCATTCCTTCTTAATTTGGAGAGGGGACGCAGTACGTCCGATCCGTGGTAATCAGACAAGAGCAAAAGCTTCGGCTTGTGTCTATATGGCTTCTTAAAGGTATTTATTAATTCGTGTTCTTCTTCTTCTTGCAGATTATTTTGGTCAGGTGACGGACGATGTTTTGTCAGATCTGGGTGATAGGTTTCAGAACTGGAATTATAGCTGACCTTTTCTAATTGTTTGATGGTCTTTTGTAGTGTTCTTGTTGATTGTTGTATGCGTGACAAAGTTACGCTTTTGTTTATTAATGCATCTGAGTTTTGTTTGATTTCTTTATTCGTAGTCAACGCCTTACTTAATTTAATCTGCAATGTCCTAATTTTTTTATTCAGAGTTTGTATTTCATTTTCTAGGTCCTTTATTTTATTATTAGTTTCAATATCAATGGTTTCAGTTAAAGGTAATGTTGGATTTTGTAATATATTTTTTGTAGGGGAGCATTTGCCTTGAGGGTGTTCTTTAAGTAGCGTGTTATATACGCATATTTTTTTCTTGTAATCATCTAGTTTTTTATTCAAGTCTTGATTTTCAGTATTAAGATTAGTAATTTCATCATGTGCGCTTGCCAATTCTACGGTAAGTTTTTCAACTTGTGCTTTCAGGGCAACTATTTGCGATGATTCCATGTTAGATATGCTCGGGAGGCTCCGAGGACTTTCGTACGTACTTTCATCTCTAAGCGTGGAACTTAATATATTATCATCAATGTCGGCATGCGATACGTCAAAGGAATTCGATTTTGATGGTAAAACACGTTTTCTCTGAGTTATGTTATCTGGTGATTTATTTACAGTGCTTTCAGTGTGCGAAATAATTGGTGGTGGGGTTGCCTTTTTCTGGGTATTTTCGTGGCAATTTCTGCACTTCCAGGCTAACTTATTGTTACTCGTCATTAATCTAAACCTCGCTGGAGTAACATTTCCTGTGCATTCAAGGTCGAAGATTTTTAAGCAGCCTGAGCATTTTAAGTATTCTTTATTTTTTAGTATTTTCTTACATCTAGAGCATGCATTTGAAGGTATTGGAGTCATTTTTATGTGATTATTATGTATTATTCTAATTTGAAACAAAGTTCGATGTCAATACTGTATTGTTATTGCCATAGTCTTCTTGGCGTGTCAATAGATGGCGCTCGATTCCGAGATGTGTTTGAGCTATCTTTAAATACGCCCAGCTGCCTATTCTGGTGTAGCAACACTCAGTTAATTTCTGTAGGTTGGCACAACATGCACTAGTGTTAACTGTCAGTCAAGCAGCCAATTAATATTGGAGTGATCGCCGGAGTGTACCGTTAATTTCTTGAAAATAGACAGTTATTCCTTCATTTTGAATTTAAAGTATCTAATATATTAATATGTAACGGCTAATTAGCTTCTCACCTTTGTGTTTTTTGTTTAGTGCGTGCTTGAGATTGAATATCGGAATATGATAACCTGATGTAAGTTTATTGGTTATGTTTTCCTTTGCACTTTCACTGATTCTACATAGTGTTTACTATTATTTTAAGATAAAAATTCACGGACAATCTCTTTGTATGTGTTTACTTGGCTAGGGTTGCCAGGGTTCATTTCATGTTCATCAGGGTTCATCAAATGTCTAGTTTCTAGGTTTTTTTTATTCGAACGGGTTACACTACTTAGCTATCACGGTTCATGAGATACAGCTTGGTGACAGACAGACGGACAGCGGAATCTTAGTAATAGGCTCCCGTTTTTACCCTTTAGGGTTCCGTACATAAAGGGTAAAAACGGGACCCTATTAATATGAACCGTGATTACCGTGGCATTAGACAGTTGAAATTGTCATAGATGATTTATTTCTGTTGCCGCTGTAACATACTAAAAAGTACGGAACCCTCGGTGGGCGACTCCGACTCGCCCTTGACCGGTCTATTAAGTAATAAAAGCTTTCCCATGGCAGTCTTCCTGACGTATTAAATATATCACGGTCCCTGACGTAAATCAATTTCAATACAGGTTTGTTTTCAATACTTTGTCGTGTACATATATTACACGAATCGCACTTAAACTATCGTGAGACATATTTCAAAATATTTATCAGTACGGTTTTTACTCACTATTATTTTTAGTCGCTTTTGGCGACATGTTTCGGATTCTTTGGGAATCCATCCTCAGGCACGAGTGTCCGCGATATATATATTTCACCACTTTCTGCTGACTTTCTGTCGATTATTGAATCAACTTTAAAGGCTTCGCCAAACACACGGCATGACGCAGCGCCGCGTCCGCGCGCGTCCGTGCCGCGTGTTTGGCCAAGCCTTTATGCTCAACGAGTTGATCAGTTCAGTACCCTTACCATGAGTTACACACAGTGTCAACTGTCAACACTATGACATATACGCTAATCATTAGCGTATATGTCATGAGCGGCTAATGGCTCCCCTACAAGATGGCCCAGAGCTGGACCAGCGAGATGGCCATGCGATGGTTGAGAGCATCCACTATGGAATGGGCCTCGTGTATGCACCGTACGCACCATTGTTGGCCCACTATCTTTGGTGTGCGGACGAAAAACCGACCCCGTGGCCATCCCATCGCCATCCAGCCGCGCCATGCGCCATAAGCCATCCGACACACCTACCCTCTCTACACGCTGGCCCATCTTAGTGGACCACTACGCCATAACGTCTACGTAATTTACTTTCTATACATCTCGTACGCACTAATATGTCAATACGAGCGAGATATGTCAGTGTTGACACTGTCAGTGACTCATGGTACGGGCACAGTACTACAGTATATTACTGCAATGTTCTGCCATCAGAGTGCAGCACCAGCCTTTTTAGTAAACCATAGAGTAAGTTATACATACTGTACCTTTAACAGGTTTTTGACAAGGTTTCAGAGATAATAAAATATGACATTGATGCATCAAGGCGGTTTGTTTACAGAGGACCTACCGGGAAACGCGAATCCGAAATTTCGCTATCTGCCTCAATCGCTCGAATATGCAAGTGACAGAGATGTTAGATAACGAAATTTCGATTTTCTTGTTTCGCGATAATCCCTTAGATTGTGTTAGTGGCGCCCCCTACGCAGAGTTTCGTGTAATATTCTCTGTTGACCGACTCGCGCGAGTTACAAATGAGAATAGATATGCACTCGTAGTAACGATGAGATGTAAACAGTTAACACGCAAAACAAAAAACAGTGTTTGTATTTGTATAATAAACTATATACATGCCATAATAAAATTTGTATTGCGTATTAACAGTATATACTAATAAATTAAAACAATATAAATACCTGAATCGAAATCCATCTTCACAATTGACAACATGATCCGAGCTTCCTTTAAATTTGCCACTAAAACTCTTCACAGATCTACCACATTCACCAAATGATTTTCACTTTTATTTACGTTAAACATTTCTAGGTTATATTGTACAAATTGTTGTCACATCGCCGACGTACGAAGGAGCGACTGAAGGGCAGGGGAGGGAAAGCAACGGAGCACGGGTGAGCGGGGTGCGGTACAAGGGGGGAGGGGAAACCGGCGAGCGCCGCGAGCGGGGAGGTGGAGAGGCGCGTTTGAACGACCGACTACTCGTGCCAGTAATTTAGTTGTGCGTTGTGCGGGGTGTGGGGGGTATTCTGATATTATTTAACTGAGCCGAGTTGAGCCGACGATAGTTGACATGCCTAGTTAATCTAGAAAAGAGAAAGGATTACACTAGAAAAAAAACTGGATGCTATTTTATATCAAATTTCTTTGCCTAGGCCACCAAACGAAGACCAAACATTTCCAATCGGGGGAATTAATTCGTGTATAAGCAAATTTTGGCAGTTGTAGGGAATGATGTATTAAACCACATACTATTTAAAAGTACCCGAGGGTGGGGAGAAGCTAACGGGTAAGGGGGGGGGGTAGAGTGTTATTACACTTCTTAAACGGCCACCGGAGTTCCAAGTCATATTGGAAATTCACCAGTTACGATGTGCTACCCATTCTAAATTAATTTTTAACAAGCAGAAACGTCTGCGATCGATGCTATTAAGCTTAGAATAAATTTAAAAGTGGAAAAATTACTGCCTTGGGTGAGACTTGAACTCACGGCCTCTGGATCGATACTCCAGCGCTCTGCCAACTGAGCCACCAAAGACCTCATCCATAGTCAGCAAATCTTCCCACTATATGGGTCTAGGGTATTAAAAGAAAAGCCTGTATAGGGCTTGGCAGTGGGTGATCCCTATTGGTGTGAAGTTTTAAGTAAAACAAGGAAATATTATTAGCACTGAGTTTATTGATCAGTCGTAGATTAAAGCACAGTTTAATTACTAGGATCAAACACTGGATTATGTTAATATCTTGAAATAACTTAATTAGAGATTGAGACAAAAACATGGATGCTTACAGTTCGGCTTTTGAAAGGGAAGAGAGCGAGTTGCCAGCATGCAAAACTTAAGTGACACATTATGAGCATACCAATATTTTAATAATACCATATGTAAAAATGAACATAGGGGACCCTAGCGACATCTACCGTAAGAGTGTTATTACACTTCTTAAACGGCCACCGGAGTTCCAAGTCATATTGGAAATTCACCAGTTACGATGTGCTACCCATTCTAAATTAATTTTTAACAAGCAGAAACGTCTGCGATCGATGCTATTAAGCTTAGAATAAATTTAAAAGTGGAAAAATTACTGCCTTGGGTGAGACTTGAACACACGGCCTCTGGATCGATACTCCAGCGCTCTGCCAACTGAGCCACCAAGACCTCATCCATAGTCAGCAAATCTTCCCACTATATGGGTCTAGGGGACCCTAGCGACATCTACCGTAAGAGTGTTATTACACTTCTTAAACGGCCACCGGAGTTCCAAGTCATATTGGAAATTCACCAGTTACGATGTTACTTATAATTTGTTCTACAGTCGTTTTTTTAGTTTTTTTAGTTATAACTTGTAAACGGTAGCAAGAAATAATCTGAGACTTAAAAAATAATCTGTATAAAATTTCCTACCAAATAGATATACAGGTTGTCCCAAAAAACTGGGTTGTCAATCTGACACTGGAGGTAAAGGACACCCTAAGAAAATCCAAACTGGCACCGTCAGTGATAAAAAACAGCAAAATTAATAAAAACCTAAATCGGTTATAATAATTCGAAAACCGTGCAACTTTTACTTAGGTCATGTTAAGCTGGTTTGGATCTCCTTAGGGTGTCCTACCTCCAGTGCCAGTTTGACGTGGTATTTTTGGGACAACCTGTATATTTAGTTTGTAGGAAATTTTATACAGATTATTTACGTACCAGATTATTTTTTGCTACGGGCCACCGTTTATGAATTACTAGCTGTTGCCCGCGACTTCGTTCGTACGCGTGGATTTGTATGTTGGTGGTTATTCTACATGAGCATAATATATAACATTATGCAGCAAAAGATATCAGTAGGGACGGTTAATCATTTGTTAATAATTATACAACGCATGAAATTTGTCTTTCACAAACTACGAAGTTTAAAGACCCTAATTGAAAAAAATTGTTCCCGATATAATCCCTCTCGACCCTCTTAGAAGATTTACAAGTCCACTATTTAAAAAAAAAATTTTGCTCCCGAAACTATTAATACAAACTTTTCAAAAACGGTGTAAGTAATCAATTTTCGTCTATTTTAATATAATGCCCTTTTTACCAAGTTTCAATTTCCTAGCTTAAAAGAAAATTTGTACCACATATAAACTTACATCCCCTTTTTAACCCTTTTAGGGGTTGAATTTTTAAGAACGTTGAAATAACTTTTTTGGAATCTTATACAATGCCTTTCTAAGAAGTTTCAAAGCATTTGTAATAGATTCACTTTGAACCCCTTTTTAACCCTTTTAGGGGATGAATATTTAAAAACGCCTAAATTACTTTTCTTGTATTCTAATAATATATGCCTTTATACAAAGATTCAATTCCCGCACTCAAAAAAATATTTGATCTCCATACAAACTTTCAACCCCATTTTTACCACCTTGGGGGATGAATTTTCAATAATGCTGAAATAAGATTTTTTCTCTTTTAATTATATATATTTATATGAAGTTTCAAGTACCTAGTTTAAAATAAAATTAGGACCACGACAAAATTTCAACCCCTTTTTAACCACTTTAGGGGATGAATTTTTAAATACGCTGAAATCACTTTTCTTGTATTCTAATAACATGCCTTTATGCAAAGATTCAAGTCGCGCACTTAAAAAAAATGTTTGACCTCCATACAAACTTTACGTCGTAAAAGCTATCTATTATGAAAAATTCAGCTCTCTAGGTCCAACGGTTTGGGCTGGGCGTTGATTTAAGTGAGTCAGTCAGTCAGTTAGGACTTTTACGTTTATATATATATAGATTTACGAAAAAAAGAGTCACTAAACCCCCCCCCAATAAAGCTACGCCGGCTCTAACCCTACACCTCTGCCCCGAGAAGATAGAGCGTATAAAACGTTGTATTCAATATAGTTGTAGGTACATACAAAAGTAAAGTAATTTTATAAATATCTTTTATAAGTATTTTTATAAATATCTTTTGGTTATTTAAAAACAAAGCTCGTTTATAATTAAAAATAATTTTAAACAGATATGCTGAAAAAAAATATATAAAAAAAATATCACTTAGGTAGTGAACAAAAATACATACGTCTGAATTCTTACACTCTTCCTTTTTAATTTCCATTTAATAAATAGTAGGTAAGGAAATAAAAACAATATCTGTAAAACTTTCGTATTTTAACTTTAACTTGACAACGTTTTAATACGCCTCGCTAGCCGAGCGAGCAGCTGACGCATCGATATTCCCGTCCCGCTCACACCCAGTATCAACAAAATGGCCGCCCGCCGCGTCGAGGGCGCGTCACCGCTCACGCGCGCCTCGCCCCCTCGTGCTGCATTTAGACAGAGTAGTCGGTCGAGTAGCACAATTCATATTTTTGTTGGAGTCGCTTTTTATTTTCATTATTTTTAATAAAATTTGTATTTTAAATACAATAAATTAATACACATTGTATTATTTATTTCTTTTGTTATTTATTTAGTGTATGTTTATCTTAACTTTAACATAAACTAGCCTTTGGAAAGGTATAGGTAGCTATTTTAACTACGCTTTGGGCTAATGCTTTGTGTTTGTGACTCAATTCACTAATACATGCAAAATATTGATTTCTGTTTAGTGTTAGAGTTTAGACTATTGACCAGTATAACTTGACCGTAAGATAAAAATAAGCAATACTTATTTTTAAGTGGCAGCGGAAAAAAAAACAGAAGTTACCTCTGCAAAGTAGACATAATAAGTTTTGATACTTTTAGCTTATCATCCTAAAAAAAACACGAAGTTATCTTTGATTGAAAGTTAACTTAAATACCGCATTGGTAATTATAATAATTAACAATTAAGTATTGCTATTCCTTTTTCATTCCAATTTTGGTATCAGTTAATTACCAACATTCCAATTTATACTACACTGTCATCAGGTCATCACTTTCAATGGTAGTAATGTCATTACTGTCATTAGTTAAGTTATGTCATTAGTAGCTTGACAGCATATCTTTTTCATCTTGGGAAAGATAGCGATTGGCAGTATTGTATTTCTCACCAAGTGTCAAAACCAAATCAGCGAACTAAATCTGCTTTGACAACTTTAGACGCTAGCAAACTGTAAATCAACCCGTCTCTTTCTAAGAACTATAATTGAAAGGAGACGCGACGCAGTTCAGCTTCAGCTTATAATAGTTCTAACAAGCACAGCAGCGAAGCGTTCAGTATTGACAGTATTTTGTGAATGTTTGGTTGACATTGCGGAAAGCGCGGGGGGACGGGGGAGCCTGCAAGTAGGTAATTTTAATTTGAGCGCCAACGCACACACACATAATGCGCACGTTCACGTGCCTTCTGTGTGAGTTCTGTGTCGTCATTTCACTCATTCTCATTTCTATGTGTGCGTGTCGAGCCGGATTGCGGGGCGAAGCGGGGTGAAGCGGAGGTTGGTAGATGTAGGTGTGCGTTGCGAGGTCACTCACACAGAGTAGTGATTCCCTGTAGCGACCCGACAAGGCGCGGTGTGGTTTCGTTCATAAGAGACAGCGATAGGCGGTGTAGTAATATGAACACGAATGTTTTCAGAGTAGATTAAACTTTATCCAGTTTTTATTAATATTGTATTAC
Source organism: Cydia strobilella (assembly GCF_947568885.1). Taxonomy (NCBI): domain Eukaryota; kingdom Metazoa; phylum Arthropoda; class Insecta; order Lepidoptera; family Tortricidae; genus Cydia; species Cydia strobilella. The sequence continues at coordinate 6,244,134 of NC_086061.1, read as the reverse complement.
ATTTATTTACATACAAGATATATACAGTGGTACTACGTAAACGAAATGTATAACTGGCTTAAATCTAAAATAGGCCCTTGAGGCATTGTACCAAGGATGCTGGCGGCATTTCCCCGCTGTATCGCAATGCTGATACGTTGTGCGAGAAAGCCGCCAGCTCTTCGGTCACCAGTTACGTCAACCAGACGCTTCGCGATTTCTGCAAACAACTTGTGCGCGCTGGGACCCCATGGACCTAGAGTTTCAACTCCAAATGGAAAGAAATGATACTCTCTACCGAGGCTCTTATATTTGTTACGTTTTAAAATTTCGGCGCTCTCCGCCGCTCCGCCTGCTTTTACATTAGTCCGATGGAGGTTGGACGGTGCCAGTGTGTCTACGCAGGTAGCATTCCACACCAACATCCGTCCCAAGCTCCAAGGAACCAAGGACACCCCATCGAGCCTCTTGCCATCATCTCTGATAATGCCAGTCGGCTCAAGAAGAGCGGGTACATTGATGGTGGCAAGAGACCGACGGATTATGTCATTAAGCGACGCATGTCTTGAAAAACGGCCGGCACTTTTTTGACAAGATAATCCATGGTGTCCCAGTCGGTCCACGTCCGTGCCACAAGAGCATATGTGTGGCGTACACACCGAAACCCCGAGTCGCAAACCAGTCGCAAGTCTAAGGGAGGCCGGATCCAAGAAAGTACCAGTATTAGGCGAAGGATGGGCATGTAGCCAGTAAAGTAACCCGCTTCCCGGGCTCCGACCGCCAAAAGGCTCGCGGTAGATTAATACTTTCTTGTTTTCCTAAATCCCTACTGTAAATTTCATTCGATAGCGTGACGAGCGTTCGCGTTTGCGTTACCTATGTCTATTTTTGTATGAGATTTTGAACAGCGCGCCAAGCGGGACGTTTTGGAAACTCAAAATCCCATACAAAATGGCACTTAATTCAAACGGCGGTCGTCACGTCACGCTATCGAATGTTTATACCAGGGATACTTATTAATATCAATTACGTAGGTAGTATAGTTTACCTACGTAATCTAAATCTTTTATTTATGTAAAAGATTTTTTTTTAAGATTCATGATGTAGGTATGGTTGAATGGAAAAATTTATAAAGTTTTTCGTATAAGATATACTAAGTAAAAAATATTCTAAAATTGCAGACTGTATTATAATTTCTATTTTTATTGTAGATCAATATATTTCTTTGCCAAGTAAATACCTAGACTACTAATATGTTTGAAATAAATTGAACCAAGAGGTTCTACATCGAGCCCCGCCAAATCGCTGTTCCTAGTAAACATGGACACGATCCTAACGCAACTATCAGTAACGCGGCCGTTAACGTTCCTAATGCTAAGTATATAGAGTTGAATTTCGTAATTCATAGCTGTACATGTAATAGTTCGATTATGCGAGAATGAATGTCCGAGGAGCAGAGCGTGTGGGCTTGTTTTTAACTTAATTTTAACCGACTTCTAATGTAAAGTGGAGGTATCAATCAACTCAACTTGTATGCTATTGCTGTTATTACCTAGAATATTATTTATTTACTAATACCAATTCAATTAAAAATATTTTTATTTTATCATTTTTCATTGATAGTAGATTTAATACAGTCGCGTCTAATAATACCGATACAGACAAAGTGCCAAAAATATGTATACACTACCTTAATGTATGGGCAATAAGGTCGTGTCGTGTACACATATTTTTGGCACTGATCGTGCTATCGATATATTTAGACTTCCTGCACCAATGGCAAAAAGGAACTAAGAAAATTTTAATTAGAACACTTTAGCCTTATTGAGCTTACCTACTGTGGAACTAGGTCGATCTGTGTGTCCTACAATGGCTATAATATTTAGTTATACCTGTTTTATGTTTTAACATTTTAACCAACTTTAAAAAACCGGCCAAGTGCGAGTCGGACTCGCGCACCGAGGGTTCCGTACATTACACAATTTAAACAATGTATTTTTTATGTGAAACGTGAGTGAAAGGTAAATTGCGGTTTACGATTTATGACGTATTAAAAAAAAATGCTTACTAGATCTTGTTCAAACCAATTTTCGGTGGAAGTATGCATGGTAATGTACACATCATATATTTTTTTAGTTTTATCATTCTCTTATTCTCGAGGTTACAGGGGGGGGGGGGGGGGCACACATTTTACCACTCTCTCGCGCAAACTATTCCGTTTAGAAAAAAATGATATTAGAAACCTCAATATCATTTATTAAGACCTATCCATAGATACCCCACACGTATGGGTTTAATGAAAAAAAAATTTGTGTTTCAGTTTTAAGTATAGGGAACCCCCAAATTTATTGTTTTTTTTCTATTTTTGTGTGAAAATCTTAATGCTAGATGCAAGTTTCTCTACCAAGTTTCTTATAGTTTCGGAAAAAAGTGGCTGTGACATACGGACGGACAGACAGACAGACATGACGAATCCATAAGGGTTCCGTTTTTTGCCATTTGGCTACGGAACCCTAAAAAGTGGTCGATAATTACTAAATGTGACGCTAATCCGGAAATCGGGATTATTGGTTCACACGGTGTATACTATAAATCAAAATACTTACGCTTTTGTTGACAGGTTACCATGGTACCATTTCATGACTATTAACTACGTATACCTACGTTTATTTCTCGAGATTGTAAAAAGTGCTCGCTTTTTGGCTTTATTCTTTTGTTTTCTTTAAATTTTAAAGTGTTAGAATGTGCTTTACAATTAAGGAGGTTTGAAGTGAATCTTGTTGATAAAAGCATTAAATTATTTTTGAAACAAATTGAATTAGCCTGTGCGATGTGCTATGTTCACGTTTGGTACTAAAGAAATGTTGACCTTAATAGTTAACCAATAATGTTAATTAATCATAGAAGCGTTGTAACTCATTAAAGTCATTAATATAATATTTTGGTAAGTATAATTTGTTGAATAGATATAAAGATATTCTAAAGTTACAATTGAATTTAAAGGCTTTGCTGGCCCGTTATCAAATTGGTGTGTTTCGTAGGGTTCATATAAAGTAGGTACTTAATTTATTTTGTGGCCAAGACGCAGTAATTACATCAACCAAATCAAATTAGTAGCTCTTAAGGACCTCTATTATTAGCCTTAGTTTGATCCAAACTGAAAGTGACATATGACACATACAGGGGTGTAATATAATGTACTTATTTAATTGATTGAACGAGAGCGAAGATCTCCATTTCAGTTTGGGCAAAAAGTCTTTTTTGCTGGCTGTGTTATTCTCTTCAGGTCGCATTTCTCAACCGATTCTCTTGAAATATTTGGTGAGCAGGTTCAATTCAGTTTTTAGATTTTTTTCAAAATGGTGGAGCTATGGGAGTTAGCGAGGTGTACATCTTACAGAGCCATCTAAGTATAATTTACTCACTTTAATTTTAGTTTTATAAACAAATGGCAGACTGAGAGATGGTGTACCCGTGCCATTCCTTCTCAACCTCGATCCGGAGGGTGGTTATGAAAAAACTAAGCAGGATCTTGAAAAGCTGTCGAATATCTTCTGTAAGTTTATATTTACGTATGAGCATAAAGTTCCCGAAATAAATTTAAATAAAGTTTTAACCAAGTTAATATAAAACTTCATCATCATGCTAATAAGAAGGTTTGCACGGTGTAGTCAACAGGTAAAAATAACTTCAGTCGTCAGGTGTTCTGGACTAGTTATACGCAGAAGACCATCAGTTCCCTGCGCGTCCAATATAATAATGGTTTCAGGATGTTGTTGGGGCTGTTCCGTTTCTGCAGCGCATCGAGCATGTTTGCCAGAATTGCCTTGTTGCTCTGCAGAGTTCGGGCCAGCTCCAACCCCATCCCGGCTAATGTAGCGGGCCGATACGACCTATATTGCGGCATTTTGAGTGTGTCATAACAGCTTAGTAGCTGCTGCACCTAGTGGTGATAATTATTGTTATTGCTGACTGTGTTTGTTTGTCGCTTTCTGCTTTTGTTCCACTAGCACTTAGTTTTTAATCTTAATTGTTACTAACCATTATGGGCCATTGTTGTCTTTTAAATAAATAAGTTAAATTGAATATAAAAGAAGTCCAATGAGATTCATTGTCAGGATATTATGGAGTTTAATTCAATTATCTACGCATTTGAAAACTTAACGTTTTTTTTTAGTTTATCTGTTGCTATGTCGTCGTTCGTTCTTCACATAAGATGAGACCTATACCAAGAAGTGAGACGTCACACGTCACTGTACAATAGTTTTGTTTTTCAGTGAAATGGGAGGCAAACTAGGCAAGCTCTGTTCGCCCCAGGTCCAGTCAGTGGGCTCCGTGCTGGACCGAGTCATCTCGCAGCCCAGCAGCGAGGCCCAAACGGTTCTGTACAAACTCGCCGACTTCCATAAAGGTAAGAAAGACACATTAGGCACAAAACTTGCTCTTTTGTATTCTAGGGCGCTCAGAGTGTCAGGATGGCCGTGTTTTTATGTTTATTATGTTTCGATTTGATGCTATTAAATTAAAGTATTGCGAGATTTTCTTTGGATCTAGCCAAAATGACAATGTTTCATAGAAAACGCCAATTGAAACTTAAATAATGTATGGAAATAGTTACGTGACTTTCCGTTAAATCTGTCACCCCGATACATTTTTCTTTTCGTTTGTTGTTTGTCATCTTGGCTAGGCTCTGATATTACCAATAACATCTGCTTGTACAATCTTTAGGATGCGAGGACATGTAAAGTGTCAGGATGATCGTGTCGAAGATGATCAATATTTATTAGAACAATTTTGGACGAATCGTTGTCTTAATTAGGCATTCTTTATGTCAAGTTCATGAGTTGATTATATTAATGGCATCTACAATTCTTCGTATCATCTCTATATATACCAATATTTACATACATTCGCAGATGTTCAGGTAGAACACTATTACCCAAAGATACACATAACTATTATCCATGTTTATAGGAGGTCTACTGCTAGAGACGTACACTAAAGGAGGCATGGTGGCGGCAGAGAAGCTGATCCGCGAGGAGTTCGCAGCCTACATGTACGCTGGGGGCCGCGGGCGAGTCATCAACCGCGCGGAGTACTTGCGGTGGAAGTTCCGAGATCAGGAACAGGTATACTAACCAGATACAACTGTTTTAGTAGATAGGTGGATGCATATGCTTATGTGAAACAAATAATTATCACACCGCCAAGGCTGCTGAAGTGGTGGAGTCACACTAGAAGACCGGTTACATGCTGAAGGTGTTCCAGCTTCGAACACGCCACTACGTGCATTTCAACTTTGTGGTGCGCATGCCGGGACCAGCCAGGGGACCATCGAGTACGCCGACTTCTGGCCAAAAGTAGTCGTGTCAAGGAGGTAAACTACCGAATCCGACACAAGACCAACGGAACCACGACGTCCACGACGTCTTGTGCTGTTGCCAAAATAGTTATTTAGAGTACCTGATTTATATCTACACCAATTTAAATAATTTCTATTTTCCTCAGGTGGTCCTGCCGATCGAAGCGTCGTTGTCTCCACATGATCCCCTGGCGAAGTGGGAAGACCACATGTCCTGCTGGCAGATGAGCTATCGCGGCGCGCTAGGCGAGTCGCTGTTGCACGTCCTCATCATTTGCGATACTAAGGTATTATGAATACATGTAGGGATGTAGGGTGTATTCCAATTTGTTCCCGCCGGGCACATATGAAAATAGGATCATTCCCATCTGTCCCCATCTCATGTATGGCGGCGGTAACGTGGGGTGGGGAGAAATGGGAAAACAATACACTCAATATAGCAGAACCCGCTGCAACCGCCATATGTCTGGTCCCTATACTTTATTATAATTTCAAAAGACGACCTCTGTTAGTCAAAAAGCTACCCCAAGGACCTTATTGACAGTGACCTGCGCTGAGCTGTCTTCATCCAATCCAACGATTTTCTGCCACCTTCACTCTTTACCTGATCATCATAAAGTCTTTATCAGAGGTCTTAATGACTCTAAATGCGTATTACGCGCACATAGGTTTTCGTAAAGAAACTTCAGCCGATGTGAACGTAGGTACTGGCTTCCATCTCTCTATAACTGCATATATAGGTATATAACTACTCTATTTTTTCTCCCATTATTATTATATTTCTCTTTCAGATCCACACCAGGCTCGCTAGAACCCTTCTCAAATGTTTTCCAAAGCTATCAATGGATGTCGTGGAAGGCGAGGAATATTTAGGTAAACACACAAAAACGATCTTTTTGGGTTTTATCACATTTGTTGACGGTGGACGTGCAAAATGTTAGGTTAGGGTATCTACTATAGGGAATTACTATTTTTCAACCATTCTACGCAATGTATCTCGCATTACTTAATTGAATATAGATTATAGAACACTCAAACAAGTTCAGCATATAAGAATTAAATGTTTATCTTCGTTTTACTGTATTTCTTTTATTTACTTCCACTTCGTTTTCAGGAGCCAGTTCTTTACATTTGGCAATAGCGTACAGCAACAACGAACTGGTCCAAGATCTAGTGGACTGCGGTTGTGACGTCAACCAGCGAGCGATTGGTAAGTAAACATTGTGGCAAATTAAACTTGTAAATCGGGACTAAGTACTTTCCACATGGTGGCCATACACTCTCATATTTTGCCTCGTATTTCGATTCAATTTCCCAAATATTCCATGCAGGCAGTTTCTTCCTGCCCCGCGACCAGCAAAACGTTCCACCGGCTCGACAGACTAACTACGAAGGGCTGGCGTACCTGGGCGAGTACCCCCTGGCGTGGGCGGCGTGCTGCGCTAATGAATCCGTCTACAACCTGCTTTTGGAGTCTGGTGCGGACCCAGATATGCAGGACTCCTTTGGCAACATGATACTGCATATGGTCGTCGTTTGCGACAAACTGGTGAGTATCGTCATAAGTAATTTATTATAGTCGACGTCAAAATGACGAAGCAAAACTGTTTGTAACTCCCATTGCTATAGTAATTTAGCCTACTTAATTGCTCTTGCTTTGAAGACGCCTAGAGCCCGTCTCGAATTTAAGCGAAAATGTCATGTGATGTTAGAATAAGTTTTTTCTAATTCTGTAATAATAGTTATTTGTTATACAAGGGTGCAAAGTTGTATTTTACCCGCGAGTATGAAATTGAAACATGAGCAAGCGAAAGGATTCTATAGTTGAACCACGAGCGAAGCGAGTGGTTCTAAAATATAATCCTAAGCGTAGCGAGTGTTTCAACACACGAGAAGTAAAATACATTTGCACCCGTGTGTAACACAAAACTTTTCCCCTCACTATAGCGAGGAAAATGCAACATCCACAGGCGTTAGATCATCTTCATCACTGGAATCACAATTTTTTTACGATATTATAACAGAAAACACTAGAAATTCTGATTTTTACGTGAGTCGGTGAGAAGAACAGTAAAAATTTTGTTGACAATGTTGACATTTCTGTTCTGACGTATGAAATGTCAACGATGCGTTTTGAAATTGCATCGACTCAACTTGTGCGTTCAGAATTATATCAATCATTACAAAAAATCTAACGTTTCTTATGGAATTTTAAGGTTTATGACTTAAAATTATTAAATAAAGCTAAATTTACTATTTTTTATTAGATTCTCAAACCATTTGTTTAATGATAATTAATATCAAACGAACCATTATCATGAGCGTTTTACGTTTTGTTATCTGTCAAGCTACTTAAACACGCTCCATCCAAGGTCAAATTACTTTCCCCACTAGTGGATAAAATGCGTTTTTCCCGCTTGTTTTAAAGGATAATAGACGGCTTTCCGAGCTAGTGAGGGGAAAATTAATTTTCATCCTTTGGAGATAGGTGAAGAATTTCTAAATGAGGCACTCATTACCAAAATTTCAAGTTCTGCTTTTTGTCAAAAAAATAATCCAGTTTTATTTTGTTTTATTAGGACATGTTTGGCTACGCGCTCCGCCACCCGAAGGTGCCCGCCAGCAACGGGCGCATGAACCGTGCCGGCTTCACCCCCCTCACTCTGGCCTGCCAGCTGGGTCGAGACTCCGTGTTCAGAGAGATGCTTGAGCTGTCCTGTAGGGAGTTTTGGCGATATTCCAACATCACGTGCTCTGCGTATCCGCTTAATGCTTTGGATACGCTTTTACCTGATGGGCGAACAAGTAAACTTCTTTCTAGGTTTTAGTCTGCCTTTAATTGTTAAAGTCCTAGGCTTGAATTAAAAGCGTTTCAATGGGCATGGGGTCTTTAGCTTGATGGAACTAACTAAACCAAAATATCGGCACAACTATACTGATTGAAGCCAACTTCTGTCTAAAATTAGTTGTACCACTTGGATTCTGTGAACAATCTGCATTGTTTGATGTTCGTATGTCTACTGGGCCCACCGCCCACTCCAGTAAAAAAAATCTGATAATTTTAAATTACCTACACCATCTTTTCTTGGTTGAGGATTTTTTTTTTTTTTTAACCCAGGGGAAATCCGTTAGGGATCCCACCCGGCCCGGGAGAGGCCGAGTGGGTATGTCCGACTCGCACGGACTAAAACCCCTGGGGTGTTCCGACGCTCGCTTTTTGGGCGGGGTTACGGGAACAACTTTGCAGACCTCCGAGACAAAAAAAGTACCCCTGACGTACCAGTCTCGAACCCGAATCCTCTGGCACTTATTTCCACGAACATACCGCAACGCCATTGCAGCATGGTTGAGGATATTGAAAGTGAAACGCAACATTGTGGTTTAGTAATATTGGTATAGAGTCTGTTCGGAAAGAGAAGCCGTGGAATGTATTGGGCCCCAAACATTCCACGACTCTTCTCTTTTCGCATAGACTCAACTGAAGATATTTGATCATATTTGAGACACCTATGCTTTTCTAATCTAGATTGGAACTCGGCGCTTTTCATAATCCTTAACGGAACAAAACAAGAGCATTTGAACATGCTGGACGGAGGGATCATCCAAAGGCTTTTAGAAGAAAAGTGGAAAACTTTTGCAAGAGTAAGTTCCTAATTTTGAAGAAAACCAGTTCTGACGAAAAACACAAGTTTTCTCTCCTGTGGACAATAGTTAACAGCTTGTGGCCATGTAGGTAATGATTTTAACATACTTATCCAAATAAAAGAGGTACCTTTTCATGTGGATAAGGATAAGGTTAAAATTTTAATAAGAAAATTAACCTTATTTATAGCCCTTTACTTTCGGGTATGTCTACATTGTCTACAGAAAAGAAGTGAACACAGTTTTGGGCTTGACCCATGTATGATTGTAGTGCCATCTGTGCATCTAGGTATGTATGTTAAATCTCATTGGGTCGGGTCGATTAATTAGACCTGATGCTGCGCGAACTTTTAATATTCAAAAAAGTAAAACAGCTTCCGCTTTTAAATTCTTCTCGAAACCTTTCAGAACAAATTCCTCAAACGGCTGCTGATTCTGCTGGTACATCTTATACTGCTCTCTGTGTCTGTGTATCTCCGGCACAGCGCTGCAGAGGCAGAGGCTAATCCTGAGTGGAGACTTGAGGTGAATTTTCCAAGCTACAAATATCTAGTAGGTACTGAAGAGAAAGAAGCCAAAGCATGGTGGGCACAGGACTCTTTTTTTATCTTGCGGGACGGGAATAACCTTAGTGAACAATCACTAACTGCTTAAGTTATACTTTTATCAGTCGCATTTTTCTTAGAGCAGTTGCGGCATTAGCAATATTTTTAGCTAATGCGAGACCTTATTTTGTTCGAAGAGGGATATCTGAAAACTGGCGCCCGTTTAGGATTATTACAGTGCCATAACGGCGCCTGGTCGTACCACGCGTCAAGAACGGCCCATACTGGCCCAAGTTGTTACATTTTCTTTTAAAAGGAAGTATACTGGGTCTATTCTTACAATGATGATAATGATTCTCCTGACTTATTTCGGATACAGTGACTATGAGCTCTGTCTGAAGTAGGTATTTTTAGTTAGCGTTATTAGAGTAGCTGTTCCACCAGCGCAGCAGCAAAACAGGAAGATTATAAGTATGAGCCTCACTTTATATTTTATATCATACAGATAACAGACGCTCGAGGCGGCATCAGGCTGGCGTGCGAGTTAGGCACCATCGTCAGTACGCTATGCTACATTGTTCTCCAACAAGGCGACGAACTCAAAAACCAGGGCGTCGTAGCTTACATCAAACAGTTGGTGAGTGATCAAAATTTACTTAACAGAAGACAGCGTTTATCATTTTAGAGTTGTTGTAATTATATCTCTGTCAAATCATTAATCCTGAAATAGACATGTCCCACTGCAGGAATTTGCTTGCTTTGGCGAATAGCGTGGCGACAAGCGGAACATTGATCTATGCAGCGTGCACTCAGGCCGCTTACATTTGCGTTTATTTAATTTGAACGCAGCACGCCCCGCTCAAGCGTCCACTCAGGCAGTGCTATAGTGTAGTATCTAATAATACCTATTTTTGGTCTGCCCTGCCCGCAGATTCACGAACCAGCAAAATTCATCTTCCTAGTATCGAACCTGCTCCTCCTGGTGTGTATACCGGCGAGATTGATGCGACTGCCGATGCTGGAGGAGGCACTGCTCATATTTCTGCTGCCTGGCTTTTGGTTTCTGCTCATGTTCTTTGCTGGGTATGATATCTACTAATCTAAGCATATTATACGAGTCCATCTCACTCACTCGCAAAATTAATGTGGTCCTAATTGTGGCTATTACATAGACAAAGGGGTGATCGCTATAGTATTTTTCAAATTCGATGGGTAGGGTGACAGGTGTCATCTTCATATAATTTATAACCTAAATACGCTAAATCTCGCAAAATTGTACTTATACTACAGTAAACGCCGAATGAACTTGATTCGGATCCCAGCATCTCCACCATTTTAGTCGCGCAACTACATATATACACACAGAATGTACGACGCCTTTTCCGACAAAAATAACAGGACACCACGCTAAATGAGAGTAGAATAAGGGGTCACCGCGGTGACCATACACTGATAATGTATTTACAGGGGGGTGTCACTGCGCAGTTTAGGTATATTTGGCCGGCGCACCGCCCGGGCAGGTGTATGGCAGTGGGCTGCCGCTCGGCTCGCACGATAGTCGTGTCACGTGGCGCTCGCGCAAAATTGAAAATACGCAATGGCTTCGAAACCTAAATCGCGATCTAATCTGTATAAAAGATAATGTTCTGTTTACGGATGTCTGCGAATAAACGGAAGAACAAGGAAGCAGAAAAATCATTTTTTTCAAATTCCGGACTATATATATTGACCGACATATTTTCAAAGGAATAAGTACTTCTGTGGCATACCTACTTCCGTGAGAATCAGACATAATAATCTCCGGCTAAAAATATTATGTTTACAGAATCAACTTCTTCTTCTTCTTCTTTGTCCTGGCTATTATCCCAGTTTATTTGGGGTCAGCCCTCCTAGTAATCCTGCGCCACATAGCACGATCGTGGGTTGTCTCCTCTGTTGTACTGCTTTCCTTCATATCGTTTTTTAGGATTTACATCCAGGTGATTGGTGGTCGTCCTCGCCCTCTTTTTCCTTCTTCTATTTTGAGATCTTACAGAATCAACGTTTGTAAAAATAATAAATCAGTAGGTATAGGTACAAAAACTTGTCAAGTGACAACCCCGTGCCGACACTCGCAGTTCGGTCATAAAACTGCGGCGCGCAAAGAAGATTCACGGTTCGTGCGCGGTTATAAGTTTCAATTTTGCTTGCAGGCGGCGAGTGTAGGTATAATTTTATACCTAAATCTGGCTTTTGTGAAGGAGTGAATTTTCTGTACGGTAGTACTATTAGTTATTCTGTGGTATTTACTTACTTCCAAGTTGGTATCGCAAATATCAGTAGCATTTTCAGTTTGGCTTTAGACATATCGACTTCAACAAATGCGGTGACTGTTGGTAATTGATTACTAAAACCTGTTTCAAACATAAATTCATTTCGAACACAGGGCAGTCCGACTGACGGGTCCGTTCGTGACGATGATCTATAGCATGATTACTGGCGACATGTTCACCTTCGGCATCATCTACTGCATCGTACTCTTCGGCTTTTCGCAGTCTTTCTACTTCCTTTACAAAGGTACATATTACTATTTTCTTATGTAGCAAACTAGCAGACGAGCCGCCTGATGGGAAAATCATGTTGTCTGTTGTCGCCCTCTGAGAACCGAATGATAATCTCAATTTGGTGTCTCATTATACATGTTGCACCTTCTAGGAAAAATTGAGAGTAAAGTCCGATTATTCTTAGTGAAAAATATCTAGGAAGAGGGGATCAGCATCAGCTTTGCTATTTTGGCGGATGAGATTATAAAAACGAGTTGGAGCACCAGTTTAAAAGTTCTTCAGAGCATTACCCGTTGTAAATATGATAGAAAATAATAGAAAAACTCACTCAACTAATAATATTTGCTTTTTCAGGGTTCCCCAATGTTTCATCCACTTTATATGCAAGTTACCCGACCACATGGATGGCTTTGTTTCAAATCACACTGGGAGATTATAGTGTAAGTAAAATACACCAGGATTTATAACAAAATATACAAAAAGCTCCAGAATTTAGTCTACTTGCTGCTAGATAAAGGCCTTCCCAAGAATCCCAAGGATCTGAACTGGGGCTGGTGTGCTGTCCTCACTCTAAGCCTTTTGTTTATGAGCTATGTCAAAATGTGCATGATTGCATCTTATCATCATCGTCATCATTGGCCACAGCATCTTTGCAGACGATAGTTGCAGCGTAGAAGGCTTTATTTTTAGGAGGTAGTCTACACCCTACATCGACTGCGATGGCTGTATTAATCCAATGGCCAATCGGCATTTCTTGCTGCATCGATCACAGACATGTCTTGACTCCTGGGGTGATCCAGCAGCTCTATACGAAGTCATTTCTGCTTTAGATGAGATGTCCAACCAGACTTATGATTTACTTATGACTGCATATTGTTACTGCAGACCTACTGAAAAAGGGTACAAGTCTCGCCCAGCTTAGGTGTAAAAGAGCATAAGTGTTACGTTTACACCTGTGGTGCCCGAGACGTTATTCACTAGGGCCACAGAATTATATGACGACGATAATGATCAATGTTGATTTCAGTACTCAGACCTGGGCATGACCTCCTACCCAAACCTGACCAAGTCCGTGTTCACTCTATTCATGATCTTCGTGCCGATTCTGCTTCTCAACATGCTGATCGCCATGATGGGAAACACTTATGCGCATGTCATCGAGCAGTCCGAGAAGGAATGGGTTAAACAGGTCAGGAATAATAATAATAAGAACCGTTTGTTGACTATTGTAATACACTAATACAAGTCTGTGAAGAATAGAAGAGAATAATGTTTTATTGCCGAAAAGTCCATTCGCTTTCTTCTTTTTCGATTTTCCGTATAAACTTTCACACTTTCACTTCACACTTAAAATACATAGAATATAGGTAAAGAAGGCGACATCAACCACCCATCCAAATTGCTTCCACAAGGCTTTCACAAACGACTCACCTCTGTGACTTGAAATTATTAACCTTTTGAACCTCTAAACGCTTTATGTCATAAACAAAAACGTCACTGTCACGCCAAGATAACGAGCGCACGCGAGCGAATGTAAACTTTACTTGAAACTCTTGTTACTTTAACAGCGTCCGCCATAACCCCTATAGTGTTCCTTGGCGCTGTGGGCACGACTGGTAACGACCACTTTAGGGGTTCTTGCCGTTCAAAGTACAAGTCTGTACTGGCCCCTGACTCCCCTGAGCCACTACGTGACTCGCAAAAGTAGTCACTTTTGCAAATAACGCAGTCGCGTTACTCGCAAAAGTGGCAGAAGATACTTCACGTTACACAGAGCCCTGGTTCTAGCCTGCCAAATCCTTAGAACCGTTATGTAACTGTCTTTCCCACAGTGGGCTAAAATCGTCGTCTCTCTCGAGCGATCCGTGGCGCAAGAAGATGCACACAGATACCTGCAAGAGTATTCCATCGGCTTAGGCCCGTCGGACGACCCGCGGTACGAGCAGCGTGGAGTCATGGTCATCAAGAGTAAGGACAAGACGAGAGCCAAGCAGCGGAAAGGCGCACTTGCCAACTGGAAGGTAAAGATTAACGACGATTTAATCTTTTTATGACATAGAAGGCAAACGAGCAGATGAATCCCCTGATGGTAAGCGATTACCGTCGCCTATGAACACCCGCAACACCAGAGGGGTTGTAAGTACATTGGCAGCCTTTAAGATGGGAGTAAGTACGCTCTTTTCTTTCTGAAGGTCGTATCAGTTGGTTTTTGTTTTAAAACACAATTTTTCTTTTTTGTATTTATTTTGAAGACTGTCTAGAAGACCACATCGACTTCCTTGACCTTCAATAAAAAACCGGACGTGCGATTCGGACTCACCACCGAGGGTTCCGTACTTTTAGTATTTGATGTTATAGCGGCAACAGAAATACATCATCTGTGAAAATTTCAACTGTCTAGCTATCACGGCTCATGAGATACAGCCTGGTGACGGACGGACAGACAGACGAACAGTGGAGTCTTAGCAATAAGGTCACGTTTTTACTCTTAGGGTCGTTCCAGTACGGAACTCTAAAAGTTTAAATTTACAATCTGACACGTGGATACTTAGACCAGATGGACTTCCTAGGGTTTTCAAACGCATCAAAACGTTATGGAAGCGGTCAGCGTTTCAAAGTGTGAGTGTGGTGCGATGCGATAACGCGCGGTTGTGTGCCATAAAGATAAATACTAAGGATAATCGACCATTCATAGTGGTAAGTGTTTACATGCCTACGGACTGCAGTGACAACTTAGCGGAGTTCACGGATTGTTTAGCTCAGGTCAGTGCATTGGTTGACGATTGTGGCGTGGAATCCGTATATATAATGGGGGATTTTAATGCTCATCCGAATGAACGTTTTTATAAAGAGTTAGATAATTATTGTAACGAACAAAAGTGGTGTTGTGCAGACGTACTAAAGCTAGGGATTGCATCGAATACGTTTACTTTCTTAAGTGATGCTCATCAATGTGAGCGTTGGCTAGATCACTGTGTAGTAACTGAATCGGCGATGTCGTCCGTATCCAATGTGTATGTAGATAACTGTGTAACCTGGTCGGACCATTTCCCTATGTTTCTGGAGTGTGACTTAAACATTATAATTCCGAGGGCTACTGGCAGCGCTCCTGTAAATAACGTAAACAATGTAATATGGGGAGAAAGAACGTCAGAGCAGATTGAATTGTTTCATAAGAAATGTCACGAAATGTTAAAATGTATCGATTTTCCATCGGAACTCAGAACCTGTGCTGATAAATATTGTCAGAATCCTGAGCACAAAAAAGTTCTCGATGTGCTGTATTATGACGTAATTAATGCCCTTAGGACATCAGCGATGGTAGGAAGGCGTGAAAAGGGAAAAAAACCTAAAAAACAAGTGACAGGGTGGAATAAGTTTGTCAGTGACGTCCATGGGGTGGCTAGGCTAAAGTTTCGTGAATGGACACTGGGGGGAAGACCTACTAGCGGATGCCTTTTTAAAGAGATGTGTGAGAGTCGGAAGATATTTAAATCACGTTTAAAATGGTGTCAAGATCATCAAAACCAAATTAAACTGGACATTATTACCTCTCACCACTCTAAAAAAGACTTCCGTGGCTTCTGGAGGTCTACTGGCAAAATGAAGCATAAGGCGGGGAACCCGGCTAGTGTTGATGGTATAAGCGATCCTAAAGGCATTGCCAATCTATTTAAGGACCATTTCTTTATAAAATCTCCCTTAGATCCGTCGCTGGGGGAGCTCGATGTTGAGACCTATGATGAATACCTAGGCCCAGGTTTTTCGGCCAAAGATATTGATAAAGTCATCAAATCAATGTCTAGGGGCAGATCCCCGGGACATGATGGGCTCAGCATTGAGCACCTCCAGAACGCAGGTCCTCACATTTCCAGGGTTTTGGCGATGTTCTTTCCCTTGTGTATTAGACATTCCTATTTGCCCCTTGATATGATGCGGACAATTGTAGTACCCGTGGTTAAGAACAAAACTGGGGACTTGGCCGACCGTAATAACTACAGGCCGATATCATTAGCAACAATTATGGCCAAAATATTTGATAGTGTGCTTAATTCACAGCTAAATGAATGTGTTAAACTGCATGACAACCAATTTGGTTTCCGACCCCGTCTGTCTACAGAATCCGCAATACTGTGTCTGAAGCACACTATCAAATATTACACTAGGAGTAAGACCCCAGTTATTGCCTGTTTCCTGGATCTATCTAGGGCTTTTGACCTGGTTTCCTACAATATACTATGGAAAAAACTGATGAAAACCGGTATACCACCGGAAACGGTACGTATGTTCAGGTACTGGTATGGAAATCAGGTCAACAGCATTAGATGGGCAAATGTGCTGTCTGATGAATACAGGTTGGAGTGTGGGGTGAGACAGGGAGGTTTGAGTTCACCAACGCTCTTCAATTTGTATATTAACGAACTGATTGAGACGCTCAGCAGCATCCATGTCGGGTGTCATATAGACGGAGTGTGTGTTAACAACATAAGTTACGCGGACGACATGGTGCTTCTGAGCGCCTCAGTCTGTGGTATACGAAGGCTGCTCAATGTGTGCGAGGCTTATGCTGCCAGTCACGGTCTGAAATATAATGTAAAAAAAAGCCAGTATGTCGTCTTTGAGTGCGACCGCAACAAATATTCAGTTCCCCGCAATTGCGCTAAACGACAGTACTATGGACCGGGTAACCCAATTTAAATATTTAGGCCATGTGGTTGCGGCCGACCTCAAAGACGACATGGACATCGAACGGGAGCGGAGGGCCTTATCGGTGCGTGCAAATATGATAGCTCGAAGGTTTGCGGGGTGTTCCAGGGGGGTTCGGGTGACTCTGTTTAGAGCGTTCTGTGCTTCCCTGTATACCTGCAACCTTTGGGTTCAGTATTCGCAGCGGGCCTATGGGGCTCTCCGTGTCCAATATAATAACGCGTTCCGGGTGATTGTGGGACTGCCTCGCTTCTGTAGCGCATCAGGAATGTTTGCGGAGGCGCGCGTTGATTGTTTTCAGACGACCTTGCGCAGGCGCGCCGCATCCCTGGTGCGCCGGGTGCGGGACAGTCCCAACATCATCTTAAGGATGATAACGGATAAGCCGGATTGTCCGCTAATGTTACACTGTGCGGGGCTACATTCCCCAATGGGCTCCATACAGTGGTAACTTGTAGGTTAAGTGTGTAGGTTTAGGTATAGGTATAATTGTTATTAGGCTTAGGTATACTAACCCTCTTGAAACAGCTTTTTTACTAACAGAATGTATGTGTCACGGTTACACGAAATAAATGATTTCATTCATTCATTCAAAACATTCATAGCAACAACAATGTAATTTAATTTTGATTGACAGCGCGTTGGGAGGGTGACGATAGCAGAGCTGCGAAGACGAGGAATCACGGGAGAAGACCTTCGGAGGCTGATGTGGGGTCGAGTGTCTATTTCCACGCCCACTAAAGCACCTCTTGGGTAATAATATAAATGTTAATGTTGTTTGTAGGATACCTACTCTTAGTGCAGTCTGAACACTTGCAAAGACATTTTCAGATCACAAATAATAACGTTTTTTTGTAGAAGGCGCCCACAAGCCCCTCCACCGGACTGTGTAGCAGCCGCAGAAGTCAGCCAAATTGGTCTCTCGGGAGGGGATGCTCTCAACGGAGTTGGGACCGCGCTGTCTTCCGCTCTCGATGTCATGGCTTTCACGCACGACCTGGATCTTGGTTCCACTGGTATTGTAAACTTGAAAACTGCCATTTTTGCCCCTGTATCCCTTCAGCTATGGAAAGGCCCCCCGGGTCCGAGCCGCTTTGAAACAACAGCAATACAAGGATAAATACTGTAATCTCTCTTTTATTGTGTGTGGCAATAAATGTTTTCTTATTCTTATAAAAGTGAAATTCTGATTTCAACTATTTACTTTCCGCAAAACAGCTGAGGGAGTACGAGTATGGAGTGCCCCACTAAATTTGTCTGAGGGAGTATGGAGTGCCCCACTAAATTTGTTTTGACTCTTTGCCTATGCTTGTAACTTACGGAATTAAAAGGAAGTCCCGGTCTCTGTTAGATACTCTAGGTACGATGCAACGATTCTGCACGTTTTTTAGAAATGCGGTTGTCTGTCCATTCAGGGTACCTAACGCTTTTTGCAGCGTAAGGAGTAAACAGTAAACTAAAAAGGTATATGTTTTTCGTTTTTTACTTGCTATAATTTTGCAGATACAGACCAAATGAAACAACCAACGCCAGACCTCCTAGTAAACGGAAAAACCATCCCAAAGCCAGGCCAAACCACAGTCAGTCAACCTGGACAAATGCCACCAGGCCAACCAGGGCTTGCAGTTCCCAAAACTGCAGGCACACCCTCGCCTGTATCTGGAACAGGGCTACAAGTGCCTTCTGGGATTATTCCGACAGTTCCAAGTGTTCCAGGAGGTTTGCCAGGAGCTGGTTTGACTGGACAAGTTCAAAGCTCTCAAGGCATTTTGCCAGGCTCAGGACCTGTGCAAGGCATACCTGGACAGGGTATGCCAGGACCAGTTGCTGGACTAGGATCATTGCCAGGACCAGGCCTTGGTACGGGACAGATTACTATGACGCAGGATATGTTAAGAATTGGAGTACCGCAGCCACCTGGTAAGTTGATTTTCACTATGTCCCTTTGGTAAGTAGTTATTTTCTTAAGGACTAATACGCAAACGTGCTCACGAATGGAAACGTATCCTTCGGACCGCTACCACGCTCATCTCTGATGGATGGTTAATTATTTCCCTTTGCTTTTACTTTGATGTTTTTCGAATGCGAACAGGTTTCCTCGCAATGTTTTCCGTCAGGCGACAAGCAAGTTAGAAGGCAAATATCAAGAGATATCTACATTTTGTAGGTACCTAACCTATAAGTTCCATAAAGTTATCTAACTATACGAACCCGGGTTTAGTCCCCAATCCTCGATAACCCAACAATCTTACCCAATGAGAGGAGGCCTAATTGCCCAACAGTGGAATGTCTATAGTTATACCTATAACCAACAGTCTTGTAGGTATCTACAGGTCCGTACCTTTTCAGCGCCAGTAGAATCGTTCCGTGACTTCTTATTCGAGCTGGTGCTGCTGGCTTACTCGCGGAGCCCTGACCAGGGGCAGCTGCGGAACCTCGCGGAGCAGGCGGCTGATCTGAAGGGTGTTCCGGAGATCGATATCAATATGAGCGTAAGTTTCACGGAATGTTCTATATTAATGGAGATTTTTCTGTTTAAAAAACACAATTCGTAGGTACTTACATCAAAGTTGATTAGCCAATGATATCGATAATCTACCAATAGAGTGATTTCTTCTTCTTCTTTTAAAATTATGGCTTCAGCCCAGTGGGACTATTTCGCCAGTATCAAGGTATTGAGAGGTTTACAAACGACAAAAATTGTACGGTTGTACAAGACAGTGTACGGTGATTTGTTAGCTCTTGTAAATCGATAGCTAGTCTTTACAAGAAGCACGTGGACTACCGGCCGTTGACTCCAAGATGGTGGTTAAACGCGCTTCAAAATTAATTCTCCATTCACTGCACACTACCACATTTGTTTACTGTATAATAAGCTATCGATATTACACTTTAAACAATATTAATAAGCAAAAAACAAAGTAATTAATCACGATGCTAACTATCAAGATGGCGCTCGAACCGGAAGACCTATGTAAACCAGGGTGATTTTATGAGGTCGAATCAATGGGGTTGGCAACTGTCAAAGGTTTGCAGAGCTTGCCCCTTTTTCTATCAGATTTGGCTTAAAGGGCTGGCCTCCAGGGCATTAACAAACAAAAATTTGACACAATTCTAGGGATTGACAGGGCAAGCTATGCTGGCGCCATCTGCTAATTATTTCGACCGGCCACCCCCGACCCCATTATTCGGTTATTTCCTTCCTACAGCAAACAAAACTGTACTGGGTGCGTAGCCAATCGTTTACGCTCCGTAGTGAACGAAACGCAACTGTCACTGTCGCACTAAAGTTCCCTTTACACTCGTGCGCGATTCGCGGCGCAAAGCTGAGTGTGGAGCGGACTTAACATGGAAGAGTGATAAAGAGACACATAAGCGTTTCGTTATCATAGCGCAAACGGTTGTTCACCTTGACTAGGCACCAACAGTAATTTACTGCAGCTTAATTATTGACACTGAAATGTATTTGGCACTTATTTTTGTAATAAAAAGTGACTATTGCTGCCTAACATTAAAGATTAAGGGTGCCAATTGGTGGGAGCTGGCAATATGGTTTACCATTCTTCTTTATTTGTAGACAACAGCGAAGTCAGCTCGCAAGGTGGTAGCTGGGGCGGTATCGGGCCTGTTCGGCGTGGCAGCCGACGCGCCCGCCGCAGACGCCGGCTGGCGACGAGAACGGCACGAGCAGAGCGACAGTGATCCACCGTCAGGTACTCAGAGGCCAAGGTGATATTTTTCAATGTTATGTCGGGTCTGGCGACTGGTAGGCCAAAGCGACACCGGCTGGCGCCGAAAAATGCTCGAACAAAGTGGCAGCTATCTTTTCATCATCAGGTAGGCAGAGGGCAATATGAGTTGAATTTAAGATAGGGCAGCTTCCGTTGCTCGAAGGCAGCCGTAATGAGGGCTACCGCGTTTTAATTTCGCCTCTAGGGGCGCTAATGTAGATGGAGGTCTTTCAAAATGTCAAATGCATAGAAGTTTCAAGGGTTTCAAGTTTTTTAACGGGAATTTTCGCTCCTTATTCATAATTATGATAAATATTTGTCCATATTTGATTAATCATGGTAAACAATGGATATAGCTTGTTATTAAAATAGATATAGCTCAATAATTTTTTGTGGTTTAAAAAAAGGGCCAAATAAAATATTATGCAAAATTAAACAGGTTGAAAAAATGACAAATTTAGACAATAAAATACCTTTGTGTATATTACATCGTATTCATTTTATAAAAATAAGCATAGAAGAATTTTAAGATCTGTTTTTCTGGTCCTACATCTACAGTGGCGCCAACTGGTGAGCACAAAAACGGTGGCCACAGGTTACAGGTACAGGTGGTTACAGGTAGGGCGCAATACCTATATTATCAAAGTCGATGGTATTTCTTATTGCGATTTCAAGACTGTGCAATAAACTCAAATAAATCCATATACTAAGTAAGTACATTGAGCAACGAGGGGGGGCAAGCGAAATTTTGCAAACGCAGTCTTTTGATGCACGACAGCCATTGCTGGGTGCATTAAAGACTAGTTTGCAATATTCTTACCCCCGGCGTTACACACAATGTTTTTCATCGCACTTGCGAAGAATAGTACATTGTGCAAGTTAAAGTTAAATATTGTACGAGTCTATATATTCACGACAGCCGCAGGCACGTCAAGTCAAGGTCGCTTCCTTTCTTTCTAATGCTAAAAAACCGGCCAAGTGCGAGTCGGACTCGCGCACGAAGGGTTCCGTACCATTACGCAAAAAGAGGCCGGTTTTTTTAACTCTGTAATTTAATTAAATTGTTTATCACCTAATCTTTTATTTGCATTTATTAATCAGAATCCGTACTGCTGGGGCGAGCGTCGAGGGCGCGACGAGCGCGCTCCGCGTCGAAACGTGCTGAACCGCCCCCGCCGCACCTCTACGTGCCAGCCAGGTATTATTGCCCTTAGAAAAGCTGCCTTTAGTTAGGAATAATCGGAAAAAAGCGTCTATAAGTATAAGTGTATTGCCGTGGGCTGAGCCGAAAGAAGGTTAACAATTATTCTTTTTGTTTCAGGTCAATGTATTTTGTTGCATCGGAGAGTAGCGCTTTGGAAAGTGACGCCCCCTTAGAAGACCAGCCCAGTTCCGGAAATAATTCGTTAGTATCCTTAGCTTTAATATAATAATAATAATAAATACGAATGCAACTCTGTATGTTATCTCTTCATGCTACACTGAACAGATTTAAATAAAAGTTGCTTACTTAAGTAGTTTGAGCGAAGGGCAAGTTTTTCTCAACTCCCTCAACCTTATAGTCTGTGTATGATAAGGATCCTGAGCGAATTTTTAATCTTTTTGCATTTTTTTCTGCTCTATACTCACAATACAACCGAGGTTCAAACTCACGATTTTTGACCACCGCATAATGGAAAAATAAAGGGGTGAACAGGGGTAGAATTGCTTCATTGCACTCTCTTGCTGATAAATCGCAAAGTTATGTTGACCCCTTTTTATGGATGAATAAAATTTTCAGCGCGTTTGGAGGTCGACGGGACGACGCAGCCCGCATACGGGCAGCACGCCCCCTCTGCATATTGCAGGCAACCGGGCAAAACCCTGTGGAACATTCCGTTTATGTTGTAGGTAAGGAAACCGTTCAGTGCTTGCACTGCTACACGGTACGATTCTTGAGACCTTAAAGGCTAGTCCAGACGGGATGATCAAATCGACCGATTTGATCAGAAAAGAAATTGGCGTCAATCTCCAATTTAAGATTATAGTGACATTTGAGCGCTCTGACTATGGATTCTAACGCTAAAAAAACAATGGACAAGTGCGACTCGGTACTTTTTAGTATTTGTTGTTATACCGTCGACAGAAATACATAATCTGTGAAAAATTCAACTGTCTAGCTATCACTGAGGGCCTACCGCGAACACCGAATTTTTTTTATGAAATAGGAGGCAAACGAGCAGACGGATCACCTGATGGTAAGCGATTACCGCCGCCCATGGACACCCGCAACACCAGAGGGGTTGTAAGTGCGTTGCCGGCCTTTAAGATGGGAACGGGTTGGGAACGGGTTTTGCTCCAAACTCTAAAAGCCGATCCAGACTACGCGGCGCGAAGCCGCGAAGGCGAGTGTGGAGTCGATTTCGCTGATTAGCAACTGATTAGCGAACTAGACTCCACACTCGCGTTCGCGGCTTGGCGCCGCGATTCGCGCACGAGTGAGGAGGGCCCTTAATGAAGGATGGAAAGCATAAATAGTAGTAGTAGTAGTAGTAGTGACAGAGAAAGATGTCCGCATGCGAACTTCGATTTTCTCGGTTATAGCCCTGGACTCAAGAGGGCCTACCGCGAACCGCGTTCGACGTGTTGCCTTCCTGTCACACGTACGTACAAATTTACAAGTGCGACAGAGAAGCAACACGTCGAACGTTCGCAGTAGGCCCTATAATTTTTTTTACATCTCGCAGGTTCCGGTGATGGAGCGGAAGTAGAAGCTACACCAGTTCAGAACAAACCAAAGCACGAGAGAAGAGTTAGGCCGAAAACAGCGCGCACCCGTCGCAACAGGTGAGATATATAGTTTCACTAGACTTATATTGACCGGGATATAGACCGTGATTACCTTTTGTATTATTTATGAGCTCCCGATATCCCGGTCAATATAAGTCTAGTGAAACTAACCGTGAATACTCAAAAGACTGTCTCATTTCAAACATAAGACAGATATAATCATTACACTAGTACTAGCACCCAAAAAAAGGATGAGTATAGTTGTTTTGGTTCTTATTTACTGCCAATTTGGGTTAACCAACTATATATATATATTTGGGTCAAGATAATTGCTGGCTAAGTTTAGTAGGAACAACGAATGTAATCGAATATATAATCGATTGACCGATTATTGGTGACACCATTGGCATACGCACGAGAGCTTAAAAAGCGTTGCGTGTTTGACGCACCCATAATCAGAATCAAATGTTTTATTCGTGATAAACTTAAAACTAAAATTACATACAGAAGTATTACTAAAACTATAGGAATTTATAAAATAGGTAGGAGTTAAAGTTTACCACGAAAATGGTCTCGCCTCAGCATAATGCTGACCCGAAAGTCAGCGCTGATCTTCCGGCGGGACCATTTGGGGCCACGATCGCAGCCGTACGACACGGCCCAACCATAAGCTGAACGCAGCCTTACATTTTTTAAATAAAATCGCGAGAAAGCGATATCTCTTTCTCGCTCTCACTTATGGTGCGTCACACAACGCTTTTTAAGCTCTCGTGCTTATGGGGCCTTACGCATTAAACCAACCGACTACGCGGCGCGACACCGCGAGTGTGGAGTCGATTTCGCCGATTAGCGAACTAGACCACACTCGCGTTCGCGGCTTCGCGCACGAGTGTGCAGGGAGCTTTACTAAACTGAACGTAGGGTTGCCATTTTGTTGAGGTAGTCTTGCACGTAGCGGGTGGACATTTTTAGGGTTCCGTTGTCAACTAGGAAACTATAGTTGGTCAAGCAAATCTTGTCAGTAGAAAAAGGCGCAAAACTCAATTTTTCTATGGGACGCTAACTTTTCGCGCCTATTTTTTTAAATTTACCGCCTTATTCTACTGACAAGATT